>NW_018397256.1:1223109-1292729 GCF_002168275.2 Theobroma umbraticum | reverse complement strand
TATCTATTCGATACGTATACTTGCGTAGTAGAATTTTAACTAACAAATGCCAAGCAATCTTTGTCTTAATTCAAACTTTGTTTCTTTGTTTTTTGTATTTTTGATCGTTGTATGTGAAAAGTGATACGTTTAGAGATTTCTCCTTTTAATCTAGAAATTGTAAAGACTTTTTAAAGACTTCGGAGAGAAAATTCACAAGTTGCAACTCACATTGAAAAAATGGCTGAACAATAAAGGGAAAAAAACAAGTTTTTAAGACAATATGCCATTCTCTTGTGCAAGGTCTTCACTCTAGCATCAGAAGACCTACAATACAAATTAATAACTTTGAAATCAAGCCAGCGATCATCGACAATTGTGATTGAACCTTATTATGTTTTGGGAAAAAGGGTTATAAGGTAATGGAACTCAATACTAGAATGTTCTTTGAATCTCGAGACGTTATATTTTATGAGGATTCTTTTCCTTTCTAAACTATGCAACCTTTAAAAATAGTAGAAATGCAATCATCGACAACTATGATTGAACATGAAGAATCAATACATGCATAAAATCAACTTGAAGATATAGGAGACTTAATTAAGATAGAGGAAAAAGACATGAGATAATTTGATCTAGAAACCAAAAGTGAAATTGAAAGAGAAATGATAGTTGAGAACTCAAGTCCACAAAGAAGAAGAAGAATGCCACAAAGATTTGAAGATTATGTAATGACTTGCAAGAGGATTATAGAACCCCAATCTAGTTTACCACTCATATCAATCGATTGTATGATAAGGATTCTCAAAATTCATTCTTTTCTAAAAATCTCGTAGTATCTTTTACTAACAACGTAGGATTGGAAGAAGTGAATCTTGGGCCAAATACTTATAAGGATGTTGTCAAAAATTCAGTGTGAAAAGAAGTAATGAAAAAGAGATAAAAGCTTTATTTTTATTTTTGAATAATACATGGAGCCTAGTTCCTTTAGCAAAAGAAAAAAGGGCAATTAGAAGCAAATGGGTATTCAAAATTAAACGAAGAGCTGATGGACCAACTGAGGGATACAAAGCTCTATTATTTGCAAAGGATTATAGCCAAGTAGAGAGACTCAACTATGATGAAACTTTTGCTTCAGTGGCTAAATTCGCTATAGTGTGATGCTTGTTGGCTATTTCAGCAATTAACGGATGGGAACTGCATCAAACGGGTGTTGACATTGTTTTTTTTTACATGGGGAACTCAATGAAGAATTCATGAAACGTCCTCAAGGTATGGAAGTTCCCAATGATTCACTAGTTGGTAAGTTGCATAAGTCCTGGTATGGACTTAAACAACCATCATAATAATGGTTTAAAAACTCTCCATTTCTTCTCTCAATTATGATTTAAACAAAGTCCATGAGATCACTCACTATTCACACTTTTAGATGGGGATAGCTTCTTGGCAGTATTAATTTACGCGGATGATCATATACTTGTTGGGAATAATGGAGCTAAATGTACACAATTTAAGTAATATTTCCAAACTTGTTCCAAAATAAAAGACTTAGACTTTTGCATTATTTTTTAGGGTAAGAGGTTGAAAGGAATCAAGATGGAATCAATGTGAATCAACCTAAATATGCAGGAGATATTATTAAAGAAGCAAGTTTCGAAGATGCAAAGGTGTATCTACAACAACATAATTTCTCTAGTGAGATAGGGGACTTACAAAAGGATGTGACTAAATACTGGAGACTTGTAAGGAGACTAATCTATTTAATAGTGACTTGAGTGGACATCTCTTATGCTGTACACGTCTTAAGCGCATTCATGTAGGTACCAAGAGCTTCTCATCTTTCTATGGTAAAAAGATTGGTTCGATATATCAAGAAATCTCCTAACCATGGCCTTTTTTTATTCCAATATGAATTCACTTGAGTTGAAGGCATACTGTGACTCAGATTAGACTATTTATTCGACTACTAGGTGCTCAATTTCAGGAATGCTTGTTTTTCCAAGAGACACTCCCATTAGCTGGAAAACAAAGAAACAAAAAATAGTATCTAGATCATTAGCTGAAGTTAAATATCAAGCAATGGCATTGGCAACTACAGGACTAGTTTGGTTACGTAATGTTTTAAAAGATATATCTTTTTCTATTATAGAACCTATTCTTTTATTGTGTGATAACAGGTCAGTCATACACATTGCCTCCAATCCAATCTTTCATGAACTAACTAAACACATCGAGCTTGATTTTTATTTTATCAGAGAACAGGTTCAACAAAAGCTCTTTGCTCTCAATTTTGTTCCCTCACATAATCAACTTACAGATTTGTTAATGAAGGGACTTAGTGCTAAAACATTCTACTTATTGTTAAACTATATAGGGGTTCACTCTCCACCAACTTAAGGGAGGCACAAGGCAGATGCCCACAATATTGATGGCAAGCTCGGTGGAGTTCGAACCTATCACCCACACCAGCTTGAGGGAGACTATTACAAAGTATACATGTATCCTTAAATCAAGGAGCAGAATATTTCCATTATTCCAGTAGCAACATTCTTCATATTTTAAGCAATAATATTTGGCAAACACTTTAATTCTTTCCATATTTATTTTCAACATATTCTTAGGGATTTTAGGAGATATTTAAGAGTGGCAGAATTTGTACAAATTGTATATATATGTCTTCATCTTGTTAATGAAAACAAGGGTTTTTTTATTCTAAGACTAATCCATTAGTATTTTCTATAGAATGGAACAACACCTTTAACATAAGATATTATTCCATGAAGGAGGACTTTGATCTTAATGATGAATAGCTCAAGCTTGAATTTGAGATCATTTTAGGAGGATTGAGTCCTCTTTTGTTGTAGTAGATAGGCACGGGATTCCAAGCATCAATATAGCCTAACAACTTGTAACTAATAAGAAAAGATTGTGAATGAAGCTTCCATAATGAAAAAATTGAGAGGAGATAGTTTGATTTAAATGTGCGGTTTCATTCTAGTAATAAAAATGATACATTACCTATCCAGACACTTAAGGTTTCACCCTAATTCATCTACAATCTATTACTATTCAAAATAGACACGCATTCCGAAACCTCAAATGTTGTTAATAGATGTTAAAAAATGATCCAAACACCTATGAGATAAAAAAATACCAAAACACGTCTTTTGAAATTAGATTACACCATTCCCTAATCTTATGGGACATCATGAAACCGTCGTCTCACCAGCCATTGGAATCCATTGTTGCTAATTCTCTCTTTGTTTGGAATCCATTGTTGTATTAAAGAACTATATTCTATATTGATCTCAAGCTCTATGGTTGTAGTATGATGTTTGGAGTTTACTTCAAAAAACTTGCTAAAATTAGAATGGAAATGACTAACAAATAATATTAGAATGGAAAGGCTTATAGCCATTGGGTTGTATTCATACTATTTTTTAAATAAAAAATTTATAAGATAAAGATAAAAATTACAAATTAATTTCAATACAAATGAGATGCATATAAAGTATTAGTTTACGTCTTCAGAATCTTTGGTAACTTTATTTGAATTTGATTTTGAATCACTTTTCAGCCTCCAATAAATTCAACTTTGGCGAATGAAATTAAAATTAAAAGATAATTGTGACAAAAATAAAAAGGCAAAACATAAAAAAAGAACGAAAATTGCTTTTATTGGGTGGTATAGAAAACTTTGAATTTATTTATAAAGTATAATTTATAAATTTAAACTATGTCTTATAATTCAATTAGATAAAAATTCAGAAAAAGATGAATATTACATATAAAAGAATTCAAATAAGCAAAATCTAATAAGTGTGAAACTATCAGTTCAATAAAATTTATAAATCTACCATTACCATATGTAGATTTTTACATAATAATTTAATTAAAAAGAAATAAATGGATTAATTTAAGAAGGTGATAGATTATTCTATCAAAAAATTATGCAAATAAAGTTTTAAAATAATGCATATAAATTAATATAAAATTAATTTGACGGAGGTTAAGAGAACAAATAGATCTTTTATCCTATTTTCTTTATCCATCATTTCTTTTTTTTTTAGATGTTTCAAAATCAAGTTTTTTTTCCTTTAAATGCATGTGAACAAGCAAATGCATGATTGTTTTCCATAACACAATGCCTTTACTTTTAAACCATGTGATTTTGTTATAAAACAAAATGATGAATATACTACATAGAAATCAGGCATTTCCAATCCTTTTGTAAGTATTCTACAAGTATTAACACCTTTACAATTTAAAAGTATCAAGATAATCCTCAAGAGAAACTACCTTTTAAAGACTCATTTTTGAAAAATTACATTGTAGGTATCGATACTTGGATAGAGGTCTTCGTGCATAGAATACTTCTTAAGGCATTTTTTTAAGCAAGTATTGATACTTCATTCATAAAACCCAAATTTTTGGTTATAAATGCCCAAATTTGGTTCCTTAAGAGTAGTCATGCATAACTTATGCCATATGTACAACTTAGAGACATAATTCAAGTATAAAACAAGAAAAAGAACTTACCTTGATTCAAAATAGGAAATCATACAAGGAAAATCATTTCAAGCCAAGACTTTATTATAATAAATCATACCATTTGTTGGGACTACTCAAGAAGTACATAATTAATCTAAGGGTGATCCAACCTAAGGGATAGTGTCTTTTTGCTCTCACTATTTAGGGTAAATGGAAAGTTTTCCAACCCTCGTTATAAAGATTGTGCAGTGCATTTAGCTACTAACATATATATATATATATATATAGTGATAATGTGCCATCCTCAGCCACATGGCTAGCTCTATTTCACCCTTGCTAGCTAGGAACTACATTGTACACTAAGATTAAAAATAGAGGTTCTTAACTTAAGTGTTGTCCATTTAATGATCTCTTTTTTCACCACTTTCTTCATGATAGGATTAAACCTTCTTTGATGCTAAAGGATGGCTAATAACTCTATGATATAAAGTTATTTGGACTTAATTTTGATATTATTTTAGCTTAGTTCTTGTAGTAATGCATAGAAATTAGTAGATTTTATTTAATTATTTTAGGTTAGTTATTTTGGTGAGGCAATCTAATCTTAGTTAATTTAATACTTAATTTGGTGTTAATATAATGAAGATAGGTTGTTATTGATTTATTTGTGCTTTTGTAGGTTTCATGAAGGAAGAATTTTAATGTAAGTAGGAGAGCAACTTTGAGGTGCAGACTTTCACTGCATATATTTTGGTATTTTGATCATCACTTTCTCTACAGAGTTTCAAATAAGATGGTTCTAAGGCCATTGGAAAGCTAAGAGAAAAAGATACAACTTTCGTGTGTAACACTTTACCTAGTTCGACCTGGAAGGTGGTAAAAAATCTTGTCAAATTTGAAGTACTCCAACAATCCTAAAGTAATTATGATTTCTGCTAATTAATTGATCGAGGCCGTGGCTCATGTAGTCTGACGAGGAAATTCTATTTAGAATGGACTTCTTTCTTCACCCAACTTGGCCTAACTGCAAAACCTTATAAAAACAACATTTTGGGGGATTTTTAGAGGGGAGAAGAAAAGAAACACTAGATTGATAGCTGAGAATCAAGTCATAAAGACGTTGAAGCTGAGAAGAATTTAAAGGATTCAAAAAGAAGATTTGAAAGATGAAGACTGTAATTTTTGAGTTTTATCTTTTTGTTATTCTTTTATTTATCTTAGTTTGATGTCATTGCTTAAACTCTATTTGATGATGATATGTGACTTGATCGGGAACTAATTTAATTATCTAAGATGATTGAACTTAATATGTAGTTTGATTTATTTATCTCTCTTTTGCTTATGTTTGATGGATTTAAGTTGTTTATTTTATTCTATTCTTAATGCTTCTAATTGCTTGATCACTAATTAGATTGAATTGGAAATTTAGGTTAAACCTTGACAAAGGAGATTTAGGTAGATCTTGAATAGAATAGCGTATGATCAAATGCACTTGGTTGATTAGGTGATTTGATTAGCATATAGGGTAGATATGCAGCAATAAGTCATACGTAGCTAGGATTAGAGCCTGAACTTAATGAGTCTTTTTTCAATTAATTTGCCTAGACATATAGTAAATTAATTAAGAGAGATATTGTTATGAGAAACTTAGTAGAAACTTGTAAATAATTTAGGACTCTAGGTTAATAACTTAATCCATTAAACTTAGTTACGAGAAAGAGAAAATAATCAAATGAAGTATTGAGGGACATCATAAACTTTGGTCTAAAAGTCAATCAAATTTAATAAAATAATTTTGTTGTTTAATTTATATTAGTTTTAGTCTTTAGTTTGTTTTTCTTTTTAATTTAATTTTTAATTGTTTGGATAAGATTATGGTGTGTCAATTTTAGTCCTTAATAATAGGAATTAAAACAATTCTTTGTTGAACGATACTTTATTTTATCATTATATTACTTGTTAACGATGCATGTACTTGCGTGAGAAATCAACAACAATGGCTCTATGGTCATCCTCTAAAAGAATATTGTGCATGTATAGGGATGAACGAATCCCTTTTATGTTAGCAACGGTCTATCCTATTGCCTTTTTATGCTTCCTTAACACTTGATAACTTTCTTATATAGAGTTATTTAGACTTAACTTTGATAGTAATTTAGTTTAGTTCTTGTGGTAATGTATAAAAATTAGTAGATTTTATTTAATTATTTTAATTTAATTTTATACCTATAATAAATCCTGATTGGAATTGACTTCTTTCTTTACCCAACTTGACGTAACTTCAAAACCCTATAAAAACAACCTTTAGGAGGACTTTTAGAGAACAAAACACTAGATTGATTGTTAAGAGTCAAGTCATAAAGTCATTGAAGCTAAGGAGAATTTGAAAGATTCAAGGATATTTGGATATCAAGAATACAATTCTTGAGTTTTTTATTTTTTTATTCTCTTGGTTTTGTTTTTAATGTTTAAATTTTATTTGATGATGATGTGTGACTTGATAGGAAACTAAACTTTTTATCTAAGATTATGATTGAATTTAATAAGTAGTCTGATTTATTTATCTTTCTTTTGATTATGTTTGATGGGTTTAAATTGTTTATTTTATTCTATTCTTACTACTTCTAATTACTCGATCAGCAATTAGATTGAATTGGAAACTTAGGTTAAATCTTGATGAATGAGATTTAGGTAAACCTTAAATAGATAGCATATGATCGAATGCAC
Source organism: Theobroma umbraticum (assembly GCF_002168275.2). Lineage (NCBI taxonomy): Eukaryota > Viridiplantae > Streptophyta > Magnoliopsida > Malvales > Malvaceae > Theobroma > Theobroma umbraticum. The sequence continues at coordinate 1,285,532 of NW_018397256.1, read as the reverse complement.
TAAGCTGATTAGGTGATTTGATTTGCATATAGAGTAGACATATACTTATAAGCCATACGTAGCTAGGATTAGAGCTTGAACTTAATGAATTTGTCTTTAATTTAATTTACATAGACATATAATAAATTAATTAAGAGAGATATTTTTATGAGAAACTCAATAGAGATTTATAAATAATTTAGGATTCTAAGCTAACAACTTAATCCATTCAATTGAGTTAAGAGAGAAAGACAATATTTAGATGAAATATTGAGGGATATCATAATCTTGGAGCTAGCAGTCACTCAAATTTAATAAACTTTCTAATAAATTCTAGATTAGTTTTATTTTTAGTTTATTAGTTAAAATTTTAATTTTAATTGTTAGAATAATATTAGGGTGATATAATTTTAATAATTACTAATAAGAATTAAAACAATTCTATGTGAGAATGATACTCTATTTCATCATTATATTACTTGTTAAAGTTATGTGCACTTGTGTGAGAAATCAACAATAGCACTCTTAAAAGCTTATCTTCCTACAAGCCAGCAAGAGCAAATGAAACAACAACAGGAAGAGTAGATGAGTTACCAAGATAAGCATACCTCAAATGTGGCGGTAGAGGTTTAAGGTTCAATGTGGGAGGCTTCTCAATAGATGGTTTTGCTGGTGAAGATGAAGTAGAAAAATCCAAAGATTCAAATGGTGTCCTTAAGCCACGAGATGATACATCCATTAAGTTCACATAATCCACAAAATCAACATCATCCTTCTTAAAGCTTGCAACTAATGATGCCTCCAAAAGGTCATGGGGATAAATCTCATCAAACACCTTATGAGTGAAACTATTCATTGCATTCACTGCAAAGCATTCATCATGTTCATTGGGAAACTTTAAAGCTTTAAAAATATTGAAAGTTATCTATTAGTCTTGCACTTTCAAAGTAAGCTTTCCTTTCTCCACATCTATAAGAGCTCTAACAGTTCTTAGAAAAGGTTTCCCAAGTATGATAGGGACCTCACAATCCTTCTCCATATCAAGAACAATGAAGTCAATCGGGAAAATGAATTTATCAACCTTAACAATAACATCTTCCACAATGTCTCAAGGATAAGTGAGAGAACAATCGACAAGTTATAGTGTCATTGTGGTTGGCTTGATTTGCCCTAATCCCAAATTTTGATAAATTGATAAAGCATTAGATTTATGCTAGCCCCCAAGTCACTCAATGCTTTAGCAAAGAAAAATGCACCAATTGTGTAAAGAATAGTGAAGTTACCCAGATCTTTGAGTTTCGGTGGAAGTTTGTTCTTAATAATAGAGCTGCATTCCTTAATGAGTGCCACTGTCTAACACTTACCTAATCTCCTATTCTTTGTCAAGTTATCTTTTAGAAACTTAACATATGAAGGCATTTGCTCCAAAGCTTCAGCAAAAGGGATGTTGATGTGGAGTTTCTTGAACACTTCTAGAAATTTCTAAAATTAATCATCCAATTTTTGCTTTTGAAAGCATTGAGGAAATGGAGGAAGAGGGTGTGTTGCCTATGCATCTTTAACTTGTTCTTGCTTGTTTGACTTTTCAACTTCTTATTTATTTTTGATTGGCTTCTTTTGTGGTCTTTCTTGTTTATTACCACTATTAACCTCTTTTCCACTTTGAAAGGTTACTACCATACAAGGTTCCTTGCCTTCCCTTTTAAGATTAGGTTTAATATTAGGGTCCTTTGAGGTATGTTGTTGATAGCATTGGCTAATTGCCCCATTTATGTCTCAAGATTGTTTAACGAAGTTGCTTGGCTATGAATAAAGGCATATGTCATAGCCATATATTGCATTAACAGCTCCTCGATGGATGGATTCTTTTCTTGCACTTAAGGGTCTAGGTTGTTGTGGAAAACCTAGAGGAAAATTCGATCTCAGAGTTGATAAAGAACTCTAATTGTTGCTCCAAGAGAAGTTAGGTTGATTTTTCCACCTTGGATTATAAGTGTTTGAACATGGGTTCTTTTATTGCCTATTCCCTACAAATTACATAAACTCCATGCTTAAATAACACTAAAGTGCCTATCACCATAATAATTACAAGTAATAAAAGGACTCTGTATTGAATGCATTCTAAAAGAATTAAATTTTTTAATAAGAGTGGCTACCTGAGCAATCAAAGCATTAATGGTGTCAAGCTCGTGAACACTCGCTACCTTCGTTGGCAAGGCCCTTTCAGAATGCCATTGATAGTAGTTGGACACTATCTCCTTCAATAAATCATAAGCATCATCAATCGACTTAGTCATGAGAGTGTCATCAGTTGCCGCATCAATGGTAGTCCGAACTGGGTTCAACAACCCATTATAAAATGTCTGCACTTGAAACAACTTAAGCAAACCATGATGCGAGTGTTTCCGAAGTAAGTCCTTATACCTTTCCCATCTTTCATATAAACAATCAGAATCTAATTGCGTGATAGAAGTAATATTGTTCCTCATCTTTGCCATCTTTGGCATAAGGAAGAATTTACCCAAGAACTTTTGCGCAAGATCATCCCATGTTGTGATAGACCTTGTAGGAAGAGAATTCAACCAAACTTTAGCCTTTTCCAGTAGTGAAAAAGGGAAAAGCCTCAATCGGATAGCATTATCAGTGACCTTGTTGTGCTTGAAGGTATCACAAATCTCCAAAAAGTTAGAAATATGCACATTGGGATCATTATTTGGTCAACCTCCAATCTTGACTAACGTTTGTATCATCTGAATGATAGTCAGCTTAATCTCAAAATTGTTAGCTTAGATTGCCGACCTCCTAATGCTTGAATGAAGTCCTTGAACTAACGGAAAAACATAATCCCTCAACGATTGATTATCCACTGCTACATGCCTTTGAATTTGCTGTTCACCTTAATTCTCAGCCATTGTATTGAATTGATTGGGTTTGGCAAATTCTATCTCAATAGCCTCCGAAATGTCTTTTTGATTTTGGGATCGCAAGGGACTAATTCCAGACTCCTTACTTTTCTCATATAATAGTTAAAAGTACTTGAAAGTAAAAAAAAACTCAAATTAAAGCTAGCTTGATTGTTATTAATATTAATAAATAAAAATAAAGACTCAACTTCCCCGGCAACGATGCCAAAAACTTGTTGTTTGATAAATTACCAATATATTTGCTTTAGTGATTTACATAATTGAGCAAGAAACTTACACAAGTGCACGCGGTCATCAACAAGTAATATAGTGATAAGAACGGTTGTCTATCCCACAAGGAGTTGGTTTAATAAATGTTGCTAAGTACTAACATTAAATCAAGCAAATTTTATCCAAGCAATCGAGATTTAATAATTGAAGTAAAAATAAATTTTAAATAGCTAAAACTAGACCAAAAATTAGAATCAAAATTTAATGAAGAAGCAATGGAATAAAACCTAGGATTATGGGTTTCGCTAATACTTTGTTTAAATGCTAGATCGGTTAATTACTTACTTTTATGAAAATCAATGTTAGTCTAAGATCCACTAGCATATATGGCTTTCCATTGAGCTTTCATATAATTGCCTAACTTTGATTAACCCTCTGTATGTCTATAGGGAATTAATTCAAGCTAAGTTTGTGAATCCTAGGCTCTAACAATTAACTATGTATGGTTAATAGATGTATGTCTATCCTATTAACTAATCAACCACTCTATTTAATAAATGGAAGGAACATACATTATTCAAATCCAAGTCTATTTAGACTATCTTTATCAAGCATCATTTAAAAACCTAAACTCATCTTGATGGTGATCAAGCACAAAAGAGAAAATAAATATGGATTTGAATAAACATCGATAATTCCATAAAGACTATGTAAAAGCCAATCAAAATATCCAAACTACATAATAGCATCCACCACGATCCTAGATAAAGAAATCTAGCTCAAATTATCGATAATACAAACTAACATCTCAACAAAATAAAGCATTTTTACAAAGAGAGATAAAGAGAGCAAATCAAATCTAAAGTGAGAAAGTCTTCGATTGTAGCTTTTCCAAGCTTTTTTGTTTTCAGCCAGCTTTTTTCCAAAATGAGGTGTGGTCTCCAGACCATTTTCAAAGTAAAAAGCTTGTTTTTATACCCTTAAAAATAACTTTTTGATTTAAAAGATCAGATGATGTAGAAATGAGACAATACATGTTAGTGCCATGGCTCTAAGAGGTTGGCACCTTGAAGCCGACCTCTTTGGTTGGTGCTGAGTCTTTGCTGAATATAGGTGGCACTACTGCATTACCTTGCTTTCCTAACTACTGTGCAGTTTACTTTGGTTGGTGCTGAGTCTTTACTGAATAGGGGTGGCACAACTGCGTTACCTTGTTTGCCTAGCTACTGTGCAGTTTACTTTAGTCCTCCAAATTCCACTATGATTTTGACCATGATTCGATTAGAACTAGGTGAAGTGTTGGACATCAAAGTTGTAACCCTTCCTTTTAACTTTCCAGTGGTTTAAAAATCTAGTCAATCAAACTGCTGTATCTCAAGTTACATTTGAAATGCTGTAGCATGTTTGGTGAAGTTTGCACTTGGCCATTTGTACAATTCCTTGCCACTTGACCCCTTCTCTTTTGAAGACCTTAAAAACATAAAAACTAAATTAGCCATAGCTAAAAATAGGTATTTTTAATATACAAATGAACTAAAATAACTTGAAGTAAAGTAGCTCAATCATACGTTAACTAATTAAAGAAAAAACAATGAAAATTACTTAAAATTTTACCAAAACTCAAATACTTAGCCATTTTATCATTCAAAATATGACAAGATAATTCTATATAATAACGTTATCAGATTGTTAAATCCTGTTCTTAGTCAATGAACTTTAGATAGTTAATTTGATTAATGATAAAGTTAAAGTAGTTTAAATTTATCTAATCCTAAGTTTATCTTAAGGATTATATCTTAAGTTCATTACCAACATGTTAGAAGCCTAATGGGTTACACATCTAAAATGAATATTAAAAATAAAATGGGAAAAAGTGATTAAGTTGGACCTAATCAAATTAGAAGTTATAAGCGTTTTAAAGCGTTAATTAAATAGTTTAATTAAGTTATTGGATTAATTGGCAATTACATAAAAGTTGTGTAATTGACCTAATTACGGTTAAATTAATCCAAGGTATAAATACCTTGCTATAACCTCCCAACACAAGATAAGCTTACACACTTGAAAAATATTTTTGCCCTAACCGCCCCTTATGAAGAGAAAGTCGTTTTCCTTTCCTTAGTGTTGTGTGCGTTTGGTCCTAAAGCTATTTTGCGTGGGCTTTGAGTTTATGAAACTCATCTTTGCTAGCATATAGATACGACATAGCATTCCCAATGTTTAGAGAAGGATTTTTTTGATTCATTGGTGTGGATCATTGTTAAAGGCTACACAAGTATTTCTTGGACAGTTTTAGTTTGCAACAATCAAGTTGAGGTGGTTGAGATTTTTGAGGTTGTTTTAGTGGTTTAACAAAGGATTCATCAACCTTTGTTGTTAGGTAATATGATATGATCATATGGCTTTATTTTACATTTTGGTTTGGTGTTCAATACAGCATGAATGGGATCTTAGAAAGGTGAGGTGCATTTTATTTGGTTATTTTCTTTTGCTGGGATTTGTTTGTATTCAATACATGACCAGCCCCCACCCAACATAACATTCATTACATAAGTGAGAAATCATTCCACATTGCCTTATAGCAACATCATGTGACATATAACTCTTACAATGTTAATTAATATTTATTCATAACATTAAGTTTGCTTATCATTTAGCATAATCACATTAAACATATTTGAGGGTCAATTTTTTGTGATCCATACCCAAAGGCGGAGCCAAAGGAGTGTGCTTTCAAATGAAATTTCAAAAATCTTGTGCTTTATCATTGCTACACATCTAACTTTGTACATAAAGGGATTTGGTTGGGAAGGTTAATAAATTTTGATTTCCTTGCCACTTTAGACATTTCTTATATTGTTACATTAAAGAGATTTTGGTTGGTTTAAATATCTTAGTACGTGTAAAGGAGTTTGTGAAAATATTGTTCGAATTTTTTATAATAATGCTACTAATAAGCTGAAGAATGGTGATGGAAATGAAGTTTTCTACGATGATAGGTTTGTCACTTATGTCTTAGGAAAATGAATAATTGTATACACAAATTTCCTTGGCATTGTTTTTGACCTTGATAATGACTATGGTGCAAGTCCTAATGATATGGTAATTGGTGAGACCACCTTAACTAATATGGTGTACACTTATCCTCCCGTTACTGAATCCATCGTAAGTAATGCATCGAGAGACTCTCTGCATAATAGGATCTTACACCTCATAGTGTCTCACACCTTGATACCTTCGGGTCTTAAGTGTTTGATCCTTAATAAGGAAAACTTATGGTTTATCTATAAAATTAAAGAAAAAAAAAGACTAAAGTACAATTGGTTTAGTTAATCTTTGATGATATGATGCAAATTGTCACTACTGCTCAAAAAAGTATTCTTTATGGTTTGGCCATTAGCGCGATCATTGATCACTTGCAATTAGACATTAGGTGTGATCCTCTTCTTAAAGAACCAAAACAATCCCACATTAGGGCATATACTATAGCCAAGGATGTGTGATAAGAGTTAAGAAACATATGCCTCTAGAAAGACCTAGTGCACCATTTAGTGGCCAACCTTTTACACCCAAGTTGCCTTAAAGTCTTTTATCAAGAGCATTGATGGTCTTATCTCTTAAATGCGACATATGGACCATAAGTTGTCCTTAAGTCTTTGAGAAGTCCAAACCTTTATCTCCTAAATAAGAACAAAGCAAGATGACATGTGCTAATGACAAAAAGTGTTGAGCCAATTTCTTTGCCAACAATTCCCTTATTCATCACCACCTTATTCTCCATTATACCTCGGTGATTCTCCAAAGGGATACATTCCATTTCTATTTTCAAAGATTTCATATTTGGACATCATTTTATATTAAAACTTTACATTGTGGATTTGTTTTCAATTACCTTTATGACTTTAGACTTGTCTTGACTTTGTACCTTATCCTTGAGGTTAACAGAGTTGATAATTTCTTATTAATGCATTTTATGGTCATCATAATGTTTTCTTGGTGTTATGTTTTATAATTTTGGGCTTGTGGATGACTGCTTATGATTGATGCTCTATAATTTAATTTTCATTCTTTTTAGGATTATCTTATGCAATTTTGAATATTGCGGTTGAATGTTGAACATTGTGGTTGAATTTTGCATATTGTGGATTGAATGTTGAATATTGGATATTGCTTATTGTGAATATTGCTTTTTACTATTTTGGATATTGCTTATTGTGGTTGAATGTTGCTTATAATTTTGCTTTAGGAAAAAGGGGAGACCTCTCAAATTTGCAAATACTTAGAGATTGATCTTGTAGCTTGATTTTGACCTTCATTTTTTTATGTTGTTGAAACTTGACTTATTGATGGGGAGTTTTTTCAAAATGTTTTAACTTTTCTTAGCATCTTTGAAGTTTAGAAACTTCTATACTTTAATACTTAACTTAAATTCAGGAGGAGTTGTTCTTAAAAGCATAGCAAATTTTGATTAAGGTTATGTCATATCAAAAAAGAGGAGATTATTAATTTTAATTTGATTTTTATTATGAAATAACAAAAGCAAAATTATCAAAATTAAAATAATTAATTTTTAAATGCTTAAGAAACATTTAGAAACATTGGAATACTTAATGAAATTTATCTTATGAGTTAACGGTTAAGTTTTTAAGAAGAAGGCTTAAATTGAAAGGGATTTTGAACACAATAGCTACAAGGATTGATCCTTATTGGCCATAAGCAAAAAGGATTGCACCCACAATTGGAAGGACTGATCCCTAGGGTTAGAAAATCAATCTTTATTGTTCAGAAGCAAAATGAATGCACCCATGGCTACAAAGATCGATCCTAATGTTTTTAAGATTGATCATTATAGGACATGACCCTAAGAATCCCTTACTACTTGTTGGGGATCAATCCTATGGTTTTAAGGATCGATCCTTGTTAGACAAAAGCCTAAGAATCCTTTATTGCCTATTAGGGATAGATCCTCAACTCCCATAAATTTAAAATTCAAGAGCAAAATTGATCCCATGTAAGAAGGGATTGATGGGAAGGTGTCCATTTGTGGAAATAAAGACAAAATTGTAGCTAACCAACAAGTCTTTTGTTTATAAATGGTTATGCAATGACTTATATTTATTTTGCAAGTATAGAGAACAAGTGCTGAACCAAATTAAATTAACCCCTCGAGATCAAAGATTCTTCATATTGTTCATAGTTTTTTTAGCTTACATTTGTAATCATTTTGATACCATTTTGTATTTACTAACAATATCTACCTTTAAGAGGTTCCTTCTGCTTGTTTAGCAAACAATTTTTTAGTGTGAGAGAGTTTCTACCTTACCATTGAAAAGGTTGTGTAAAAGGTTTTATCTTAACCTTAGAAAGATAAAGAGGTTATACCTTAACCTTAAAAAAAATTTGTATTGGTGAACCAATAGTAAATTTGAACTCCTTTGCTAGCTAAGGGAGAGGACATAGGCAAAAAGATGAAAGGCTAAACCTTTATAGATAGCATTTGCAAATTTCTCTACCCTATCCTTTTTAACTTTTATTGCATTAAACTTTTTGGTTGGTTGTCATTGACTTTATATTTAACTTATTGTGTTTTGATGTTTAAGTTGTGAAAAGGATTTATAGAAATCTAATTCATTGAACTAACACAAGAAAAGCAAAAGTTAATTGTAAGTAAAACAAGCTTTAAATATGTTTAAGGAAATTGTCTTATTTTCCCCAAATCTAGAAGACAATTTTCAAAATTTCTCCCTGTTATTTCCATTAACAAAATCCAATTTTCATTAACCAAATTTTCCTATGTCTATCCAAAAAATTCCAAATATTATTTTCATAACTATCAAAACGGAACCAAAATAAAATATCTATTAGTATAGATAATTGTGCAATGCTTTTATGCGATGATAATAAAAAAACCGTAGTAATGTGTATATCAGTTTACTACTTTTACATACAAACGTATTGATGTGTGTCAATCCCTAATGTTATTTATTTATTTTTGTTGGTGTTTATGTAATCTGGTTAATTGAGTTAGTGTTATTGAATTGTAATATCAAATTATAACAAAAAAAACTCAATCATTATTTGATTTTTTTATAATAATTGCATTAATTGAATTGATGTCACTTCACTTATAACACTTAATTATCTTTTAAAAAAAGGAAAAAAATAAAAAGTCAATCGTTGACTGTATAGTGAACATGCAGGAATGGCATTCGAAGCGAATAGAGAAGCCCATTTTCTGTCGACAGGTGGGTTTATCGAAAGGTCAATAACCCACCAATGAGCCACGAGGCCATGGCCATGAGCCCTCTCTCTCTCTCTATCGCGCCGTTAGCAAATTTTGCCCAACTGCTATTTTCCCACAAAATGGAACGGAAGAAGAGAAAACAAACATGCTCGGCTTTGAGCTTTGAACCGATCTCTGCCACTAGTCTATCATACATACTATCAGCCTTTGTTTTCCCAATCTGGGTAAGTTTTTTTGGTCTTTCTTTTCTTGGTTCTGTGTGTTATTGAGGAGATTCCCTCGTATTATCTGATGAATTTGATGATGGTGTTACTTGATCTTTTGATTTCCTTAAAATCTATGGTTTTTAATATATTCAAGTGAATTGCTCTTCATTTGATGTGTCAGAGGATGAGGCATTATGTTGGCCTTCTCTCTCGTTTTCTCTCTTCTTGATGAAACTATGTTAGCCTTTACAGTGTTGAGTTATGCTTAATTTCCTTTTTGGCTTTGCTTTTAGAATATGTTTGGTAATTTAAGAGGAGTTATGTTTGGTAAGTTGGAAAATGCTGAGCAGCAAAAAGTAAGGGGGTTAAAGAAGAGAAGTGATTGAAAGTAATTTCTTTTTTCTTCTTTTGTTTGGATTTGAGAGACTTGATCAGCAGAGAAATAAAGATAAAATTACAGTTATGAGAAACTTGATCTCCCATTTATCAATGAATTATCTAGATACACTTGACATTTTATTTTTCTTCAAAAAGTAATGGCTAAAGAAGTGTTGAAGATAACTTATCAATTATAATTTTGCTTCTGTTCCATCCATTTCTCTTCAACATTAGTTATCCAAACAAGAAAAGTTACTAAAATTCTGGCCATTCCATGTTCCTTCACTGTACTTGTTTCAGTTCACGTGTAATTGTAAGTGATCTTTAATTGCTCGATACATGTCCCAGAGAAATGCATTTTGTAATGGAGATGGGGTGCAGTAGCTGTCTCTTTTGATCCTTGGATAAAGTATCCTCTTCTTCCCTTCACACCAGGCTTTGCGATTATGGCGTCAGAATCTGATAAGTGGGGATGGGAGCATGTCAGTGTGTTTGGTGGGTTTGACAGGGGAAGTGGTACTAAAAGATGGAAGTGCAATCATTGTAATTTACGATATAATGGATCCTATTCCCGAGTTAGGGCCCATCTTCTTGGGTTCTCAGGTGTTGGCGTCAAAAGCTGCCCTGCAATAGACAGGACTTTAAGGGAAGCATTTCATATCTTAGAGGATGAGCGCCTGGCTCGGAAGAAGAAAAGGACTTCCGGAAGTGGGAAGCCTGGTAAGCGCATACCAACTATACAACCAAGAGGCACATGGAAAACTATCAGAAAAGAAGATGTGGATGACATTGTAGCTAGATTTTTTTATGCAGATGGACTAAATGTTAGTTTAGTCAACTCTCCTTTTTTTAATGAAATGGTTAAGGCAATTGCTGCTTTTGGCTCTGGGTATGAACCCCCTTCAGTGGATAAGCTGTCTGACTGCTTTTTAAGTAAAGAGAAAGGAAGGATTGAGAAATCTATTGCTTTAGTTAGGGAGTCCTGGCCTCACACGGGTTGCACTGTGATGTGTGTTGGTTGTTTAGGCAGCACACAAGGTTGTTTTCATGTTAACATTTTTGTCTCAAGTCCAAGGGGGCTCATATTCTTGAGAGCAGTAGATATAGATGACAGTGATGAAGCAGTCGATATGTTTACTAGTGTCCTTACTGATGCAATTGTTGAAGTTGGAGCCATAAATGTTCTTCAAATAATCTCACATACAGACCATGTCTGTAAATCAACTGAATCCCTTATTTCATCCAAGTTTCCTCATATATTTTGGTCACCTTGCACTTCACATTCTGTCCATATATTGATGGAAGAAGTAGCTGAACTGGAGTGCATAAAACCTGTAGTTTTGTGTGCTAAGGGTATTGAGCAATGTATCCTGATGAATCACCATGCCTTTCCGTGCCTTTTCACTCCAAATCTGAAAGAGAGCCCTGATCCATTTTCTGCCAAGTTTGCACCTTCCTATTGCTCTGTCAAGAGAATTTTTGAGCTAAAGCAGGCACTTCGAGATGTTGTTGTGAGCGAAGAGTGGAAGCAATGGAAAGACAGTATTCCAGAGGATATTCTAATTGTCGAAGCTTCCATTTTAGGGGATGAATTCTGGAGCAAGGCTCGTATGATGCTGCAATTGTTTGAGCCTTTTACAAAATTACTTGCTATGCTTGATATTGACAAATCTGCGATGGGTGCTGTTTATGATTGGCGTGTTCAGGCACTTGAAGCTGTGAGGAGCAAAGAAATCAATGAAACTGCATTGAATCAGTTGGAAGTTCTGATAGAGGACAAATGGGATGTGTTATTTTCCCCTCTTCATGCTGCTGGTTACATACTGAACCCAGGATATTTTGGAAGAGGTCAGGCCAAGGATAAAAGTATAATGCGAGGTTGGAAAGCCTCTTTAGAAAGGTATGAGTGTGATAGTGCAGCTAGACGGGTCCTTAGAGAGCAGCTAAGCTCTTATTGGCGATTGGAGGGATCCTTTGGAGAAGAAGATGCACTGGATTGTAGAGATAAAATGGACCCAGTTGCATGGTGGGAAAACTTTGGTTTTGAAACACCTCACTTGCAGACTCTAGCCATTAAGGTCCTCAGTCAAGTGTCAACCATTTCAATGTGCCAAGATATTTGGCAAGGTGATTACTTTCTATGTCGAGAAGCACCCAACAAGTTGGGAACGCAGAAAGTGAAAGATCTTGTCTTTGTTCGAAACAACCTTAGAATTCATAGCCAGAGAAGTGGGAGTTCAAGCTCTAGCGCAAATTGTGCAAGAAATGTGAATATGATGAGTTTTCCATCTGGAGTTAAGTCATGGGATTATGCTCATCTTGAACAAACAAAAGTTATTGTAAATATCCATGATGAATTGTGATAGATCGTGCTTAACTTTCTAATTTTTGCAAGATTTACCAGAGTAAGGGCCCCATGTCTACTACATATTCTTTTGAAAGATTAAGCTGGAAAAGTGAGAAGCTCAATTCCTGGCTAAGTGAGTGGGGCAAAAAAGTAGTATGTTTGTTGCTGATATAAAATGGAGCTTGCGCAATGAGCTTAGGTTCCATTGAACTGTACGGTGTTATGTGTTAATCAAGGTGTCCAGAGAAGATTCATTTCGGGTTAGCAGTGTGCTCTTTGGATTCTTGAAAATTTATTTGTGCATTATTGCCAATAGATTGCAAAAGATTAGCTGCCATTTTACATATTATATATATATATATATATATTGCATGGGGGAGTGAAGATGGAGGAAATGGATTTCCATCCTCATCCCCATCACCAATTTGAGGATCCCATCCATGGAAATTGCCCACCAAACCTAACGCCATCCATGTGAGGAGGCTAATTAAGAAATGTTGTAAATTGCGATTCCTAGAAAAGCCTTAAAAGAAGTCATAAAATTGAAAGCTAAACAATGTGTTAACTGAGAGCTATATATTTTGTCTAGAAAAAGCTATAGCTATCTCAAATCATTTCTAAAAAGCATGATAAGTTTCAATTTGAAACCTTTACTCCATCCACCTAAATGTTAATGAATTCTTATACTCTTTTGAAAAGTGATTTTCTTTCATCGGACAATGAAAGGTAAGAATGCTTTGCTAAGTCTTAAATCTGCAGCTAAGACTCTTCCCAACATTCATCAAAACTGTACAATTAATTTGATTTAAGAAAAATTGATAACTATATTAAAATTTTTTACCATTAATTTCAATGTCATGACATTTTAATGATGACGTAGTAAGATGAGATGGATTAAGTTTTGATCATGTAGCACATTATCATCTTTAAAAAAATCATTATATTTTGATTAAATAAGTATTAATTTTTTTTGGATACTAAAAAACAAATAATATTGAAAACAAAGTTTCTTTTTTTTATGATAACGGGTGCCACATGGTTAAAAAACTTAAGGTTGGCATGCCATATCATCAACAGAATAATCACGCCATTGAAATTAATTGTTAAATTTTGACATTATCATCTATTGTCCTTAGACCTACTTTTTAACTTAAGTGTAAAGATTAAATTAGTTAAAATTAGGGTAATGAGACTAAAATTACTAAATTGAAATGGTCAAATTCAGATTTTTACCTTTAACAAATACCCTTCCTTTATCTGACTCAAACTGGAGCAATTATTTTCACTACTAAGTATGTGAAGGGGCTTTTCTATAAAAGGTAGGTAACTATGGTAGCATTGCATTAAAAAAATGAGATGGGTAAGAAACGAAAGGAAGAGAGGAAAAGTGGGTAGTTGTAGAGAGCCTTATTAGTGGTGAAAGGTGATCGAAAGGTTGATAAGGTAATAAGGGTTAGGTGGAATGTGGGGAAAGGTGCTCTTTAATAGGAGATGTGTGTTTGAGGGAAAGGAATAAGGAAGGTTAAAGAGAGAAGCTCTGAATAGAATAGACGTTCATTTGTTAATGTACCAAAAAAGTTTCTTCAATCAGTCGAAAAAGGCTAGTTATTTAAAATGATAAAGAAGTTTCTAGATTTAATGAGAATGTGAGAATTGGCTAATAAAAGTAAGTCCAAAGGTTCAAGATACCATGTGTCAACAATGTCACATGGGCCTAGGGATGGTAGATGGAATAGGATCAAGGGAGGGGATTGGGATCTTGTGTCTTGTTTAGGGAAGGCTTTCTTCTAGAGGGTGTGGAAGTGGGAGGTGGGAAGGTTTGTAAAAAAGCCCCAACAAAAGGAAAAAGGTGAGATAGGTGGTGAGCTAGTGGGAATTGTGTGCAAGGGAGGGTGACATGCCTCTCAAGATGAAAGGGAAGTGAAGGATAAGACTTTTGACGGGAAAGTGTATTCCCTTGGTTGTTTGTTTCTTGTGAGAAAAAGGAATGCTCACTATATGAGGGGGAGGATGGGGTGTAATGACCCAAGTATAAGCACTAGTCTAGTAATTTTTCAAGCCTAAATCACGTGGCTCTCAAAAACTTAAACTCAAGTTTACAGTAGTGATTGATTTGGATCATTATATAGGTTTTAATAATCACATTCACATTTGATATGGGATGGAATATTCTAATCTCATCCACTTAAATCCTTGATGTTTTCATCAAGATCACAAATTATAATCACAATCAAGGCCCATTTCACGATACCAAGATCTCATCAATGTAATGTGGAAGCCCACACATTAGGCTAACACATGCTTTGATACTATTTGTAATGACTCAAGTTTAAGCATTGGCCCAACAACTTTTAAGTCCCAAACGATGTGGGTCTCAAAAACTTAAGCTAAAGTTTATAGCAATGATTGACTTAGATCATTATGTAAGTCTTAAAAATCATATATCACATTTGATGTGGATGGGGTATCACAAGGGGAATGAGAAACGTTAGGTCTATAAGGGAAAAGAGAGATTGCAAGATGATGGAGAGAAAAATGAAAAAAAAAAAAGAAAAGAAAAGAAAAAGGCACAAAATAAAAAATACTAAAAAAACTTTTAAAAACTAAATAACTAATAAAATTTGAGAAAATAAATCCACAAGTCTCCATATGTGTTATCTTGAATGGAAGAATTTTTTGAAATCTTCTTTGGCATAAGGTTATGTTTTTGTGTTGTTAAAGGCTTCCTACTTATAAAGGCCTGCCCATGAAATCCCTTTAGTTGTGCTAGATAGCTAGGACACATACTTGTTTGGGACACCATGCTACTTCTAGTAAATGAAGGATCACTAGGATTTGGAGGGTGAAAAGTTGACTTCAACAAAGGTCATTAGTCAAGTGAATGGATATTGCTTATTGCAAAACATTTCTTGGTTCTATGGAAAAAGTAATTATGAGACTAAAGGCTCTTATCTCATTCTAAATGGCATAGTTGGAATGGATGGAAAAGTGAAGACGATGTAGGCTACACAAGTTGGAAGATAACAAGTGGATGTTGCTTTATTCTTCAATCCTAACAAGGGAATAATAGTTATTGCAAGTTATAGGATAGCAAATGGACATTATGCTATTCCTAAATCCTAGTAAAAGGATGATAATTCTAAGGTACAATGGAGGTTCGAATTGGTTGATTTTTGGAAGTTTTGAAAAATTTTGATGATTGTAAGTAGACATAGAGTTCTGAGGGAATTAGGTTGTTGCGTGTTGATATCCTGTTTTGGTTCTAACTTGGAAGCTATAGGTTTGTGTTGGGTGTTTATGGGTACGATCATTTTGCAACATGATGTTTTTGGTAGGCTATTACATCGCTCAGCACTTGACATAGTTAGTTTGTTGCTAATATCAAATGGCTAACCACATTGCCATTAAGTGGTTGTTTTTCGTACTTTTCTTTGGTAATGGAAAAATTACTACCTTTCAAGAAAAAAATAATGACGCATGGGAAGTACTTGACTCTTTTAGATAGGTTAAGAAATAGGTGTAATCTAAAGAGTCCCACTTTGAACCCACTAAACCATAACTCTTTAAAATATCCTAACTTAGTCTTGACCAGGTAGGGTCAAATCCAACCCCGTTGCTCTTCTCCGCCCATTTTTTTCTCTTCTTTTTTCTCCTAAAATGACACTATTTTGGTGCCTATAGCTCATTTTCTTTTTCCTTTTTTCTATTTTTCCCCCAAAATGATTTTGTTTAGGTTATGTAATTTAACAGTCAATGCCTCTATCCTCTTCATTTTCTCTCTTTAAATGTTTCATTTAATTTTAAGAAATACTTGCACAATTCCAAATTTATTTATTTATTTTTTAAAAAAAATTTACATCTAAATTGATTTGAAAAATGATTTTTGGACCTTACACTTGTTTTAAAAAAAAAGTGGTGTAATTTTTCATTGAGAAAGTGCAAAGATCGGCCTTTCAACATGAATAGGTCGACCCTTCACAAAATTAAAAGCTTATATTAACTTCCTTGGCTCCCTAGGATTGACCCCTAATGGTAGGAAAGTTGATCCCTACAAGAAGAAAAGCCTAAGGACATGCTCTATGTAACAAGGATCGACTTTCTTTTAATTGAAAGGTTGATCCCTATGAGGCAAGCTAATTTTTTAAACTTCCCAAATGCTCAACGATCGACCGTTTTCAATTTAAGAGGTCAATCCTAGAAGCACGTGTCTTTTTTTAAAACCACAAGGGTGTACAAGGATCGACATTTTGCCATTAAAAGGTCGATCCTCATAAAGGAGAACCAATTTTAAAAACACACACGGGTTTCAAGATCAACTCATTGCAATTAAAAGGTTGATCCCCAAAGCATGGAAACATTTTTAAAACCTCAAGGATCGACCCTTAGTTCAGAAAAGGTTAATCCTAGATGAAACAAACATGACTCTTTACGTCGAGATAGGTTTTAAAAAGGGATGAATTCTCCCTAAATTTCATTCTTTCATAAAAAGACACCATTTAGGTTTTTTAGAGATGGGACTTTTCACTAAAAACTCTCTTTTCATCAACTATGAAAGGCTTTTTCACTTACAATTTCAAAAACACACCAAATCTTCAAAACCTTTTCCAACTTAGGAGAGCTAACCTTTTTCTTTCAAAAAATGATCCTCGTTCCAAGAATCAACCCCTCCACATTACAAATCAATTCTTCAACCATCAATCCTTTAAACTCCTCCCCAAAAATGGCTCATAAACACGTCAAACGAATGGCAAATCACAGTCATATGGGGTTATTGTTGTAGGATGTTGCTTTTCCAAATCCTTTCAAGAAAAACTTCTCTCAAGACAATGAGGAAGAGCATTACAATAATTATTTCTCAAGGAATAAAGTGCATCATGGAAAGGTAATAGACCTAAAGTTTCTTGAGTCCATTTAGTTTCCTTATCTTAAGCACCTTAAAGACTTAGGATGGTATGAATATAAACCCATGCATGAGCATTTAGTTAAAGTCTTGTATTGTAATGGGAGTATGAATTACAAAAGAACTAATGATGGTGAGATAATGATGCATGACGATTCCTTTGTCACATTTGTCATGGGAAAAGAATTTAAAGTCACCACATACTTGCTTAAAGAGGTCATAGGCCTTCAATGTGCACCAAATACGCTCACTTACATTAGCAATTACCTTACTGAACAAGAGTTAGAGAGGGAGATGCTTGTCAATCCATTAACTAATACAAATATCCCAAACTCTTGAAGTAGATTAACATTGATGGGCAGAATTGTGCACCTCATAATGTGTCATACATTACGTCCAATAGATAGCAAATATTCTATTGTCTTAACTAGGGATTTGTGGGTCATGCATCATATTAAGAGAAAAACACCTATTAACTTAGCTAACTTCATCTTGACTAACATGATGAAGATAATTTTTGAGTCTAAGCTAACTTTAATAAATGGCCAAGCCATTTGTCAACTTTTTGGCCATCTTGGTATAGAAGCTTCATGTGATGCTGAAATTAGGCAAAACAAAGCTAAATACCTTGACCAAAGAACCTTAACAAGAATGGGTTTCATAGAAAATCCTACCATTGGTACTTAGGTTAGAAAACATGACCATCACCATGAGCCACAAGACAATGAGGACCCACCATGCTCTCCTTATGATACACCTATAACTCCACCTCCCTCTTTGAGTTATGTGCCACCAAAAGTCGTTCTTCTATTTAACATTCTATTATTAACCTTTGCTTACCCAAGCAATGTGTTTAAATCTAAAGATGTGTTTACTTCTTGATGGCATGCATTGATTCCATGGAGACTAGGATCTTAGGACGCTTCCATGGCATGGACTCTCGCCTTGAAGTCAACAATTCCCTTCTTAATCTTCTGTAAACCACTATTAACACCCAATTTGACTGGGTTAATCATGCCATGGATTTTTATTTCAATGATGCTAATCAAACCATTGAGCGCGTTCTTCAGTGTCAATGGTCAATGGAGGAGTGTATTGGGAGGCATCTCCCAAAAAGCGGCAACTAGCTTTGCAATTAGATGACTCTTTCTCTCGCATCTTCACATTTCCAGCATTATATTTCTATTCATTTTTTTGTAGACTTCTATGTTATTTACTATTTTCCTTATCTTTGAATTATTTGGGTAATGCTTGATTATGCTTACATTTTCCTTATAATATTTATAGCATAATCCATGACTTGATCTCCTTACCTACTGACTTTATGATTTTGGCTTCCCTATGATGCTTTGAGCTTTAAAATTGTTTACGCTTTCACTTTAACCTCTTTTTGATATAACAAAACGAGAGATAAGGTTTATGAGCATATTGGCAAGCTCTTTTCAACAACTTACATTTGAAATTTTTCTAACAAAGAGCTTTCAAGCTAACAAAGTTAGGGAGACTTTTTTAAAATAAATTTTGCTCATAATTTTGTCATATCAAAAAAGGAAAGATTATTACCTTTAAAATTGGGTTATGTTTTGAATTGACAAAATTAAAATGATCAAAATTTGTAAACAAGTCATGTGAAATGTTTCAAACCATTAAAACATCTCCTTAAGTTCTTAGAAAAGTTTTGACAAACTTATAGCTCTTAAAAGAAATAAAAAAATATTCAAAGTGTCAAAATTTGGCTATAAAGATCGACCCCATATTGATGAAAAATCGATCCTAGAGAAAAACAGAGAGCAAAATTTACCTTCTAGAATTTTGTAAGAATTTTGTAAGATTGACCCCCAAGACAAAAAAGGTTGATCCTTGTGATATGCAAAGCATATGAAGATCAATCTCCTCAAGCTAAGAAGGTTAATCCTAATAAAGCACAAAAGGCAAGTGAAGCCATTGAAAATTGGTAAGATCAACCCCCTATGCTAAGAAGGTCGATCTTAAAAAAAAACAGAAAAGAAATAGCCATTGGAAATTGGAAACATCAACCCCTCAAACTAAGAAGGTCGATCTCAAAGAAATAGGAAAAATATAGTTATTGAAAATTCATAGGATCGACCCTTCAAGATCAAAAGGTCAATCCCAACACGACATAAAGGAGAAGTGAGGCTCTTAGAAATCAAAGGATCAACCTTTAAGACAAGAAAGGTTGATCTTTGAGAAGAAAGAAAGAAATTCTCCCAAGCCATGTGGAACTGGATCTACTCGTCATGTTTAAAAGGTTGATCCCTTAGTTATAATCGAGGGACAATTTCAAGGAAGGATCGACCCCTTCTAATCTTAAAAGGTTAATCTCTGAGTCAAGGTGGACTAGCATTAAATGTTCCAACAACTATTTTCTGCCTTAAATGAACCTCAACAGCTCCAAATGACTCAAGCACTATAAAATGAAGCTTCTCTCTTATTTTAAAGACTAAAAAGATTCTAAAAAATATCTCCATGGAAGAGAGCAACCCAAAAATCTTTAAGCACACTCACTTACCTCTTTTTAAGCATTTAAGTCTTTCGCCTAGCATTTATTAAGCTTATTTTCCTACTACAACTTGTTTCAATCTTGTTTAAGCTTAAACCTTTAAAGCTCATCAACCTTTAAGAGGCATTCTAGCTTTATTTGTTTCATCCCTCATTTATTTTTAACTGGTTATACCTTAACCAAGTGAAAAGGTAGAAAAGTTTAATCTTATCATTTATAAGATTATTGTAAAGGTTGTACTTGAACCTTAAAAAGGCATTTTTATAGTGGATTCAAAATACATTAGTGAGTTAAGGGAAAAGATGTAGATAAGGAGGCAAAACCTCTATAAAATTCTTGTGTTCTTGTTTTTCATTTATCTCTTCAAGTTTTTAGTGTTTCAATCTTGTTTTAAAGAGAAAATCTATTTTCATCAAACTTGTAAAGAATTTTAAAAAGAAGTCAATTCACCCATCCTCTTGAACTTCTTCACTTTGAGCTTATTAAACTAACAAAATTAAATATATTGGATAAAATGGAATGTCTACAATGATAGTAATTTCATCAAAAAATTTAATTGAAAATATTTGTAAATAGCTTCCATCAAAAATTTCTAATGGAATCAATTTGATTGAATAAATTCCATAGGAAATGGTAAGTTTTTTTTGTAGTGGGTGTCCCATCATTTTGTTGTTATTCTCTTCTATTATCTTCCCAATTGATCCTAATATCTTCTCTTAGGAAGTTTGGAACATCTTCATTTTCTCTTGAATGTATGGGGTAGTCTTTATTAATTCTGGTTAGTAGTCTCTGTTGGTTATTGGCTAAATAATCAATATTTTTTTACCATGAACTTGAGAAGAAAAGGATTTCTACAAACGGGTTTCTTTTCTTAAATGACATTACCTAGTGCAATCAGTTCTCCTTAATGGAGTCACCAAAATATGACTTTTTCTATACAAGTAAGTAAATGAGGCAGTGTTGCACTATAGTAATGGGATGGGTAAATTTTATTCAATTTTCTTTCCATATAAGTATAAGTATTTCAAAGATAATATAATGATGAATAGAGTGTCAATCCCATCAGCAATTGAATTAATTCTTATTTTTAATTACTAAAATTACACACCCTAATTTTATCCAAACAATAAAAATTGAATTAAAAAGCATAATTAAAATAAATTTAAAAACTAAAATTGATCTAGATTTACTCAGTAAAATTGTTTTATTAGACTTGATTGACTTCGAGACCTATTATTATGATTTCCCTTAACACTTTATTTGATTATCGTCTCTCCATCTTAACTCAGCTTAATGGATTAAGTTACAAACCTAGAGTCCTAAATTATTTACAAGTCTTTGTTGAGTTTCTTATAAAAATATCTTCTCTAATTAACTAACAATATGTGTATGCAAATTAAATTGAAGAAAAATTCATTAAATTCATGCTCTAATCGTGGCTATGTATGGCTTGTAGGTGTATGTCTACCCTACATATAAATCAAACAACCTAATTAACTAAGTGTATTCAATCATACGCTATTTTATTCTAGATCTACCTAAATCTTCTTCGTCAAGGTTTAACTTGGATTTCCAAATCAATTTATTTTATGATTAGGTAATTAGAAGCATTAATAACATAATCGAATAAATAACTTAAAACCATCAAATATAAATAAAACAAAAATAAATAAATTAGATTACGTATTAAGTTTAAGTATAATTTTAGATAAATAATTTAGTTCCCCATCAAGGCACAAATCATCATCAAATTAAGTTTAAACATTAAAACTAAACTAAGAAAATAAAAGAATAACAAAAAAATTAAAAAAACTCAAAAGTTATAATCTTAATCTCCCAATCTTTTTAAATCCTTCAAATTCTTCTCAGCTTTAATGCTACTATTTTAATGACCTTGTGGATTATTCTCAACTCAAAATCTGGTGTTTCGTGACTTTGAAGTTGGGCCAAGTTAGGTGGAGAAAGAAGTAAATTCTAATTAGGTTTTTCTCATCAGACTACACGAGCCATAGCCTACCTCTACCAAGGCCGCGACCTCGACCATTTAATTGGTAGAAATCGTAATTGCTCTAGGACTACTGCAATGTTTCAACTTTAACAAGATTTTTTACTACCTTCCAAGTAGAATTAGGCGAAGTGGTAACCATGAAAGTTCTAATTGTTTCTCTTAGCTTTTCAATAGTCTAAGAATCATCTCATTTTGTGTTCTTTAGAGAGATTTATGATCAAATACCAAGATATGTGCAGTGAAAGTCTGCACCTCAAAATTGCTCTCCTTTTTCCATTAAATTTCTTCCTTTATTAAACACCTACAAAAGCACAAATAAATTAATAAAAACCGATCTTAATCACATTAACACCAACTTAAGCATAAAATTAACTAAGATTAGATTGATCCACTTAAATTAATTAACTTAAAATAATTTAAACAAAACCTACTAATTTTTATGCATTACCACAATAACTAAGCTAAATTAATATAAAAATTAAGCCCAAATAACTTTATATCATATACTTATCAGTAAGAAAAGAAGAATGGGAAATCTTAGACAATCGTGGTATAAGTGGCAGGTGATAAAATGTTGCTACCGTAAATGTTAAGTGGGATGAGGGAAAGGGTACTCTTTGATAGGGGATGTATATTTGAGAAAAAGGTATAAGCAAGGCTGATGAGAGAAATCTAGACAGAGAAGATGTTTACTTCTCAATCCAGAAAAAAAGTTCCTCTAATTAGTGGGAAAAGTTGGCTATTTATGACATGTTTGGTTCATGGAATGGAATAGAATGATTATTTTGTGTGAATTGAATAAGGTAGGTATAGAATAAAATGATAATTATATAGTTTGGCATGGAATGGAATAAGGTCGAAATTGTTATTATGACTTATTCTAATGTTTGATTGGTAAGAATAATTTTGAAATAATGAAGGAATAAATGATAAAATGACAAAACTACTATTAGTTCAAGAACTTAAGACAAAAAAACCATGAAGGGGTGAATTGTGTTAGTTTTACCCTGTTTTGAAATGACAAAATTGATTGATCAAAAAATGATTTGAAATTAATGCTAGAAAATGTTTCAGACTTGAAGAAAATCCTCAAGATTTTTGAAGTTGATTATGCAAATAAAAATGCTTTTAGACAAACTCAAACACAAAATTACCATCCTTAAGAATTGACTTTTTGAAAATAAAGAATCAATTCTCAATTACACAAAAAGCAAAATTTTTTAGTCTTTTACAAGAAGAATCAATTCCGTGGAAGAATAAGTCGATTTTGGAGATACAAAAACTACTACAGAAGGTAAAATTGACAACTTAGAAAGCAAGAATCGATTCTCGGGAAACAAAAAGCAAACAAAAAAAAATCCAAGCATAAAAGAATTGATTCTCCATGAAGAAGTCATCGATTCTAAGTAAGGGAGAGTCAACAAATGTCTGAAAGAATTGATTTCTAAAGAGGCAGATATCAATTCTTGAAGTTCCAAAGTGAAGTTCCCAATAGATAGGATGAAAAAATAAGAATGGATAGTCAAAAATCAAATTCAAATTTTGGTGCAATTTTGGTGCTTGACTGTAAGGAAGAATCAACACTTGGTGAATAAAGTATCAATTCTCAGGAAAACATAAATTTGTTGCCTTTAAACCAAGATAAAAAGAATCGACACCTTAAAAATGAAGAATCGATTCTCAGAAAATAGAAAGTGCTAGACTTTAAGAATGACATAGAAGAATTGACACCTCACGCACAAGAAGTCAATTCTACCAAGTTCTAAATTAAAGTAAATATCAATTATAGGTATGGAAGAATCGATTATTCAAGCATGACAAAAATCATCCAATTGGCCCAAATGTTCAAAAATGGTCTTAAATTTACTCTAACGGGTAAAAAATCATAAGGCCTATAAATACCTACATTGTGGACATTAGAAGTGTGGAAAAACAAGTTCAGAAAAGAGCAAAAATAAGAAAAAAATCACAAGTTGAAAAATTCATCCTTTGGTTCAAAAAATAGCAAAAAAAAAAGTAAAATCATTCATTTATCTCTCATTTGAAAATTCTTGAGCTTGAATATTCTTCCATCAATCCTCATCTTTGAAAAATCCTTAAGCTCTTTGTACCTAAACAGCTCATCAACCTTCTTAAAAGTCTTAAGCTTGATACACTTTTAAGAATCAACTATTGTTGGTTATACCTCCATTGAAAAGGTGGTATAAAGGTTATACATCATCTTGAAGAGATAGTGTAAAGGTTATATCTCCTCTGGAAAAGGTATTGTAAAGGCCATACCTCCTCTTGAAAAGGTAGTGTAAAGGTTATACTTCTTTTTGGAAAGGTAGTGGACTAGTTATACCTCCATAAAAAAGGTATATTAAGGTTATGCCTCTACTATGAAAGGTAAATTATGAAAAGTTATGATTGAACCTCATTTAAAAGGTAGTTGTTAGTGGATTTAAACTCTTTTCACTATCAAGGAAGAGAACGTAGGCATTAAAAGGTCAAACTTCTATAGAAATTGGCTAGGAACTCTTTACCTTTTTCATTTTCTTTACTTATCTCATAATCGGTTTTTACAACTTTAATTTTCTAGTATCCACGTTATTTTGATTTAAAAGGAGTTTTTTTTTATAACCAATTCACTTCCCCTCTTAGTTACTTTACTTTCAACTTATTTATCAAACAAATTGGTTCTTAAGGAAAATTTTGATCTTTCTTGAAAACAGAGGTAAAAATGAAAACTATGAACACACAACTTAAGAACCAAAGTGTGAAAGCTTAAAAGATGAAGAATAAAGCAAGTAATGAGTATAAAAGAGAAAAGAAAAACTCATCCCTGATTAGATGTTCGACCTTCAAAGCCTACGTCTTCTTCCTTGATATCACAAAAAATGTGAATCCACTATCAACTTTCTTCTCCAACTAAGTTCAAGCATAACCTTTACAAGCAAGTACCTTTTAAGGATCAAGCACAATCCCTCAACAAGTCTTTTTCAAGATTAAAAATAACCTTTACAACACTGCCTTTTAAGGATCAAGCACAATCTCTACCTTTTCGAGGAAATATAACCTTTATACCTTTTGTTATGGACGTATAACTTTACAATAGTGGATGACAAAGCTTTAAACCTTTAAGAAGGCTAATGAGCTAAGTTTAGTACAAGATGCTCTGTTTTTGATAGTTTAGCAAATGATGCTCTGTTTTTTAGAGTTTGTTGTAGAGAGAAAAAGGAATGAACTTGGAATTGATTTTCTTGCTCTTTTTTCTTCTCTATCCTTCTCATTTAAAAATGTCCTTCACAAAGGTATTTATAGGTCTTCTTGATTTCTACCCATTAGAGAGCAGTTGGGTTCAATTTTCAAAAGTCAGGGCCACTTGAATTATGTCAGTTAACTTTTAAAAATAGATCAATAGACATGTGAGAAGTTGTTTTTTTGCAACCTAAGACATTCTATGTTTTAGAAATCAACCTTTCTACTATTAAGGCATTGATTCTTCTCGCTTCAATTTGAGTTTAATGGTTTCTATTTGACCAGAATCGATTAGTGCATTTTTGAGTAGTCGATTTTTCTTATCTATTAAATGCAAATTTGAAATTTGAAATTTAATTTTTCCCATTCCATCCTTATCTTATTCTCCTTATTTTCTTCTTTAACAAGGTTATAATCTTTCTTCTTTGCAGTTTTGAGAATTGATCATTGGATACTTGAGAAGTCTATTCTTCTTTTCCACTATCTTCTTGTTATGTTTTTGCCTTCTCAAGAATCCACCTTTACTTTTTCAGACATCAAATTTCCTCTTTACTAGCTTTCTATTTCATCAAGAATCAATGTTTCCTTATTAAGAAGTCGATTCGTCCTGTTCTAGAGAAGAAATATTACTTTCCAATATATAAAAAATTAATGCTTCACTTATAAAAGTTAATTTCAAAGCTAACAATCTTTCCCTTTTTGATATGAAAAAATTAAAAGCTAAATTTTCTTGTGAAGAACTCCTCTTGAATTTATGTTTACTTTTCAAAACATTTTGAAAAAATTTTAAAAGCATTTTTAGGTGATACTTCATCATTAAAATAAGAAAGCTTAACAAATTTACTCCAAAATTCTCCCCCCTTTTTGTTATATCAAAAAGAGGTGGAAAGCAAAGTCTTTGATCAATTTTAAAGCTCATGGAAACATAAGATGGTTAGTAACACAAATAATCAAACAGTTTGAAATATTGACATAAGTAGAGAAATAAAGAAAGGATTTCATTGGTCATTAAAATAGATACAAGAAATAGTATAAGAACAATTGAGTATCACAAGCATTAAGTATAGAGGAAGAGTTAATTATGTATGCAGATGTAATGCTTATGGGGATGAAGGTGGTCCGAATTTTGGTGAGGGAGGTAGAGGCTTTAGTTTCGGTGGCTTTGGAAGTGAGGTTCTGAGCTTTGCATTTAATTTTGCTTGATCTTTAGTAAACTCAACTATATTTTTAATATTTTTTCCATTTCCTTTTGAAGCTTTGTGATTTCATCATTTATTTTGCTAAAACAGTGGCCGCAATGATGGAACATGTTCTCAAAATTGTAAGTATAATTAACCAATATGTCTTCAAGTTTTTAGTTGACCTCAGCAAGTTTTGCCAAAAAAGACTACTCTTGTTTGTTCATTTGAGTACATAAATCTTAATATGCATCATTTTCAAAGTAAAGTCTAGAAACATATGGTGGAGGCAAAGCATAGGATGTTTAAGAATCACTTAATGGTTGTGGAGGCACGCTTGTGGTAGGAGAAGGCTATGTTGTAGCTTTTTAAGCAATGGCATTTGACACTTGCTCTGCTGCTGCTTTTCTTGATTTGTACTTTTTTGCTGTGTACCTTTCTTTACCCATTCATTGTTGATAGCATCACACTTAATTTGCATTTTGTGAAAGGATGCCCTGTCTAGATATTTCACTTTATCTTGTATCACATCCTTATAAAGTGATACATCAATCTTCCTAATATCAAGCATTTCAAAGATGACCATTCCATACACCAAATAGTTTTTTCCTCCTTTGGTCAAAATCTCAATGTCTCGATATACAAACTGAGCAAGATCGATAGAAGTGCCTTTCTTAATATGGTGCATAAACCACATGTCCTCAACTATCACTGATGTGTGCGTGAGTCTAAGAGGCTTGAGAGTGTCAGTGACAATTAGGTGTAGGATTTTGTCAACCACACTCAAACCTAGCAAGACTGTGTGGAAATTTTTGGGTAGTGATGGGACCAATCATGAAATCATCATTTAATTCTTCTTTAGAAATCTTATTCTTTTCAATCATAAGGGTGAGTGCATTCCTACTTGTGGGCTTTAATTTCAACATTTTTTGCTATAAAGTGGGTGTGATAACTAGCTCCCTCCCAACAACATAAGTGAGGAAAGACCCATCGTAATCCACTTTATCATCATCTCTATCCCTTTTATATATTGTGGTTGCATTTAAGTAAAACACTCATTCTAATTTCTCATACACAAGCCTCCTTAAGCTCAAGAACTCATGCTAGTTTAGCCTCTTCAAATTCTCAATGTATAGGAAATTAAACTCATTTTCAAACCATTGCAAGTCGATGATTTTCCCATGAATCACTTTTTTCTGAAAGTAGACTTCATCATAAGGTTCATTTTCTGCATTGTAGGAAAATTTACATGAAAAAGATTGGGCATCTAGGTTTTCTAAATTTTCCATGCAGTCATTGGTGATTTCCCTTTTTCTTATCTTGATCTTTTGGAAGCCATAAACAAACTTTTGAGTATAGAGAATGGACTTTGAAGGTTCTTGAGAATAGACAATTGACGGTTTGGATATCAGAAGGCTGGTGCTTTTTTTGAATCGATTCTTTTTTTTCTAAAGAAGATGAGTTTTGAAATAGACAATAAAAGATCAATTTATCTTTCCAAAAATGAAAAGCTTTGTTGAAGAAATTTAAACTTTTAAGGTTCAAGTGTTACTTCTTGTAGAACCAAAGTGACTGAAAAGAAATTTTGAATAATCGTGATGTTTAGATATAATTTTGATAAAGAGGAATTGTACTTTAAAGGTTTTGAAATTCAAATGTTTTATCTTTTTGAACTATTCAGAATCAACTTCAAATATTCTTAAGGTCGGTTCCTATGCCTTGGTTTCTTTTAAGGTTCCCGTGATTCTTTAAGAATTGACTTTGAGAAATAGAAAGATCAATTTTCACTCTTTGAAAAACTTAAGAAATATTTTAAACCCTTGAAACATTGATTCTCACTTAATGAGAAACCAATTCATAAGAGATAGGGAAGTTAAGTTATCAATTTTTTGCATTTAAACATCTTTAGGAATTTCAAGATTTTGCTTCAAAACAAGTGCAAAGTGCCTTTTGAAAGGTAGAGCATATTCAACAACATAGCTCATTTTGGCTTGGATGATGTTTATGCGTGAAACGATATGCAAATGTATCTATTAAGCAAACAAATTCATCACATAAATCAATATGTCATCATATCAATCAAAGAAGTATATTTAAAATAAAGCATGAGAACATTTACAAATTTATTAAGTTGAAGGTTAAGTGATTTACCTCATTAAACCTTGATGACGTGCTTGTGAAAGTTTTTTGTCAATTCATCAATATTTTAGTATCATTTTCATTGACCATTCCTTTGCATATTTAGAGAACAATCTATCTCCAAGATCTTACTTTTCCTTACTCTAACCTACCTATGAGAATCAATTTCATTTGATTTTTGGTATCCAAATTTCTTTGGATCTTTCTTGTTAGCCTCAAACACATAAGATCTCCCTTTTTTGAAATTCACATTGTGTACTCCTATGAGGAATACATTTCCCAAATACATACATAAAACAATAAAGCAACTAATGTACATAAAAGAAATGGAAATTTATTCATTTTCAATTTCACTTTTGTTGCCCACTCAATTATTTTTCTTTTTGCAAGTATTAAAAACATTTTTCAATTCTTCATTTTCTTTTCCTAACAATTTTTTCATTTTCCAAATCAATTTTCAATCTCTTATTTTCATTTTCCAAATCAATTCAAAATCTATTTTCAATCTCTTATTTTCATTTTCCAAATCAATTCAAAATCTATTTTCAATCTCTTATTTTCATTTTCCAAATCAATTTTTTCATTTTCAAAGACTCATTTTCAACATTAAGTATTGAAATCTCTTTTATGTGTTTCAAATTTATTTTCTCAAACTCACAACTTAGTTCTTAAAGGGTATTTTCCAATTCTTCAAATGAATAAGAGAAGATATCATAGGATAAGGATTTTACCTTAAACACTTGGCTTGAGGATTGAATTCTGTTTAATTCGTTTTCTATAGTTTCCTTTTTACTTGTTGAGCACTCACTTTCACAATCATCTTTTTCTAACTCTTTTTATATTTCATACAGTTCTTCAATCTCTCCCACAGTTCTTGGGCATTGTTACACATGAAGATTTGATTGTCTTCTCCTCTCCAAGTGTAGAAAATAGAATGTGTATAGCTTTGGCATTGAGTTGCAGTACATTGAAATCGTTTACATCCCATTCACTTATTTCTTTAATCAGCTTGAATAGACAATCTTTGATTATACTCCAAACTTCATAATCATTGGCTTGGATAAATGCTTTCATTTTGTTCTTCCAATGAATGTAATTTTCACCATTGAATATAGGAGGCTCTTTGAATGATTGTCCATGGCTAAAAGTTGTTGTAGCAAAATTTATGGCCATAAGAGTGACATCATAAGTTTCTTCAACTTGATCTTTTGAGTTATCCTCAAAAATCACATCTTGATTTTCTTCATTCTTGGGATCATTGAAAGTCATGAAGCAAAGAGTTGCAATTTCTTTATCTTCTCTTTAAGATTCATCTTCATCACTCCAAGTTGCTACCATTACTTTTTTCTTTGAATTTTTTGGGTAGATCTTCTTAACATTTGGACATTTATATTTAGTATATTCCGATTTTCTGCACTCATAACAAATGATATGATTTTTGTTTAGTTCTTCTTTTGGTGGCTCTTTGTTTGGTGAATTTTTCCTAAAAGGTGTTTTACCTCTTCCACCTTATTTGTTCCAGTGAAACTCCACCTTGAATGTACGAGAATAAAATAAGAAATCCTTAGGAGAGCATGTAGATTTTATGCTTTCAACATCAAACTCAGTTTATTCTTCAAAAAAAAGGAACAATTCATTGTCACCTTGGTTAGCTATCACTATTAAAGTAAAAATTTTTCTAAGTTTGGAAGTGGTCAAAATATGTGATTTTTATAAAACAATCTTTTCGAAATAAAAAAATGACAGTAATGGTTCCTTTGGTATTTAGATAACCAAAAACAATTTTTTTCATAATTTTTTGAGTATGTTTGCTAGGGTAAATGAGAGCTGTAAATT
Organism: Theobroma umbraticum; assembly: GCF_002168275.2. Classification (NCBI taxonomy): domain Eukaryota; kingdom Viridiplantae; phylum Streptophyta; class Magnoliopsida; order Malvales; family Malvaceae; genus Theobroma; species Theobroma umbraticum. Next base: position 1,255,422 of record NW_018397256.1, on the reverse strand, counting down.
TAATTTCAATCGAACTTTTTCGATTTTGTTCTTGAAACTAAAATTTAGATTTTCATTCATTTGGATTTTGTTTTTTTGATATTTTTAATCTAAATGAGGGTGTGTTTGCTTGTTTACTTTAAATATCTTAAGTAAATGAGTAGCTTTTTAAAAGGACTCCAAAGCTTATCTATCGATAGATAGCCAAATCTATCGATAGATTACGCTAATTTTTGGAAAACAAAAAAAGATAAATGAGTATTTTCACAATCTAAAGTATGAATGTGACCTATTTCTTGAGGGTTTTTCATTCTTAGCCTTTTTCCCTAAGTTTTCTTTCAACTCTAAGTTCTCTCAACACATTTTTCAACCTAAATCACCATTTTTGGAAGATTGAAGCTAGGGTTTTAGGTTTTTCAACAAAAAAGATTTTTTTCAACATTGCATCCTTAAATCTATGATTTTCCAACTCTGAAAAATACTATTTTGTATCCAGAATTTTATTAATCTTTCAAGCTAAAGGATTTGGTGATTTTTCTTATGGATTAAAGCTCACCCAAGGTAAGGAAAAATGGGTTTAAGAATTTTCAACTTTAGTTAGTGAAGAATAATGCCTTTAGTTAGCTTTAGACATACTCATTTAGTTTTGAAAAGGCACATAAGGATTATTATGTGGTTTATAGTTTAAGTACTGATTGTAATGATTGTTTAATGTTTTAAGAAGGGTCAAAAATTTAAAAAAATACACTACAGTAAAGTCTTGCTTGTTGGTAAAGGTCGACATTTCGAAGGTGAGTGTATATATCTTTTCAAGTACTTTGATATGTAAAGCAACCATGACTTTTATCGAATTGATTTATTATACATGAAGAAACATTACTTTAAGAATGGCTTAACAAAGGATTTGAGCTCCAATGTTTTCGACTAGATTTTGAAACGTATGATTGAAAGATTTGATTTGATGATGATTTATTATGTGAGATGACACAAACGATTTTCAACTAGTTTTTCAATCTACTATGTAAGTAAATATTCTACTACATATTAGTTTTCGACAAAAGGGGACAAGTCCTTTCAAATATTTTACTTCAAAAACTTCAATTTCGTTAAGATCGAAAATAAGAAATGTAAATAGATTTATGGATGCTTAGGTGGAGCTAGATGTTCCCACCTTTAAGCTTATGATATGCTTTATGTGATAAATATTTGAACATGTGAAACATGGTTCTTCAGGATAATATGTAATGTAGTTTCACATATCTTATAGGAAAGTTTAAAGGTGTAACATGAGTTTACTAGAGATGATTATGTGTTGGAAATATATTGATATATGAAATAGTGCTTTATATGAAAATGTTTCCTAGTGCTTTCACACAGTGTGAGGCAACATTCCACACATGGTGAATGCATCTAGTATGATAGATGATGATGTTCCACACTGTGTGAGGTAATATTCCACATGTGGTACCAAAACCCAATTATATGTGTGGAGCGATCCACACTACATGATGACGATGCTTAACAAGAGTGAAGTCGATGTACAACTAACCAAGGCCCAAACTTGGGAGCCTAGACATGGGCCAAGATCAAGGAGGCATCCCTATTGCATTCATGATTATTGCATATTACTCTTGTTATTGTGATGTTACTTGTGCTTATTTTTTATGCTCGAATGTTTGATTGAATGGTAGGTTAAACTCTAAGTTGTAATTTAGCCAAGATAGATTACTAAATAGAATAAGTTCCAATGCATTAGTTGAGTTTTATGGATTGGATATTGATCATTGAGTTATATGGATTGATGAATGATTACTTGCGTTATATGAATTGCGAGATGATTGGAAAATATTATGATCAAATTTTTTTGGATGATCTTAAGTATATGAGTAACTCACATGGTTTACAAAAAGATCAAAGTAAGTTACATATTATTTGGGGCTTATATGGATGAGTATTGTATCTCTTAGGGATGATCCGATACCACATGTAAGGAATAGCTTTATTTTTTTTCCTAACGATTTTTTGCAAACGTTTAAATGATTTAAAGAAATATGTGTTTATGAAATGTTGATTTCACTATAAAAATGAGATTTGTTTAAATTAACTTTATTTTACGAGAATCTTGAAATGAAGCATGTTTATGTCAAGATTCATGTTTATATTAATGATATAATTTGTGAAAAAACTCTTTCTTATGGCTTGTTCCCTTCCTCGTATCCACTCACAGAGTTTTTGTGACTCACATTATTTTTTCAAATTATTTTTATTTGCAGATCAATGATAGCATTCAACTCTTGAGTTACAGAGGCGTGACCCATTTTTCTTTCTTTAGTAATTGTCTAGCAACCACTTAATTGCCTATAAAGTTCAGTCATGTTTCGTTGATGAGTCAGTCTTTACTTTATGTTTATGGATATTAAACATGTTTATGATGATGTAGCCAATATTTGGCATTTACCTTATGAATGTTATGGATAAATGTGCAAAGGTAGCTCGAGAGCTTATATGGACACTTTAGGGTGTTGATAAATGATTATGACATGATGTATGAGTTTTTAACTTTGACTAAGTTTTTGAATGAATGCACTTACACTGTTTATGTTGATAAGTTCCATAATTATGTGATATTGCTTATAGATGCAAGTGTGTGCTTGATAAAGTATGCCTTTATGGATGATGATTATGGTTAACAAGCCAAGTTATGAATCAATGAATGTAAGGAAGCTCGCTTAAGCCTAGCGTGTTATACCCATCAAGGTCCATGCGCTGGTCTTGTCTCACCATAAAATAGGATGTGGCAGTTCTTCAAGAATCTATTTAATTTTTTGGCCAACAGGGATATTTCCTTATCTTTTTTTTCTTCATCATTATCTTCAGCGACTTTTCCAAAACTTTCTTTGCTAACTCTAAGGGCTATGCCTTTTTCTTTGGTATTTCCTTTTACAACTTCATCTCTATCATTTTTCATGTCTGAGTTGCATCTTATACATGAGTGAAGATCCCAACATCTCATCAAGGCCAAGTTTGTTGAAGTCTTTTGCCTCTTCAATGGTTGTTACTTTAGGTCTCCATGATTTAAGAAGGTAGTATATGATTTTCTTTACAAGTTGGGCATTGGGAAAATCCTTACCTAAGGCTTTTAGTACTCTTATTATTTTATTGAACCTTGCACACATCTATTTAGCGGTCATCGTCTTTCATCTTAAATAACTTGTAATCTAAAGTCAATAATCCAATCTTTAACTTTTTTCACTTGAGAAGTATCTTCATAACAGTTTTCTAATGTGTCCCATATCTCCTTAGCTAATATGCACATTTCTACTTTATTGAATCGGTTTCACTGAGTGCACTTAGCAAAGTAGTCATAGCTTTGTGATTTAGCTGAACTAGCTTTTTATCCTTATCATCCCACTCAACTCTAGTCTTAATATGTCTCACTCATTCTATTAGCTTGCTAAGGACTTAAGGTCCTTTTAAAATAATATCCCACAACTCTCAATCAATAGATTGAGCAAAGTTTTCAAACCTTATCTTTCAAAATGGATAATTTTCTCTTGAAAATAGTTAGGCCTTATCATTGATTGGCTTATTCCCATAAAGCTTGTTGGCACATCTTTATCTCTTTAAGCTTTTTCTCAAGGATTTCTCAAAAGTCATTAAACTTGCAAACTTGAGAAAATGCTCCGATACCAATTGTTACTTCAAAAAGTTGAAGATAAAAAAACTAAAAAGAAGGAGAATTAGGTCTTAAAGAAAATTTTGATCTTTCTTGAAAACAAATGTAAAGATGAAAAACTTTGAAAGCACAATTTAAGAACCATAGTGTGAAAACTTAAAAGATGAAAAATAAAGTAAGTAATGAGTATAAAGAAGCAGAGAAAAACTCAGCCATGATTTTTATAATGGCTCGCTTGAAAGTCTACATCCCTTCCCTTGAGAGCACAAAAAGTTTGAATCCGTTATCAATTGCCTTTTTCAACCAAGTTCAAGCATAACATTTTAAAGTAATTGCCTTTTTCAAGATTTAGCACAACCTTTACAACATTGTCTATTAACAATCAAGCACAACTTCTCTACCTTTTCAAGGAGGTATAACTTTTTTACCTTTTGCTATGGAGGTATAACCTTACAAAAGTAGATTACAAAGCTTTAAACCTCTAACAAGGTTGATGAGTTGAGTTTAGTACAAGAGAATAAAGATGAATCAAGGAATGTAAGCTTAGGAAATGAGACTCTATTTTTGAAAGCTTGTTGTAGAAAGAGAAATGAATGAACTTTGAGAAATTTTTACTCACTTCTTTTATTATAATTGATTTTCTTGCTCTCTTTTCTGTCTTGATTTTCTTCTCTATCATTCTCACTTGAAAAATCTTTCACAAAGGTATTTATAAGTCTCCTTGATTTCTGCCTGTTAGAGAGAAGTTTGGTTCAATTTTGAAAAGTCGAGACCACTTGAATTGCTTTAGTCGACCTTTAGGAATCAATCATTGGACATGTGAGAAGTCGATTCCTTTGCAACTTGAAACATTCTATTTTTTGAGAATTAATCTTTCTACTCTTGAGACATCGATTCTTCTTGCTTCAATTTAAGTTTAACACTTTTTGTTTGACGAGAATTTCATTAGTGTATTTTTTAGTAGCCCATTCTTCCTACTTCATTTCAAGTTTGAAGCATTCTGTTTTGTGAGAATCAATCATTACCTTCTTTAGAAGTCAATTATTCTTATCTGTTAAGTGCCAAATTGAGATTTGAAATTCGATTTTCCTCACTCCATCCTTGTCCTATTATCCCTTTTTGCTTCTTCAACAAGTTTCCAATTTTTCCTCTTTACAGCTTTAAGAATTGATCATTAGGTACTTGAGAAGTTGATTCTTCTTTTCTAGGGTCTCCTCATTATGTTCTGACCTTCACTTCTTCAAACATCAATTTTTCCTCTTCTAGTAGCTTTCTATTTGATCAAGAATGGATATTTTCTTGTTGAGAAATAGATTCTTCTTGCTCCAGAAAAGAAATATTGCCTAACAATATAAAAAGAATCGATGCTTTATGTATAGAAGTCGATTCTAATATCTGGAATTTGTGTTTTAAAGTGTTCAAAAACATTTTCTTTTTACAAATAACTTCAAAACATTTTAAAGAATGTTTTCCAAGTTCAAAATCATTTTCATTTAATTTCAAAGCATATTTAGATCATTAAAGTTTGTCATTTTAAAACTCAAGTCAATTTTAAAGATGACAACTACCCTTTATCATAATATGACTTATTTTTATTAAAAAATGAAAATACTTATAGCAAAGATAAAATACCCTTAACTATAATATAATAAAATATTTATACCGAAAGATTAAATCACTCTTGACTATAATTTAATCTCATATTTATACTGAAAAAGAAAATTATCCTTGAGTCTATTTTAATAATATTTTCATGAGAATACAAACTAAAAATGCCTTATATATATCCAAAAATTTGAATACTTGAATTATGGGGTTTTCTCATACTATAAGACTTATATGATCATAATTATGTTACAAGTCATACATATACATGCATCCAAATGACGTTGGAAGATCATTTCAATTGTTAATTTGTCAATTTGCATGAAGTTTCATAAAAAAAATTATTTTCATAAATTAAGATTGTCATCCGTTCTCAAACTTATGATATGTGAAGGTTATACTTGCATTGTTTATTATAGGTGAATTCTTTATTAACAAATATTCTTTCTATGTAATTACAAATCAATCTATTTTAGAAAGGTAAAGGCATACAAACTCACCAATTCATAACAAAGATAAAAGTAATATCTTAATCATTCATCATCATCCACTTACTAGATATAAAAAATAATATGGTATCATTCATAATCTACATAAATAAAGTTGACATAATATGATATCATTCATCATTCACTTACTAAATATTAGTATCATTCATCATTTATCACATAAAATTTACATACAACAAGAGCCAACTATACAGAATTAGCGGTACCATTTAAAAAATCCCAACTCAAAGGTTTCAAAAGGTTGCAATTTCATCATTTGGCCTTCTCAAAAAGTTTCAAATTTGTCATTCAGCCCCATAGCTAAAAGGTCCTAACTATAAGGCCTTAAAAAGTTGCAACTTCATTAGATGGCCTTCTCAAAAAATTCCTAACTTGTCGTTTAACCCTGTAGTTACAAGGTCTTAAAAAGTTGCAATTTCATCATCTAGCCTTCCTAAAAAATTTCATACTTATCAATTAACCCAACAATTAGCATTAACATCAATTACAAAGTCTCAAAAAGTTGTAATTTCAATAACTTACCTTCATAAAAAGTTTTAGATCCATTTGAGCTCAATGATTAGTAAGAAACCTCCAGAAACACCCAAGTCTTCGAGCAGGCGAAATTCTAAAAGACACAAACTCAATAATCAGCAATCCATGCATTTTGAATTTTTAATTGAGATGTAAAATAATTCATAATTAACAAAAGGCCTAGAAATTGTTCATAATTAAAAGAAAGACACTTTTTGGAGAGTGTTGAATGTAAAAGTTACATATATATATATACTCATATTTTGTTTATATGAGGTGAGTTCATTGATTTTTTCCTCATTAACAAAATTCTAAGCTTCAAAACAAAGGGTTGGAAATTAAACATTCATAAACTCAAATTTCAAAGATAGGTAAATCCATAATCTACAAATAAGTTTTGATCATGCAAGAAAGTAGCATTAGAGAACACATGACACAAATATACTTTATTTTATAACTTTAGTTAGTCAACAAAGCAAACAAAAATATTTTTTATCATCAAAGATCATCAAGTTACCCAAACAATTCTTCATATGTAAAAAAAAGGGAGACAACAATTACAAAAATGAAATCAAAATCCAAATAGGCATATGAAGCCTAAATTATGTCTATATATTTAAGTTTGGCATAAGTAGTTTTCAAGTAAGAGTTTTTTTTTTTTTTGTGCTCAATCAATCTTGGTATATTATTATGTATCATAAAATTGATACAACAACTTGGAAAAAGCCAAATATGTGACCAAAAAGATCAAAAAGATGGTAATCCAATGAGGTTTTTTCCATACAAAAGAACTTAATGAAACCAAATTTTTACTCTAGAAAACACCTACACATAATGACACAATTCATAATTCATAAAACAACATTTAACCACAAACAACAAACAATGTCCAACAGCATCATATAGGACAATGTTTAACCATTAAACATCACCTAACATAGTAGACAATATTCTTAGGAAATATAAGGCAACATCACATTCACTAGTAAGCAATGCAACATCAACTCGAGGGTCATCGAGAACAGAGCAAATATGAAACATAAGATCAACTTGAGATTCTCTAAGGGCAGATCAACATACTTGTAAATAAGTATTGAGTTTTCTAACAGAAAATAAAAGAAAAAGAAGCAAACCAAATATGGAGAAAGAAATAACTACTTGAACTAAGAAACCTAAATACAAAAACAAAGAATTTTGCAACTAGAATCCTAGAAAAACAAACTAGAAAAATAATTTGTGAAATACCAAAAAAAAATCTCAGTAAAAAAAAGAGACCAAAGTGACAATGAGAAAAGTATTTCACAGCAGGGGCAATGAAGGATGAAACGAAAACAAATACTTTACTATTTTGAAGGAATAAGGAGGGAAAAGCTTGGCCATTCCTTTTTACCAAACATGCCATTATAATGGTAGAGAAGTTTTATTATTTAAGAATGTGACAATTGGCTAATAGGATTAAATCCAAAGGTTTAAAGTACCATAAGAAATGTACACATGCATTGCACAAGGATACAATAATATTTGTTATAATAGTTGTGTTTATTATATTTTTGATTCTATTAACTTTTGTGGGTTAGAAATAAAGCAAGTTCATGTGCTAAAAATAACAAATACAAAATGTTATAGTCGGTGGTAGAAAATGTATAGTAATACTACAACCATAGTTTTTTAGGTAGGCCATATAGGAAAAGCTTGTGGACAATTCCCGGTGAAAGAAAAATGACTAATGTGAATGTCCAAAAAAAACATTAAAATTTATTTCAATTTCGTTTAAAATCTATTTCAATTCTATCTTACTTGCACAATCACAAAACCTAACCCATACATACCTTAAAACTGGTAGCCATCCATCTAATAATTGTAATTCAAAATAAAGTATCCAACAAATGCATTCCCGACTATTCAACTCAAGTCCAAAGCCAAGCTAGCAACAAGCCTAGAAAATGTCTAGCCTACCTACTAAATTGAAGTCCAAACCCAAGCTCTATTCGTCCTAAGAAGCATACTAGAAGAAGGTGAATAACACTTTTAGAATGACAAAAAAATTCTTTTTAAGTAAAAAGTTGATTAGAGGAATTTGAAAATGGAAGTTTAAAGCTTGCTAAAAGAATGGTTTAAGTGCTAAAAGTAAAAATATAATAAAAGAAAGCAGACAAAACATAATGATTTATAATGGTTTAGTCTCCTTGACCTACATACACTACCTTAATCTCCCAACTAAAGATTTTCAAATCAATTCACTAAAATCAGTGAAATTCTCAAGCTTGCATCAAGCTTTCACAATGGCTTTTCACGGGCTCAGCCACAACCTTAACAATGGTTTTTTACGGGAGCAACCAAAACTTAAAACTAACTTATTTAAGGCTAAGTTAGAACCTATAACAACAACCAAGCTAACCCAAGCTTGATCTACTCCTGAGGTGCCTCGCACACTCTAAGTGAATGAGAAATGAAGAAAAGATAAAGTACAAATGATCACTTAACTAATCTAAAGTATACAAAGTTAAGCTTAAATACATTTTCAAAGGATGAGAGTGAAATACAAGTGCAAAGAGAAGGTTTTTGGTCTTCTAAGCTTAAAATCAATTTGGATAACTTCTCGATCTGATTTTTGACTATTAAAGAGGCTTTAAATAATTGCAAAAACACTTTTAGCCGTTGGAGATAGAAATTAGCCATTTTTGGTCATTATTTTGTCATTTGTGCTAATTTCAAATTTTCTGATAGTAAACTTTTAGTTGGCTAACCCTTCTTTTTAGTCAATTAAGTCTTCTCTGTCTTGTAATCAAATTCTCTAACAGAGAGCTTTTAGTTGGCTAACCATACTTCTTAGTCGATTAAGTCTTCTTTGTCACACAATCTACTTTACTCTATTAATTGATTAAGAAAAACTTTAATCAATTAAGAGCTTATTGTTTTTAGAGCAACCAGCTTCACTAACTTTTCTTTGTTTGATTAATTCTTCTCTTAGCTTGATAACGTTGATCTTTCATTTTGCCTAACTAGCCATAAGATATGTTAGTCATCCGAGACTTATTGAATTATTTGTCATAAATTTAACTACCTTTATTTTAGATCTTTACTTTTGGATTTTAGATAACTAACTCCCTTGGTTAACCGACTAAAAGACTTCTGTTTTACATCTAGCGCCCACTTAACTAATTAAACCTTGTGTTAACTAGTTAAGACCTGTCTGCTATCCTTAGTGTAGCACTTAGAATTGCTTTAATCAATTAAGGATTCGTGTTAATCAGTTAAGACTAATTTGTCTTCATTAAAGCTTTTTCTCTTTTGCTTGTTTAACCAATTAGCCCATCTTGCAACTGAACAAGTATCTTGAATTGCCTTCAAATGCCAAATATATTAATGAATTTAAGATTTCTCTTACACACTTAAATAGTATAATTAGACACCAATGAATAGAAATATTTTGCTATCATCAAAAACATATAAAGTCAACATTCTCTATCTCTTATTTTTTATGGTGATAAAACACTCTTAGATTAAGAGTGCAATGTCTATGTTTAATATGAATGCTTCAAATCTTTATGCATAATGAGTTGCTCCCCCTTAGTCAATGCATCTAGTTTTATTTTAAGGATTTGCAATAAAATAGTTATAATATCTACAATAGCTAAACAAGATATACAATATCTATAGTAGCTAAGTAAGATGTATTGAATATCCATAATTACTAACACATAATATTCAATAAAACCATAACTAAGCATCACACACAAAAATTAAACATGAAAACCTATCACACTCAATTTAACTCGATTTTTCTTCTCTCTTTTTCTGTCATCATTAAAAAAATTCAAAACTCCCTCTTTATGAGTGCATGTAGATTTTCCTTTAATCTTTAAATCAGACTTTAATGAATAAGAATCATAAGCACTCATATACTTAAGTCATACAAGCTTATAGATATAGTTCAATAACTTCAAGAGTCAAGCGTGTAACTATGTAAGAACAAATGTATGGGAGTTAAATCATTTCAAAGAATTGTCAAAGATTACTCAAATAATATTCAAGCAAATTTGATCATTTTGTCATAATCAAAACTATAATAATTTTAAAGCTAACAATCTCTCCCTTTTTGATATGATAAAGCTATGAGCATAATTTGCATTTGAAATGATTATAAAATCTCCCCTTCAACAAATGCATAAAATTAAATTTGCTCATAACCATTCTGCCCCTTTTTGTTATATCAAAAAAGTTAAGAAAAGTGAACATTAAACACTTAAGCTTAAGAAATAATGGTTAGCAAAATCCATGAAGAATATAAACATTAAGACCATGAATATGTAACCATAAAATCTCCAAGTCTTCATATATATGCATTCAATATCCTCAACCAAGTTCTTAAGAAATATACCCATTAAGCACATTCAAGTATTAATTCATCAAGAGAATCATCAATAAGAAAGCCACAAGTATATATCTCTGTAAGTAAAATATGAACATAACATTTATGAAGTTTAAGAAACATAAGCATAAAGATGTTCAATAAGCACATAAGCTATATTTCAATTCTAATACCAAGTGTTAAAGCTCAATATATCAATTGATAGATACAAGTAAAATCTCCCTTTTTGTAAAAGCACAATATCAATTATGAGAGATGAAATCTTTTTAAAGCTCATTTTATCAATTGGTAAAGCACTAGTAAAGACTTCCCTTATCATTAAGCATTCCAAGCATATTAACTTCAAGGCTTAAAACATTCAAGAAAGATATGATCAATTTAAAGCTCAAGTGAGAAAAGACAATTATAAAGGTTGATGCTAATTTTAAAGCTAGACACTAATTGAGAAAACTTAAAGCTTGATACCAATTATGCATTTCAACATTCAAGTTTAAGTGAGAAGCAATATAAGGCACAATATCTATTTTGGTGTTTAAAAAGATGTTACCAATAATGAAGAACACCAAATGTTGAATTCTCACTAAACCTTGTTGTTAAAGATCTTAATTCCTTATGATATCAATGACAATCATTGACTTTCCTTTAAAAAATCATAAGCTCAACAAAAATTGTTAGTGATCTTTAATAGATTAATCATTAGGAGAGAAATCATAAGCCTAGAATAAATGAACTTTCAAAAGGATATTCAATTTATTTTCCTAATACTCAAGTATTCATGGAACTATAAAAGTATGAGCATTTGAATAGATGTTCAACATATGCATCATATACTCACATTTCAAGAAATAGTTGCAAAGTAGCTCCTAGGCATGTCTAAGAGATCATTAGTCTTCCAGCATCATTCTCAATGATCATCAAGAATTATCAATCATTATCAAGCATTCATTATTTATTCTCAATATCAATTAGCTAAGCAATATTGATCAAGCATTTCTAGGAAATTTCCTAATTCATATATAAAAATAGCAACTCAAGAAGAAATTTTAAAAAATATATAATCATTTAGCATTTTTAACAAGTATTCTTCTAAATCATTTTCATGCTAATAGTCATCCAAGTCATTTTAAAGCAAGCATTGCAAGATGTATTCTCCAAATTATATATGAAATTGTCAATTCAAGAAGAACTTTCACAAAAGGCATATCATTATTAATGAAACATGACTAAAGCAATTTGCATTTACTGCAATCATGTATGAGAGTTATGATCAAATAAACAAAAATATGATTATAAGAAATAAAATGGCTATCTTCCTTAATCATGATTCCAATTTTGTTCGTCAAAGTGCAAGCATGAGTTCAATATGGATAGATACCCATTCAAAAAATATGCAACCATTGAAGTTCAAGCTACACGTAATTTCTCAATAATTCATGAGTGATATTCGAGAAAATTGAAAATAAAACACTCAACTCATGAATATATTCAAAGTGAACATTCAATCATCAATTAATACCAATTATCAAGACTCAAAAAAGAGATATTTAATCAAAGCACACTAGGCATTCATTGCTAATTAAAGCTATAGGCCATATTTTATTTGACATATCAAGTTGATTATGGAAACTTATAAGCTAAAGTTGGATGCACACAAAATCTTTAGATCAAAAAAACGTTAAGGCTCAATGAAAACATAATTAACATATAAATGCATATTCAAAATAAATTTCAACTATGTCAACTCACAATATATGCCATGATTAAACTTGACAATTAAATTCATATTCAAATGCATAGCTCAAGTCAAGTTTTAGACTTCAAACCTTAAGGTCAAGCATAAAGAAAAATCACATAAGCATTTGTCTTGACCAATAAAGTAGATGAACCAAGCATATTTTTATTAAGTTCAATGAGTTCATCTTAGTCGAGTTCATATGCATAATCAAGAAAATAATTTTAAAACAATCATTTAATTATAAACGTAAAATATATTTCAAGAATTGTTCCTAGATTAGCATTTGAACATTTCAATTTTCATGAGAAGATATTATCTATATGTGCACATGAAAATTCAATTAGATTAACAAATTCAAGCATTCATGAACAATTTCTCATATTTCTATTTTGCTATTGTAAATACATGAGAATTTATGGAATCAATATAACTGTCATGCTTGGGAATAGATAGATTTAAGTAATCAAAAAAGATTTCTCATTTTTCAACAAGTTTTGCAATTTCAAGAACATGCACTTGCACTAAATGATCATGAAAGTATTCATAGTGCATGTTTTTAAAAGTCAAGAATCATTTTTGAAAAGGAAATTCAGGGAAAAAAAATATTGCAATGGACAAGAAGTAAAGTAAAAAGATATTTTGGAACTTAAAATCTGTCCATTTTGGCTTTAGAGCACTCAAGATTCGACTACATATCCCTTGGGTCCAATTTTCATCATTCTAGCAGCATTGTTTGTATTTTGTTCTACAATAGTCGACTAACTATGCTCAGGAGTCAATTATGCTTGATTCTTGCATATTGAAAAGCTAGAAAAAGGTGAAGACATGCAATGTTCAAAAGTATAATGATCTCAAAACATGGATTTGTGCGAGAACAATTTAGAATTTCATTTCAACCATGTTTGGAACATCTTTTTGGACATGTATGATCAAAGATTTTTCAAAATAAACATGTGAACTCAAATTTTGGCTTTTGTTGCTCATTGTTCACAAGTGCTAAAAAGTTGAATTGCTCATTTGAAGAATCATGTCTCTAATATGCTCAAACATATTTAATTTACAGCATGATGCGTGACTATGACTTATAACATGCACAAAAAGCATTTAAACAATGTTCAAACATAATAAGCATCGAATTTAACATTTTTAACAATTTTTTAGCATATGGATAAAAATGCCCTTAAGGTCATTCAAGCATTCATTTGCAATAAGATCGAGCTATAATAGCATTTTCAACATAAAGCACACTTATTTATGTTTTATATCATTGAAAGCATTATAGCCTTAAGCATTACAAGAAGATTTGTTCCTTTGTTTGAAAAATGCCATCAATGCCAAATTATCACACTCAAAATCATACTTAAGAAATCTCTTTCAATCAATTTTACCAATCATAAAAGAAATACTAAGCAACATCGAATTTGTGCAATTTATATAAATATATCAAATCAAGTTTGCTCAACCATGCTATATCATTAAAAATAAAAAATTAATAAATCATCTTCAATCAAGAAGGATAAAAAGATTTTGCAAGAAAATCGATTGATAAAGATTTAATCTTTCTTTGCAAACTTTTCAACTTGAAACATTCAAGATTAGACATACTTTGTGAAAAATCATGAGCTCAATATCACTCAATTTTGTTCAATTATGCTTTAAATAATTTATGAAATGTGTAATAAGCATAATGAATCATGTTAATGCATGTCAAGGGTCATTTGCAAATATATCACAATTATGTGCCAAAAATGCCCTTATGACCATTCAAGCTTACAAGCAAGTATGCACATCCAATAAGAACAAGTCATAAGTATTTTCATTATGAAATAAACTTGTTCAATTCATAAATCATTCTAAACTTAAAGGATGGTAATTTTTTTCTTATATAAGCTCATTTTGCTTTAAAAGTACCAATTAAAGTAGTCAAAACTTTCAAGCTCATTATCAACCATCTTGAACTATTCAAACAAGTTCTAGAATGTAAATCAAGATTGTTCAAATGGTCGGCTTATGTTAGGCACAAGGAAATCCAGGATAATATTTTTTTCTAAGTCAATTTTCCTTGTCCTAGGCTACTTGAATAAGTGTAAGTGTAAGTCATCAAGTATGCTCATATTTCTATCATGTTCTTCAACCTTTTATGTTTCAAAATTATGCTCAAAAATCATTTTGCCTTAAAGAAGAAGGATGGAAATAATTTTACAAAACATGAGGAAATTTTATAGAAACAATTTTTCATAATCAAGCAATCTTGATAAAACAATTTTTTCAAAATAAGAATGATAATATATTCAAGATCAAATATAAGTACATACTTAATCTTTAAATTCATACTTCCTTGCAACTTATAGCATGCATCATATTAAATTAAGTTTCATAGTCAAGATTTATCAATAAAGTTCAAGGAATTATGTACTTAATACTTAAGCAAGAATAAGCAACCAAAGTTTTCAATTAAGAAAAGCAAACAATTTTAGAAATAAAGCTAAATCAATGAAACATTCAATAAATAAGCAATCAAAAATCTTATTTAAATAAACAAAAGGCTTTTAGCATAGAAATCATCCATTTTCCTTTATGTGTGACTAGAGACCATTCATTCTTCAAGAGTTGTTCTTCCTTGCTTTAGCACACCTACAAGAGACAATTTCATTTGATCTTTGGCATCTATATTGCTTTGGATCCTTGAAAGTTAGTCTCCTCATATAAAATTCTTTTTAGAACCCACACTTGTCTAAATTTAGAAGATAAATATTTTCTAATTGGACAAGTGTATCAACAATAACTATAAAATGTACAATGATTGCGTTTCATCATTTTGGAAGATGAGGTATTCATGAAAGCCTTTTGTTTCTCATTTAATAAATCTTCAAATTTTCTTTTCACATCAAAATTTTCTTTTTCCAAAATATCAATTTGCTTTTGGTAAGCTTCAAAATCATTTTTCAAATTTTCATTTTCTTTTTCCAAGTTAATTTTTGCTTCATCAAAGCTTCATGTTTAACATCGAGTATAAAAATAATTTTCTGGTGCTTCATATTCATTTTCGTAAACTCAAATGCTAAATTCTCAAAAGCATCATACAATTCATCAAAAGCATATGAATTACGTTCACAAGATGAAGAAATTACCTTTATCTCTTCAAGAGTGACGAGGCCTAATTCAATTTGATTTGTGGATTCATCTTCACTTGATTCTTTGTCTGTATTTGCCATGTTGCTTGTTGAGCATTGATTCTTACCAGGGTTGTCTTATAATTTTTTTTCCATTTTTGTTTTCCATATAACTCTTCTAATTCTTGTCAAATTTTCTTGACACTTTTGCACACGAACACTTTATCGTATTCTCTATAATCAAGCGCATAAATGAGAATGTGCATGGCCTTAGAGTTAATTTGTACTCTCCTCATTTTAGGTGTTGTCCACTTATTTCTATCTTTGGGAGTTCTCTCACCATTTACCGAATTTGTAATCATAAGAATGAAAGGACTATCTATAATGACATCTCATATCTCATACTTATAAGCTCTAATATAAATAGAAATTCTAATACTCTAATAAGAATAGTTTGATCCATCAAATAGAAGTGGTTTATTTGTGGATTAATCCCCAATAAGAAAAGATTTTTATAGAGCCATTTGGATCTCCACTAAAGATGTAAAGCCTTAAAAATGAGGGTTGGGCTTTAATACCATCCGTTGGTCTTAAAGAGCTTGCTAAAGGGGGGTGAATAGCACTTTTGGAATGACACAAAAATTCTTTCCAAGTAAAGAACTTATTAGAGGAATTTGAAAATAGAAGTTTAAAGCTTGCTGGAGGAATATTTTAAGTGCTAAAAAGAAGAAGAAAATAAAAGAAACTAGACAAAACACAATTATTTATAGTAATTTAGCCTCCTTAATCTACATCCACTACATTAATCTCTCAACCAAGGATTTTTAAACCAATTCACTAAAATTAGTGAAATTCTAAAGCTTCCATCAAGCTTTCACAATAGCTTTTTCACCATGTGTAACATTTGTAAGTTCTTCATTCTGATCCTTCGTTGTTGCCACTTGAACCAAACAAGCCTCAAGAGTTTCTTGGATTTCCATATCAAAGCCGCTTTAGGTAACTTAGCAGCTGTATCTAGGAAAGGAATAGGAAGCACATATGGCTTGACTTGTGGTGGTGTAAATACTTCCTCCTCTTGCTTAATTTTTTCATCTCGAACTTGATTGGTGGAAGTGTTACCTTGATCTACTTTATCTTCATCATCTACCGCATTCTTGCCATTTATCTCATCAAGATGCTTACCATATTCTTCTTTTCTAGGATTAGGCTCAGTGTCATTTGGTAAAATTTCTTGAGGCCTATTGTTGATGTAATTAACAAGTTGGCCTAATTGAGTCTCAGATTTTGGATTGATTCTGCTCGACTTGAATGATGGCATCATTCTTTGTCATGAACTGTATCAGCATATCCTCCAAATAGCTTTTTCTCAAGTATAGGGCTCTAACTTGTGACTGGAAATCATGCTGAAAAATAGGTTGTGATGAATATGTAGGATCTTGATCATTACTCCATGAAAAATTTGGGTGATTCCACCATGAGTTGTAACTATTGGAGTAAGAATTGTTTTGCTGCCCATTGAAGCTTCCATCAAATTGCATTGATTCAGAATAGGTTGGACAACAATCACTTGAATGCCTATCTCCACAAAGCTCGCATGCCACAAAAGGACTTTGAAAAACATTAATACCCAAGTACAATTTTTTGAGAGAAAGCATCAACTTCGATGGCCAAAGCACTGATAGCCAATTCATAATCACTAGCAACTCTCTAGGCACAAATTGTTCAGATGTGCACCGATAGTCACTATAATTCATCACCTCAACCAAAAGTACCTAAAAATAAAATAAAAAATTTGAATTAAGACTAATTTGCTTGGTATTAGTATCAGTAAAAATTCTAGAAATAATTCCCCGGCAACGGCGCCAAAAACTTGTCAGTTAAAATTCTACTACGCAAGTATACGTATCGAATAGACAGTATATTAGCAAGTAGAGTATCGATCCCACAGGGAATTGATCTAAAAGTTTACTAAGTACTAAAATTATTGCAAATTAATCTTATCCAAACAATATCAAAAAATATCAAATCAAACTAAGTTATAGCAGAATTAAATTAAGAAAAATCAAATAATAAATACTCAAATAAATATCAAATCAAACAAGCCTAGGATTACAATATCCCTCACACTTCATCTAAATCTTACCTCTCTTCCTTAACTTATCTCAATGGTTTGAATTGCTAACCTAGAGTCCTAAATTATTTATAAGGGTCTCCCAACTCATCTTATAAAAATATCTATTTTAACCAAAACACTATATCCCTATGTGAATTGAAATTAAAACAAACTCATTAAGTTCAGGCTCTAATTTGGCTACATAAGCCTATAGGTATATCCCTATCCTATACGCAAATCACTTATATGTCATATGCTATCCCAATTTTAGTCTACACTAAACTCCCTTTCCCAAGTTTGTTTAGGTTTCTAGATCAATTTATTGGTGGCCATGCAATTTAAAGCATTAAGAACAAATTGGAATAAACAATTCAAATCCCATTGAAAATAAGCAAGAAAGTGATTAAAAATCTAGATTACATGTGAGTTCAATTGCAATCCTAGAAAAATAAATTAGTTCATAATATCTAATAAAGACAATATCTAAAGAAATTTAGCCATGAATCCAAGTCAAAGAAAATAAGAAAAAAACACAAAGGTAAGAGAGAAAACTAATAGTTAGAGATGTATGATCTTGATTCTCTCTCCAATTCTCTTGTTTCCTTGCTTTGTTCTTGGCTCCAAATCTCCAGAATAGTTTCTTGCTGCCTCCTTTGCTGCCTCTCTTGCTGCTCTAAAATCTCTGAAAAAGTCTCCTTAAAAGGCTCCAAATAACCTAATTTTGCAAAATTTCGTTAATGTCCTTTATTTTTTTAGGGAAGTCGCGCAGCGCTGCGGTGCTACTTCTCCAGCGCTGCAGCGCTGAGCTCTCTGGAATTTTGTATGTGTGCTTCCTTTCATCAACGCTGCAGCCTTGTTCCCCAGCGCTGTGGCAGTCTATCAACTTCAAACATGAGTTTCACCCTGATATGTTAAGAACTGGGTAAAGTAGTAAACATAAAAGTTTATTCCCTATCTCTTAACTTTCCAGTGGATTAAAATCGCATCAATTGGACTTCTGGATTGAAAGATTTGCTCCAAATACTGCATCATATTCAGTCTTTAATCCTGCTGCAGTGGTCTGAATTGACAAATATTTTGACCATGATCCAATCATACTGGCCAATTGTGAACATAAAAATTGTTTCCCTTCTTCTTATAATTTGATTGGTCAAAGAATCACCTCATTTGGAGTTTTTAGAAAGAGATATGGTCAAAATATTGAAACATATACGAATGAAGCTATCACCATACTTGCACTGATTTTCATCAAATGAGTCTTTTTCATCAATTTCCTACAAAAGCCATAGGAGAAATTAGCAATAACTACTCTTAAAGTAATTTAATAAAATAACCTAAAATTTAACTAAAATAACTTAAATTAATCACTTAACAAATAATCAAACTAAACTAAAAAAACACCTATAATGCTAAAATTCGAACAATAAAATCTCAAAGATCTAGCTACTTAAGCTCCCAAAATGAGTCAAAATAACTCTATATAATAGAGTTATCACATTAGGATTGGGAGTGAGATTCATGAGAGATAATTAGGTTTTGTTGGTCTTTCACAATGTTGCTAGTGTTGAAGACAAAAATGAAGACAGAAAAGCAAAGACGAAGATTATGTAAAGAGATCGAAACCCTTGACTCTTTACCTCCATGTCCGTTGTCGCCCCACCTTTGTTGCTCCTAATAGCAAAGAGTGCAAAGAGAAGTGAGAGATGGACAAAAGAGAGAAAGAAAACAAGAGGGCAAAATAGAGAATTGAATGTAAAAGGAAAAAAAAAAGCAAAAGGACAAAAGAAGGTGAAAGAAGAAATTTCTAGAATGAGTGTCTACACAAAAAGAAAAAGAAGAAAAGAATTTCTAAAACAATCTCAAGGCTTCTCTTTGCTTTGCTTCATAGAAAAATGGACTCTGTTCATAGCGTTTTTAACAGATTCATATTTAGCAGTACTTTGTTTGTCCCTGTTGTATCTATATTGTATCATGACCTTGTAAAGCCTTTAAGATCATATACCCTTGAGATACTTTTTTTAAAAAATTTTTTGAAAACTAAGTTCTCCATCACCATAAGATCCATCTTTGTTTCACGTTCCTTGCTCTCCCTTTTTCTCTTTCCCTCTTTTCCACAACTTGCCACGTGTCACACAAAGGGGCAACAATGTGACCAAACCTGAAAGCACTTTTGGGCCTTCTTTTTATATATATGTTATAAGTGTGTTAATGGTGTCACTATTAAGTACTTGTAAGAAAGATTAAGAAATAAGGGTTCTTTAATAAGTCCAGTTTAAGCCCATTAAGTCAAAATTCTCTTAAACATTTCAAGTTATTAGGTTTAACTTTAAAACCCCATCTGTAACTTAGAGTTAGAGTTAAGCCCTTACCGATTATGCAATTATTGTAGGTGAACAAACGTTAAATCAAATGTAAAAAATTATTTTGCATTGTAAAGTAATAATAAAATTACATGATGTCAAAGTTATGCATCTATGTAGTAGAAATTGGTCTAAATAGGAATTAAGAATTTGAAACAAGAGCTTTTAACTTCAAGAAAAATTTAAGAAAATGCAGTATTTTGGGTTAAAATATAAGCAAAATGCTCAAATAAGTCCTTAAATTATTCAAAAAAAATTAAATAAGTTATTATTCTTTTATTGCATTTAAACATGTATTTATATTTTTATTTTGAGTCAAATAAGCCTTTATGACTAGTAATTGACTAAGTGCCATTAGTTGAAATGCCATTTATCATTTCATATCCTTATGACACTAACATGACGTTAATGTGAAGGGTGAAAAATGTCATATAATCATGTGATCATGCCAAATTAGTATATTATGTCATCATCAATTATGATATTTTACATGTCACATAAGCGCAACAAGGTATAAAATAACAAATGATTTTGATTAAATTAATTATTAATCTTAATCACTTATTTAATTTAAAATAAAAATATGAAAATTTAATTGAATGTAATAAAAATATAAAAACTTATATAAATTTTTTTGAATAATTTAAGAACTTCTTTTAGATATTATACCTAATCTTTAATGGAGTTTGAATAAAAAATTACAATTACAAATTAATTGACAACCTTAGCTAAAAGTATTCAATTATTACAACATCATTTTTTTTTCTTTTTCTAGAGCTAGGTAACCAAATAAGCTCTAAAAGCGTTGAAACTTGGGCTGGACCTTCGTCCATCAAAAGTGGGGTATAGTCCTAAATGTTAACAAGGAGAAGGGCTCATCCTCTAATTCTACGAAGTAAGATATCAAATCCCTCTTTCGCTGCCTGCCTCTGCTCTGTTAAACCTTAAGTTGCTGCTACCATTTTCAGTTTCAAGAGGTTCGCTCGCACGTTACAGACACAACTTCCTACTCTTCCAAGCAACCCTAATTTTTTCTATTGTGCATTACTTTTCTCTTCTTGTTTTTTTATTTTCCGAAAGCTGTAGCTTCGTTTACTTAATTCATTTCGGGGGCAAAATGTGAGCTATCGGATTGTTTCATTTTCTGTTTATTTTTAGCTATTTTTCATTTCAGCTAATAAGTATGTGCTTTGCTATAGCTACCATTATTGTTACTTCTTTTTCCCTGTGTTTTTGAGGTGTATTTGCATCTAATGGTGTGATAATCTGCTCGGTTTTTTTTTTTGGATAAAAATCTCGATTGGTTTAGCCGAGGGGAAGTGGCATAACATTTTTGGAAGGTGCTGCGGAACTTTAGTGAAGTTGGTATCTAATAGTAGTCAGAGTAAACCCTTACAATGGAAGAAGAACCGGCTGCACTAGGGAAGCGGAAATCACCTGAAAAACCACATGTTACCGAGACCCCTAAGCAAGAATCAGCCTCCAAACGGAGAAGTCTAGCACGAACATGCGTGCATGAGGTTGCAGTTCCAAGTGGGTACACTTCAATTAAAGATGAATCGATTCATGGGACTCTCTCAAATCCAGTGTACAATGGGGAAATGGCCAAAACTTATATGTTTGAGCTTGACCCGTTTCAGCAAGTATCCGTGGCCTGCTTGGAAAGAAATGAGTCGGTTTTGGTCTCAGCACATACGTCTGCCGGTAAGACTGCGGTTGCTGAGTATGCTATTGCAATGGCCTTTAGGGATAAGCAGAGGGTCATATATACTTCACCATTGAAAGCTTTGAGCAACCAGAAGTATAGGGAGCTGCATCATGAGTTCCAAGATGTGGGGCTGATGACTGGTGATGTTACCTTGTCTCCTAATGCTAGTTGTCTGGTCATGACAACAGAGATTCTTAGAGGGATGCTTTATAGGGGATCAGAGGTTTTGAAGGAGGTTGCGTGGGTAATCTTTGATGAAATTCATTATATGAAGGATAGGGAAAGAGGGGTTGTTTGGGAAGAGAGTATAATATTTTTGCCACCAGCTATAAAAATGGTTTTCCTTTCAGCGACAATGTCCAATGCCACTGAGTTTGTGGAGTGGATTTGTCATCTACACAAACAGCCTTGTCATGTGGTGTACACAGATTTCAGGCCAACACCTTTGCAGCATTATGTTTTCCCCATGGGTGGGAGTGGATTATATCTTGTGGTTGATGAGAATGAGCAATTCAGGGAGGACAATTTCATGAAGGTCCAGGATTCATTCATAAAGCAGAGACCGGGTGATTTGAACAAGAGTGCAAATGGAAAAAGTAGTGGGAGAAGTTCCAAAGGTGGGAGTGCTTCAGGGGGCTCTGACATATACAAAATTGTGAAGGTGTCGCTTCTACATTTAAATACTGCTTTTGATCTATGCTATTAGCTGCTTTTTGTTGTTGTTCAAAGTATGCCGATCTCTTTTGTTTCTCCTCTGCTTTATTGTGCTTCCCAAGATTTTCTGATCGTTTGATACACTTTATTAGTAGCTTTGAACATCTGAAAACTTTTATCTCTTAAATCTGAGACATCAATAGTTTCTATTAGGAACACAATCAATTCAGGAATTGTGAAATGTAGTTGAAAAACAGAGAAAGGGGACCTTTCCACAGGCATAACCGGCGGTTCTGCTGCATGTTTATGAATTTTCTCTTCCGGCATGTAACTTTCAATTTTCTTAAGGACTTAAATTTGACAAGTGAGCCATTTCTCTTCCTTCCTAAGCAAAATAGAATTCCAAGTACTGGAATGTTGCTTTCTTATGTTAAAACATTAGTTTCCATAGGATCTGTCCATCTAGAACATTCAAAATCTTTTCATGGGAGGATTACTATTGTTAGTTCTGTTGTAAGCCAGCTTATGGTTTAGTAAAACAATTTTATTCCAAGATTTCTATTGGCAGTTACACTGCATATTATAAGCAGCTATATCTTGTTTCTTTATGTATCTTCATACAAATAAAGTTTTTGAACAGGAATTGAATCAGGATAGAGGATGCATCCATTTGTAATATTTGTCTTTTTCTCATTAATTTGCTTTTGGATGAGGACCTTGTCTTTCTTGATTCTACCCTCCTATATGCTCACATTACGGGTGTAAAATGTAAACCATTCAATGGTTGCAGTAACTCATTTATGAAAAGAAAAATGAAAATGGGACAATGTAAGTTTTAGCTGAGGGAAAATGGTTTTAACAATCTCTAGGTTTTTATCTCACAAAGTGGACAGAGAATGGGAGTAAAAATGAAAAGTGGATATTTGGTTTTCAAGAACTGTGTATAAGTTGGAAACTTTGAAATAAAGATATCACTTTTTCACCTATGTTATTAATTATTTAGAATATTTATGCTGGGGGCGGGTTGGTAGGCCATCTTCCAATAGGAGAATGCCATGTTATATCTGAAAAGTAAGAATGATCACATTATTGGGATAATAATGACTCAGCAGGCCAAATCTCTTTATGTCATCCATAAATCTTGGGTTTAAGTATCCTGCCACTAATATGCAATTAATCTTATTTGTAGCCAACATCCGACCTTTTGACATTTAACTTGCACACCATAGATTCCTTGGTTTCGCCTGGGAAACTCGTTCATTTATTCATAGTAAAAAGCAATTTCAATTAATTAGTAATGGGAGTCATAGACATGTCATGTCTGTGTGAGCAATGGTAATATCAAATAATTAGACATGGTAAACGTACTTTTTGTCTTCCATCCCAGCTCTGTTTCTGCTATTGTAATCATATCTGTTTCAGTCATTCACTTTCTGAATTTCAGATGATTATGGAACGGAAATTTCATCCAGTCATTGTTTTTAGCTTCAGTCGAAGAGAGTGTGAATATCATGCAATGTCTATGTCCAAGCTTGACTTCAATACACAGGAGGAGAAGGATGATGTAGAACAGGTTTTTCGCAATGCGGTACTCTGCTTGAATGAAGAAGATAGATGTTTGCCTGCTATTGAATTAATGTTACCCTTGCTTATGAGAGGCATTGCTGTACATCATTCTGGTTTGCTCCCTGTTATCAAGGAATTGGTGGAGCTTCTTTTCCAGGAAGGCCTTATAAAGGCACTTTTTGCCACAGAAACAGTAAGATCATCTCAAGGCTCCCAACCAACGCTCTTTTATGATATGTGCTTTATGTTATTGTTCAGTATGTTTATACCTCGAGTATTAATGATGACACTCTTCCACTGTAAAATTTGTTTTTTGCAGTTTGCGATGGGTTTAAACATGCCTGCAAAAACTGTTGTATTCACTTCTGTTAAGAAGTGGGATGGTGATAGCCATCGTTATATCGGATCTGGTGAGTATATCCAGGTGAGTGAATATTTTGTTCGTTTTCCTTTTAATCAATTTTAACTATCTTTTAAGTTGATGATCATTTTCTATGGTCTAAACCCTGTAGATGAGCGGAAGGGCCGGGCGTCGTGGCAAGGATGAACATGGTATTTGTATCATTATGATTGATGAGCAGGTGATTGATCAATTCTTTTTATCTGCATTTGAAGTCTGCAACTATTCAACACTGTTTTACCAATCTTGAAAAGTCTTTGAAAATATGACCTTTTAATTTTGACCCTCTGGGATTTCTTGTTGTTTACTGCCTTTTTCACTGTAAATTGATATTTGTAAAAGTACTTTCTTATTGGAGTAAAATCTGGGCTAGCAGTATACTGTATTCTCTTGCTGTATGTTTTTAAAGCAGCAAAAAAGTTTCCATCATCCCTTTTTACAGATGGAGATGAATACACTCAAGGACATGGTATTGGGTAAACCGTCACCTTTAGTCAGTACTTTCAGACTGAGTTACTATTCAATTTTGAATTTAATGAGCCGTGCGGAAGGCCAGATCACTGCTGAGCATGTGATAAGGAACTCATTCCACCAGTTTCAATATGAGAAGGTCTTTGCTGAATCGCTATTCTCTTTTATATAAGCATACTGTGCGTGCAATAACTTATGGACTTTTGTGTGTTTCAGGCCTTACCTGATATAGGAAAGAAGGTTTCAAAGCTGGAACAGGAAGCTGCCTTGCTTGATGCTTCAGGAGAGGTAATCACATTCCTTCTTTAGATGTGTTTTCAAAAAATTTTGTGTCAATACAAACATTTATTTATATGTGCAGGCTGAAGTAGCTGAATATCATAAACTAAAACTGGAAATAGCCCAGTTAGAGAAGAAGTTGATGTCTGAAATTACTAGGCCTGAAAGAATTCTTTATTATCTTGATCCTGGACGGCTGGTACGTGCTCATTGTAGTTGATGTTGATTATGTTGAAAGCACTATTTGCTCATCTGTTATTGAATATGCTGTACAGCTCTCTCTCTCTCTATATATATATATATTCTTATTTCTCATTAATTACTAGTGAGAATGCCAAAAGTTTGTAAAAATATACTTTTGTGCCATAACTATCCATAAAGTAATTCCCCATTCATAGAACTTATCAATCAAAATTTTGAAATTCAAACTGCCTAGTTAGTCACTTTTGGTGTTTCATTTGAAGTGCAGTTCCTGTGCATTCAAGGTCATCATGCAACTCCATACACGTGTTGCTTAATTTTAAGTTAAAAATCCATAACCGCCATATGGTTGTTTGTCCCATTTAGGACCAGCAATATGTCATTACTTACTAGAGGCATAAAATTACAGTTCTTTGAACCATGCAAAAAATCGTATTTAGGGAAGGAAGTGAATTAATAAGGTCAGATCCTCCACCCACCTTTCCCTTAATTCCAGTCTAAGGATTCATTTCAAACATTTCATTTATCTGAAACAGCAAATGTACGAAGTTGTTATTTGCTTTCTAACCTGGCTAAATGTGGTCCGTATCACATCAAAATGAATTCTATTTGAATGTTGTCCTGGAATTGGGTTGCTTTTGCATGGAATGTTTCCTTTTGATAGTTTGATAAAAGGGAATATTTTCATAGTATACACACATATATACATAACCGTGTATAGCTTCTATACACTATCAGGCCACCAAATCTTGACACCTCACTAATGAGGTGTCGGGATTTGGTACCTGATTGTGTATAGAAGCTTTACACTGTTTGTACATCAAATATTAATCCATATATATATATTGTTTATAAACTAGAAGTACTCTTATGTTTTTTTGTTAAATGTATGGCAGTGTGCTTTTGTTAGAAGTTTTTGTTTCATTATATAGATAAATGACCATGTGCTTTCTGGATGTTTATTTTAACTAAATGTATTAATTCATATATACTTCTATTGAAGAAATATTTTCTGTTTGCCCATAACTTATTTTAGGTTTTTCCAAATGCTCAGTGGTCTGTTTCTTGGAGAAAAAAGGGTTTTCATTACACACACACACACACACACACACACACATCTTGCCTTGGCACCTGTTTTTCCTCCTCTCTCAATGATGTCTCGGATTCATGCTCAAATATTGTAATTATCATAGTTTATCCTGCTATTAAGTGTATATATTGGATAGACATCAATTGTTGTGTCACCTAATTGCACCTAACTTGGATATATACTGTTAGGTTTGTAATGTTGCTTTGGATATTTTTTGGCACTAGGATTCAACATCTTACTTGAAAGTGCTTACTGCAGATCAAAGTAAGAGAAGGCAGTACAGATTGGGGCTGGGGAGTTGTAGTTAATGTTGTTAAAAGACCCTCTGCAGGTTTAGGTGCATTGCCTGCTCGTGGTGGTGGTTATATCGTGGATACACTACTTCATTGTTTACCTGGTTCTAGTGAGAATGGTGCACGGCCAAAACCATGCCCACCCTGTCCTGCAGAGAAGGGTGAAATGCATGTGGTGAGTTGAAACAGCCAAATTACAAAAGCTAAACTTCAGTCTTGGTTTTCTGAAGTTTCTGATCTCCAATTTTCATCTACTTTAGGTTCCTGTTCAGTTGCCCCTTGTTTCTGCTCTGAGCAAAATCAGAATATCCATACCTCCTGATCTTCGGCCACCTGAAGCCAGGCAGAGTATATTGCTGGCAGTGCAGGAGCTAGGAACTCGATTTCCGCAAGGCCTTCCAAAACTTAATCCCGTCACGGTAACTATTCATGATATTAAGATATTGTGAGTTATTTTGCCTAGTAAAACCAAAAGTGAGATAATTCTGAAAACTTTTTCCATTTGGTACATTTGCTATTGATAGTTCTAATTTCTTGCAATATTTTGTTTTTTTGTTCCGTGTTTTTCATAGTCAACATTTGACTTATGTGAAAGATATTGGGGCTGCAACAAGAAGATTGTCCACATACAAAAAATTCTGCTGGAAAGCTAAAGATATAAACACTCCCTAACAAATTTCAAAATAAATAGCTCTGAAACAACTTCAATAAACCATCTAACACCTTGTCTCAATGAGAAACACGTACCAATTGAAACTTCCAATACCCCCCAGACTCAAGAAGTAAGCCAATCTTGTCTATCTGTAACAGTTTGACTCCTAGCTTCCTTCTCCCTCATTTCGTTCTTTTCTGTTTGTCCCATAGTCTGTGCAGAACACTCTGTGGATGTAGGACAGATTATGAGAAGCCTGTTGACTTAGGATTCATGGTGGGCCAAAGCTCGAAAATCAGTGATGAAGTGCTATGGGTTTATGGTAGGAATTAGGAATTAGTGTTAGAGTTTAGAAATTCATTATGGTTTAATTTAGTTGAGATTTGATCTCAAAAATGTCAAGGAAAGATGGCTGGAATTTTCTGGCAGCAGTAGAATTAGAATGAAACAAGCTTATTGATGCCACTTTTGTGCTGCAACCAGTGTAACCTGGAGCACTGTTTCTGTGGGGAAGGAAAAAAGAAGAGAAGAAATTTCAAACCACTCAATGACATACCCTCTTGATAACTCAAATCTTTATCTAAAATCAACTCTAACAAGACTAGCAATACAAATATGTAGGCAAGCTCTAACTTGTCTTCCTTGGCCTAAGATTCCTAAAACTATTAGAATTGGGAAAAAGACTTGACTAATATAAATTAAATACCTGAAGAAAGCCTTAATAATTTTCTAAACTCAAAAGGAGACCTTATGCACCATGCCTAAGGCTCATTTCTGGGAAAGAGAAAAATATTAGAATATCCCTAGGGTACAGGAACTGAAAATTGACAATTATTCCCTTGTGTACGGAGATAGCCCAAACTTATTAAATAATTCCTAAATTGCTAGTACTGAAATTATAAATATGAAAAGATTAAACTATCTTCTGTCATGCGTGCATCATTTTCCTCTGGTTGTGGTAACTTGACCTTGACTTTTGAAGTCTTGAAGTAGAAGAACCATCAAGCGTGCAAATTGACCTAAGTTCATTAAACTTGAAACTTTTCTCTGGAACCTAAGATTGATAAGTAGCAAATTTGCCTTCCTTCCATCACATTAAATTGCCATGAATAATGCCTAGAGCATTTACAAACTGGGGAATTTTTGAACACAAATTCATCCTTGGGTTCCCTGGAAACAGCTTCTGGCATGCCTGACTTTTCTCTGTTAGCCTGGACAATCAATAACTTTAAGTTTTTTATCCTCACCTTGTGCTTTTCTTGAAGGCCAGATTGCTTGCACAACTTTGACCTTTTCAACATCAGCATAGACCTTGGCTTGCTCTGGGTGGCTGAATGGTGCTGCATTGTTCAGAACTAGAATGAGTAATCAGTTTAAAGCTTTGGTAGTGTCTGATCTTGGGCCCAAAGAGGCCTTATCTCTTGATTTTAACTGCCTCCAAAATTTCTTTGCTTGAGACATCATTGGACAGCTTCAAAAAAGGCCCTTTATCTCATCCTAAGATTTTCTTTAATTCTTCCCATATCAACACTTTATTTATAAACTTTCAGCTTTTGATTATGCGATATCCTTGTTGATAGCTTCATGACCTTAATAAAAAGCCTCAAAACTTTTGTGCAAAGTTTGAAACTTTGATGAAAGTTCAGTATTGCTTACCATGGATGCAGAATAAAATAGAGAAAGGGAAAGTTAAATAGGAACAAAGACGGATCTTTCGGTCTGATGCCAATTTATGTAGGATAGATTAGAAAAGTCTGCCTACTTAAGGTTTATGATGAGCTAATGCTAGAGAATGGGGAGTAAAGGTTTATGGTTGAAATTAGGATAAGGGTGTATGAGTTAAAAGGCTTAGATTTATTTGAGTTTTGATCTCAAACGAGGGTTGAATTTAAAAGAATGGTTGCTGGAATTCTTTGGTAGCATTTAGATAAGAAGGAAACAAGTTTATGAGTGCTGTTTTTGTGCTATATACTCTGAACTGAAGCATTGTAGGGTAGAAAGGCAAAGAAGAGGAAATTTCCAATCATTAAATAACAAATTCTCCAAGAACTCTTACCAATTGAAATCTCAATTACAGATCATCTCTACCAAGTCTAGCAATAGATGCAGATATGAGTATGTAAGTCTTAAGTTGTCTTCCTGGAAGTAAGACTCTTGAAATTGTTAGAATTAGGAAAGACTCAACTAACTAAAGACCACAAGAAACGCCCTAATAATTTAGCTAAACTCAGAATAAGACCCAATGGACCATGACTAGGGGCTCCTATCAGCTATATATTGAAAATTTCCTGACTTCCCCTTGGGCTCATGTATCAGAAAAAATAAACTCTGTAGTGTACATGACTATAGCCCAAATTTATGAATTAGAGTCTGAAATTTCTAGTATGAAAGTTATAAATATGAAAATAACAAAGCATCTCCTTCCATGGCTGTATCATCTTGAATAGCCGTCACTTAGCAAGCATCTTCACAGTATTTTATCTCCATTTTGTTTTCATTTCTTCATTGCTTGCAATTGCCTAACAGTATACTCTTTTTTCTGTTTTTCCATGAGCATCGTACATACTCAGGAGTGGTAGGCATATATTTCAACAACATGCTTTTGAAATTCTAAATTCAGTTGTGTGAGAGAACTTTGGATAGGAATAAATAGTGAATTGCTTATATAAATTGATTTACAGGACATGAAAATTGAAGATCCAGAAATTGTTGAGTTGGTGAAACAAATTGAGGAACTCGAGAAGAAGTTGTTTGCTCATCCACTCCACAAGGTTCACATTAATTTAAATTCAGATTTCTTTCTTTATTGCTTCAATTATAGAACGCATTTGTGCTTATAAAATTAGATACTAAATTATATTCCCTATGCTTACCCTATTTGGTGCATGGCAGTCTCAAGATGTGCATCAAATTAGATCTTTCCAGAGGAAGGCAGAGGTGAATCATGAGATTCAACAACTCAAGTCAAAAATGCGTGATTCCCAGGTATTGCATTTGGGATTGCCTCATTATGTAGATCTGACATTACTCTGCAAATGGGATGAAACTTGTATTTGATTTGGCCTCAACATGTATTTGTGTGAATTCATTCTTCTAAAAAAAATCAAAATCGCAGTAGTCCTTAGTATTTTAACTTATTTTAACACTTTGCTGAATTTATAAGTTTTAGTAGATGTATATTTTAAACAAATGGTGCTTTCACATAAAAGAATGGTTTTATTCAAGATATCTGTTTTCTACATATTTGATAACTTTAATTTCTCTATAAATAAGAAGAAATAAAATGTGTTGATCATTTAAGAAGCATAATAATTAAATAAAGAATTAAAATGCTAATAAATAAAAAATAATATTATATTACATTGTAGGGATATAAAAATTCCGTAAGTCATATAGTATATGTAATAAAAAAACAATGTAAATTAATACTCGCTTTATTTCAAACTGAATGCCAATTTTCCAAATGGCACTATGTTTGAGGAATGGGGAATTTCACCCTTTACTTTACAACTTTTACCCTTAAATGTCATAAAGCTAGACAAGTTCATCAAAGTTAGTATTTTTAAGAAGGGTAACACTGAAAATAGTCCTGTTGGGAAAATGCATGTTATTCTGAAACATCATATAATAGTAAGATGGACATTCAATTTGAAACGGAGATAGTAATATTTAAATATTAAAAATACTATAAAATGTATAATTTTGAATTTTTGTATTTTTAATATAATCAAATGATTATATTTTTAAGTGTATTATGTATTAAATTTACTGTACGAATCTAAATATATTTTATGGTTATTTTCGTATATGATATGATTATAATTAGATTAGGCCATGCTTGAATAATATACTCCATTAACATTCTTAATAATCTATTTAGCTATAAGTTTAATATAAATTATATTAGTTCATATAAAAAATGAGATTTTAGGACTTATATATTGTTTATAAATGTTTAATGTGATTATATATTTAATATTTTGTGTAGTTGCAGATTTGTTTACTTTTACACAATTATATACTTGATGCAGGCGTATCAAGAATTCTATTTTATTTAGTATTTTCGTTAGCTTAGGATTTTATTTTTTTTATTTTATTTAGTTTGAGATTCTTTTTCCTATCTTTCTTAGAGTTTTAGTACTTTAAGTCTTGATTTAGGATTAGGATTACTATTTGATTAGGATTTATCTTAGTTATTATAAATAAGTGATCTTAGATAGAAGATTATTATTATCTTTTGTTATTTTGAATTTTTAGTCAAGAGGTTTCTTTTAAAAAAACCCAATTATCTTTCTATCGTTCCAACACAATCAACCCTATTTTAGCCCTAATTGTTGAGTTCTAATTGCCCTAAACCCTTTGGCTACATCAAGTGGTATCAGAGCAAACGATCTTACTATCCTATAAGGATTTTAGCTAGGAGAT
Organism: Theobroma umbraticum; assembly: GCF_002168275.2. Classification (NCBI taxonomy): domain Eukaryota; kingdom Viridiplantae; phylum Streptophyta; class Magnoliopsida; order Malvales; family Malvaceae; genus Theobroma; species Theobroma umbraticum. The sequence goes on along the minus strand of NW_018397256.1, from coordinate 1,223,708 downwards.
TAGCTGGCCGAGGCAGAGGTCGAGGTAGAGCCAATCAGCCTTAACAAGCTGAGTTGGCAGAGATGCGGAGAATAATTGATGACTTGACTCGGGCTGCCCGAATAAAGAATCCGGAAGGTGACCACAACCCCCTTGAGATTCAAGATCTTGAGGATGATGATGAATTTGATAACGAGAGCCCTTTTCATGAAGATGGACTCGCAAATCAAGTGGCAAGAGTTGGATTGGAGGGCCGGTTATTACATGCTCTTGATTTAAATGGTGTAGGAATCAAGATCGAAATAATTTATTTTCATAAAAAATTTGATGCAGAGGAATATTTGGATTGGGAAGCTAGTTTGGAAAATTACTTTGAATGGAAACCCATGGCAGAAAATTGAAAGGTGTTATTTTGTAAAGCTGAAATTGAAGGTACTGCCTTCAATGGTGGAAGAGAGTTGAAGAGCAACGTGCACGACAAGGGAAGCTTAAATCAGCACTTGGGAGCACATGAAAAGTAAATTACAAAAGTAATTTTTACCTACTGATTATACTATGGAATTATACGAAAAGTTTCATTGTTTGAAGCAAAATGACATGACTGTTGAAGAGTATACATC
>NW_018397256.1:1222994-1223099 GCF_002168275.2 Theobroma umbraticum | reverse complement strand
AACCTATCAATTCGGGTTGGGTTAACTGAGAGTAACGAACAAATTACTTCACGTTATCTTGCGGGTTTGAATTATTCTATTAGAGACGAGATGGGAGTAGTTCGT
>NW_018397256.1:1214291-1222984 GCF_002168275.2 Theobroma umbraticum | reverse complement strand
TTGAAGATGCTCGTCAATATGCTCTATCAGCAAAAAAACGAGTTTTACGCTATGGTGCTAGAAAGCCTTTATATCGATTCTGAAGCAAGATAGGGTTACCAAACATCCCAACAAAATTATCGAGAAGCTACCACAACCAATAAAACTAATGGGGGTGCAACCAATGTTGAAAGGAACGATAAAGGCAAGAGTATAATGCCTTATGGTGGACAAAACAATTCTGGTTTTTCTACAAATAAAGGAGGCAACAATTCCCATACTCGATGTTTTACTTGTGGGGAGAAGGGACACACTTCTTTTGCTTGCCCACAAAAAAAGGTGAACTTAGCAGAATTTAGGGAGGAATTAGAACCCATTTATGATAAATATGATGAGGAAATACAAGAAATTGATGTGTATCTTGCACAAGTTGAGTCATTAGTGGTACGAAGAGTGATGACAACAACAATAAATGAGGAAGAAGAAGATTGGAGGAGAGTATTTTTCGTACACGAGTTGTTTGTGAAAGTAAGTATGTGATCTTGTATTGATGGAGGAAGCATGAAAAATATTATTCAAAAGAGGCAGTGAACAAATTAAAGCTTCCTACAAGCAAACATCCTCATCCTTATAAGATTGGGTGGTTAAAGAAAGGACACGAAGTACCAATAACTACTCAATGTTTGGTGAAATTCACTATGAGAGACAACTTGGATGATGAGGCGTTATGCGATGTTGTGCCAATGGATGTTGGTCATATTCTTGTTGGTAGACCTTGGTTGTATGATCATGATATGGATCATAAGACGAAGCCAAATACCTATTCCTTCTACAAGGACAACAAGAGGTATACTTATATCCTCTTAAAGAAAAGACTAAGCAATTGGCAACTTCAAGCCCCACAAGCAGCAAAATTGCTGGGTATTTATCTACTGAAAATTTTGAAGCAAAAGGTAGTAATGAAGAGAAGTTGAAACAAGTGAATCCGGACATTTTTGAGAAGTATATTAAGGCCTACTCGTCGGAGCCGAGGTTTTTTTTTTCTAACCCGAGGGGGCTGATGCAGGCGCATCAAGAATTCTATTTTATTTAGTATTTTCGTTAGCTTAGGATTTTATTTTTTTTATTTTATTTAGTTTGAGATTCTTTTTCTTATCTTTCTTAGAATTTTAGTACTTTAAGTCTTTATTTAGGATTAAGATTACTATCTGATTACGATTTATATTAGTTATTATAAATAAGTGATGTTAGATAGAATATTATTATTATCATCTTTTGTTATTTTGAATGTTTATTCAAGAGGTTTCTTTTAAAAAAACTCAATTATCTTTCTATTGTTCCAACACAATCAATCCTATTCTAGCCCTAATTGTTGAGTTCTAATTGCCCTAAACCCTTTGGCTACATCAATACTATTGCATTTAGACATAGCTATGTTTAAATCATTATAATCTTGTATCGGATTAAATATGATTGTAAAATCTATTATTTATTTTATTTAATATTATGTTTTTCTTATAAAACTGTGGAATAGTACTATTTTTCATAAATGCACATGTTTATGGAAACATTGTTTTTATAAACTTATGTTCGTTTGAGTCTTCATTTTTTTTAAAGTAATACTGTCGAATGTGTTCAACCTAGCAAAATTGACATGGGATTGAGGTCTTGACCTTCCAAATAAACTTCTGTTTTTAATTTTTCAGAAAATTGAAAAATAATTTTAAAGATATGTTCAGTTTTTTAGAAACTTAGAAACAAGGGTTTTGAGATTTAGTTATCGACCGTATTTTGTTCATCAGGTTAGAGTAAAAGTAGAAATGATGAAATGTTCTGTAAAACTAAGTAGTCCTGATACTCTCTCTTGCATTCAAGCCAAATAATTGATAACAATAGCAAAAAAAAAAATTTCTTGTTTCCATTGTTAGAATTATTTTTTTGGAACCAAAAGCATGTCAGTAGACATGTTTTCTATTGCTATTTCTAAAATTTTAAGCAAAAAACAGATAACATAAGCAAATGTTGTCAATTGGCACCTAAGATGTCAAGTTTGAATGGATACAACAACTTTCAGCAGGTAATCAGATATGATGCGGGTATAGAGAACAGAGTGTTAATTTTACCTACCTTGACTGTGAAAATCTTCTGTGTTCTCTGAATCTTGAATTGTTCGTTTACTATAACTGTTGGTTTGAGAGCTTAAAGATGGTAATTGCACAATGAACTCATACCAGAATGAGTGCTTCTGACTTAGTTGCTGGTCGGCTGTTTAACCTAATTTATATTTGGTTTGCAAACGGCAAATACATCTTATTTTCTTGCCAAAAGAAAGAAAAGGAAAAAAGAAATACATCTGATTTTAGAATAGTGTGAGTATCAGCTCACCTTTACCTTTTACATCCACAAATTTATTTTATGATGGGTTTTTATTCCCCCAATGTGGCATGAAATGGTTATAATCTGCAAAGCATTTTCTTGGTAATAGTAATATCTCATTAGATCAATACGAACTGCATTAATTCTGTTTTCCTGTTCTGTGGTTTTGTTTAAAGTTTGCTCTTCCTCTTGCAGCTTAAAAAATTCCGCGATGAACTAAGGAACCGTTCAAGGGTACTGAAGAAGCTAGGCCATATTGATGCTGATGGTGTTGTCCAGTTAAAGGGACGGGCAGCCTGCTTGATAGACACTGGAGATGAACTGCTTGTTACAGAACTGATGTTTAATGGTGAGTTTCAACTACTGTTGCCCAATCCTTTTTGTGGTACAAAGGGTCTTATCTTATCAAATAAGGCTATGTATTTTCCTCGCCAGGTGGGCAGAGGCTTTTCTAGAGATGCTAGCCTGGTCAGAATTTCATTTCATGGAAGGGCTGCTAACCCAAACTTTTTTAATTGTTTATTGAAAAGTGAAAAATACATTTTATTTTTAAAGATTTCTTATAATGACTTAGTGTCATCAAATTTTTTTTAAAAATTAAATAATTTAAATATTGTAATTCTAGTAGTAATTACAAAAAAAAAAGTGTCCATGTGATTCTTCTAGAGAAATTTTTTAAAAATGAATTTAATCTGTTTATCTATATTCATGAACTCCACCACCTGATGTTAATCCATCTTTCTATTTTGGATCGTGCTGAGATTTTTGTTTATTACTAATGAATAAGCATTGATTACTGATTTATAGCCACAACTATCTTAGGACTTTGTGCATGTTACAAATAGCATTAAGACAGTAGGATGGAGGGAATATTTTTCTTTAGGGAAATGCCCATGAGTATGCACATATATTTGCTAATTAAACTGAAAAAAATGATAAGAAAGAATATCAAAAATTGAAAAGACAACTATTACACTCACTTTTTTTTTTCTTAAATACATCTAAATATGATATCAGATAAGCATATTGAAAGCTGTTTTCAGATATTTGCTGATAAACTCTAATAATTAATAACACAAAATATTGGATTTTTTTTCATATTGCAGGAGGTTGAATGAAACTTGCACTTAATTTGGTTCTTTGTGAAATTATCCAATATTTAAATTAACTTCCATGCATTATTAAGGAGTTTTTTGAATCTTAAACATTATATGATTTTCATGGCTTGTATTTTAGGGCTGAGTATCAAATCTTGGCATCCAGTGTTTTTGAATTTTCTGTTGTGTTTGAAGTTTGAACAAAATTTTTATCAGGTACCTTCAATGATCTTGATCATCACCAAGTAGCTGCCCTCGCAAGTTGTTTCATTCCAGTAGACAAATCAAGTGAACAAATACAGTTGAGGACAGAAATTGCTAAACCGTTACAGCAACTCCAAGAAAGTGCAAGAAAAATAGCAGAGGTTCTTCATCTGTCAATTTTTCTTGTTCATGTATGTTATTAATTGACCATAGACAAAATAATTTGAATGATCTCTTAATGGTTGCAGATACAACATGAATGCAAATTGGATGTAAATGTTGACGAGTATGTAGAATCAACAGTAAGGCCATTCTTGATGGATGTGATTTATTGTTGGTCAAAGGTTAGTGCTCTACATAATTGGTTCTGCGAGGAAAAAGTTGCTGCTTCTGTGTTGTGTTCAATTTGCGAGTGGCTTCGTTTTAAAATTAATTCCACTATCTTCTTATCTGATTGTCTCTGCATTCTTTCTCTGTCATGCATTTCTATCAGATTTATAGTTCTGCCATCAGTAATGTTTATACAGATGTCTGTCTAGGTGCCTGTTCTGATTGGGCATGTTGTTTCAGTTTTCCATTTCTTTTTCATGGACTATTAATCTAGGTCATTGCTTGATTGTTCCTCAGGGTGCAACTTTTGCAGAGATAACACAGATGACTGATATATTTGAAGGTAGCATTATTAGGAGTGCTAGAAGACTTGATGAGTTTCTGAACCAGGTACAATAATTAGAACCTCCACTATGCCCCATCACCCCTTCCCACATTATACTAATACACATTCTCTTCTGCTGTTTTTTATTTTTTGCCATTGGATTTTGGAAACACGGTTTTGGGGGTTTCTTTATTGAACTTTATTTCTTTGTTTTCCATTATTTCCCAATGGTCAACTAGTACTTTCATAAGGTTGGTAATTTTTGACCCAACCTGATAAAACGACACCAATAAGTGAGTTAGGTTTTTGTCTAATCATTTTTGGATCATATTCGTGTCAACCTGCTTATGATACAAAAATTTTCATATTTTTGACAGCTCAACTTACCTATTGAATTGACGACCCACTTAACCCTTTAACTAATAATAGTGTCAACTTATATAGCTTATACCCTCTAACCTGCTTATGCCTGTTTACATATGGGCTCATAAAGACTATTTTAGCATTAAAATGAATAGTTTGAAGAATTGGACTTTAATTTATTTTATTTGAATTGTAGAGATAATAATGGTGATCAAATGAAGAAATTTCCAGAATAGATACTTCACTTTTCTCAAATCTGAAAAAAACACATCTATGTAAGATGCCAATCTGCTCCTTTCTCCATTCTTCCATCACAGCCTTACCCTCAATCTAACAGACCCATCTCATCTTCTCCTCCCACTCTCTCTCCCTCCACCAATCCCTCCACTTTGATATAATTCTCGTCCTTCACCCCTTCAAAGTGTCTAAACATTTTTTTACCTTTTTTTTTCCCGGTTTTAAGAACATATTTTCTTCAAATGCTTTGAATTGTGGTTGTGAAAGTTTTGTTATTTGAATAAAACTGATGGTGTTTTATTATGCATATATATATATATGGAGGTTGTTTTTATCTTGTTTTGTTTTTATTTTCAGATGTCTACTAATGACATTAGCTATTGATTTACTTTTCACCTTTTTGGCAGTATATTCTAGTAGCATTTTCTTGTTCTTCCTTTTGAAAAAGGGAATTCCTTCAATTTTGGCAAAGTAATTTTGTTGATTATATATACAAGTTTCTCTTTTTTTTTCTTTTTTTTGCTTTTTTTTTCCTTTTATGATGTCACTCCCCAATTGTTAACTTTTAAATACAATCAAGATGTAGAGAAGGGAACGGGTTAATCTCTTTATTTTTGTTGCTTAAAATGCTTCAAATTGTGTTTCTTTTTGGGTATGTTAAATTTGACTTGCGTTTTATCATTTTATATCATAATAAAATAAATTCTGTTTCCGTTGATTTTTATTGTATTGTAAGTACAATCATAATTCACTTACTTGAATTTCGATTTTGATATCTGATTATATTTTGATCTAAGTTTAAATGGGTAATGAGTGTCTTTATAGCTTGTCTTTAGAACTTTTGATACTTGTTTAATGGACGTGTTTGTCATATCGCATAACCTGCTTAATAAACATGTGTTTGAGCCAAGGTTTTTTACATGAAACTTTAATCATTTCATGTTTGTGTAGACCCGTATATATCTTGTATCCCATCTCAACCAAACACAATAATGACTTGCCAACATGAATTGCCTGCCCTAGTTGTGGGTATACCAACTTAAAAAGTCCCTATTGAATGTTTATGAGAGATTGTGGTGGGTGGGCATGTAAATTTGGCTTTGCTCTGTTTCTTTAATTCATTCAGATTTGAATGAAGATGCCTCTTAAGTTGTACTTTATTGTACTCAGCTGCATGCTGCTGCTGAAGCCGTCGGAGAAGTTAATTTGGAGAAGAAATTTGCTGCAGCAAGTGAGAGCCTACGGCGAGGCATCATGTTTGCAAACTCCCTTTATCTGTAAATGTGTGTTTTTGGCAGGCTACTTGCGTTACGGAATTCAACCATGCAAGTTTTCAGTTGTCTTATGCTCTGTCATATGCTGACATCTTAGATTTCTCCTCTTTGTCTTTACAATTTTTTCCCCTGCCCCCTTATTTTCCTTCCCATTTTAGACTATACTTAAGGGACTGTAGCTCTAAGTTTTGTTAATTGTAGTCACTAATTTTTGTTATATTCGATTTGTAACAGATATGCCCATGATATCATATATTGTTCAAACGAAAATTTTGTGAATATGAAATAGATTTTATTTTAAAAAAGGAAAAGAGGAAGATGAGCATTGCAATTACTCCTCTGAGGCCTAGACTCTCTTGTTAGCATTGGTTGAATTGAATGGGCTTTGCATTGAAACAGAGAGAAGAGGGTCCTTGAACAAATCTGTTTGAATTGAAACCGACAATCCCATTGATACAGGAGAAGTAGAGGTGAAGAAATCAATACAATGTGGGAAACCTTTTCTTTCAGCAACTTTGCATGGTTCAATAGTTACAGTGAAATAGTATGGAAATGAAAAAGTTTATTGCTTGTTATCCCATTGATACACGGGATCCCATCAGATCAAACCTCTATGGGGCTGAATGCGACCGTTGAATGGTTTGCAATGTGCAAACTGAATTGCCCGCCTTTTTCACTCACATCAATCTGGTCTGTTCCTATGGGAGCTTTCATTTCAAAATTGGTAACCAGTTTGGCGATCACAAGGCCCAGGATTGGCAGTGCGAGTATGATTCCCGGGCAGCTACGCCTGCCCACTCCAAATGGCAAGTACCTAAAGTCAACTTTCCCGCCAGCAACAGCATCCGTACCACATTCTTCTTCTAAGAATCGCTCTGGCCTGAATTCCTCTGGACGTTTCCACCATTTGGGATTGTTGGCCAACCACCAGGCATTGACTACCACCTTGGACTCTTTAGGAATGGTGAAGCCTCCAAGCTTTGCTTCCTCAAGGTTCATGTGGGGCACCAACAATGGAATCGGGGTGTGTAGCCTTAGCGTCTCCTTTACTGTGGCTTGCAGGTAGGGCAATTCATGGAGGTTTGATTCTGTGACTGCCTCTCCTTTCAGGACCTGCGAGATCTCTTGGCGAATCTTGTGCTGAACACTAGGATGGTTCACCAGCTCAGCTATAGCCCACTCCATCGACCACAGAGTGGTTTCGATTGCTGCAACATTGATGTTTTCCACGATGTAGAGCACATTTTCTTCACTAATCTCTCCCTTCATTTCAGCGTCTATGATGTGATCAATAGCGCAGCTGATCTTGTGCTTCTCCCCATTAGCAGCCATTATTTCCCTGTAAACAATTAATTCAAAACCCGATTAAAATACCCAGAAAATTAACTAGGAAATCACTTGATGGATTACCTTCTTTTCTCAACATAATAGTTGTTGAAAAAGGCGAGCCTCCGGCGCTGCAAATCCCTGCACTTGTTCAGGTACCCTCTTAGAAATGGTCTGAGCAATGGAATGAAGTCGCCGTAATTGTACTCAAAACTCTGAGCCAAGCGGCTCCTCTCCGAATTGAATCTCGTTGCCTCCATGAATAAGGGGTCTTCCTGTGACTCAAACTTGGCATCAAACATCATCCTGTACATGATATTATAAAGCATCAGCTGCAAACGTTTTCTGATAACCATCCCTTTGCTCTTCACCAACTCCTCATCCTTTTTCAGGTCACTAACCACCAGGTCCATTTCTTCCTCCCACATGCTACTGTAATGGTGCACAACTTTGTTTGTGAAAAACGGCAAAGTCATAATTCTGCGCATTTTGCGCCAATGGTCTCCGTAAACCGTGAACACCATGTCCTGTCCATTGCCTGTGAAAATGTCGAAAACTACGTTGCGCGGCCTGGACCCGAATTCGACGCCTTGTGTGTGCAGCACCTGGGTGGCTAGCTCAGGCTCTGAGACCACCGCCAGGTTCTTTGAGCCCAGTTTTAGGAGGAACACTGGGCCGTACTTTTGTGCCATGGAAGCTAGAAGGCGGTGGTTTAGGTCATTACCAACTTGGAGCCAATTCCCAAATATTGGAATAGAGAGAGGACCCGGAGGGAGGGCAGCGGAAGACGTGGAAATGGTGTGCAGCAAGAAGCAGATGGTAGCAAGTACTGGGGCAATGGCGACTGAAAGGAGGGTTTGGGTGGAGAAATTAGAGTAGCTTTCGGTTAGTGCAAGAATAAGTAACAGAGCGAGGGTGGTGCCAAGAGTTGCTTTGCTGAAAAGAAGATGAGCCATGTTTGAAGATGGAAACCTGTGAGGAGGGAAACTGAAAATATTGAATATCTATATATAGAGACGACAAGTGGGTAGGAGGGTTGGTGGGTGCCCCATGTTTTTGTAGAGAATCCATGGGCTGTTTGCGAATCAAGGTAGGAGGGACTCTTTACGTTTTCAAAGTCAAGTGTGGGTTGTTTTTAGTTGGTTGGTGGAGGGAGGGACCTTAGCATATTCTCAATCGTAA
>NW_018397256.1:1209811-1214281 GCF_002168275.2 Theobroma umbraticum | reverse complement strand
GATCACAAAGAGAAAGAAGGAACATTGATTCAATGCTAACGAATTAACGTATGAATCCACTTCATTATTCCACCCTTTTTGCTCTTACACTTCTTCCAGTTTTGACCACTCATTCCTACATCTCAGTTGTAACAATTCCTACAACAAATAATGCCTGCCACATCTCAACAATTAAACAGCATGCTTTGGTTGTAGGGAGGAATCGAATGAAAATAGAATAATTATTTCATAAGAATAGAATAAAGGAAGAATAATTATTGTTTAAATTGATTCACGAGAATGAAATAAGATAATAATTGTTATTATTACTATTTCATTATTTTGTTGACAAGAATAATTTTAGGAATAGTTGAGAAATAATTCATAAATAACAAAAATATCCTTTATTAAAATTAAAATTTTTTTCAAGTAAATAATAAATATACCCAAATAATAGATGGTGAGAAAAAAAATACTCTTTCTTATAAATAAGTAATATTTTTACCAAAATATAAAAATAATTTAGTAATATTTTTTAATAATAACTACTCTTTAATTTTGTTTTATTAATAATACCTTTAGTGCTAATTTACTTTTTGCATTTGAGCATTAATACAGCTTCATTGCTACTTCAAACCCACATGTCTTTGTTGGATTTAGAGAAAGAGGAAAAAAATACTCATCCTTAATTTACAACAAAAACAAGCAAGACCATACAGATCACAATTTACAAAAACCTTATGCATAATAATATGAGATGAAGATATTGAAAAATTCATAATAAGATTCAAGAACACAAATGCTCATAATATTATTCAAGATTGTTGTCATAAAAGAACAAACCAACTAGCAAGTTTTAAGTTCTCACCCACTAACAATAAAGTTTAAAAAGATCAAACTATTCTAACAGCAAGGTCTTGAAATAATCTTTCTCAACCATTTAAGTCTACTACTAAGGGGAACAATAAACAAATAAGTCATTTGGGATGGATTATTAGTTAGCTTGTAAGATGCCTTATCTATTCCATCCTCTGTCAAACCCGCAACCTCACATAGTTCGCTATTCAAATCTTGAAGATTTTTTTTTATGTACAAGTATTTCAATCCCCAAAGTTTGGTTCAATGAAGTTCCAATATTTTCTAATTTCTCACTAAATAAAATGGCAGCATCCATAAATTTTTCAAACACATCTTTTTCAGTCATGCCATTGGTCCTTTGCTTCTTCAATACTATAGAATTTTGATTTCTTCTACCAACTGATGGTTGACGCTGGGTAACAGAGACATCCACATCATCTAAACCAATTTCATGTTCACATGCAAAATCTTCATCTGTCCCATGAGTAACATCTTCATCAATTTTATCTAGGACATCTACAAGAATTTGAGCAACTTGTCTTGTTGCTCGATCTTTAGCATAAATATTAGACAACTCATTAAAAAATGAAAAACTCCTTTTTCTGAACTAAGCAACATCTTTGTGACTTTAATCAAAGTAAAAAAAACAATATTATTATGTATTATAATGATAAGAAAATAAGTACAAATATGTAAACAAATTCAAACAACATACTTACACTTATATAAGAATCCTATACAAGATCTTCAACAATAACCATGTTCCTTTCATTGTCCCAACCAAATCCACTAGTATATCTTCCTTGTACGATATCATATACAATTGTCGATTCTTTCTTTAAGGTCTTAATCCTTGATTCTATGTGAGGTTTGGCCTTCAAGTTTTTATTTGGTAAACTTTTTGCAATCATTATTTTGAGCTCTAACAAATAACCACATTTGAAACCGGTGTCTACATTATATGTTCCCTTATTATGGAGATCAACCAAACAAGATATTAGTACAACATATTCATTGTGTGTTCGGTTTCTTTTTGTTCCTTTTTTTGAACTTTAAGAAGGAACGTTTGAAGATGAAGACATTTTCTATTATCAAAAGTAAACTTTATTAAAATTTATTTATCAAATAAATAATCATAGTGATAAATGAAACATAAATATCTTAATATAATTATCACAATTACAATCGCGATAAAAACCTATTTTGATCTATTAAAAAAAAAAACAAGTTGCCCTGTTAAGTCTACCCAAGCTAAAAACCTATTCTAATCTATACAAAGATCCAAAAGTTGCAAAAGCTAAAAAATCACATATGTGAACTCACATATTAAACAATAGGTTAGAAAACCTTCCAACACTATCAAAAAGTAATCTATCCAACAAAACCTACACAAAAGCAAACTTCATCTTCAATTTTGATTCTGCCTAAATGTTTGACATTTAGTAAACATTTCATTTGCCAATTGCATTCTCTAATTAGTCTAAACATCAGCGGGGTAAATAGCATTTATTGCATCTTCCTCCTGAAGTATTGTGTTATCATGAAGATATTCACCCATTTCATCTTCGATAGGGTCAAAGGTCATCTCTCTCTTAATAAAATTGTGAAGCAAATAACAAACTATGATAATCCAATTATGTATCCTACTCAGATAAAACGATGGACTTCTAAGGATATCCCATCTAATTTTTAGTAACCCAAAACATTTCTCAATTACATGGTGAGTAGCCATGTGTTTCATATTAAAAAATTCTTTAGGACTCGTTGGTTAATGACCTGGACGCCATTCATTCAAATGATAACTTTGATCCCTAAAAGTTGCAAGAAAGCCTTCACAATTTGTATATCCTACATCAACTAGGTAATAGCAACCTATATACAAAAAAAAAAAAACTAGCTATTAAGTTATTTATTTACTTGATATAATTTTATAGTGAAAAAACTTAATCTTCCTATTATCTTAGGAAAACTTACCACTTTAAGTCCATGTCTCCTAGTACTTGCATCTTAAAGAACTCTATCATCAGCTATTGATCTTTCCCAACAATGAAGAACACAGGTAAATTGTATGTCAAGTGTGCATACACCTTCGATATCTAGACTTATTCGGACTTGGCACCTTAACCTTTCATCTAGAGTACCTAAACAATTCTACAATTAAAATGGAATTAACTGTTATCAGAAAAACCTATTGCTATCTTGTATATGTATAGTTATAAAATTAATAAGATGATTAATATACTTTAAACCACTTCCATCGATTGTTCGTAGAGTTTGTTAAAATGAGCGCAAGTTTTGTAAGTAAATGATCTTGCAACTTTATCACTACATTTAACACCTTATGAAAGTGCTGATTAATTGTCTCACCTAACTTTCTAAAAATTTGCCTAATAACTCGACTTTTAAGATGATGAGCGATAATATAAAAGAACATTGTTACATGCTCATCTACAAGCATGTTCTTTGTTGACTTCAGCTCTCTAATATTTTCTAACATCTAACATAGTTTAAAAAAGGCACGCCTATTTATTCTAGCTTGTGAAATACATGAAAAATCATTATCATGCACAAGTCGCATCACATACTCTAGATTTAAAAAAAAAAACTAAATTATAAGTTCTCACTCTTCGTCTACAATTTCGTAAAACACAAATGATTGCCAACATAAGACAAAACCCAATGCTGCTACAATCTTTTTTCTCTTATTTATATTTCTACGTAAACCCAAATGAGCCATGACTGCAAAATTAGATTTTCATATTTATGATTTGTGTTGTTTTGAAGAAAACAATAAAGATAAACGTATAATAAATATTTATTCAAAAGTAAAACCACAAAGTCTATAACAATAATAATCAACACATTGCAATAGAAAATCCTCAAGGATTCCTGATTATTTTGTTGACTAAAAAACTTCATCTAATTATCTATATGTCCTTGACCTTTATTAATTACTGGGAATTAGTACTTCAATCTAGTAGTGTACGTGTCTTCAAAAACAGTATCTAGATAAATCTTTTTTTTTATTGCTTGGCCAGTGGTATATATATAATATATCTATGTTAAATGATCAAACAAAGAACTATACAGCCAAATGACAGCCTGTTCTTCCACATGCTCTGGCAAGTTGCTGTCAAATTGACATTTTATGAAATGAAGTGATATGTTTTAAACAATCAAAACGTTAAATCCAATCATGTGATCAATATTTTAACTAAGCAATATCAAGATTCAAGAATCATTCAAATAAGACAAAATTTATAACTATACCATGGCTCAATATTGAATTTTATCACTATACTAATATACTTCAATTGCATTGAATTTGCCACTCTAACTTGATAACATATCATTTCATGTTGGAAAAAAAATGTACATATGATTATTATGAAAATACCACATTGGAAAAGAACAATGTAATCAATTTTTGGAAAATTATTTTTAATTTTATGAAAATCATATTTTTTTAATCTCCTTATTCAATACTATTGAAGTGAATATTAGATTATAATATAATGACAAATCTGACTTTAATCCCAATCTATGTTGTTCTTGGAAAGTATTGACTTAATCCTAAGAAAGAAAAAAAAAAGCTTTTTTTCCTCTTTCCTTTTTTTTTTTTGTTTAGACCAC
>NW_018397256.1:1204749-1209801 GCF_002168275.2 Theobroma umbraticum | reverse complement strand
AAAGCCTTAAAGAGTCTTAAAATATAGTGGATGATTACTGCTATTAAAATTATGATATTCCACTTACTTTTTGAAAGAAATATGAAAATACATCCAAGACCCACATATGACCTGTGACTCAAAATGAAAGCATGAGGTCTTAGAGCTTGGGCTTAGCACAAGCACTGCTATGGATCATTTCCAATGCAATACCATTACTGTAGCTAAAGGGAATATTTTGGTGAAAGAGGGAAAACAATGGAATAAGTCAAACAAAGAATCAAGAATAAGTTTATAAGCATGAAAAGAAACAGAGTATTGGAAGTGAAAATTACTTTCCTTGCTTGATGCACTAGCTAGATTGGGTTCTCGGTCCTTTGAATAATAAACTAAAAAGACTTGCATTAATGAGTTGGATCTTGTATCAAGTATCTAGATTGTCAAGCTAATGAGTTGTTTTGCATGACAATGTAGAATAGAGCAATGACGAATTATTGAGTGACTAAATTGAATTCCTTTATAAATCAAAAGCCTTCTTCTTTTTGTGATTAACCCAACATTATTCAAAAAAAATCCAAATTAGAAGAAAAAGAGATAATGAACAACTCACCAAATATAGGGAAATTGATGGTGAAAAAGGCGATAATGGATGGTTTTAGAGTGAGAAGGAGTCTTGAAGAGGGATAAACTCATCGATAATTGGTGCGGCAGTGAAATTGGGTATTATATAGAAGAGTAATTTTTTATATTGTTAAGGGATATTTTTATCCAATCAATTCATAATTCTATTCACGGCCCTCAAGAATAGCCAATACCAAAGGAGGGCTTGGTATTAGCTATTCAAAACCCTTTTAGAATGGCCATTCCTCAAAATGACCATTCCATCCAACCAAATGTAGTCTTTAGTTGGTAATTTGAATAGGAGAAATAGCTATTCTATTCCCTCAACCGAGCATATTGTAAATTTTTTTAAAATGCATGATAAAGAGATCTAATTAAATCTATATAAAAAGACTATATTAAAGCTCTTTTTTATAAATATTTTTTAAAATTTGAGCTTGATTTTATTAACTTGAATAGGTTGATTTCAAAAAGCGATATTGTTTAGGCTGTTAGAATAAAGAACTAGAAAAGATGAAATGGATTAAAGGCGTGTATCAAAGACAATGTCTTTTAGATTTTATTTGCCCTCATTTGATAGCGTGCAAAAAGGTTGTAGATGAAAAACCTTAAGGATACAATAAAGCCTAGTGATTAATTGCATTTTGTACAAACACAATCAATCCATTAAGCATCCACTGGTGTATGGCAAGATTACTAAACTTCTATAGGATTTTCTGTAGCGAAATGATATGGAAGAAATTTGGAGAATATTGAGAAAAGAAGGAGAAATTTCTGTTTTTTGTTTCTTGGTGTTGAGTCTATTTATAAATACACAATTATCTATTTTCCAATAGACGCAACTTTTTGTTTCCAATAGAAATAACCATTTTTTTCCAATAGATATAATTTTCTGTTTCTAATAGACATAATTATTGGTTGTACAAATACTTCTTTTCACAATTACAAAGTAAATTAAATTTTAATTACTTGTACATGCACCAGCACATGCCACTTGCCTTTATAATATATTATTAATATAATTAATTTCAAGACCAACCAAGGCTTGGCAAGCCTAGCCATGGTTCATTTTGCACCTTAGCCCACTTTAGTCTAACTATTAAAAACTTGTTCTCCTTGATATTTAAAGAACTCTTTTTTTTTTTTCCTTTTCCAATGTGGGATTGTTTTGCATTCTTATTGTTGTTGAAAATGTCCAATAATCTCCCACTATTTTTAAATTAATCCAAAATTTTGATAATTTTGGAACTCAATTGTACAAATGAAGGTGTCTTTTGATTGAATCTTCACCTAGTGAAAATATAGTAAAGTTAACCAAAATTGCATGGTAGACTATGCTTTGAATGACTTGTTCCAGTTGGTTGACCGATTACATCTCACACAATGATTTCAACATCCAAGAGTGCACAATATCTTGTGACACTTTTATGGTCATGCGTAGGACTGAGTAACAGTTGGTTTTGATCATGGAAGAGGGAAAAACTAATCAAGTCATTAGCCTAAGATAACTTATCACCATTGACCAATCATGGCTGATCAATTATGGGTCGGATATTCAATTTTAGCCTTAATGGCCCAAGTTGGAAAGAAAGGAATCTTGACCTTATAACTGATAACTCTATTATATAGAGTTATTTTGACACATTTTGGGGGCTTAAGTAACTAGATCTTTGAGATTTTAGGTTTGAATTTTAGCATGTTAGGTGTTTTTCTAGTTTAAGTTTGATTACTTGTTAAGTGATTAATTTAAGTTATTTTAGTTAAATTTTATTTTGTTTCATTTTAAATTACTTTAAAAGTAGTTATTGCTAATTTCTCTTATGGCTTTTATAGGAAATTGATAAAAAAGGCTCATTTGATGAAATCAGTGCAAGTATGGTGATGACTTTATTCGTATATATTTTTGTATTTTGACCATATCTCTCTCTTAAAACTCCAAATGAGGTGATTCTTAGAGCACTAGAATTATAAGAAGAAGGACTATAATGTTTATGTTTAACAATTTTCCCAGTTCTGGTGGATCGTGGTCAAAATATTTGTCAATATCGGAGCACTGCAGCAGTACACAAGGACTGCACATGATGTGGTATTTGGAGAATATCTTTCAATCCAGAAGTTCAATTGATGTGATTCTTAATCCATTGAAAATTTAAGAGACAGGACTAAAATTTTTATGTTTATCACTTTGCCCAGTTCCGAACATATCAGGGTGAACTCATATTTGAAGTTGATAGACTGCTACAGTACTGGGAGAACAAGGCTGCAGCATTGATGAAAGGAAGCACACATACAAATTACCAGAGAGCTCAGTGCTGCAGCTCTGGGTGACTTTCCAAAAATAAGAGAAGTTGACAGGATTTTGAAAATTAGGTTATTTGAAGCCTATTTAAGGGATCTTTTTTTTTTAGGAGGAGGCAGCAAGCAACTATTCTGGAGATTTGAAGCCAAGAACAAAGCAAGAAAACAAGAGAATTGGAAGGAGAATCAAGATCATAAAGCTCTAACTATTAGTTTTCTTTGTAACTTTTGTGTTTTCTTATTTTCTTTGACTTGAATTTATGGCTAAATTTCTTTAGATATTGTCTTTATTTAATATTATGAGCTGATTTATTTTTCTAGGATTGCAATTGAACTCACATGTAATCTAAATTTTTAATCTCTTTCTTGCTTATTTTTCAATGGGATTTGAATTCTTTATTCCAATTTGTTCTTAATGCTTTTAATTTCTTGGCCACCAGTTAAATTAATTTAGGAACCTACACAAACTTGGGAAAGGGAGTTTAGTGTAGACTAAAATTGGGTTAGCATATGATCATATTACTTGATTTGCATATAAGATAGGGATATACCTATAGGTTATATGTAGTCAAATTAGATCTTGAACTTAATGAATCTATTTTAATTTAATCCACATAAAGATATAGTGTTTTGGTTAAAATAGATATTTTTATAAAATGAGTCGAGAGACCTTTATAAATAATTTAAGACTCTAGGCTAGTAATTCAAACTATTGAAATAAGTTAAGGAAAAGCGGTAAGATTTAGATGAAGTGTGAGGGATATTATAATCATAGACTTGTTTGATTTGATATTTACTCAAGTTATTATTATTTTGATTTTTCCTGTTAGTTTAAATTTTAGTTAATTAGTTGTAGTTAATCAATTAATTTTGAGTGCTTGGATAAGATTAATTTATTTTAATTTTAATACTTAATAAAATTTTAGACCAATTCTCTGTGGGATCAACACTCTCATTGCTAATATACTATCTATTCAATACGTATACTTGTGCAGTGAAATTTTAACTGACAATAACATCTATGGGTTTAATGGAAAAAAAGCTAAGGACAAAAAAGGTTGTCCGGCCTAATAGGACAATAACATCCAAGGCTTTAAATTTAATGCTATTAGCAAGCATGATTAAAACTCCTAATAAACTAAATATAGATATAACAAAAATATGGAATATTTACAATATTAGTTATTAGCACTAACAAAAGCCTTCATGAATCATAACTTAATATTCAATCAATGGCATGAATATTCAATAGAAAAAAAAACATAACTATGCTTGAAATTCAACCAATCTAAACACTTCAAACTATATAATTTATATTTAGTAAAAAAAAAGCAATAAACACCACATAAACTTTTTTTAGTAAAAAAAAATTATAAAAACCATATATTAAATTGGCCAAGAAAAATTTTAAATAAAATAGAAAAGATAAGAAAAAATAGTTTTCATAAATTGTACATACCCAATTATCTATGACATCATACTAAATGACAGAAAAACATAAATTGTACATATCCATATTAGAAATTACACAATCATAATTTCACAACATAAATTTTGCAACATGGACCTCTGTTTTAACAATTTTGAATCCATCAATCACCCAAAATTTCATATGAACATTAAAACATGTCCTTAAAATGTTAAAAATATATATAATTAGTATATATTAGTGAAACCCCAATGTTTCATTTAAGTTAAATTGATTAATTTGTAAGTTTTGGAAGAGTTTCCTAACCATTCTATGATAAATTTCTCCCTAATATTTTGTTTATTTGGTAGAACATTGATTGTTGAAAGAATGGGAGGACAATGAAACCAAAAGAATGCATTTTTGCAAGTTAAGGCATAAAGCGTCGATCCTTATGGAAGAAAGGTCAATCCCTAAAAGTTTTTAGACTCAAAATAGCTTATAAAATTATGGGGGGATTGACTCCTAAAAGAGGAAAGGTCGATCCCTTAGTAGCAGAACACTTGAAATAGCTTCTAGAATCACCAAGATCGATCCTTGGTAGGCAAAATCAAAAATAAGCTTTTGGAAATCAAAAAGATCAACCCTTGAGGTTTAAAGGGTTGATCCCTACACCCACATAAGGGAAAAATAGGCCTAAAGATCAACCGTTGGGCTTAAAATGTTGATCCTTAAGGTTCAGTAGA
>NW_018397256.1:1193016-1204739 GCF_002168275.2 Theobroma umbraticum | reverse complement strand
AAGACCTAGCCCGAGCCTTTTTTCTCATTTCTCATTCTCTCAACCTCCTTTCACTCATTTTCACTCTCTAAACTTCCACAGCCACTCTAGATCACATTTAACAAATATTTAGCCTTCAAACCTCGAATCTAAGGAACAATTAAACCATTTTCAAGCTTTATTTCCATGGGTTAAGCCGGTTTTATCTTTCCACAAATTTTCAGTACCAAACCTTTAAGTGAACTAAAGATTTTTAAGGGTTTTACCTTCCAAAGAAGTCATCAAGGTAAGGATGTTCACGGTTGAACAATAAATGCTTAAAGTTTGAAGTTTTAAGCTCATTGGATTTAAATCGAAGAATATGGGTTACTCAAGTAGTTTCAAATAAATAGGTTTGATAGAAAACTATGAAACTTGTGATAGAATTTATTATACTAAGAAACTGTAGAGCTCAAAGATCATAGATTAAGCAAGGTTTAACAAAGTGAGGCTTAGAAAACATGCTTCTTAACACGGTGAATGTATACAGCTTTTTAAAAATATTTTAGTTTGTAAAGCTAAGCATGGTCGATCGAATTGATTGCCTTGCATGGTTTGAATGCTATCATTAAAATGACTAATCAAATATGTTTAAGTCAAAATGGTTTTCAAGACTATTTTGGAATCTATTTATTTAAGTAAATATCTTTACTATATATTAGTTTTCAATAAGGGGAGATAAGTCCTTTCAAATGTTTTCACACAAAGAATCCTCGATAGGATATGTAAAGTATAAATAGTGCATGACTAGAAAAATGTCTAGGTGGATGAACAAATACCCACCCATGATAAATGATTGTGAAATGTTAAAAAGCACACCTTGGCGTATATGCTAGTGTGGATGAACGAAGTCACCTTTATGAAAGGGTGAATGTGGATGATAGAAAGCCCACTTTGTAAATACTTGAGAATGGATGATAGAAAACCCACTTGTAGAAAATGTGAGAGTGGATAAGTAAGTCTCCACCACTATAGAATGCAAGTGTGGATGGATAAATGTCCACCATTAAGATGATGAAATGTATGATATGAAGAAGTATGATTAATTTGATTTTCATTTTGAAATGATATGTGAATGAAAATGATTGTTTTAAAAGTATGGATTTTATGTGAGCCTAAAGGAAAAATATGGGGTGTCATACCATACATGTATTAAGGCCAAATGTGGGGTAGTATACCACACACACCTATATAGTCTTGAGTTGACGTAGATGTACCAATCTCCCATGTGTAGTCATTGATATGAGTAAGTTCATAATCATATAAGAAACTTGATGTTATGAAATATAAATGAGATTGTTGATGTTGTTTGAGTATGGAGTGATGATATGATTGCATATTCAAATTAGGTCTTCATACGTTGAGTGATTATTTAGGAACTAGTACATATAAATGTTAAAAGAAAATATATATAGACTTAAATGTGATGGATAGGACCCACTATCTGGGTTTGTATGCAAGAATGGTACTATTACTCAAGGCTAAGGTGTCAATACCCAAGATAAGGAACTTCTCATTTTAACCTCACAAATGATTTATAGTTGAAGCTACAAACTTGTTTTATCCAATTGTTTACATAACTTGGATTTAAACTGTGTTCATGAGAAATGATTTAGAATAATGTTATTTGAGAATTTGAAAGGAACTATAGTGATGTTTATAAAATTCATGTTGTTTTTGCAAAGTATGAGTTATTGCAAAAACTCTTCCCTTTTAGCTTTTCCTTTTCCCGTATTCACTTATAAAGTCTTTGTGACTCACACATTAGTTATCCATTTTATTTTTGTAGATCATTGATTAGCTATCTAGCAGCCAGTGTCATAGAGACATGATCCATTCCTTCTTGGTAGGTGTTCTAGCAACCTTTTGCAACCTAAAGGATCAAGTCATGTTTTCATAACGAGTTAGTTTTTATATTCATGCTTATATAACATGTTTTGACTGTGAAGCCACTAGTTGGTGTTATACTTGAATGGATTTCTACCAATGTGATTGATGATGGCCTAAGTGCCTATGTGAGCACTGAAGAGTGCATTCTACATGTTGGTATGAAATAGTAGGTTATATAGATGTTAATGAATGAAAAAGTTTCCACACCTTATGTTAAGAATTTCCATAACTGTGTGATGGGGCCCATGCATGTATGAACATAATTATATTAAAAAATTAAATGAATGGATGTGGTGGATGACTAGCCCACACATGTTGATTGAAAGGTTTACTTAGGCTTGGTGGGCCATACTCATGTAATTCCTAATACCAACGGGCCCCTAGGAACAAGTCATGTTAATATTAATCTGTTAAGATAAACTAAACAAATTATAAATGAAAATATGCATAATGCTTGAAAATGGGAACAACAATCAATAACACATTTTTTTTTACTTAGGTATGAAGTCTAATGAAATCTTTAACAAATCTAAAGAATAAATAAAAGATATGACAAATTAATCTTTAAATAAAGAACTAAAGAAACAAACTAAAAATTAAGAAAATGAAATGATACTATACAGTATAAATTATAAATATAAATATAAAATAATTACCTATGTCAACTTTCTCGAGGTCGCCAATATCCTACTCAATGTCATTTAGATCAAAACATGCCAATCCATGTAGTCATCTTGAGAAAAAATAAGTGATTACACGTGTTTACAAGTCAAAGAACTCCCGTATGCATTAAAACATGTCCACTTATACTAAAAGCAGTATCTAAAGCAACTATTGATACAAGAATTGCAAATTCATTACGAGCAATAGCAAAATATTTATCCAATTTTATTTTCTACTCATCTCTGCCATTGTTTTTCTTAAACCTTTTATGCACACATTTTTTTCTTTTGTATTTCACTATTAATGCTACTTAGAATACTCGCAGTGCCACTTTCCCCATTGACTTGTCTCATTGGACACTCTTGATTATTGTCACCAACAATAGGAAATTGAAGTTGCAACACATTTTTATAACATTCAAACAAATCTGCCATTGTTTTTCTCACCTACCTTTTCATCAATGAAGCTTTCAGATAAGAATACATACCTCAAACTCCTATATGTTAAATCTAGAAACCTAACCACAACCTTGATTTTTTTTTTGTATGAATCATTTTGCATCACAACCAATTTGACTACATGATGGAAAAATATGAGGCTAATAATTTGCTTATTAAACAACCATGGCATACATAATATCTAAAATATGAAGACAACCATGCTAAATTAAAAATAACTTTTATCAGAAAAGCACAAAATATTAAGTGGCAGGCATGCTTTAAAACTTCTAAATCTATGCTCATTTTGTTATGTATCACATAGTAGGATTCAAGCTATCCAACAAGTAGATACAACCATAGATTATTGAGATGAATCTTAGAAAATTGGTTCTATAAAATTTTTTGTTAGCCTTAAATTACATCATGTTTTGATTTGACAAAAGTTATAGATTATTTGAAACTTAATGTCAAGCGTTTGAAATTATCTCAAATACAATTTTTATCCCTTGAGGTTGCATAATTGTTTGAAAAGTCATGTATCATTAGAAAACATCATAAAAGCTTTCAAACAAAAAGCAAACATGCCTTAAAATGTTATTTGAATGTAAAAACAAGGAAAAGAAGAAAAAAGCTAAAGAGTCGCACCAAAAAGCTATGAAAACCTCAAGATACAAGTCAAAGTCAACTTTAGAAAAGCTCAAGTCAATCCAAAGGCAGAAAAAGTGCAAAACTTAAAGAATAGAAAGCCATAGTTGACCCTAGCTCGAGAAAAGTCGACCTTGACAATTCAAAAGCATGAAAAAGCTAACTTTACACAAACATAGTCAACTATAGAAGAGGCATAGTTGACTATAGCATCTCAGTCTTGCAAAAATTGCACTCTCAGGAATTGGATCAAGTAAAAGAAGGTTATACTCGACTATGGAGGCCTGATTTGAGAAATTTAAAGAACATAGTCGACCTTAGGAGCCTTGTAGTTGGCCCTCAAGCTCCAACAATAGTCAAATTTGATTTAAACTTGTGTCTAACAGCTTCAAACTTCACACCAGCTACAAATAGCTACCTTTGAACTATTTAAAGGCAAGAGAAAACCTAAGATAAAGTTTCAAATCCTAGAAAGACCTTTAAAAGCTTATCCTTACTCTATAGCATCATTTAGTCTTCCACCAAGATTTGAAAAGCGATATACTTACGTCATTCAAGTCGAAATTTCTTCTCTCACTGCAATCAAGCTTAAAGTATTCACACCAAGCATTTGTAGAGGCATTTTCTTGCTGAACTTTATACTTATTGTAAAGGTTCTAACTTAACCTTGAAAAGCTATTTGTGGGTTTGTGGTTGAAATTTTGAAAAACTATTATTTTTAGGGTTATCGCTTGATCCCATTGAAAAGAAAGAATCTTTTTAAGGATTACGTAAGGTTATTGCTTGATCTCGTGAAAAAGTTGGTGTAGGGTTATCGTTTGATCCCATTAAAAAACAAAAATCCTTTTAGTGAATTGAAAATTCTTTGGCTACCAAGGAAGTGGATGTAGGCATCGAAAAAGCCAAACAACTATAAAATCTTTGTGTCTCTTTTTAATTTCCCTCTTTATTGTTCCTTGCTTACATTTGCCTTTGGAAAATAGTTTTACATTGATTTATTGTTTTACACTTGAAAAAATATTTTCATTTTATTATTCATAACTAGTATTTAAAATAGAAAAATATTTTACTTTGGTATATTATTTTTATGCTTAGTAATTTATTGTTGAAAACTTGTTTTTGATACTAGAAAATATTTTTGAGTGAAAAAGTTTTAATTTTTATACTTAGATTTTCAAAGAAATTTTTATCATAGCAATTCAGCCCCTCTTAGTATATTGCTTATTAAGACTTCTACACTAACATTTTCTTCTCCTTTTTTTTAGTAATAGCTTTCAAAGTTATACAACAAAATATATTCAAAAAAAATTCAATGAAGTTAAAAGGTAACATACTCGAGAATATAAAGACAAATATCACACATTCAAGCCAAACATAAATTACACAACCACTACTTCTAGTTTTTGGTTAGGTTTGATTCCTTTAATAGCTTTGAACAATTTATGCAAGCCATAAAAATTTGTTATACTACATTCATTATATGTATGAAAATTAATAAATAATCCCCTATCCATACCTTTAACATAATCTTTGGCTCCAGACACAATTGAATCAACAACTATAATATTAGCTCTAACCCTAATAACTTGCCAACAATGAAAACCATTATTATAATTGTGTATTTTCCCTCTAACGAAAATTCAAGCAAGGGAGAATATGAGAATACAACAAAGAGCATTGTAATGGAATGAATTGAAAAGAGGAAGAGGATACAATGAAGTGGTGGGAACAAAACAAACATGGTAAGCACTATACTAATAAATCTTAAAAGTTAGAAATCTATAACTATACTAAAAGAAAGCCCTGATGGGCATTAACTTGCTATTACATAAAGCCTTATTTTTTTTGCCACGTGAATATCTTTGGTTGGCTCACACATTTGGTGGTGGACTTTAGATTCGTGGTGGGTTTATTGTTTTGGATTCTTCTATTTTTCTTTGCAACTCTCTCATGGGTAGGTTTTTATGGGTCTGTTTTAAGTGCCATGTATGCTTCGATCTGTGCATTTTTCTAGCTAACGTGACTTCTCCAATTAAGTCTTTGGGGGTTGGTATGAAAGGGCTTGTATTTTTGGCTTTGGGTTTTTTTTTACACCCACGTTGTTCAATTCAATGGTTATGTCGACTTCATTGTTTTAGCTTAGTACGGATGATGAATGCTAGATGTAGCTCCTAAGGAGCGTTAACTTGTTGCCACTTGGAGCCTTATTTTTTTACCACATGGATATGTTTAGTTGGCTTACACGTTTGGTGGTGGACTTTGGATGCGTGGGTGGGTTTATTGTTTTGATTTTAGTTGACTTTTCTTTGTAGCTCTCTCACAGATGGGTTCTCAGGAGTTGATTTTGGGCACTGTGCATACCTCAATCTACACATTTTTCCACCTAACGTGACTTATCCAGTTAAGTCTTTTGAGGGTTGGTATGGGAAGGCTTACATTGTTGGCTTGGGTTTTTCTTCACTTGTGTTGTTCAATTCGGTGGCGATGTTGACTTCTTTGGTTTGGTTGCGTGGGGATGATGAATGCCAAGCACTTGTAGCTAGGCATTTATTGTCTTGGCTTAGCTCCATCTAGCTGATGAATTGCTAAATCTATGCTTGCCATGTTTTTTATGGCTAATGTGCTTGGGATTTCGTGTTCCATTGTTTGGTTTGATTGTGGGGTTCTAGGTCAAAGTTTTATCTGGCTTTAATGGATCTTTTAAGATTTTAAAGACTTTTCTTTTCATCATTTCCAATGTTCTATTTTGGGTGGGGTGCTTTTTAGATTTGTAAAAAAAGATTGATGCATTTATATATTTTGACCTCCTTCAATCTATTCTAGAAGCTTTTCTCTCATTATTTTCTCATTAGTTTATTGCTTTTTTTGTTTGTTGCATTTTTAATAAGTGTTCTGCTTATGCTTTAATTTTTTTTTTTAACATTTGGTTTGCTTTGTGCTTTTGTGTTGATTTGTTTACCATGTTTGTCTTCTCTACAGGTTATCCTTTTTGTTTATTGGTGTTTGCTGCCTGTTTTTTCTATTGTTTTATGCAAAATTATTTCATTTCTATTTGGGTTTTCAGCTTCAAATGTAGGTCGACTTAACATGGTAGCTCCATTGTTTGTTGGATTAAATCGTTTTTAGTTTCAAATTTTTTGAGTTTCAATATACCACCCACGCATGTGTGTTTTTCTATGAAAAAAATTAGTTTGGATATAGCTATTTGTTTTTATTTAAAGAATAGAGATTCGAATCGTACTCTTTAGAGGGAGATCATGTATTAACCAATAACCTAAATGCTCGAGTGCGGAGATAGCTATTTGTTGTATATTTATGTGAACACATTTCATGCAAATTGGTGTATAAATTGTTCAAATTAAGTTTAAAAACTTGAAGCGGTTGAGGTTTGAGAACTACAAAGCTTTTTCTTTGCTTCGAAGCTCAATTTTTTATTTTTTGCTTGACTTGCCATGATTACTGTTAAGGCTCGATATCTTTGCCCTCAAAATTTTTCTCTTACTTGCCTTACCATAATTTTTATTTTTTTATTTGAAATTTGTTGTTTATGAATTTTAAAAATTTTCGCTATAGTGGAGGTTTGCTTCTATTCTTAAGTGTTATATTTTACCTATTTGTAATGAATATTATTGTGTGTTTTTTATTGTTTGTAATATGACAAAGCTAATAATTAGTGTAATGTTTTTAGCTTGAGAAAAATGCATATAAAGTACCACAGATATCTATCTTTAACACTAATTACACTTTTCATTAGATGCAGATGTAGTAAGTGTTCTGGCATATATTATGATTGTTAATACAACTTTTCCTAATCCATAATTTGCTGGATTAGATGGGATATGCTTATTCTTAATCTAGATAATGACATAGTTATTCAAAACAAAGTGAATCAATAGTAAATTAGAACTCTAAATACTATCAATTAAATTGCAACAGTTCTTAAATACTTATGATGGATTTGTTTTATGTGATATTTTAACTTTCCTTGCACCAAGTATACATTGAGATATAAATTTTAAATTTTTTTATTTGAAATTTGGTTTTTATGCATTTTAGAAATTTTCATTATAATGGAGGTTTGCTTCTCTTTTTAAGTACTATCTTTTACTAATTAGCAATGAATGTTACTATGTGTTTTTATTATTTGTGATCAAACAAAGCTAATAATTAGTTTAATCTTTTTAGCTTAAGAAGAAAAAACATACCAAGGATATCTAGCTTTAACAGCAATTTGACTTTTCAATAGATGCAGATGTTTATAATTAAGATATAAATTTTGAGATGAAGCCAGGTAGTGCAGTAAATGTTCTGATGTATATTATGATTGTTAATGGATCCTTTCATGATCCATAATTTGCTCAATTAGATGGGGTGTGCTTATTCTTGATTTAGATAATCACATAGCTATCCAAAAAAAAGTTAACCAATAGCAAATTAGGACTCTAAATACTATCAATTAAATTGGAACAATTCTTGAACGCTTGGGATGTATTTGCTTTACATGATATCTTAACTTTCTTTACACCAAATTAAGATGTAAAGCATCACTACAACTAGGAAACAAGGTAAAAGATTCATTCTGACCATACCATCTTATTTAAATTAAATTTCATTAAGCATTTTCATTAAACCCTCAACCATTGATCTACCAAGAGAGGTGTCATTTTTGTCAACTTGAAAGTTCTTATATGATCTCTACCCTTTCCAACTAAATACATTAGTGAAAGCCAGGATAGTGCACAGATGGGAATCAATTAACCCATCTTGGCCAAATACACTCTTCAACCTAGGTTTTCTAGCCACTAATGCAAAGGTAAATGATTTTATATTGCGTAAATATTGCTCAGGCATACTTCCCGCAATTTCACTATATGCAATTATTAATAATTTTTTCACACCATTTTTTAATCATAATTTCTTTTTTCACCCACTATTCTTACCTTCCTTCAATTATGCAAAAAATGCCATGCACTGTATGGTTAAAAACTCAAATGCACATCAATTTGCATCCAAACTGAAAAAAGGCTGCCTCTATCGAATGAAAAGTTTCAAGTCAATGAAAAAAAATCTTTCAATCCCATTCCTTCACAAATAATGATCATGTTTAAATAAAATACTCAAATTAAGGAAATTCATGAGGATTTGACCCCTTACCCAATATATCACTTTGCCTTTGCAACATTTGAGCAACTGAGCAACAGGGTTTGTTATGATACCATCTTAACAGGTCTTACAAAATTTACTATTTTTTAAACTATTACGCAAACAATTTAGATTAATTGTATTATTACTACATTAAATTACTCATGTTATTCCAACATAATTTAAATCTATTTTAAGCTTACATTTTATTCATAATATTTGCTCCATAACTATTGTAGAAAACGCTAGATTGCATAACAGAACAAACGATGTGAAAAAACGGGACCATTTCATTTAAGATCTCAAGTAAAACCATAAATTAATATGTTCGAGTTCCTATTTACTTTCAATAGACATTAAACAAAATTGATGTTTACTTTTCTCATTAACAATGGAAATAACATTAAGTTGTTTTATATGAAGATAAAGTGATAACTCTATTTTATAAAGTTATATGGTCACATTGTATATAGTAAGTTGTCTAAGTTCTTGTAGTATTACATAGAAATTAGTTAGATTTTAGTTAATTATGTTAAGTCAATCTAATCTCAGTTATTTTGTACTTCATTTGATGATAAAGTCCCCAAATTTAGTTATTATTGATTAATTTGTGCTTTTGTAGGTAAAACAATGCAAAGGGTGTTAAA
The DNA here is from genome assembly GCF_002168275.2 of Theobroma umbraticum. Classification (NCBI taxonomy): domain Eukaryota; kingdom Viridiplantae; phylum Streptophyta; class Magnoliopsida; order Malvales; family Malvaceae; genus Theobroma; species Theobroma umbraticum. The sequence continues at coordinate 1,195,294 of NW_018397256.1, read as the reverse complement.
TTGTGAAGAAAAGTGCTTTTTAAGTGTAGACTTGCACTACACATATTCTGGTCTTTGGAGCATATCTTTACTACAAAAATCCAAATTACATAATTCTTGAACCATTAGAAAGCTACGAGGCAGAGCTATAACGTTTATGTTTATCACTTTTCCTAGTTAAGCCTCGAAGTAGGAGAAAATTACATAAGAATTTGGTACCATGATGCCCACCCCTCATGATCGTGGCACCCCAACAAGGCAAGGATGCTTTAGGGGTCCAGGAGCTTCATGGTTATAGTCACCATTTTTCTGGTAGAATTTTAATGTTTTAAGGACTTCAAATGGCCATGGACTTTAGCCCTATTTAAACCACCTTTCCATAGCTCGAAAGGCATGTATCAATCAACAAATATTTGAATAAAAAGAGGTATTCAATCAAGTATGAAGGCAAAGAATTCAAAGGAAAATTATGGATCAAAGAATTGAAAAATCTTAGAGCTCTTTTCTTATTTAGTTCTCTTTATACTTTTTTGTTTAGTTTTAATGTTTATACTTTTTTGGACGATGTTTTTAGCTCTTATGGGGAACTAAGTTTTTAATCTAGAATCATGAGTAAATCTAATGCGTTGTCTAAGTTTTTAATATTCTTTTTTGCTAATGATTGTTAGCGTTTGAGTTATTTATTTCAATCCTATTCTTCATGCATCCGATTGCTTAATCACAAATTAGATTGATTTGAAAACTTAAACAAAATTGAGAGATGGAGTTTAGAGTAAGCCATGGATGAAATAGCATTTTTTCAACAACAATTGCATGAGGTGATTGATTTGATTCATAAGTAGGATAGACATACACTTATCGTATGTAGCTAATCTTAGAGTCTGTTCTTAATGAATCTTTCTTAATTTCAATTTGCATAAACATATAACAAATTGATTGAAATGGATATTTTTATAAGAACCTTGACGGATGTTTATAAATAAATTAGAACTCTAGGGTAACAATTCAACTATCTAGTAAGCAAAAAGAGAAAAGAAGAAATTCAAATGAAACTTTGAGGGGATATTGTGGTTATAGACTTTTTGTTAATTGATTTTGGTTATTTTTGCTCTAGTTCTTGTTTTGAGTTTTAGTTTAATTTTAGTTTTTTTAAAATTTTTAGTATATTTAATTTTGGTTATTTAAATAAGATTAAGTTGTGTTAGCTTTAGTATTTGGCCAAAATAAGAGTAGATTAAGTATCCGTTTGGCCTGGCTTATATTTAGCTTATCTACTGCTTAAAAACAGAAACTGAGCCAAATAAAATTTCGTAAAAAGCTCTTAAAAAAAATAACTTTTTTTAAAGAATAAAATCTTAAAAAAAGAGCTTTGAAAAAAGCTCCAATTAAAAGCTTTCTCTTCTCTTTTTTTTAAAAAACACGCCAGCTTATTAGGAAAGTTATTTTTTTCTAAAAAAATACTTTCTCTCAAAAAAATACTATTCCCTTTCTCCCTATCAATCTCCCTCTCCTCTCTCTTTTTCTGCAAATCAGGAGTTTTTTTATTCTTACAAAAATTAAAAAGAACAAAAACAAAAAAATCAGAACTACATTAAAGTATTATTTCTTCTTTTTTTAGTTTTGTTTTTCATTTTATTTTTTATCATTCTTTTATTTTTTTGAGTTTTGGAAACTCTATTATTTGATATTTCTCAATTTATTGTTTGATATGTCGATTATGTGATATTTATTTGTTCTTAATTTTTTTTTATGTATGTAATATTTATTGATTATGATTGAAATAAATTAAATAGGTTTGTTCATGTTAATGATTTGTTCATGTCAAATAGGTATGATAATAGTACTTTTTCTTTTGTGTTTTTGACAAACCAATTGTTTTCTCAAACAGAATTAAAGTCTAACCCACTATAAGAGATCATATTATTGATTAAAATATTATCTTTTTATCAAAACCAAATTAACTTAACCTAATTTTGATAAAGATACAAAAATAAATAATATAAATCCACATTTTGTTTTACAAGAAAATTTAACAATTATAAAACTTTGTACTATATAATTTAGACTTAAACTTTCAATTAAAATTATGAAATAAATGACAATATCTATTATTTTCAACTAATTGTGTATAGAATAAATTTTCTTCTTAAACTATTTAATGATGAAGAAATGGGTTCAGAGCATTGGATGATAGTCATATGGGTAAAGTTCGCAACCAAATAGCTACTGCATTGATGGAAAATAGAAATCGTTAATTTATGAGTTATTTATGAATTATGTGTTACCTATAAATTATTTG
>NW_018397256.1:1190259-1193005 GCF_002168275.2 Theobroma umbraticum | reverse complement strand
TTTTATGATTTATTATTAATTATAAACTTTATGTTATATAAAAATGCTTTTATATTTTTAAAAATTTATTTGAAATAGATAAAAAACAAAGTTAATTTTTTCTATTTTGAGTAAAGAAATTCATGATTAATAGAAAATTATTTATTAAATACCCTTTATGGTAATTTTAACCTAAATTAGAGTTTATATAAATTATTTTACCAAACAGCTTATCTATAAAAAAGAGCTTATAAAAATGAAATTTACCAAACAACTTTAACTTAATTTTAAAAGCTATTATTTTTTATAAGAGTTTTATAATAGCTTTTAAGCTAAAAAAAAAAAAAAAACCTATGCCAAACATGCTCTAAATACAATTCTCCATGGGAATGAACTTTCCTTTCATTATATTACTTGTTTAAGATGCTTACACTTGTAGTTTATTTGAGAAATATAAAACCAACGAGATAAATGAAACTCTTTGATAAAATGCTAAGCCCCATCATATACTATAGAACACTAATTATTTTTACTTTTCATATATAAGCATGCATCAATGCTGATCTCATAGACCACTTACATTCAAAATTATATCTATGATTTTTTGTTATTTCAAATACAATTTACTTCACATCATTCTCAACTACGAAAATATATGTTGATTAAGACATTCCAGAAACAGCAACACTTAAGCAGAAGTAATATGTATGTTTAAAATAATTTCAATTTTGTTTTAAAAAAACAAAAGTTACAAATAATTTTTTTAAAAATAATTGTTAGCATTATCAAACTAAGTTACTAAGTTCTTTAAACAGATTAATTCATCACTTAGATATCTAAGTTAGGAGTAGGATTTAAGTCACTTAAATTAATATATTAGATTAGGAGAGGAAGGATTTAAAAAGAACTTAAGGCTTATACTTTATAATATAAAATTAATATTACAAATTATATGATTAATTAATTATGCAATCAAAGCTTAGGGCCTTAAAAGTTAATATTTAAGATATTTATGTTGATTAATTAGTCAATTAATTTAATTCATTGCTTACATGTTAGGACTTATGACTTATCTCTCTAAAATACCTTCTTTTCCTTTTCATTGTACTTTCAAAATTCCATAATTGGTTTATAGTTATTTATTTTAACATCGATAGTGTTCTACACATAGCTCTTCACTATTCATATATTATAACATTTTCTCTTTATTGTAATACCTTGATGTAACACCCATAACATAGATATTGACAAAAATGCAAGAAAATTAAATAAAGTATGGATTAAAACCCTCATTCTCCTAGCATATTTTAAGTTCCAAAGGTCTTTGATTTGTAGTTTTTCATGCATATCGTTTATACAGAGTTGAATGTCAGTTAGCCATCATTTCACCAGAGAATACGCTTATTTTCCTACCTTTATTTCATCATAGCAACAATCTACTATATTATTTAAATTCACATTTTAAGCATCAACCTTGTTGCACTACTTTTCTATATTTTTAAGATGCTGCATACAATTGGTGCTTGAAGACAATTTCAGACAAATAGAAGTCGTGGCCTTTGGATGAATTACAGCAAAAATCGATAGAAACAATCAAAAGAAAACTTGCAGTGGTGCAAATTATCCATTGAATGACACTGTCTAACTCTATATAGATCTATTATTTGAAATGCATTTTTGATAGACTACTCAAATTATGCACATAATTTGTAAAGGCTGTCTTTTTAACCTTATTGAGCAATATTTGGTATTTTAATTTGTTAACATTTCGCAATTTCTGATTTACAGGTCACTCTCCAAAAGACTATTATGAGATGCCCATAATCTTAGTGCAAACTCTTTTGTTCACCTTTTGTTCATTTAATCATTATGAGATTCATTTAATCATTAATCTGAAGTTGAACTCTAATTGTTCAAGTACAATTTAAATATGAATTTTATACTCTTTATTTGGAGTGATATGTGAATTTTATTGAATTTTAAAATTTTTTAACATTTAATATACGAATAAATAAAATGAATATTAATTTATATGCATAAAATTTTATCTAAATTATAAAATTGAGCAAGAGCCTAATCATCACATCGTGGAGACTCCTCTGTGGGGCATGAACGACAACGTTTTCAGTGGGAAATGTAATTCCAACATCTAGCGTAGCGCTAAACCCCTGGTAGCAGAGAAAAAAATTTGACAGCAAACGATCGTAAACCCCTTGATTCGAGAGTTTGGAGTAATCCTTGAGTGATCCAAATGAGAGGAAGCATTGGTAGATCCTTGTCTAATACTAACAATCACTACCTCACATCTATTACCAGAGGTACCTCTTTTCTCCTCCAATCCTCCTTCTCCACTTCCTCCAGCTCTGGCAGCGGCCGTGGCCGTGGGGGCCCCTCACCCTCTGGTTCTATCATCGATTTCACTCCGCCACCGGGAAAATCAGGCCCAGAGGACTCAAACCGCGACTCTGCTGAATCACCTCCAGCCGGATTAGGCCACGGCCGTGGAAGAGGAAGACCTTTATCCTCCGACCCCATTCCCCACCCTTTCTCCTCTTTTGTTTCTCAAACTGGGTCTGGTCGAGGCCGAGTCACCAGCGAGTCAGTGCCACCGCCACCCCCGCCTCCAGTGCAATCAAAGCAGCCCATATTCATCAAGAAAAAAGATGAAGATGAAACTGAGACCTCCGCCAAGGCAGCAGCCGAGTCGATTCAGTCGAGTGAGCCCATCTTCCCTCCTAACTTACTCCCTGACTCAGTTTTATCCGGC
>NW_018397256.1:1189435-1190159 GCF_002168275.2 Theobroma umbraticum | reverse complement strand
TTATTTTGACACATTTTGGGGGCTTAAGTAACTAGATCTTTGAGATTTTAGGTTTGAATTTTAGCATGTTAGGTGTTTTTCTAGTTTAAGTTTGATTACTTGTTAAGTGATTAATTTAAGTTATTTTAGTTAAATTTTATTTTGTTTCATTTTAAATTACTTTAAAAGTAGTTATTGCTAATTTCTCTTATGGCTTTTATAGGAAATTGATAAAAAAGGCTCATTTGATGAAATCAGTGCAAGTATGGTGATGACTTTATTCGTATATATTTTTGTATTTTGACCATATCTCTCTCTTAAAAACTCCAAATGAGGTGATTCTTAGACCACTAGAATTATAAGAAGAAGGACTATAATGTTTATGTTTAACAATTTTCCCAGTTCTGAGTAGATCGTGGTCAAAATATTTGTCAATATCGGAGCACTGCAGCAGTACACAAGGACTGCACATGATGTGGTATTTGGAGCATATCTTTCAATCCAGAAGTTCAATTGATGTGATTCTTAATCCATTGAAAATTTAAGAGACAGGACTAAAATTTTTATGTTTATCACTTTGCCCAGTTCCGAACATATCAGGGTGAAACTCATATTTGAAGTTGATAGACTGCTACAGTACTGGGAGAACAAGGCTGCAGCATTGATGAAAGGAAGCACACATACAAATTACCAGAGAGCTCAGTGCTGCAGCTCTGGGTGACTTTCCAAAAATAAGAGAAGTTGA
>NW_018397256.1:1188752-1188926 GCF_002168275.2 Theobroma umbraticum | reverse complement strand
ATTGAACTCACATGTAATCTAAATTTTTAATCTCTTTCTTGCTTATTTTTCAATGGGATTTGAATTCTTTATTCCAATTTGTTCTTAATGCTTTTAATTTCTTGGCCACCAGTTAAATTAATTTAGGAACCTACACAAACTTGGGAAAGGGAGTTTAGTGTAGACTAAAATTGG
>NW_018397256.1:1165940-1188652 GCF_002168275.2 Theobroma umbraticum | reverse complement strand
AGTTTGAACACCATTATTGATTTTTTTTTATTAATTGTTGGAATTCACAACAATTAGAACTTCAATTGTTTTGTTGTTTTTTTGGTATGCTATCAGCTAGAAGAGAACATATATTTGCAATTGTCTCTGGTGTAATAGTTAAAATACTGTGGTTTTAATTTAATACTAACTAATCGGTGTTATATTACGTTTTAACATAGAATGATATTTTCTACTAGATCAATTTTATCTGTCAAAACTGGCCTGGTGATAAAAATTGTTAACATTTTTTTGTAAAGAAAAGTTTGTTGTAATTTGCATAGCATTGGACGACTGATGGAGTGCTTGATTATCTTTTAGAAGAAAAAAAGCAGAGAATACCAACCCCAAAAACTAAAGGCAGTGTAAATCATAATAATAACTAGGGCAGAGGATCCCTGTTCCTGTTGGGGAAAGGAAGGGTTGGGGATAGGGGGAAGTATCTCCCCTGATTGGATATTAGGGAAAGGGATGGGATTGCCAATTGAATGTGGGGGTGGGGACAGGGAGTGCACTCCTTGCCTTATAGTCCACCCTGATGACATTCCTAGTCATGACTGGTGTTTGCTAGGTCAGAATGAGAGTTAGTAACTACTGTGTAAATTTGGAGAGTAACCTTAGTGAAAATGATATTTACATTGCAGTGTTTAGATTCTCTAATTAGTATGGCATAATTTAATGTCTTAGTGCTGATTTCTTGCGATTTACTTGCTCTCGCTAGAATGTGTACCTATGTGTTTGAGATTCCTGAAGTTGTTATTTTTGGTTTTTTATGAAAATTGTTGGATTAAATGGGCTATTAAAAGCTCATTGTATTTTTACTATTCTTAGTTGATGATGAGATAAGAAGATTGTAAGCCATCGGATTCTTTTTTCCTTTGGTTATTATTTACCGTTTGTAAAGGCTTTGTTTGAATGTAATTAAATAATTATCAGCATGCTTGGAGCTGTAGGATTGTATGGAAAGTGTATACTTGGATGCTATAAGATTTCCTTAATTACTTCTTTAACTGCGTTCAAAAGAAAACACTGGCTGACAAACAGAGTTCTATTTTTGTTGTAGATACAATTGACAATTCATGCATGCACATATAAAAGGGGAACAAGTGAAACTAGATTAAACTTGTCTGAACATTTTCTTAGTTGAATATTGCAACATGAATTAGTGCACTGCATTGCCAAACTTTTAATTGTTCAGGTTTATCTGGATTTGGAAGCTCCTTATTTATTTATTTAATTAATTTATTTGAAGAAGGATCATTTTTGAGTTGCAGATAGAGTTTGAACCAGAATATTTGATGGAAGAGTTTGGCACAAACCCAGATATCGATGAGAAACCACCTATGCCTCTTCGAGATGCACTTGAGAAGATGAAGCCATTCCTAATGGCATATGAAGGAATTCAAAGTCAAGAAGAGTGGGAGGTATGTTCTATTGCTTTTAAAACATAGTTCATGGTTGGTTTTTTAAATTTTTAACGGGTCAGAAAGTGGATGTGCTTCTTCTATACGAAGGACCCTGAGAACTAGAAAGATCTCTTTGTACTAATATGGTAAGATTTTTAATAAAATTTTCTAGAAAAATGCTTCTTCAAGTTAATCCCATGGTTGAATTGGACTAGTTTAGGTTTTGTTTAACAAATCTCGTGCTTGGGCAAGGCTGAAGTTAAGAGGAGAAACGAACCTTTAGTTTGTGAACAGGAAAATTGCTGTAAGGAATTATGGAGGTTTTATTGAAATTCTGAATACGCATTTTTCTACAAAATTTGAGATACTTTTGACTTTTGAAATCCATATAAATGTGATCTATTTTGATAAACCATAGATGTTGTCAGCTGTCACACTTACCACTTTGTTTTATTAGATGTCAAGTATTAAAATAACTAATATCTGTCTGTTTTTGTTGGTTTCCCACAATCACACTTCATAGTGAAAACTATTGGTGTGCTTGAGAGCTATTATTTGTTCACATTATGGTACATCTTCTATTAGTATCATAGTGAGTGAACTAAATGTAGCCAGTCAAGTTTCCTTGGTGGAAATAAGATTCACCACTTTGTTTTCAATGAAGGCATTCTTTAATTATATATATTTGAAATTTGGACCTGTTCAGCAGTACAGTGAAACTTTTATGGTGATTTGAATGTTTGTGTGATTTTTGAAAAAGAACAGTATATGATGTTTTTGTTTTTTTTTTAAAGTCTTTTGCAAGATTACTTGTTTATATAAATAGTTGTATACTCTCTTTCCCTCATTTTTTTTGAATTTTTCAGGAAGTCATCAAAGAAACAATGGAAAGCGTACCTCTACTGCAAGAGATTGTTGATTACTACAGCGGACCTGATAGGGTAACTGCAAAGAAACAACAAGAGGAGCTAGAAAGAGTTGCAAAAACTATTCCTGAAAGTGCACCTAGTTCTGTGAAGCAGTTTGCAAATCGCGCGGTTCTCTCTCTTCAGGTGACTATTCATCCTTAACTAATTTTTACTCTCATGCACAAATCATGTTTACGGAAAATGTTCTCCAGTGTTTAGGTGTTTGTGAGATAACAGTTATTGAGCTTTAGCTTCTTGTTTTTTTTGTGGGGCTTGTTTAATAGATTTGAGACATTATGAGACAACTTGTCTACCTTTGGAGGTATAAGATCCCTGACATTATAACATGGCGAATGACACAGATGAATACACATTTTTTCCCTTAATGATGAATAAATTATGTTTCTTATTAAAGTAGAAAGCCTAATGGCTCTGTTTGAATGATGCATTAGAAGACAGGTAACTTTGGAGTGGAAGTTTATTTCCCTTTGCACGTTTTTCATCTTTTCTTTCTTAATGAGAAGGATGGAAATGGGTCACCCCGCCTACTTTCCCAAGTTCTAGGTGCTGGATTTAGTTGGCTGTATTGAGTATACCAAAAACCTGAAAGTCTGAAAATTACTAGTTGAGAATGGCTTTTGCACTTAGCATCCTCCTGTTACGTTATTACAAGATGAGAATGCTGAATATAAGTTGTAGTATGAAGTTTAAACAAGGCTAGAAATGGTAGCTATTTGAACTGCTAAAACCATGTATAACTGAGATTGTTGCTTTGCATCCTGAAATCAGCATTTCATTGCTGTTAAGAGTATAATTATTTGGCAGCTCAAGACAATCTGATCTGAAATCTAAATGCTGGTGTTTAGTTATGAAACCAGTGCAACCAGTACCAACTAAATGAAACCTGGTGTTTCTATCAGAACACTCTTTTCACTAATAAACTTACATGCTAGTTAGATTCAGGAACCACATTGACATTATATTTGTTACTCATTTTTGGCTCTATAGTGAGGGTTAGATGTTGCTGTTATGTTATGGGAACTTTCAGTTACATGAACCAATAGGAGGTGCCTCTGCGGAGGTTTGAAGATTTGCCAACTGTCCTGCATTAGCCTCATGAGTCATCATTTCTTAAACTGATATTTTTATTCTCTGTTTAGAGGTGAGAAGATGTGGATATGAACATAGTGGAAGGTGTATGATTACTGTGGTGTAAATTGCATCCTTGATAAACTAAAAATTGCTTCTGAGAGATGGTTGCTGACTGTATACTTTATATGCTAGCCAATGCAACCTTTTATTATCCTGTTCTTTAAGCACTAGAGTTTCTTCATGTATGTTGATATGTATCTCAGATTACTTCTATTTTCATGCATTTAAAGGTCCATTTAACTATAATTTTTATTAATACTTCTGATAAACTGGATGATGCCCCTTAAAATAGTATTTTGATCTCCAGAAAAATTTTCACATTTTGTCTGAGAACTAGTTGGAAGGAAAGCAGATGGAATGGAAGGGGTACCTTAAAGCTTGTTTGGTTAAAGAGTGGAAAGGGAAGGAAAGAAGTTAGTATATACTTTTACAATTATGCTATGTTTAAGTTAAAAAAGAAGCCTTAAAATAATGCCCATATTGTTTTTACAATAGAAATCTATAAAGAGGAATCCTTTTCTTCCCCATTAAAATGTTCTCCACACAGGGAGCTTGTGCTCCTCCTTGCTTCCAAACAAAGCCTTTGGCCTTACATAATGATAACAGTCGGGGGTTTTCTTTCATTTATTTCCTTCTTTACTCTCCTTTGCCTAGTTTTTTTTAAGCATAAGCTCTTCTTCTTTACCTCTTATTCTGATATTTGAAAGTCTTTACAAAATTTCGGAGGATGGAACTGTTTTGAGTATGCCACTTAGATATTCTGTAGGTTGCGCTTGTCTAATATTAGTTGCTACTTGTGAATTTGATAATGCAGAGTAATCCTGGTTGGGGATTTGACAAAAAATGCCAATTCATGGATAAGCTTGTGTGGGAGGTTTCTCAACAATACAAATAAAGCTAGAAGGCTTGTTGACGTGATGATACCAGTAATTTTGGCCTCTGGATGGGGTGATATCTTATTCTGAGGCATATGCCATGGGGAAAAGTTGACTGCATTCACAATTTTTTTTTCTGGATAAATGAACAGACTTTGCTGAATAGAGATTTTACTTTTCTATTTACTTCTATATAAAAAAAGGAGGTAACGAGTCATTTTGTTACATTTCTCTCTCTCTCTCTCTCCCCTTGACTAAGATATCTTAATTAGTGTGCTGTGCACTGCGAATGTGCAGCTAGTTTTCTTTGGTGAATAAATATGTTTTCTGGAAAGGCAACATGGTTCAGTCAAACAGTAGTTTGAAAGTTAGTGTTCCGTTTTCGTATCTGAGTTTGTTCTTTTATCACTGCAAATGTGCACTCTACTTTGCTATTTGTGATGCAAAGAACCAATGTCATTTCTGACATACCTTTGTCATGCTGTTGCTACAACAGCTATTGCCTAGTTCTAATTTAATTGGATGAATAATTAAGGTTTATCAGTTGAAACTTGCTGGATGGCAGGTTCATATGACAACAGCTTGAAGAGGCCTTTTAATGTTTGGATGTGTTGCTGCTCTATTCATGGATTTTTGTTTGGAATTACCCGATTATGTAGAATTAGGGTACTCTATAATCGGATTCGGAATGGATTTGAGTAGTAAATTCACTATCCGTGTTGGGTTCGGGTAGGATTTAGATACCACCAATTGGGTATCCTGTTTCCCAAATCCGATTATGTTCTTTTTTTAATTTCATGTGATTAAAGACAAATTCATATTATTAATTAAATTAATTTATGAATTATGATTATTAATTAATTTGTAATATCTTTTAATATATATATTTTATATATTGTGTTAATATTATAAAAATTATAATTTTTAAAATTATTAATTATAATATTTATTTATTTATTTAAACTTATAATATATATATTTAAAGAGAAGTTATGAGATTATAATAGTTTTGGGATTTAGTTATTTTTTTAGTTTCATGTAATTAAGGACAAACTCATATTGTTAATTAAATTAATTTATAAAACTATGATTATTAATTAACTTATAATGTCTTTCAATATATATATTTTATATATTGTATTAATTTATAAGGAATATAATTATTATTACGTATATACTTTTAGTATATTTACCTTAAATATAAACATATTGATTTTCTATTTTGTGTTAACATTACGAAAATTATAACTTATAAAATTATTAATTATAATATATATACTTTTATTTATATAAACTTATAATATATAAACATGTGTGATTAGAATAGTTTTGAAACTTAATTTTTTTTTTAATTTCATCTAATTAAGGACAAACTCATATTGTTAATTAAACTTGTAGTGTTGTTTAAGTTGTTGTTTTAATATTTACTTTTAGTTATTTAAGTTGATATTAGAGATATTTGTTTTTGATTATTTAAATTTAAATTATATTATTTGTGTTCTTTTATAAATATAATTATTAGTGAATTATATGGAATATAGAAAGGAAATATTATTATATATGGATAAGGGTACGGGTTCAGGTTTGAGTAATTAGATACCCATGAAGAGTATTTTAATAATTTTTTTATATAATTGGATTTTTAAATAGGTTTTGGTAATTATTGAGTAGTGGGTATATATTAGGATTCGGGTTAAGGTATAAATTCCAAAAATATTTGGATAGTTGTAGGGTTTGGATATCCATTTATTAATCAAGTTCGGATTTGAGTATCTTAAAATTAGCAAGTACCTTATCCGTTGACAATCTTAATTTTTTCTAAATTTGTCTCATTTTTTATGGCCATGGAAGTCCATCAAGGTCCTTCTAACTATGTGATTCATGTAATAAGAAGCCAATAATGTTATAAGAAAAATGTATATATAGGTAACCATGCGTAGGGATGAGCAAATGGATGGATTGAATAGTTTGGTCCACTCATTATATCTAAAGACAAAATAGATCAAATATTTTAAAAAAATCGATTAAAACCTACCAAACATAAGAGAAGACCAAACCCGTTAAACATAAAATTGATTTGGTCAGTTTGTTTTGAATCAATGGATCAAAATTTTATTACTTTTTTTTTTACAAATAATAATATTAAAACTTATAAATTTTATCCATAATTATGAAATATACAAATAATCTAACTATAAAAAAAACACCATATATTTATTTCTTCGCTCACATAATTATGTCTTTTTACATAAACTATCAAATCAATATTCAAGATTCAACATAACAAAAAGTTAAAGATAATAAAAATAATATCTACAAAATAAAACTAACATAAAACCATTAACCATCACAAAGTATCAACTTTTTTGGAAATTCACAAAGTATCAACTTTGAATCTTCATTATGACTTGACTTTTCGCATTCACTCATATAGACTATCGAACAATTGAAAGAAATAAAAAATATAATTAGTATAAATTTTTTTAATAACAGTGTAAAAGAAGATTAAAAATGAAAAATTATGTTAAAGCCCATTAAATTTAACATTTATCTCAATTGAAGTATGAAGAATGCATTTGTAAACTCTTCACTCATCAACAACAAAAATAGAATCCACAATCTCAATCTTTGACATATCTAAAATGCATAAACAAAAACGAATTAAAAAAATAATAAAATAAGAATTGAAAAAATAATAAACTGAAAAATTATAATTATCTAATTCAACTTTTTCAATATTTGACATATCCTACTCAATCTCATTGAAATTCAAAGATGAAGGTTCAGGTAACTAATATTAGGTATAAATAAGGGCTTATGCAAACGTAGGAGTTATAGAACTCTTATACGCATCAAGCACCCTACCTCCGATGCTAAAAGCTAATTTAAATGTAACTGTGGACGTTGGAATCACTAACACATCACGAGCTTTTGGCAAGGACATGAAACCTTTGACTATTGAGTTTCCACCACATCAAAGCATGAAAGTCATTGGAATCAATAGCATCATGCTCACTTAAACATTTATCCAACTCTATTTCAAATCATCTTTGCCATTTTCAATCTTGTACTTCTTTTACTCAAACACAACATCTATCGTATGTAATGAGCTTTCAGTATCATTTGTTATACATTTGCTCCCTTTAACTTGATCGCTTTAACCAGTAGTCATATATTCACGAAACAACATCCTTTTATACTCATCAAGTAACTCTTCTGTTGCTTTTTCAAATTCTTAGTCATCATGGAAGCTTGATCAAGAGAATACATTTCATTAAACACCATTCTACAAAATTTTTTCCGAAGATCATGAACAAAAGCAAAATAAAACAATGAATTCATTTTTTCAACATTTCCTCATACTTATCAAAATTTTCCTTCATTCTCTTGGCTGTTAACTTCATATCAACATCTAAAGTTCTTTGCCAATCACATAAAGTGCAATAAGCAAAACAAATATCATAGCATATGACTAAATGCTAGACCAAAAATATAAAATTAATTCTAGCTATAGGTACATATTAAGAATCATTAAATTGGATACTTTATTACTTAAAACAAAAGTCAAAAACATAATTTATTGCTATGCACACTTGGTTAATGCACTTTTTTAAACTTTCCTTTAATTACTGTGGTTTTATAATTTCGGTATTTTTCATTTCCAAAGATAATTTTCATATTGTATTTTGTTTTCAAAATAAACTAATAAAAAATCAAATATTAGGTTTAAATAAGTTTCAACAATTAAAAAATTTTAAAAAAATCTTATCTTTATTATATTTAATTAAATTTTTATACTTTTATTTTGAGTCAAATAAGTATTTATTACTAATGATTAACTAATTATTATTAATTAAAATATTACTTGTCATTTTTATCTATATGATATTAACACGATGTTAATATAAAGAGTAAAAAAATGTCACAAGATAAGGGTCATGTTATCATGTCAAATTAGTTGTTAGGTTATCATCAATTATGATATATTAACATGTTATATCATCCTTAATTATCATATATAGCATGTCTATTACACGTATAAAATTATATTTTGGCGACTTAAATACTTAAAATAAAAATATAAGTGTTCATTTAGTTCAAAATAAAAAATAAAAAATTAATTGAATATAATAAAAATATACAAATTTTTTTAAATTTTTTAAAAATAATTAAAAACTTGTTTTAAAAAAATATTATGCCAAAAAATAAATATTCCTGTTCTGCTCAGAATTATAACAATTTTCTCTCCAAAAATCAACTCTCTCTTTTAAGAAACCAATGTAATAGTTTTTTTTTTTTTTTTCTTTTCATAGGCATAAATAATTCCCGCAGAATCAATCGACTGCGAAGCATCATTACTCTTTTGAAGGAGTAAACAAGTTTAGTGTTGCATTTGTGTTTGTGTTATGTTGGGAAAACATGAATACTCTTATTCTTACAAATGCAGAAATTCACCCAATTTTGAAACAAAAGGCCAAAGGCTGAGATTAATGTCGGCTTCGAGTTTTGCCTCCAGATATGTCAAGGCAAGCCGAAGAAGCCTTGCTTTACTGGACCGATGCCTCACGATGTCTCAAATCAAGCAAATGCAGTCCCATCTCATCGTCTCAGCCACTCTTTTGGACCCTTATGCTGCCGGCAGAATCATTTCCTTCTGTGCCGTCTCCGCCGACGCCGATCTCTCTCACGCTTACAATCTCTTTCTTTCTCTTGAACATCGAACCACCTTCATTTGGAACACTATCATAAGAGCTTTTGTGGAGAGAAACGCAAATGCCACCGCCATTTCTCTATACAAAAACATGCTTCAGAGTGGGTTCCTGCCCAACAACTACACCTTTTCTTTCGTTCTTCGAGCCTGCACTACGTATTCTTCTACGGCTTTAGCTTCTCATGCTTTAGTGATTAAGTTGGGTTGGGAATCTTATGATTTTGTACTAAACGGATTGATCCATTTGTACGCTAATTTGAGCTTAATGGACGCAGCTCGTAAACTATTTAATGTGAGTACTAACAGAGATGTCATTACGTGGACCTCTTTGATAAATGGGTACCTAAAATCTGGCCATGCTGAGTTTGCAAGGGAACTGTTTGATCAAATGCCTGCAAGGAATGCAGTTTCTTGGAGTGCTATGATTACTGGGTACGTGCAAATGGGGATGTTTAGAGAGGCTTTGGGACTCTTTAATGATATGCAGCTCTCTGGACTTCGCCCGAATCATGCTGGGATCGTGGGAGCTCTCACTGCTTGTGCATTTCTTGGCGCTTTGGATCACGGAAGGTGGATACATGCATATGTAGATAGAAATGGAATGGAGTTAGACAGAGTTTTAGGCACTGCCCTTGTTGACATGTATGCAAAGTGTGGCTGCATTGAGATGGCCTGTTCAGTATTTTATATGATGCCATATAAGGATGTTTTTGCATTTACCTCTTTGATTTCGGGCCTAGCAAATCATGATCAAAGTGTGAGAGCGATTGAGTTGTTTGCAAGGATGCAAAGGGAAGGAGTTGTCCCTAATGAAGTTACTTTTATATGCGTCCTAAGTGCTTGCAGTCGAATGGGATTGGTGGATGAAGGGTTAAGAATATTCAATTGCATGAGTAAGGTTTATGGTATTGAGCCAGGTGTACAGCACTATGGTTGTTTGGTAGATCTGTTGGGTAAAGCCGGACTGCTTGAAGAGGCAAATAAATTAGTGAAACAGATGCCTATGGAACCTGACTCCTACGTGTTGGGTGCATTACTCAATTCTTGTAGAATGCGTGGTGATGTTGAGTTGGGGAAAGAGACAGTTGAGAGCTTGGTTGAGCGAGGTCTTGACCATGGTGGTGTTCATGTCCTTCTATCAAACATGTTTGCCTCTTCTAACCAATGGGATTGGGTAGTGAAGGTGAGGAAGGAAATGGGAGAAAAGAAGGTCAGAAAGGTACCAGGCTGTAGTTTGATTGAAATTGATGGCAGGTTGTGTGAATTCATTGTGGGAGATAGGTCTTATTTGCTTATGGAGGAGGTCATGCTGATTTTGTTAGGGATTGATAATCACTTGAAATTCCTTTGGCTTGATGATGACAGTACTAATTGTAGTATGACCAGCTATTAAGTTGTATCCAAGGGGCAGTGTGCATGGTACTGCCATGAGGCTGGGATGCATGGGAAATCAAGCCTTGTATCACATGGTAAACCATCAAGGTTGTATTTTTGTGGAGAGTGGTGTTTTCATTACGATGCTGAATCAGGATGGGTAGATTGCAAGTACAAATAACTTATCAAATTGCATGGATGCAGTCTTGTACCTTATCAATTTGCATTATATATGTCATGTGTACTCATTAAATGGGATTTTACGGAGACAAGTTAAAAGTATTTCACGCAATCATGCCATTTGCAACTTCTACTGTTGTGGACTTGAGAAGGCTTACATCGTAAAGGTAAGGGTCTTGTTATCTGCCATATTGGGTTGAGTGAACTGCTATTTTACTCTACTGGTTTTCTTTTAGTAATTCAATTGTGATTTTCTCTCTTCTATACAAAATTAATGCAGATATTAGCATTTTAGTTAGGAAAGTACTTGGGATTTTTGACATGTAGCATCTCTTTTGCTTATTTGACTTAGATGGAAGTTCCCATTGGAACCAATTAGATTCTTTTTCAATCTCAAGTAGACCCCCTATCTGTTTGTAATAATCATGACGTTTCCCTGTGTCATTTCTAGCTTTGGTGATATGTGGTGCCCTGATTTGGAACAGGTATCTTAGTACTGTTGCTTGATAATTATGTCCTAGCTTGTCCAATTTTGGGTTTAATGGCACCTTGATTGGTGGAGAACTTGGCAGTCCAATGGAAGAATTCTTCTTTTTGTTTTGTTTTTGTAAAACCGGGTCCAGCTCTTGATAATGCTCAGATGATAAAAGTGAAAAATAAGGGCAAGAAAAAGGAGAGAAAGAAAGGTAATATTTGTGGACAGGCTGTCCTTCGAGTGTGACCAGAGATTGGTATTCAGATTCCGTAGGTGTCAAACTTGCATCACCCCACCTTCTGTTATTTAGTGTGCAGGGCTATTAATTTTTAATTTCACCTTGTTTTCAGTTTATTCTGTTGTTAGAAACTTCTGAAAACATTCAACAATAAAAAATTTATTGTTAAATAATGACTGCAATTATAAACGATATCATGTTAAAGTGAATGACCTAGCTGCTTTCTTATAATATATTTAAATCCTTTCTTTACTTTTTTTTTGTGTCTTCATGGGGTTCTGCGTACAAGTCACCACCGGCATAATCAAATCCAAAGAATGCACATTCATTATTGCAATGTTGGGAAAACGAATTTGGATTTGCTTTGTCATATAAATTGTGAGGGTTGAAGGTAAATAATATCTAGAAACTACTTAGGATTCAACACTTTTATAGTTGAGAGTGTATGAGTAGATGAGTTTCAGATTTATAATTCGTAAGATGTTTCAAATCAAGAAAGTCAAGTTTTCATGAGTCTATCATCTACTTGTGTACTAAATTATCTAAATGCAACCTATGTGAATATAAAAATTTAATAGTATTGAATTTGGATCTGTAAATGTCGATATCATTATTTATTATTTCCTTTTGTATTTATATGTGCTTATTCTTTATTCCAAATGTTAAGACTTCAAATCAGAGTAAAGGTTGATTTATTTCTCTGCGCATGTTTTATGGGTAACAGAACGTGTGATCCCAGTTCAATGGCGTATTTGACACTGAGTGGATCAAATAACAAGGTATTTCTCTCATCTTACGATAGTAAAGTGTTTTTTTTTTTTTCCGAGTTTCTAATTCTCTAATGATTTTATGTCTGAATTGCTATGGATATTCTGTTTGTTTTGCAACTTCTATTTCCAGGCCTTTGAGTTACTTGACAACAAATGGTACCCAGACTGCTTTTACTACCACCAACCAAACAACAACATCTAAAACATTAAAAGGAAACCCAATGTAAGCCTCCCCTTGCTGGACCTGCAGATAATGGTTTTGTGGGTCAGTAATTACAATTTATTGATGTGGGACAAGAATATATTTATTGAAGGATATTTTAGAGATTTGCTTTTACTTATTTTATCTATTTTTTGGATTTAATTGTAATTTTAGTATTTGGGAAACCTTTAGGTAGGGATGTAAACGGGTAGAGTACCGGTTTTTTTGAGGGACCCTACCCCAAATCTGTTTAATTAGGAAGGTACCTTCCATTATGATTTTGGCGATTTAGCAGTAAATTTGCAATTACTTATCACAAAAAAAAAAAAAGAAGAAAAATACATGAACTCTATTAAAACCCAAATAAAATCATAAAACATTATCCAAAACCAAATCCTAACAGTGTAGCACTATTCGCTAATTACCCGAATCCGTTAAATACCCGATTAAATAACTCAAACAACTTAAATAACTAAAAATCATAGTAAAGTTAATTTTTTGTTTATTAGTTTACCAAAAAAGAAAGTTGGTTAAGATTGAAAGTTTGCGTTGAAGGTAATGGGATAAAGATTTGAATTGCACAACTTACAAATATTTGAAACATTATATATAATATTACGATATATATATATATATATATATGTATGTATATATGTATGTATAATTGGGTTCGGCATAAGGGTATCCTAAGGGTGGTACTTGAAACCTACCCGAACCTGAGTTGACTATTAAAAGCCTTCGTTTACATCCTTACCATTAAGGCATCTAAGGTTAAATTTGGTATTTCAAATTTATTTTAGCTATAGAAAGTAGGAATATAAATACTTATGTTATTTTCAGTTTTGGTTGCTTTAGGCATAAGCAAAGTACATAATTATTTTGATTTACAAATAACTATTTTAGGTTTAGGTGAGCTTTAATCAAATAACTATTTTTGATTTGGTAAAATGAACTTCAAGCATGTTCTGTAGTGTCAAGTGCCTTGTAATGCAGTGGTTTCAATTGAAGTTTATGCTAATATGCCTTGTTTCAAAGTTTTGAGCTTTGGGGTAATGATTTTGGACTTGAAACTGCAGAAGTTTAGGTGAAGTATTGATACGCTTGAATGGGGTATCAATACTTGTTCTTCGAAAGGGCTCCAAGGGACATTGTGGACCAGAAGTATTGATACCATAGGGAAGGTGGTTATACTTTTAGGCCAGAAAGGTCAGGGAGAATATTTTGTTCTACAGGTATCAATACCTGTTGCAAAGGTATTGATACCTGCAGCTTATTTTCCCAAAAGTAGTTTGTTTTCAACTTTGTTTCCACATAGGGTGCTTTCCCACCCTGGATTAAAACTCTAGATGCTTTGAAATGATTTGAGTACATTAAAAACAACTAAATTATATGTTGGGTAACACAAGTGCATCATGGATTTGGTTTAGAAATCTAAAATGCATGGTTTCAAAAAGAAATGGCTTAGCTTTATAAATCATGCTGTGTGTAATTGCTTGTTCTCTTCTTATGTCCCTCATTGTGTTTTATGCTTACTGTTTTCAGCTCACGTTTTGGTTCAGATTTGGAGATATCTGGATTGTAGCTTGAGATGTCCTACCCATATCCATCATTGGTAGGTTCATTACCATGGCAGTCAGTAGTCGTCTCCACACCCAGTTTCACTCTGCTATCCAGTCCATTACTCATTTTGTTTGTTTGTTGTCTAGCAACAATACTAATATAGCCACGACTTGGCAAATGTTATATGATTTATGAGGATAATGTGAGCACATAAAGTACAACATATTTTTGAGATGGAATGCATGGATGGTATTGAGCTTATAGTGACCAATTCATGACCCATGGAATTTGAAACCAGTATAAATGACTAGGTACAAGACTTTCTTGGGCCTAATGGGCTGTGCATATTAGGTTCATGGACCGATCACGATTTAGAATTGGGTCGTGAGATTATACCTTATAGAAATTGACAGCGTCAAAACTTTGTACACGAACTAACTCTAATCAGGCTCATTTGTGTTTTAAACGTTGGCTCACTTATCAGGTATAGGTTGGCTTTTACTATTTTCCTTTTCTTTTTCTTGCTTATTATTTTATTTTTGGTATTAATGAAATAAAGAAAGATACAATGAGAATAATTATGAGTAGTGATTTAAATTTAAAAATAAATCTTTTAAATGAAATTTTTAAGAAAGGTTATGAGTAATGATTTAAATTTTTCAAAGGAAGAATAACTATGAGACCTCGTCATAAGTTTTATGAGGTAATCTTATGACTTATTTTTAAAGTTAGATTTATTTATAAATAATTATTATAAACAAAAAGATAATCACAAATAAAGAATAAAAATTATATATTAAATAGTTAAGATTTCATAAATTAAAATATGACATAAAAGAATAATAATAAATACATATTTAAAATTTTGTGAATTAAAATATAATATCATAATATTGAAAATATTATATACATAAATATAAATCTTCTAATGATGAAATCTTAAGAAAGTTATAAGTAATAATTTCAACAGCATTTCTAGGTGAAGAAATTTTCTAAAATTGTCATAAATAATGGAAAAGTTTAAAAATTTTTAGTGTAAGAATTTACATAAATAATAATAATAACGTATAAAACAAACATAAATAAATATAAATTCCCCAATGATAAAATCTCGAAAATGTTATAAGTAATAATTTTGAGAGAATTTTTAGGTTAGGAAATTTCCTAAAATTTTCCCAAAGTATTTAAAAATTTTAGAAAATTTTCAATACAAGGATTTGCAGAATAATAGTAATAAAATAATAAAAATGAAATAAATAAATAAGAAAATGTATAAATAAAAAACCTAAATGGATAATAATTCTTGAATTATGAAATCTCAAGAACGTTGTAAGTAATAATTTTGAGAGAATTTCTACATGCAAAATTCTTTTTGGATTCTACCATAAGTATTGGAGTATTCAAGAAATATTTCAATATTAAAGGATTTTTATTTTAAAATGATAAAATAAAAATAATAAAAATGAAAAATAATTAAGGAGCATAAAATTGGGTATCAAATTTAAAGTTTATTTATTAAGTATTAGCTTTGAGATTTATCATGTTTTGATTTGACAAAAATTATATATTATCTTGAACTTAATATCAGGTATTTAAAATTGCCTCAAATATATCTTTAATCTCCTAAAGTTACATAATTGTTTGAAAGCCATGCATCATTAGAAAATATCATAAAAACTTTCCAATAATGCATATTTAGCTAAGAAAACAAAGAGCAAATAGCCCTTGAATTATTATTTGATTGTAGGAACAAGGTAAGGAAGAAATAGCTGAAAGAGACGTCAAAAAGTTAAGGAAACCTCAAAACATAAGTCAAGAATCGACCTTAGAGAAGCTTATGTTGATTCAAAGGTAGAAAGAGTGAAAACTTGAAGTATACAAAGCCATAGTTGACTCTAGAGTGACTTTAGTCAACTCCAAAGCAAAAAACTAAAAAATTTGAAGAACAACACAACCATTGTCGACCTTGGCTTTGTGGTAGTTGACCCTGGCTATTTTGATGCGTAAAAAAAAGAGAAATCAAGAGACAAGGTTGACGCTAGCAAAGACATAGTTGACTACATCAGCTTTGACTTGCAAAAATCACACTCTCGAGAATTAGATCGAGTATAGAAGGTTATACTTGACTATAAAACCTTAATTTGAGAAATTTGAGAAGCATAGTCGACCTCAAAAGCATTATAGTCAACCTCAAGCTTTAGCAATGATCAAATTTAATTCAAACATGTGTTTAACAGCTCTAAACTCCATAGTACCTATAAATAAACACCTTTCAGTCATTTAGAAGCAAGAGAATATTAGATATAAAGTTTCAAACCCTAAAAAGACCTCCAAAAGCTTATCCTTACTCTCTAACTTCATTTTAGTTTTTCACCAAGCTTAAAAAAGTTCTACACTTGCTTTATTTGAGCTGATATTTCTTCTCTCACTACACTCAAGCTTAAACTCCTAGCGCCCAACCTTTGTAAAGGTATTTTCTTATTAAGCTTTGTACTCCATTGTCAAGGTTCTAACTTAACCTTGAAAAGATATTTGTGAGTTTGTGGTTGAGCTCGTGAAAAACCATTGTTGAAGGGTTTCGCTTGATCTCATAAAAAACCATTGTAAGGATTTCGCTTAATCCCATGAAAAGCCTATTGTGAGAGTTTTGTTTGATCTTGTAAAAAGCTGTTATGAGGGTTTCGCTTCATCCCATAAAAGGCTCATTTCCTTTAGTGGATTTGAAATTCTTTAGTGTTCCAAAGGAGTAGATGTAGATAGTAGAGAAAGCCGAACCACTATAAAAGTCTTGTGTCTTGTTTTTAATTTTTCCTTATTGTGATTTCTTGCTTGCATTTAGCTTGGTAAAATATTTACCTTGATTTATTATTTATGCTTTGCTTTTATTTGATTTAGGAGAATATTTTACCTTCATTTATTATTTGTCCCTTTTCAATTTATTATTGAAAGCTTGCTTAGAAAAATCACACACTTTGTTTTTGACACAAGAAGAAATTTTTTGTTGCAAAAATATTGATTTTTATACTTAGTTTTCAAAAGAATTTTTAAATACTAATTCACCCTTTCTTGGTATATTGCTTATTGAGACTTTTACACTAACATTAAGGTTAAAAGGATAATGCATAATTAATTAGGTACCACGTTGAATGGGTGTTGCGAAGGTGCTAACACCTTTTTCACATGTAACTGTTTGTCCTAACCTAGTTTGTTTCGTTGAGCGAAAATGTATCCTTTTAAATGAACCTAAGTCAAGTTTTGAACCTCATTAAAAAGTATAGTTTTACTTAGGTGACCAATCATATCTAATCGAAAAATATTGGTGACGATTTTTCTAATGTCAAATAATTGAGTTTCAAGACTCACACATTATGATAATAAAAATTTAGTAAAATTTATAACCAAAATTTATAAAATTTTATAGTAAAATTAATCAAAAATTGTTCAAAACTAATTTTGAAATAATTAAAACAGATATTTTCAATTTTTGAGATTTCTCGAGTCTTGATGGTTATTTGGCCTACTTTGAGCACTTATAACTCCTAACCCGAGTCAATTCCAATGATAAACTCAAAATCAATTTGAAGTATTCATGTCATACTATAACATTAAAATTTGTTTCAGTCAAAAAGATTAAAAAATTCACAATTTTTGAAAGTCAAAAATTTAATAGTATTTTAAATTTTTTTTTACATAATTAGGTTTTTAAACAGGTTAAGGTAATTATAAGATAGTGGAAATGTATTAGGGTTAAGGTTAGGGCAATAATTTTCACAAATATTTATGTACTTTATTTATTATAGGGTTAGGATTCGAGTACCTCAAAATTAGTCGGTACCTTATCCGTTGACAACCTTATTTATTCTTCTTCACTAATAAATGCCAAGGGTCATAATAATAAATTTTTTTTAAAAAAAAATTATGGTTTGTTGAAGCAAAATACTATTAGCCAAAATTTAGCTAATGGAATGTTTGATGCAGAATTAGGAAAACGTAAATTAACCCAACAATAAACTAGCGTTTAGCATGTGAGGATGTGTAAATTCAAATCCATAAGTTAAAATTTCAACTCATTATCTTGATGTCCAAACCTAGACACCCATATCACCATCCTGGTGATGAATTTTCCCATCTTTCCAGCCAATTCTCCTATCTTTGTGCTTGTAGTCCGCTTGCACTTGACGCTTAGCGTTCAAACATAATTTGACATGTCATCAAAAGTCCAAGACAGCATCTTGTCTTTTATTAGTAAAGTCATATTCTACTTGCACCAGTTATTCAATATCAAGAGTTCCCACTTTAGTAAGACTTTTTTTTTGAATTTGAATTCGATTACCCCTCTATTTATTAGCTACACAACTTCTATTATAATTCAAACTCTACACGATAATAAGACAAAATTTTAACTAAGTTTAATCGTTGAAATCACTTGATGATGAGCTCAAAACCATTTGCCACGTAGAGATTTATTGAAAAAATTAAACAAAATACACAGACTCCCTTAACTTTTGATTATAATTACATGAAAATCTATTGCTTTTCAATACAAATATTCCACTTCAAATGTGTAAACGATGTTAATGTCTAAATGTGAAATGTCTAAAATGCCTTTTTTCTTTTTTTTATTCTTTTCCTTTCTTTTATGTTGATCACCGACGCTCTGTTATCCCAATTGGTTACCTTAGCAAGCGCCAATTTGATGCTCCCTAGTGCTCTTTTGGGGACACTAAATTGATGGTTGCTCCCTAGAGAACACCATATCATGGTGCTCCCAAATTTGCGCTCCTTTAAGGGAGTGCGATTTGGTCGGATCTAGCGCTCTTTAGCCAGATCTAGCTGTAGGGTACCCAACCGACAGGAGGTAAGGTAGAGTTTTCTTTTTGAAAAATTATAGTATGATATTTTTAAAATTAATGAAGGGCAAAATTATCTTTTCAATATTATCATGTCATCAAATTAACGAAAATATTAATGGTTGACTAACAATTGGACTTATGTGTCCAATTGAAGATATTCTTTTGGAACGAAGAGTTCATTTTGAAATCTAATGGATCCGGGTGTATTTTTGATCAAAAGTTGAGGAAGTTTGTGTATTTTACGTTAAAAATTTGTAGCATCTTTTTTTGTCATTGAACACCCTTTTTTTCCACTTCATCAACCTCATAATTTGCTTCCTTCAAGGCATGAGTAATTTCCACTACTGGATTTTTCTTTACGTGTTCTCCATCTATGGTAACCATGTTTTGAGCCTCCATGGTGCCTCTACAGGTTAAGAGTCCAAAATACTCCATGGTGCCTCTACAAGTTTAACAATCCAAAGCTTGAATTGATTGTCACCTATATAATTAATAAATATGAAGAACACTACTTTAATGGCAACAATTTTGCTAAATTTGAATCTCCTACTCTAATTGACTTTGAAAACTGAATTTCAATTATCCATTGATATTCCTTAACAAGCCTCCAATACTTGCCTCCCTTTTTTAACAATATTAGAACTCGTCATATTATGTGGATGTCTAAATATATCCTTTATTAAATTAACCATTTCCAATCGTACTTGTGTTTATCCTTACCATAACTCATCGATCACCCAGCAATTAAAAAGGATTAAGGCAAAAGGTGACACCCAATAATAATTTCATTTTGAACACCACAAATTTCATATTTTTCAAGTTTCTCTACATGTGAAAAATAAGTGTTTGACCATTTCTTGATAATTTTAACACAGCAGGCACACGACCTGTTCATCACTAGTTATACCCCTTTTCACAATATCATCTTTCACTGTTACCTTTTCCCACATCAATTGCTATACAAGTTAATACCTCCACTCTATATAAAGCATAACCCTTCCATACCTTCTTTCACATAGATCATTGTTTGTACAGTGAGTGTTAAGTGCAAGTTTGCAAAAAGATTAAAGAGTATTTTCCACTTGTTGTAGCTTTCCATATCACCCCATTTTGTAATTCCTCACTTAATGTGTGTTGTCTATGGAAGCTCTATAACCTTGTTTAGTGTTGAAATTTCCATCCAAACAATTGGCATCGTAACTTGATCTTCCACTGCCAACTACCACTCACCCAGTCACCATACTCACACAATCTGCCATCCTTTTTCATTGATAATGCAACCAAATAGGGAAATTCAAATTTAAGGATCATTTCTTGTAGCCATGCATCAAGCCAAAACTTTATTGATTTCTTATCACTTACAACAAATCCCATGTTAGTTGAAACTTGTTGAAAAAACTTATTAGTAGGCAACAACAGAGATATAATATTTTTCCAAATATTAGAGCTTTTATTGGTTGCAACAGCATTAGGTAACATGGCGCTTGTATCACAGTCATTCTTTACAATCATGATGTCTTTTTATAGCTTGTCATTTTCGTTCCCAAACCTCCACACAACCATTTAGTAAGCAAGGCCCCATTTTTTATCTCTAAATCAATGAACACAAGTTTTCCATCTTCTTTGTAGTTACAAACATTATCCCAACTAACATAATGGACACCTCTATTCTATCTAATCCCAATCAAAAGAAATCTTCTTTGATTCTTTTCCAATTCATTTCGAATGCCATGAGTTATTTTAAATAAAGATATATAGAATATCGGTAGAGTACTCAAAATCGACTTTAACAATGTTACTTTACCTACAATTGATAACAATTTGGACTTCCACCCTTCTAGGTTTGCCTAAAACCACCCAACCACAAGTTTCTAGATTTTTAGCAATGCTTGCTTAGCACCTAACAGCGAGCCCAAATGTAGATGGTAATTCACATACTTTACATAGAATTCTTCCTGCCCACATATTCAAATCTATTTCATGAACCCCAACCCTTATAAGACCACTTTTGTGAAAGTTGATCTTTAAGCCTAACACAATCTAAAACCCATGTAATACTTTTTTTCATGTTTAACAAACATTCTAAATTTGGTTGATAGAAAAGTAAGGTGTCATCTGCATATTGTAAATACGAAATGGTTAAACCTTGATCACCAATAAGAATTCCGTTGCATATATTGTCCTCCCTTACTTTTATGAAATCCCTAATTTCTCAATTTCATAGATAAATTGGATAATAGACTTGGTGGGCTTAGGAAACATTTTTGATGGCTTAGAAACCTTGATTTCACCTTTGAAATCCATAAAGCAAAGGCTTGGAGGTTGGTGGAAGGAGTTGGAGTGATGTGAGGCTTGAGAAGGCCAATTTTTACAAGTTTTAACTAAGAGGGTCGATCCTGGAGAGCTTAAACTAAGCAATAGCTCTTTTAGAAATTTCAAGGATCGGCCCCACCCTACCAAAGGTTGATCCTTGAGCCTTAAAACAAAGAAAGGCATTCTACTTTTAGTAATAATTGACCTTTGGCCTTCAAAAGGACAATTTATGTGTGCATAATTTGGATATACTTTATAGGGCTCAATTACTTAACCTTTAAGTTATTTAGTTGTTTGGAATTGTTTTAATACCTTTTAGCTTAAATTTAAGTTTATCGAGCTTTCGTTTTGGTTTGAGCTTGATAAGTAAATAAATAAAAGAAATTTGGGCCATTTAGCCTTTGTTACAAAAAAAGCCATATGTTCAAACCTATTTCAGCATTTCATGCATAACTTTAACTCTGGAGGTTCAAATGATGTGACTCTAAAGGCATTGGAAAACTAAGAAGCAAGGTTACAATTCTTGTATTTATCATTTTACTAATTAAAATGAGATAAAGGAGAAAAATTCATCATAAATTGCCAGACAATGTGAACCGAACTTGAGGAATAGCAGACTTTTGATCAGAAGAGTTTCCATATTTAATTCAAATTGATGGGGATATTGGAAACATGATCTAGTGGAATTCAAGTTTAGCTAGAGGTTTATCTGAAAGAGTCATCATAAGTTAGAGGCTAAATTAATTTAAAACTCTTAGTTAGGATAAAGTTTATATGGTAATAAACAACTTGGGCTGTTTATTTAAGTAACTGTTAAGGAAGGGAAAAAGAGACAAAAAAGAAAGAAAAACTTTAAGGAAATAAGAGAGATTCGAATGAGAAGAATTAGAAAAAGAGATTGGAGATTTCAAATCAAGGATTCAAGATTTGAAGCATTCATTCAAACTTTAAGGAGTTTTTTTTTACACTTCTTTTATTTCTTTTTTTTTTATTTTTTCAACTCCCAAACTTATTTTTGACAATTATAAACAAGGGCTAATTTTCCTAACAACCATCATTTTTTTTGCTTTCACCATTCTCCCTCAATTTATCCTTAGGCTCAAATTATTCCCTAGAAAGATCAACATACTTAAAGGGGGAAAGGTAAAAATTGTTGGATTTAAATAGACAGGTCAAGGCTAACACAATTGTTTAATTACAAAGAAAAAGCAAATTAAGCTAAAAAAGAGTGACCAAGGATAAATATAACCAGGTAAGCTCAAAAAGGCTCAAATGATCCAAAGATGGTCTAAATCACTTCCTATCCTAAATGTTATCTAAGATTTCACCTCTAGAGAACATCAAACAAATTCTAGAGTTCTTGACTTCACTATACTTTTTCATCAACATAAACTTTCTCTAAATCACATAAAAATTCTAAGTAAAGGAGTATAATGCTCAAATTATTGGAAGTTGCATTCTAAAATAAAGCAAACACAAGAATATTACATAAAATTAAATCATAACTATATATTTCCCAAAAGCTAAGAATCAAAAGATAATGAAAATATCATCCTAGGATTGGGACAATCATGAATGAAGTGTAACTATCTCAATTTTTTTTTGAATATAATTAAAACATGCAAAACATAACTTAAAATAAAACTAACTAAACCTAACATAACAAAAAGAATAAAC
>NW_018397256.1:1164373-1165840 GCF_002168275.2 Theobroma umbraticum | reverse complement strand
CGCATCAAGCACCCTACCTCCGATGCTAAAAGCTAATTTAAATGTAACTGTGGACGTTGGAATCACTAACACATCACGAGCTTTTTGGCAAGGACATGAAACCTTTGACTATTGAGTTTCCACCACATCAAAGCATGAAAGTCATTGGAATCAATAGCATCATGCTCACTTAAACATTTATCCAACTCTATTTCAAATCATCTTTGCCATTTTCAATCTTGTACTTCTTTTACTCAAACACAACATCTATCGTATGTAATGAGCTTTCAGTATCATTTGTTATACATTTGCTCCCTTTAACTTGATCGCTTTAACCAGTAGTCATATATTCACGAAACAACATCCTTTTATACTCATCAAGTAACTCTTCTGTTGCTTTTTCAAATTCTTAGTCATCATGGAAGCTTGATCAAGAGAATACATTTTCATTAAACACCATTCTACAAAATCAAATTTTTTCCGAAGATCATGAACAAAAGCAAAATAAAACAATGAATTCATTTTTTCAACATTTCCTCAATACTTATCAAAATTTTCCTTCATTCTCTTGGCTGTTAACTTCATATCAACATCTAAAGTTCTTTGCCAATCACATAAAGTGCAATAAGCAAAACAAATATCATAGCATATGACTAAATGCTAGACCAAAAATATAAAAATTAATTCTAGCTATAGGTACATATTAAGAATCATTAAATTGGATACTTTATTACTTAAAACAAAAGTCAAAAACATAATTTATTGCTATGCACACTTGGTTAATGCACTTTTTTAAACTTTCCTTTAATTACTGTGGTTTTATAATTTCGGTATTTTTCATTTCCAAAGATAATTTTTCATATTGTATTTTGTTTTCAAAATAAACTAATAAAAAATCAAATATTAGGTTTAAATAAGTTTTCAACAATTAAAAAATTTTAAAAAAATCTTTATTCTTTTATTATATTTAATTAAATTTTTATACTTTTATTTTGAGTCAAATAAGTATTTATTACTAATGATTAACTAATTATTATTAATTAAAATATTACTTGTCATTTTTTATCTATATGATATTAACACGATGTTAATATAAAGAGTAAAAAAATGTCACAAGATAAGGGTCATGTTATCATGTCAAATTAGTATGTTAGGTTATCATCAATTATGATATATTAACATGTTATATCATCCTTAATTATCATATATTAGCATGTCTATTACACGTATAAAAAATTATATTTTGGCGACTTAAAATACTTAAAATAAAAATATAAGTGTTCATTTAGTTCAAAATAAAAATATAAAAAATTAATTGAATATAATAAAAATATACAAATTTTTTTAAATTTTTTAAAAATAATTTAAAAACTTGTTTTAAAAAAATATTATGCCAAAAAATAAATATTCCTGTTCTGCTCAGAATTATAACAATTTTCTCTCCAAAAATCAACTCTCTCTTTTAAGAAACCAATGTAATAGTTTTTT
>NW_018397256.1:1159936-1164273 GCF_002168275.2 Theobroma umbraticum | reverse complement strand
CCCTCATCATTTGTTCAATTGCCTGATTTTGCCTTTCGTGATAGTTTAGTCAATGATCAATGCGCTCCATCCATTGAGCAACACTGCGTGTGGGAACTGCTTATGAAGATGTGGGGGCAACTTGCAAGGAACTACCAGCGGCTGGTGCAGATACCTCTAATCGCTTAAAAATGCCCATGGTGATGGGAATTTTCGATTGTTGCAACTCCTCTTTATCTTTTTAGTGCACACCAGCTCTTGCACATAATGCAATGATCAAGGAAGGAAAATTGATACCATTTCTTTTAGTGCGACTCTTATGTAAGATGGTATCAATGGATTTATGTGTGACAATGGCATAAATTAGAACTGTGTGATCCCTTGTGACATCGTTGATATGAGTGGATGGGAGTAATCATGCCACTATAAAGTGTAACCAAACTTTCAACTCTTTTTTCATGGCACTTCATTTAAATGAAACGGGCTCACCATGTGAGGTCTTCTATTAGGCTCCCAAACACAAAACGTCGATATAATATCATTGCAATCCTAATGATCGCCTAAGTATTATCCATATTCATCATTCTCAATATTGGGGGTTCCAAAAAAATGCGTTGCTAGCTTGACTGTGAAAAGGGACTTGTTTACCACAGACAAAAACAATGCCATCAACATGCTCAACCACATTTGCATAAAACTCTTGGACCATAGGCATAACTGCAACTTTAGGTTGGTTACTAAATAGTTGCCAATGTTTGTCTCGAAGCATGTCATGAATCTCCTTATAAGGAAAGATGGGGATATCTATCCTTCGTTCAAGAATTGGCATTTTGTTGATCAACGATGTATGATATCTCACAGAGGCACCAGCAGAGATGAACTTCGATCTATCAAAGGCGTCACTAGAGCTTGGTTTGGATCGTTTAGATGCCATTCGTACAAAAGAAATTTAATTATCAAAACAAATGTAGAGTCAAAGTATGCAAGTAGTGTTGCGTGCATGACCATGAAAATATGAAAGATCCATAGGGACTAATTTAATTAATTTATGTTCAATTCAATAATCCAAATTCAACAATTCCATTTACAATCTCACTCCGCAAGATGCAACATAAATTCTCTATTCCTCACAACACTCATATAGCATTCTCATAATCATAAATTTCACAATACAACAGTCCAAAATAAAAATAAAAAATAAAATAATTCTATGATAGAGCATTCATAAGAAATTATTAGTTACTGCATGTTGTTGCACCAACAATTGCAGAATTTATTTCTACCTGCCCAACCAATCATCAAAAATTAACCAAACCCATCATCTACTCACATCAACAAAACATTTAACAACTATATTTGCAGTTAATAGAAAGTCTATAAATCCATTCTATGGGCAATAAGAATTTGGCACGAATCATAAAATTTTTTTTGCACTCCAAGCATACCACATGAGAGAGTAGTAAAACCCATTAACAAACATATACAATGGATTCATTTAATATGCAACAATAATAAAATGTTACAATGACCTTGCTCTTAATACAACAATCTTTTTTCTTACTACACAAAAATTGAAAGTAAGTGATGCTCAAATATATGGTAGAAAGAGAGAGAGAGAGAGAGAGAGAGCTTACCTTAAGGGAGGAGTGAATACAAGACAAACCTAAGTTAAAAAAGATGTAGAAATTGTAAATGAAGAAGAATGCTATTAACTTTTTTTTTATGTGAGAATGGGAGCAAAATATTTGAAAAAGGAAAAGGAGAAGGTGGCTGAAGAAGAAGAAGAATGAAGAAGTAAAAAAAAATAAGGGTTTTTACAAGGGTGGGGCTGGGCCTCAATCTAGCATGCAACCCTCATTTGTGGTTCCTTAATAAAGGGCTTAGAAGCTGGCATTAAAGAAGCTGAAACATCTAAAGGCTCAAATTGATGATTAGTTCTAAGCCTAGAGTGGGTATTTAACAAATTTGAATTTTCAATAAATTCATCATCATCCTTGTCAGAACTAACAACTAAACATACTTTAAGAGGATCATTGGGATATTCTTCTAAGAAAACATCTTGTGTAAAGTCATTTACCAGACTCACAGAAATATAGTCTTTAGATGTCACAAGTAATTTTAAAGCTTTGAAAATATTAAATGTTGTTGGTCTTGAACTCTCAAAGTGAGCTCACCTTTTTCAACATCAATCAAAGCTTTAGCAATTGCTAAGAATGGACTCCAAAGGATGATTGGAATTTGCCTATCTTATTCCATGTCAAGAATTATAAAATCAACATGAAAAATAAATTTATCTACCTTGACAAGAACATCTTCAATAATTCTCCTTGAGTACGCATAAGAGTGATTAGCTAGTTGTAAAGTAACAGCAGTGGGTTCGCATTCCCCTAAACCAAGTTTCTTAAAAATTGACCAAGGCATTGAATTGATACTTGCACTTAAATCACTTTAAGCTTTTGCAAAAAATAAATTACTAATAGTGTAAGGGATTGTGAAACTACCTGGATTTTTGAGTTTTGGTGGCAGCTTATTTTAGAGAATTGCACTACACTCTTCTGTAAGAGAGACAATTTCAAACTCACCTAGCTTTCTCCTTTTGAGAGGATGTCTTTCAAGAACTTGACATAGCTAGGCATTTGTTTTAAAGCTTTAGCAAAAGGAATATTTATGTGTAATTTCTTGAAGACATGGATGAACTTTCTAAATTTCTTTTCAAGCTTTTGCTTTTGGAGCCTTTGGGGAAAAGATGGTGGAGGATGGATGACTTGAGAAATTCCTTGATTTTCAACCTTGACATCTTCTTTCTATTTAACTACAATATCTTTTTCGCATATTCTTTCCTTATCAACATCTTCATTTTCATATTTAATTGCTTTTTCATTCACCCCCTTAATTTCTTTTCCCCTCCTTAAAGTGATTGCTTGGCATTGTTCCTTACCTTTAGGATTGATTTGTGTGTCACTAGGTAAGGAACCTTAAGGTCTATTGTTGATGAATTTGCAACCTGTTCCACTTGGGTCTCAAGATTTCTCAATGAAGCTCTTTGACTTTGAATTATAGCATCAGTCTTTGATATATATTACAAGAAAAGTTCTTCCACTTGGGACTTCTTTTTAGGAATTGATGGTCTCGCTTGTTGTTGAAAACCAAGAGGCATGATGGGTTTTAGATTGGAAGGCCTTGCATTGTTGTTCCATGAAAAGTTGAGGTGGTTTCTCTAAGTAGGATTATAAGTATTGGAATATGGGTTATTCTGTTGCTTGTTGAAGTTCCCCATAAATTGGATTGATTTAGAATTGTAAGGACAATGATCATTCGAATGGCCATATCCACACATTTCACAAGCTATAAATGAATTTTAAACTACATGAACTCTAAATGTGTCAAACTTTTTGGATAGTGCAGCTACTTGCGTAGCTACTTGAGCAATTAAGGTACCAAGTACATCAATTTCATAAGCTCTAACAACTTTTTTAAGCCCTAACCTTTCTGTAGGCCATTGGTAATTATTTGAGGCCATCTCTTCCAACAGATTATAAGCATCTGCGACATTCTTACTTATTAATGCCGCACTAGTAGTTACATCAATTGTGGTTTTTATTAACCCAACCAGTACATTTTAGAATGTCTGAATTTGCAACCAATTAGGAATCCCATGATGTGGACATTTTCTTAATAGTTCTTTAAACCTCTCCCAAGCTTCATACAAGGGCTTACCATCAAATTATGTGAATGAGGTGATATAGTTCCTCATCTTTACAATCTTGGCAAGTGAAAAAAATTTGCAAGAAACTTTTGAGCCAAGTCTTCCTATGTAGTGATAGACCCATTGGGCATGAATTAAGCCAACTCTTTGCTTTATCCATCAGAGAAAACGAGAACAGTCTCAATCTAATAGCATCATCAATTACTCCATTGTATTTAAAGGTATCGCAAATCTCCAAGAAATTTACCAAATGAGGATTAGGATCATCACTGGGTAACCCACCAAACTGGACTGAAGATTGAATCATCTCAATGTAAGTTGGTTTAATTTCGAAATTATTTGCATTGATGGAAGGTCTCTTAATCTTTTGGTGCAAACCTTGCAAAAGAGGAACATGACAATTCCGTAGTGCTCTATTTGATTTGGGAACCAGATTAATGGCATTATTGCCATTGTTGTTGTTATCCTTAGCCATTGTCTGATTTAAAGCTGCAACTTGCAAATTTTCCCTTCGACGTCTTCTAAAAGTTCCTTTTATCTCAAGATCAAAAGGAGCAAGATTCAAATTGTTTCTTCTTTGCATACAATGATCAAAGCTATCTACAAGCAAACAAAATCTCATATTAAAACAA
The DNA here is from genome assembly GCF_002168275.2 of Theobroma umbraticum. Classification (NCBI taxonomy): domain Eukaryota; kingdom Viridiplantae; phylum Streptophyta; class Magnoliopsida; order Malvales; family Malvaceae; genus Theobroma; species Theobroma umbraticum. Next base: position 1,159,956 of record NW_018397256.1, on the reverse strand, counting down.
GAAAAATAAAATTTAAAGTA
>NW_018397256.1:1159196-1159926 GCF_002168275.2 Theobroma umbraticum | reverse complement strand
GCTTGGTATTAGTATTAGTAAAAATTCTAGAAACAATTCTCCAAGAACTGTGCCAAAAACTTGTCAGTTAAAATTTTACTATGTAAGTATATATATCAAATAGACAGTATATAAGCAAGTAGAGTATCGATTTTATAGAGAATTGATATAAAATTTTACTAAATATTAAAATTAAAACAATTTAATCTTATCTAAACAATCAATATCAAATAACTAAATTAACTAATTAAAGATACTTAACTAAAATTTAAACTAGGAAAAATCAAAATAATAATAACTTGAGTAAATATCGATTCAAACAAGCTTAGGATTACAATATCCTTCACACTTCATCTAAATCTTACCTCTTTTCCTTAACTTATTTCAATAGGTTGAATTGCTAACATAGAGTCCTAAATTATTTATACGGGTCTTCTGACTCATCTTATAAAAATATCTATTTTAACCAAAATATTATATCCTTATGTGAATTGAAATTAAAACAAATTCATTAAGTTCATACGCTAATTTGGCTATATATGGCCTATAGGTATATCCCTATCCTATAAGCAAATCAATTACTATGATCATATACTATCTCAATTTTAGTCTACAGTAGACTCCCTTTTCCAAGTTTGTTTAGATTCCTAAATTAATTTAATTGGTCACCAAGCAATTAAAAGCATTAAGAACAAATTGAAATAAATAATTCAATTTCATTAAAAATAAGTAAGAAAGAGATTAAAAATTA
>NW_018397256.1:1159116-1159186 GCF_002168275.2 Theobroma umbraticum | reverse complement strand
TGAGTTCAATTGCAATCCTAGAAAAAGAAAATTAGGTACTCATGATTGCAAAGACAAATAACATTATATA
>NW_018397256.1:1153347-1159106 GCF_002168275.2 Theobroma umbraticum | reverse complement strand
ATTGCGAGTAACAAGAAAAGTAAAAGCTAAGGAGGAAAACAAAACAGATATTTGCAGCTTTGCTCCCTAAGTTTCAGCCTCAACTTCTAGCTTCTTGAATCTCCAAAACTTATCTCCATAATTTTTTTAAAAATATGCTATTTATACTAACAAACTTAACCTATAGTTCCCTAAGTTGCCCTATGATTTAATTAGGCTTAAAAGTGTAATGAGAGGCCCAATCATCAATTGTAAGTCTTTAAAAATTATAATTCCCACCATAGTACGTCCAGCCATTTTCTCTATCTTTGACGTAGAACTGGGTAAAGTGATCTCATGAAAGTTGTAGCTATATCTCTTAGCTTTCCAATGGTCCAAGAATCGCATCATTGGGAGTTCTGTAACACGAGTTATAGCCAAAACACTGAAGCATATGCAACTAGACTTCCAGGGTCTTCCAACACCTTACTTTCCAAAATTAAGCCCAATTCCCTTAGTTCCTACAAAAAATATAAAAACTAATAAATAATAACCAATATAAAAGAAATAACATAAAATTAAAATAACTCACTTAAAAACAAACTAATTATAAAAACAACTAAAAATGACTAAATTATAATTAAAAATTAAAGACTTGGCTAATATTTAATAACAAAATTGGACTAAAATAATTCTACAAAATAGAATTATCATTTGTCTAGATGATGACTTTTAGATTTCTTTTTATACAGATTATGTTTGATTCTTCTTCTATAAATAGCTAAATTTCTCATTCTGGGGTTTAGATGTAGTCTTTTGTTTTTCCTATGATTACTTTTAGATGATTGATTTGAACTTATTCATGTTAAGATTTATCTATTGTCCTAAGGTTTAATTCTTGTGAATAATTTGATCATTATTTGCATGTTAAAGGTGTTATGTGATGGATTGAAATATGAAACATATCAGTAGTTCATTAAGACATTAGTCTTAGGGGAAGTGTTTTTTAGAAATAAAAACACTACTTTGTGACATCTTATGATTTATGCATGCTTAAGCTGCTACATCACTTAATGCATAAATTAGCATAGAACTTAATACATTTAAATTAATGCTTGTGATCATGAAAGTAGACATAGGATTAATATAAATAAATGTGTTATATCTTGAAAGGGAACATCAAACACCATAGGTGATTTAGTCATTTATCTTAAAAAGATAAGTTAAATTAATTAATCATAAGTTAATAATAGGGATTCAATTGATGAAATCTAAATTCTAGAATTGCAATTATTATTAGTTAAAGTTGAAGTAATTGATAGTCTTTAATTTGGATTCTGGTTAATTAGCCTTATTTAAATTAAGTTAAACTTTCTAAATAATATAGAAAACCATAATTTTGCTATTTGAAACAACCTCCTCATGGCAATAATATTCAACTCACTTTATATTATTTGTTCATGATCTATGCACTTGCAGGATTAGCATAACAAGTTTTTGACACCGTTTTCAGGAAGGTGAAAGTGACGATATCAATACCAAAGTTTTCTTTATTAATTTAGATTGTTATTTAATTTTGTTTGTTTTATTTTTGTTTTATTTTGTAGGGTATTTCTTGGTGTATCAGACAAAGCTTAAGCTTGGGATCGATAGCATTTGATCTCGAGATTGAACGTGTTTTGTGCATTGAGAAGAGAAAGAAAGTTAGAGTTAGAAAGAGAACAATAAACAAAGATGGCTGAAAATAACGCTAATGATGCTAGGGCATTGCGTGATTATGCTATGCATAATATTCACGAAGCTCCAACAAGCATTGTTAAACTAGCCATTAATGCAAACAACTTCAAGATCAAACCTAGTTTTATTCAAATGGTTTAGCAAAATCAGTTTGAGGGAAGAGTTACAAAGGATTCTAATGTCCACTTGGTTAATTTCTTGGAGATACGCGATACAATTAAGATGAATGAAGTTACAAAGGGCACCATTTGTTTTAGGTTATTTCCTTCTCTTTGAGAGATAAGGCTAAAGTATGGCTAAATTCTATGTCCCTTAATTCTTTTACCACTTGGAATGCATTTTCATGAGCCTTTTTTAGCTAAGTATTTCGCACTTGGTAAGAATGCTAAACTTTGAAATGATATTGCTAACTTTGTTCAATTTGATGGTGAGTCTTTGAATAAAGCTTGGACAAGATATAAGGCTTTGTAAAGAAAGTGTCCACACCATGGTCTTCTTGATCGGTTGATTGTGTAAACCTTTTATAATGATTTGTCACTTTCAATTATGATTACTATATATGTAGTTGCTGGAGATGCTACAATGGTAAAATCTACTAAGGTTGCATATGCTATATTGGAAAAGATGGGCTTTAACAATTATCAATGGTCCAATGAGAAAGCTATGCTGAAGAGAGTTAGAAGTATGCATAAGGTGATAGGTATTAGTATGTTAAATGCTAAGGTTGACTCTCTTGTTAAAATGATTGGTCAATTTAATGCTAATGCTATATCTAACATTATTGTGGAGGTGATCACATGAGTTTTGAGTATCAAAATGTAGAGTAAATGCAATTTGTTTCTAATTTTACCAAACAACAGAACAATCCTTATTCCAACACATATAAGCCAAGGTGGAAAAATCATCCAAACTTTTCATGGAGTAATCAAAGCAATCAAGGCAACAATCCTAGATCATTTTATCCCTCAAATTTCAGCAAGAAATCAAGGAGCTATAGCACCCTAAGAGAGCAAGCAAGTATGGAAGTAGCATTTGAGAAGCTTGTCAATGTTACTATAGATAGGTTTGAGAAGTTGGAGGCAAAGATTGATCAATTAGCTAGTCACAATAGAAATTTAGAGGTGTAAATCAAACAACTAGCTAGTTCTTCTTACTTTAGGACTCCAGATAATTTGTGTAGATAAATTGAATTCAATCCAAATGAGCAATGCGAGGCAATTACTTTGAGGAGTGGTAAGCAACTTGATGAGGTGAAAGGCAAGAATGTGGCAGATGATGGAAATAAAGTTGATCAAAAGGATATTTTTGGCAATCAAGTTCAAGATGATGGAGTTAAGCAAGAGGATGAAGTATTTACACAACCACAAGTCAAGCCATATGCGCCTCTTATTCCTTTTCCTCAAAGATTGAAGCAAAATAAATTAGACAAGCAATTTGAGAAGTTTTTGAATGTCTTAAACAACTTCATATTAATATTTTTTTTGCATATGCTTTGGCACAAACACCTACTTATGTGAAGTTCTTTGAAGAGATCATGTCTAATAAGAGAAAATTGGAATATTATGAGATAGTTGCACTTACTAAGGAGTTTAGTGCTATAATCTAAAATATGCTTCCACCCAAGCTTAAGGATATAGGGAGTTATTCTATCCCTTATACTATTGGTAATGTTGAATTTTCTAAAGCTGTGTGATTTGGGTGCTAGTGTTTTACTTATGCTTTTGTCTATTTTTAGGAAACTTGAACTTTAAGGGACAAAACCTACTACAGTTTCTTTGCAGTTAGCAAACAAATCAATCAAATACCTCCTTGGGATTATATAGAATGTTTTGGTTAAACTTGGAAAGTTTTACACTCTCGATTGACTTCATTGTGGTTGAGATGGAAGAGGATGTTGAAATTCCTCTTATTTTGAGACGACCATTCTTGGTTATAGTAAGAGCAATCATAAATGTGAAGAATGGCGAGCTGTCATGACCAAATCTAGGCTCATGATCTGCATAAGTATATTGATGGGAATGACCCTCTTAATCTTTGCAAGCTTGAAAAAAATGATTCAATAAATCAATAAATTAAATCACATCATGGGACTCATCTCTATGCACTTATATACAAAACATGTATGGTTATAGTTATGGCAAATATCAAAACATCAATTTGCATGAATCCATGCGCAAAGTGCCAAAGCAAAACAAATACAAGGTTTAGACTAATCTAAACCCATTAAGTTTTAATAAAAAGCTATGCCTATCATAACATATTATATCTTAACAATCCAACCTAATAACCTATCATAACATATTATATGTTAATCGTTCAATCGAATAACCCAATACATTAATTAGCAATTTAAGAGGCAAATAGAACATAGGAGGAAAGCTATAACACACAAAGTAAAAAAACAATTCATTTAAGTTTGAAAAATTGTTTTCTCTTCTAATCTTGTGCACAAAAAGTGAAAGAGACTCTTGTTATAATTTTATTCAGTCATATATATAAATGACACCATTATTGCTATTAATGTACATTTCTTTTGTGTCTAATCTCTTTTGAATTTTATTTAATTTTTGAGATGAGTGAGAATTGAATTATATATAAAGTGCTCTTTAACTGTTTAATGTCTCTTTCTACTTGGCCCCTTTTTGAAAATGCTCTAGCTTCGCCCCTAGCCATTGTAGGGAATTGTTTTTACATTCTTTTGCTAATATTAATTCCATGCAAACTAGTCTTAATTCAAGCTTTACTTTAGGTACTTTTGGTTAAGATGATGAATTATTATAACTATTAATCACCATCTAAACAATTTGTGCCCAAAAAGATTGCTAGTGATTATGAATTGGATGCAATTAGTGCTTCGACAGTCTAAGTAGATACTTTGTCTTAGAAAATTGACACTTACGGTGTTAAAATTTTTTAGAGTTCTTTTGTAACAAGCTAGCTTTGTGGAGATAAGCATTCAAGTGATTGTTGTTTAGCCTATTACGAATCAATGCAATTTGATGGAAGCTTCAATGAGCAGTAAAATAATTCATACTCCAATAGCTATAACATGATAACTTTACTATATAGAGTTATTTTGACACATTTTTTGAGCTTAAGTAGGTAGGTCTTTGAGATTTTAGATTTAAATTTAAGTAATTTAAGTGTTTTTCATAGTTAAGTTAGAGTACATGTTAATTAGTTTGATTTAAGTTATTTTGGCTTAATTTTATGTTATTTTATTTTAAGTTACTTTAAGAGTAGTTATTACTGATTCTCTTATCGTTTTGATAGGAAATTTCATGAAAAAGGCTTATTTGATGAAAATCTATGCAAGTATGGTGATGGCTTTGTTCATATAGATTGTAGTATTTCAAGGATAACTTGAGCTACAAAAGTCCAATTGATGCAATTATTTATACATTGGAATGCTAAGAGAAAGGGCTTTAACTTTGATGTGCACCGATTCTCCCAACTCCAATTGGAACATGGGAAAAATCTTTGTCAAATTTGGAGCACTACAACAATTTGCATGGACTAAACATGATGTGGTATTTTGAGCATATATTTCATGACAGAAGTCTAATTGGCGTGATTCTTAATCCATTGAAATGAAAAGACTCAGGAGTACATCTTTTATGTTCACACTTTGCCTAGTTTGGTCTGGAAGAAGGAGAAAATTATATCACAAAATGAAGTAGTTCAGTAAAGACAACATAAAAGGGGAACACCGTAGTGCCATTAGATAACAAGGCGCCGCGGCACCTGACGAGTTACCAAAAATTTGTTTTAGATGGGATTTTGGAAACTAAGGCTTTTAGAGCCTATTTAAAGTGTCTTTTTTAAAGGTTTTAAAAGGGAAGATGCAACAAGCAATTTCTCCAGAGAAAAAGAGCCAAAAACAAAGTATGAAAGTAAGAGAATGTGAGGGAGAATCAAGATCACAAAGCTTCAATTATTAGTTTTCTCTCTTTACTTTTGTGTTTTTCTTTTTTTTTATTTGGATTAATGGCTAATTTTATTTGGATGAAGTTTTTATTAGATATTATGAGCTAAATTATCTTTCTAGGATTGTGGTGGATTTC
>NW_018397256.1:1148455-1153330 GCF_002168275.2 Theobroma umbraticum | reverse complement strand
TTTGTTTCTCTTTTATTTACTATGAATGGGTATAGTTTTACTTATTCAAATTTGCTCTAAATGTTTTTGTTTGTTTGGCCAACAATTAACTGATTTGTAAATCTAATTGAGACTCGACAGAGAGATTTTAGATTGGACTAAAATTTGAAGAGTGTATGTTCACGTCGCTTAGGTGATTTGATTCACAATTCGAGTAGACATATGTCAATTGCCATACATAGCCAAATTAAAACACTAGCTTAATGAACTTAATTTAATTGATTCCTATAGACATATAATAAACTAATTAAGTTAGGTATTTATGCAAGCATCTCGACAAAGACTTATACATAGTTTTGGATTATAGGTTATGTAAGCCACTTGTGAATGTAAATAATAGGAGAAGCTAGTATCAGATGAAGTGTTGAATGAGCCCATAATCCTAAGTTTTAATATATTGTCTTTTTCAAGTGAATTTTTAGTTTTTATTAATTAATTTAATGTTTGATTTAATTTAGTTTTAATTAATTTTCTAAAACATCAAGTTACTTAAATAAGGTTAATTTGTAATAATTTTAGTACTTAGTAAAGAATTATGAGCAAATCCTTGTGGGATACAATTCTGGGCTTACTGTTTGTATTACTTGTTTGATATGTATTCTTGCGTGTATTAAAATCGACAACATAACTCAGGGTGGCATCACCCAAATTTTCATGTAGTAATGATCAGGGTCCTACGTATTCATCATAGTGTGTTTCCCATAATAGTTTTCAGTCACAAGTTAGAGTCCTTATACTTGAGAATAAGCTAACTTTGGAAGAGATGTGTATGCAACACATGGCAAATATGAATGCAGTCATTCAAAGTAACAATGCTTCAATGAGAAATATTGAGACACAAGTGAATCATCTTATTAATGGCATCAACAATAAGCTTCAGGCAACTTTATCAAATGAAATTGAGCCTAGTATTAGAAGAGAAGAATATGGCAAGCATTTTGATGAGGTAAACGACAAGAATGTGGTAAATGATGGAGATAAAGTAGATCAAAAGAATACTTCCAGCAAGTAAGTTCAAGATGAAGAAGTTAAGGAAGAGGAGGAAGTATCTACACCACCACAAGTCAAGCCATATGTGCCTCTTATTCCCCTTTTAAATACAATTGATGAGTTACCTAAAGAGGTTATTGATATGGAAAATCTAAAAAAACTCCTTGAAGCTTGTTTAGTTCAAGATGCAACAACAAAGGACAAGAATGAAAAACTCACAAGTGGCACACATATTTTGATCGTTATACCAAAAGTGTATTATTCAAGAAGAACTCAATTTGAAAATTTAGGTAAAAGTCAGCTTATTCTACCACTTTAGGTTGAGCAAGCACCAAATCTTGAGTTAAAGCCATTACAATCTCATTTTAAGAGGAGGCTACTTTCACATCTTGAGCTTTTTCCATGCAAACTCAAACCCCTTAAATAGTGAATGAAGACTTCAACTAAACCCAAGTTTCTATAACTCTTACTTTTTTATTTAAAGTTATTTTTTAGATTTTTTTCATTTATTTATTTTTTGTTCTTTTTCTTATTTAGATTTTGTTTAACCTTAATGGATTTTCCCAACAACTTTGGATATAATGATGATGAAGATTGAAGGATTTTCGCTGAGTATTCTTGACTTTTCTTCTTTACATTTTAACATTGAGGACAATGTTAGATTCAAGTGTTGGGGGGTGAGAGGGAGTTTAAGCTTTAAACTTTGCTTTTTGTGTAATGACCGCTCCTTGATCTTTACCGATGTCCGAGTCTTGTGGGAGAACCCACGAAGTCTCGAACAAGCCTTAATTGAAACTTTTGTTAATACATTCTAGTTGTTCCACCAACTTATATAATCCTTTTGAATCGTATAGCTCTTTGTAATATGATTTGTACAAATGTCATTATAAATTGACTTAACCTTTATTCCCCATAATTGTAAAACTACATCCAAATGTATAATTTCTAACTATACATTTACATTGAGACTAGTGTCTATTTACAAAAACAAAATACACTATGGACAACTCGACCTCTAACGGTAGAGTGACTTAAAATAAGTGTTATGAGATGCCTTTATCTATCTGCAGTGAACAATAAATGTCGATGAATGCACGCTAGGCCGATCACTATCTACAAAACAGAGATAAGGGGGGTGAGTCTTGCAGACTCAGTGATCATCGACTCCGTGTGTAGGGTGTAGATAGGAAATAAGCTTAGAGTAGATAATTTGAAAGATAAAATCAGAGTATAAAATGGTACATCATAAAACCAAATAACAAGTGAGGTGTTTGTGGTTTGTAAAAAAATGCCATAATATATGTGCAATACTTCCTTGGCAAATAATGACGAAACAAAGCGTAGTAAAATAAATTTCAATCATCAAAATCATTTATTTTGTTCAAAAATACAATATCCATATAAAAGTAATCATGTATATCCACATACATCAACTCATGATCAATATATAAAGCACTGAAAGCTTTTAATCAAATAGGGGAGCTACGAAAAAACATTAACTCTCCACCATGCAAAAGAGTGCTAGTCTAAAAACTCTTAAGGCTTTCGAGTAGGTAATCATAGATATCAACTCGTGGACCCTCTTCCACGTAATAACAATCAGAGAGGCCCCCCTACACCAACTTCCCACAGCCATGGCAATCTCGACGATGTTGGCCGACATCAAAGAAATCATGTGGTCACAACCACGTATATCAACCCGTGGCCTTGGCACATATAATCACAAATCGTGGTCTAGCCATGTCTAATCACAGACCGTTGCCTAGCCATGTCTAACAACAAAGTTGGCAACCCAAAGGTTCTCTAGCTAGAACTCACTTGTGCATAAGGATCGCATTATCTCGATGTGACATTCAGCCTACTCGCGATGTGCTCAATTTTTCAAAACCATTTTCAAAAACAAATCAAGGTTTTTAAGACTTTTTCTTTAAATCATTTGAAAACCAAGTTTGATAACCTTTCAAATTACTTTTCACATTAACATAATCATTTGCATAAAGCTCAGATTAAAACCGGCTTTCAAAAATTTGCATTTAAACCATTTAACAAGTGCATTTAACTATGCTTATCACACAAAGATACAAGGCATGATTTTTGACGCAAAACATTACAAAAGGGCTTGTTTCCAGTTTCTAAAACATTTACATATATGATATATATATATATATATATATATATAGTATACATAACAACTTCCAAATCCATTTGCATCCATAATTGCCTATAGTTTCTACTAGCTCATGCTTTTCACAAAACCAGTATAATTGATTACAAATCCACTTAAAAATCGCCTATCAAGGCTAACAACTCATGCTATCCATAATTGCATTTAAAGAAAACTAGCAACATTTATTAAACGTATATCAATATATAGTTTATAGAACTTTTGAAATAAACACCCCTTACTCACTTTACAATGGCAAGATATTACTTTGCCACTAATATTTCCTCAAATGCTTACTTTATGCTTGCGGTAATAATCTTTGCTTTGTCACTTCCTGAAATCATTTCAATCCAATGCATTTAATAAGTTTTGCTGCCAATATATTCTATACTTTTGTTTCTTATTCTTAAGGGATAGCCATTTACACTTAATCATTAGTGTAAATTTTGAATTACATAAACCCAACAATTGTTTGACTTTAAACGCCCACGTCAATCTCCTAATAATATTTGTTATGTTCAAACTATTATTTTCATACTATTAATCACATATATGGTAGCAACTATAAATTCGATTTCACCAAGTGATTTCTAAGCTTATGTACACCATTATTCACGTTTAACATGCTGCCACTAAGCACAATATCAAGTTTTCCATTCATGTTGTACCAACATTCTTACATTTCTTTTTTTTTTAAATCTTTCAAAACAACGTATATCCACAATTTCTTTTTCAAGCTTTTAACTAGCATAATTATTTCCTAACCGTACTTAAGGAATCACACAATCGTTTTAAATTGCATGTCCTACCTTTGTGATGACTTGGATCTCGCATGTAACATCAATATTCTTCCAAAGCTTTAATCATCAAGCTGCCAACATTATTCACAAATTATTTTCTTAGCAATTTTACCAACCGTAGGCCTTAAAACACAATACCATGCTTGCTTTTTCTCTTTCACTTGGAATCCATCATCCGTCCAAGAGTTTGATGGCTTGCATGTCACTAAATCCTCTTCAATCAAGCTTTTCTTTGCTGCCACAATACATTTCTTATGGTTACTAATCCATTTCAAAGAACATTGAAGCTAAAACCACAATCCTTACCTTTTTTTTTTCTTGTGTCTTAAAACCAAGCTTTCCACCTCCACCAACACTCCACGATTTCTCTCTTGAATGTTGAAGGCTCTTTGGGTGGTAAAATATCAAATCTCTACAAGATAAAGGAAGGAAACCTCACAATTTCTCTTGAATCCTCACAACCCGAGCCTTCCCCACTGGGCCCTCTTTTTTTCCTTTTTCTTTTCTTCTTCTCGGGTGGAGCTTCTCAAAGCAACTTCTTCTTTCTTTCTTTTCCTCTCTCAATGGCCGGCTCTCTCAAGTCTCACCAAGGCCAATTCCCATTTCTCTTTGACTCTTGAATCTTGGTATTTATATGGCCACCCATTTAACTAATCACAACACATGCACACATTCACCTTTTATTTTCATTTGGCCATTTTGCCAACCAATGGGTTTCATGCACCAATTTCCTTTCTTCCACATTGGTTAAAAATCTTCCTTTACTTATCTATATCCATTCTTTAATTTATTTCCACTTAATCCCACCTTAATTGTGCCCAATGATCTTTCATGCAACTTTCCCATCTTAATTTCCATTTGGCCTCCTCTTTGGCCAATGAC
>NW_018397256.1:1134779-1148445 GCF_002168275.2 Theobroma umbraticum | reverse complement strand
ACTATATTTTCTTTTCTTTTAGTCTAATTGCCATCAAGTGTTCACCATGCATAAATGCTCTATGGATTCTTTTAACTTAAAAATCCATATGCGTGTGTTATTTTATTCATTTTGTCTGATGCTTTTTTGTTTGTCACATGGTGGGAGTCCCACATGTTCCCTACTATGAGTACATCCTTGCATACATATCTTTGCATGTAATAGCATTTGTTATATGCATATTCCATCCTACCACATAATCTAATTTTCCTTGGCTAGTTAATTTCCATTAACTTCAAATTTTGAAATTACACATAAGTCCTCGAATATTTTTTCTTATTTACCATTTGACCTTCCAAACTTTTCATCTTTTTCAATTTGGGCCTTCAATCATTTCTTTAATTCCAATTTCTTTCTATTTTTCTTCCTTTACGCTTGTACAAATAAAATATCAAATTGATACTTCACCAAGTGTTACCATAATATTTAAATATATACTTACCTTCTTTTGCTTTATTTAATAAAGGCACACGGACCCCACTTATGTCATTTTTCTTCAAAATTCTTTCTTACTTCTTCTCCCCCACTTAGATTAGTCATATACTCTTCCTTCGTGACTAATTTCAAGAACAGATAATATATTAATATTTTAATATTATTTTATTAATAAAATATTATTTTATTTTAAAATTATCCACTTGTCTCCTCGAGTCCTAAAGTGTCTCACTTTGTCTTAGTTCACTTCCAAATCACCATTTTGCCTTGCTAATTCTTCCTCGATAAAATTTTATTATTTTATTATTATTTTTTAGCATGTGAAATATTTTATTCCAAGATGTAACTTCCACTTGTCTCCACTTTTTCGCACTTAATTTAGCTTCAATTGACTCTCGTCCTATAGATAAGGTTGTATTGGCTTCTATATGAGGGCGCGATATGTTACATTTTGTTTTTACATTTCATGTCTTTAAGCTTCAAGTTAGTTAAGTTTGTTAATTTTTAGTCTTTTTTTCTTTTAAGAAAATGTTGACTATGAGAAGTTGCATCAATTGCTTTGATTTACTTATCTAATAACAAAAATAGTTCTCTTGTTATCTTGTGCTCTTAGTAAATATTGTTTGAGTATTATGTTAAACTTTGTTATCGAGCATCTTGAGTTATAGAATTTGTTTTAATTTCTCTCAAGAAGAAATCCTAAGCTACACTTAGTTAGGGAAATGACTTAGGTCTTCTTTGGATCGTTTGAACTTTTTAAGCCATCATGCTATACTTTATCCTTAGTTACACCTTTTAAGCTTAATTTTTCCTTTTCTCTGATTAAAAACTTAATAAATAAGCTTAGTTTATAAATAAATATCCACTTTAACACCCATCACTCTCAAGTGCATAGATCATTTTAGGAGTGTAATTGAGCTAAGTAATTAAAAAAAAGGTAACAAAAGTGAAATTTGTGGGAAATTCAAAAATTTGTGAAAATATTCACCCCATTATCTTTTACAATAAGAAATAAGTTTTGGGTGTTCAATTATGAATAAAAGAAGAAAAAAATAAAAAAAATAGAATAAAGTGTTTGATGAATGAAAAAAGGTGAAGAAAGAGAAGAAAAATGGTGGCTAGGACAAGTGAAAATAAAGCTCATTATAGGTCCTAGAATGATTATGTGCTTAGGGTGATGTGAGCTACATATTATCCTATATCCTACATTGACCCTATCCATACATTACAAACTTGATAAAATCCTAAGGATCCTTGAGCAAGTGTTAGTCTACTTTAGTGGAGAGAGAAATGAAAAGCAAACATATGAAACTCTTGACTAATTTAAATTTTGCATAAACATAAACCTATCCGAATGGCATGATATTCATTATAAGAGACTGCACACACACAGATGGGCATCCATTTGAAAATGTGCTTACAATTAAGTTAAAATGTAAACTTGAATAATATTTATGATTTGCTTTAAGTGAAAAATCGCTAAGTCTTTGAGTGTAGGCAAAGCTTTAAATAGTGTTCTTCGTTTTTCTTTAACTAGTTAATACATGATTAAGCTAGTTTACTTCAAGTTATTTTGGTTCATTTGAATGGAAAAAATACATATTTTTAGCAATAGATGATTTAGTTCCTATGTTTTAAGGTCCTTAAAAGAGAAAGGGTCAAGTGGCAAGGAATTGTATAAGTTGGTCAAGTGCAAACTTCATCGAATATGATGCGGTATTTCAGAAATTACTTGAGCTACAGAAGTCTAATCAATGTGATTCTTGAACCATTGAAAAGATAAGAGGAACGGCTATAAGTTTGATTATCACTTCACCTAATTCTGATCGGAACATGATCAAAATCATGTCAGAAGTAACCAAACTGTGCAATTCTGCACTAGGTAGCTTGAAGAGCCAAGAATACATGTCCCCCACACCAGTCAATAAGTTTGGCACCGCAACACCAGACATGAGATTTTTAAAATTTGCATTTCTTGATATTTTAATCTAGGGCTTTAAAGGAGGGATATAAACAGGCCATTTTGACTGGGTTCAAGGGTTGGAAAGATAATAGCTCTTTAGAAGAAAAAGAACCATAAACAAGAGAAGAAATGAAGATCAAGGCTCAAAAACCTAGAGAAATTTGTTTATCTCTCTAGATTTACTCTTCTCTCACTTTCTTTTGCTGCATTTATGGTTTCTTTTTTGTGGATGATGCTTGTTGAAAATATGATGAACTAAATAGCTTTTTTTGTGATTGTTGTTTATCTCTTCATGTAGATTGGATATTTTAACTCTATTTTACTTATTGTTAATGGGTATTGTGTTGTTTATTGCAAATCTATACTTATTGTTCCTAATTGTTTGATCAACAATTAGATTGATTTAGGTCTCTAAATGCAACTTGATAAAGGGAGTTTAGAATAGATTGAGGGTTTGAATAGCATGTGTTCATTTCACTTAAAGATTAGGTGATTTGATTAGTATGTATGATAGAAATATACCTAAACACCATATGTGGCCAAATTTAGAGCCAAAGTTTAGTTAACCTTCCTTAATTAATTTACATAGACATAAAGAGAATTAATTATGAAAGATATGTTTACAAGCATCTTGAAAGAGAATTGTAGACAATTTTGGATTGTAGGATAGCAACCAACCAATTAGTTTCAGTATAAAGAGAGAGATTTAATTCAAATGAAAGGTTGATTAATTCCACAATCTTAGGCTTTAATTCACTGATTCTTTAGTAATTTTAAGCATTAACTCCCTAGTTTAGTTTTGTTTCTTAAATTTCATTTTTAATTAATTTTCAAATTTGATTTACTTAGATAAGATTAGAGTGCCCAATTTTAGTACTTTGCAAGAATTTAGATACAATTCTTTGTGGAGACAATATTTTTCTTGCTGTTATATTACTTGTGCAATATGTGCACTTGCGTGTGCGTAAAGTTAGCAACAAGTAAATATGAGGAGGGGGAACAAGCTAAACGAAAGAGTGTTTGTCAAATACACTTTCAAAATAACAAAATTATAGCAATTTCAATTGAATCCAAAGTCATCCATTTTAATGTGTCAAATATTTCAAAGATTTCCAAAGTCCACTTGTTGCAATCATATCAAATATCTCAAAATTTTCAAAGTCTGCTTTTGTGAGCGTATCAAATATTTCAAAGATCTCTAAGTCTATTTTTGCAAGCATATCAAATATCTCAAAATTCTCAAAGTTGGCTTTTGCAAGCATATCAAATATTTCAAAATGCTCAATGTCCTCTTTTAAGAGTATCAAGTATTTCAAAGATTTGCATGTCATGTCTCAGGCAAAATCAAATATTCAACGAATCTC
Source organism: Theobroma umbraticum (assembly GCF_002168275.2). NCBI lineage: Eukaryota > Viridiplantae > Streptophyta > Magnoliopsida > Malvales > Malvaceae > Theobroma > Theobroma umbraticum. The sequence goes on along the minus strand of NW_018397256.1, from coordinate 1,144,644 downwards.
GAAGCTTGTTTCCAAACAAATACAAATTTGTTCAAAATGTTTTACACAAAAAGTAGTTGAAAACCCATACATAGTCTTTGAAAAAAAGTTATACTTTATTCTTTTTAAATCTCTTCAAACATCCTAAATGAAAATGAGTATTTTAATTGATTTTAAAATGTTTGAAGTGGAAAACAAAGTATACAAAAGTTTAGTTCTAAAGCAAATTCATTATTTTTAGAAAATCCTTTAAAGCCTTTTTATGTTTAAAGATAAGTCTAACCTAATCAAAATGGAATACTCAAAGTCCAAACATCAACCAAACAAACATCCAAAGTCCAATCCAAATGTATCAAACCCAAACATTAGCCAAACAAATATCCAAAGTCCAAATCAAATGTATTAATTCCAAACATCAACCAAACAAATATCCAAAATCCAAATCAAATGTATCAAGTCCAAACACTAAAGCTGAACAAATATCCAAATCCGAATCAAATGTATTAAGTTCAAACATCAAAGCCAAACAAATATCCAAAGTCCAAATTGTTTATGTTAAACATCATTTCAAATAGATTGTAGAGCACTAAATAGCATAGACAATAAAAACAAAGTGTGCCGTAGTACGAAAGTGGTTTAGAAATTAGTCATTGACCATATAACAAAGGGGTTGAACTCTGTTAGCTACCAAACTAAAACTAAGCATTGTGCACAATGGCTAGTCATTATTGTCACCAATTACAAGTTTATACCTTAAGTAAGCTTCACTGAAACATTTTTACAAATTTTCAAATATTTAATGTTTGTTTCCAACGAAAAGATGAATGTAGTCACCATCCAAGATCAAAAGGGTAAAAAAAAAAACTAAATCCAAGTATCCAAAAGTCCATTTCTAAATAAAGGGTGAATTTAATCATCAACCAAATCAAAGATCAAAACCAAACCAAATCGAAGTCATCAATCATACCAATATCTCTTAGGTTCTTTTCAAAAATACCCCTTATGCATAAAGTGTTTTTCAAACTAATTCTCTCCATAATTTTAACTATTTTTAAACAAGAGAAATTAATTTTGAAAAAATTTGCCCTTAATGAAACCAACCCATATGTTTGGGTCAGCGTCTCAACCCAACCCATATGTTTGGGTCAAGTTTTTAGCCTTTGTAACTCCTAAGCTTTCCTTGATAGACCATTCATCTTTAAAGCATCCTTACTAGAGCATTCCTTGTCAGGTCAACTTTCAAGCATTTTGAGTAGTGATAAAAGTATTTTTGAGTGGTTTGAGCATAAAGGTAAGCATATTAGAGAACTGAGAGAAAGTTCACATTTTGTGCCTTAAGTTAATTACCATAAAATTGCATATATTTTTAACCATATGTAGAAAGGTAGGCATATTCTTCATAGTCTTTACATTTTTCATTTCTTGTTTTTAAGCATAAAGGTAGGCATATTTTTCATATTCTTTATATTCATGTTGTTTGAAGTTGTTGAATTTAAATTTGAATTTAGTAGTGTTGGTGGTTTTTGGCTCGAGCATTGACAGGGTCTACATGACTAGTTGATTGGGCATGCATGACTGGTTTTAGGCATTAAATTTAAGGGTTTTAGGCATTGTGTGACTTAGGGTTTGAGTGAATTGTTGATAAGGCATGCGTGACGTGTTTTAGGCATTGGGTTTAAGGGGTTTAGGCATTGCATGACTTAGAGTTTGCATGACTGATTGATCGGGCATGCATAACTGGTTGATAAGGCCTTGATGACTGGTTTTTAGTCATTGCATGACTAGTTAGTAAGGCATTACATGATCAATTTTTAGGCATTACATGACTGATTTTTAGTCATTGTGTGTCTACTTTCTAAAACATCGCGTGACTACTTGATAGAGCATTTCGTGATTAATTTGTAGGGAATTGTGTGACCAGTTTTTAGGCATTATATGACTATTTTCTATAAGGCATTGTGTGACTATCATTGCTTGGATATTAATGCTTTTATGTTTTTTGCTCAACTTTAATGCTTGTATTATGTATTTATTTTGTTAATTAATTAGCCATACTTCACATGTGGCTCATTTATTTTCTTTTATGTATGCAAAGATAGTAGAAACTAGTTTTTGCTCTTTTTTATTCTTCCTTAATCATATTTGATAAATGGAAATATTATCTGGTTTCGGTTGTAGTTAGCCAGAATAGAACAAGATAACCTAGAAGCTTTGCTTTGTGTTTCGAAGGACCAATGGGGCTTCAATGCCAACATTAACATCCACTATAAGTGGATGCAAGTACATGTCATACATGAGGTGTTGCAAAAAGTAAATGAGTTGGACACAAGGAAGAGAACATGCTTTAGGAAGTTGATGAACGTTGAATTAGAAAAGAGTTTATTCCGTGCTAGTCTCATGCACAACACATTACTGCACAGAATAAATGAACTCGATGCCATCGAGGGTGAGTTATGGTTTGCCATAGGCAATACCAAGGCCTGTTTCTCGAAGAGTGAATTCTGCTTGGTGATTGGACTTAAGTTTGGCCTTTTGTCGAATGTTATTTCTACTCCCTACGAGGCATCCTTGGAGGAATTCATGAGAGATACTAGGAGTGAAAAACCAAGTAAAGCACCAAGATGTGTTATTGTCAGTCGAGAATGGGTAGTTTGAGTAGAACGAAGACGTAACAAAGATGGCCATTCTTTAATCGTGAACACTAAAACACCATAATAACTTAGTAAAATTTTATGCAACAAGGAAAATGGAACACTTGAAGGTGCACTACTTGAAGTGCCCATACAAATCTACAGAAATGGTAATGTTTCTTTTGAGCCAACCCCATTGGTGGAATTTAGAAGCCTCTTGATATGTAATCCATGGTCATACTCCATACATAAGTGCCCCATGGGAACATATTCCACTAGTTGATTTTCTTGACTAGCAACAATAACCACAGAGTCATCAATCTTTTGTAATATTGGCTGAATAAAATATTGTAGGCAATTGCTGATATCTAAAGCTTCTTTAGATCCTAGCACCAGGCTGAAGACACTTACCTAAGAATGCTAAAATGGCATTGTAAGGAGAGGCCCATAGGCTTCCACAAGCTGATTACAGATTTGAAGAGTGAAGGTAGGGTGAGGAATGAAATCATGTTGTTTTTATTTTCTATTATTTTGTTGTCATCTGTCAACTAGCTTTCAACTTAATGGTAATGTATGTTTTGGTGCAGTTATGACCATAAGGGACCTTAAAGCCAACTGTAGAGTAGAACTCAAAGGCATATTGGGTCGACATTGATATTCCTTTATCTTGAGGGCAATAATACATTCCATTATGGCAGTTGGAGGGTTGAGCAGCATTTGGTCTCGAACAAAGGAGGAAGATTATCATGCGTAAGGAGAAAAGGGTAATAGAAGCTATTAAGCGAAAGTGCATTATGGATGAAGAGGTCGATGCCTCTTCTATTGCTCTTAAGGCTCTTGCTACTTAATCATTGGATAATGATCAAATGCATAACCCTATGATACGTCTTCAGATGCATACAACCTTAAAGTATGGGTTGAAATGGATAAGGATGCAGTGAAAGAAAGAAATGCATTCAATCACTATAGTTGGAAATCCAACGGGAGATGCTGCCGCATATCTAGTCAATGCAAGAGATCTAGTGGGAGATACAAAGGTTGGAGGACTGGATTGCACATCAACTACTTGACCATATGGAGGTATGAGCTTCTAACTTTTGTCATTGCATGACTTATAGCATTTGAGATCTATTTAATGTTTTAATGTGTTTAATTTCTATCACTATGTAGAGTCAATCTTGTAGTCAATAGGATGGTGCACGTAATGAAGAGGGCGATGCTCCTAGGGTTGATCTTAATGAGCTAATTGGTATTAATAAGCTAATTAGTTCAGCTCAAAGCTCACCTTCTCTTGTCCCTTACATAACTACGCTTGAGGCACTACACATTACTTGTAACATAACTTCGCTTGAGGCCCCTCAACATACTCAAAGCACACTTTCTCCTAAGGCTCCACCTTTACCTCCAGTTGAAGAAGCACAGCTGAGCATGGCTAACAAATACCTTCAAAGCCCTTACGTTAACCCATTATTAGTCCAATGTAAAGTGAACAATGTGTTGAAAGACAAATACGAGCACTTCAAGAAAAATGAGCAAGCTAGGTAAAATGAAAACATTACATGATGTTAGGCATTACAGATTGAAATTATTGAATCCAGCAACCTTTTGATCTCAATATTTTATATGTGCTAGGTTAACATTTTGGGTATCTAAGGGCAGAAAGGGCCTGAATTTTTCAAGTGTTTAGAGAGGTAAGTTGAGTGGCTAGACAACCAACACATTACTGCATGCATCAACGTCATGTGTAAATGTGCACATGAGCACCATTCCCTATTGTACAAGCAAAAAATATGCATTCTTGACTCGAGTTTCTATGTAAGTGTATTACAATGAGTTTTAATTATTAAAATATTTGTTAAAGGGTTTGGTTCATGTTATTTAACTATTAAGTGTAACTTAACTGACCGGAGATTATGCATGCTCTGTGTCCTGAAATAGACCTTAAACCCTCTGATCAATAGTTCAAGCTAATGAAGGTGGTTATTCCTGAACATTTGCTTGATTATACCAAAGGTGAGAGTCCGTCGTGGGGAAAGCCATGGCATAAGGTGGACTTGATTTTGGTGCTGTGCCATTTTGACGGTCATTAGGTTTTACTACATATCAACTTGGTGAAATGAGGTATAACGCTGGTGGCCTCTTCATATGGTCATCAAGATACAGTTACGTTCGGATTGTGTGAGGAATAGATATGTCTCCTAAGCGAATTGTTTTCCTTTATATGCCACTAGTTCAAGTACTTTAATAGCACACATTTCAAAAAACTACCTTAGACACGGATGAGCTAAGAATTAAATTCTGAAACCTCGAAATAGTTGGACAAGAACACTTGCCAAGATTAGGTGATCATTGCAATGGAATGGTTGATCGGTATGTGCGACACGACTCTGAGGAAAGACGCCATTAAAGGGCTTAGGAAAATATATGCACTAGAAATTTTTGCTAATAGTGTTGAGACTTAAGTTTGTAACTTTGTTTAATTTTTCTATTCAAACATAAGTTTGTAAAGTAACTTTGTTTATTATTCTCTTCATTATTTTCTTATTCACATAAAATATTAAAATTGTATACAACTAATTGAACAAGCCTGCATGTTTTTATCTTTTTTACATATTACATAGTTCTCCTAGTCTAGATAAAACATTGACTTTGGATCAATCTGAACAATCAATTAATGTTTCAATGTCAGAAGATGCCATCAATATCTTAAAGCTTTAGGCCATAATGTTTGTCTTTATAGATCAATAAATAATTCAAAAATCTCACATCACTGTCTTTAACTAGTTAAGGGAATTTTCTAGGTATTAACACTTCTGTCTTAGACCTATCACTTCAACACAGAATTGCACTAATGATTAAAAAGGGCCTTAACTAATTAATGCATGATAGACATTGTGTGAATTAGGCATTGCATGACTGGTTTATATACATTGCATGGCAATTTTTTAGGCTTTGTGTGACTAGTTGATAGGACTTTACGTGACTAGTTGATAGGCATTACATGACTGGTTGATAGGCATTGTGTGATTGGTTTATATGAAGCATAGGAAGGCAATTTGGATGAACATATATTGATAAATTCTATTGAATATCGATAGATGACCACCTGAAAATGTTGCAAAGCAAAGAGGCCCAGAAACTATCGATAGATCTAATCGATGATAGCCAAACGAAATTACCCTAAACCAAAATGAGAAGCATATATCGATAGATGCACGGAACTTATCAATAAATGACTAAAAAGGGAAAATGATAGGGCACAATCTATTGATAGATCACACTAGATATCGATAAATGAGGACCCAAGACCAAAAATAACTAGTGCTCAAAAAATCTATTGATATATTACCGAGATCTATGAATAGATTACCACCTAGGGCTATGTATTTGCATGTAATCTATCAACAAATGTGTCAAGCAATCGATGGATTTTCTCTTTTAAATGTCTCTCCCACTTTATTTTTCTCAAACTTGTGACTTTTTCTCTCGCAAATCTACTTAAATCAACCTCATCTTTCTTGATTTTTCATCCAATTAAAGTGATTTTCTACTTTTTTTTCAGCCTTTTACCTCCAACCTTTCATCAAATCAGTTCTAAAATCCTTCCAATTAGTTTGTAATTCCCAAACTCATGGTTCTTTCTTTCTTAGATTTTCACCTTTTCGTTGAGATTTGCAGCAAAGTTGTCTAATTAAATCCCTCTATTCCATAATCTTAACCTTCCCACCGACTTTTTCATCCAAATCCCTCACATTTTCTTAAACTCCACCATGAACGTAGGTAATTGATCTCCAAGCTTTCAATGTCTCTGTTGGAGCCAAGTCTTCCTCAACCCCTTACGAGAGTTTTCTCCTTCACAACTTCACTTATCAGCTGCATGCCAAGAAATTCAGCGACAACTTCGCCAAACGAAAGGTAATGCCCAAGTGCATTAATGACTTTGATTACCTAGAATCTATTCATTTTTTGTATCTTACCAATTTTGACTATTTAAGCTAAACTCATTACTTGAAATTGAATCGAAAGTATAATGAGAACTTAGTTGGGGTCTTTCATTTCAATGCCACTCAAAAGTTTCTTGATTCTAAGTCTGGTGAATTTGTCTCCCATGACAATAGGCTTGTCACTTATGTCATGGGTAAATGCATTCTTATCACCCGTGCACTTATTGATCGCATCCTCCGAATTAACACTCGTCAAGATGATCTTAGATATGCTCTTGATAATGGCAAACTTCGCTCTGCCTTTGTTTATCCTTCGCTTAAAGATCGAGGTAGCTTTAGTTGCACGAGGTTATATTTCTTTGATCATATCTTCCACCTCATCATCACTCATACCATCTGCCCTCACAACTTCAATTACTCCACGGTCACCCAAGAGGATAGCGTGTTCCTTTTCAACATCAAATACAATCGCTAGATTGATCTCGTCAAATTCATTATGGATGACATGCTTTGACATTAAGCATGCCTTCACTCAGTTTTTCTCATACATGGAGACCATGAACTCATGGTTGACTGTACGTATGGATATCCTGAAGTTACAAAATCATGAGATTTTATAGCTCCAACGAGACTTGAAGAATGATTTTCGTTCCCACTTTCCATTACCATAATGAGCTCTCATAGGAGACATATTTTCAACACAATTTCAGGCTGCCGCATTGAATTTTTTTGCTTGTTTTTTAGATCTAAATTCAAATGTTTGTTAATGTAGTTTTTAGCATATTTGCTTTATGTTCTTGGATATGTTAAGATGGTGGATACTATTGACATTTTTAATAATTATTTTTCGATCGTGAATATTGTTGGCCTTTTTGTAATTTAATGTTCAACTGGTGGATATTGTTGGATTTTGTTGCACTCTTTAATGTTTATCGCAATGATCTGCTATGTATATTTCCTTCGTTAAAATTTTTTTTCTATTTATTATTCACTTCCATGTCTTTCAGGTATGCACACATTCATTCTTTCATATGACCAAAAAGGGGAGAATGAGTTAAAATTTGTACATGATCTTTGCCAATCTAAGTTTTGTAAAGGTAAAGTTTTAGGGGGAGTTTTTCAAAGAAACTGAAACAAATTTTGCTCAACTTTTTTGTTAAATCCAAAAAGGGGAAATTGTTAAACTTAAAGGTTTATTTAATTCTAAGTTTTGATTTCATAAACTAAAAGATCAAAATTGCTTTTCAAATGTTCACACAAATCTAAACAGTTTTTCAACGAAGTTTAAAAAAAGAGCTAAGCATCTTAAATAAGAACAAGCTCTTTAAATTTGAAAAATGTCATTAATTTATTGATAAATCTTGTTTATCTATCATTAGATAAGTTCAACTATTGATAGATCTTGTCTTTCAAATTCAAGTCCATCTATGGATATATGCAAGCATATATCCATAGATTCATCCTCAACCTTATTTTTGAAATAATAGGGTGGCTATCTATCAATAGATGCATGGCACTATCCTCTTTAATAATTTTTGGGTGTCAATCTATCAAAAGATACCGTATATGTATCAATAGATTCAAGTCAATCTCCTTTAAGATGGTTCTTGGTTGGCTATCTATTGATAGATGCGTGACATCTATTAATGACAATGGAGCATACATACCGGGATAAACATCATGTTCATAAACAATGATCAAAATATCATAACAAGAGTATTCTAGCTCTACTAATTAATTAGAATACAAAATCATAGTATATGTGATACATTTCATTCTAAGGAGCCACTGTCTTCGTCTACGAGATCCCATACGTTTCCAAAGTTTATTATTTGCATTGGATAACTATTTCATGTGTGCCCGAGTTGTCTATAAATTAAACATGATTTTGATTGTCATCATTGTTGAGGCACAGGCTAACTAGAAAATGGTGCCAAATTTGTCGATGGAATTGTAAATGATGTTAGGCTATTTTGTCTATTATGATTGTATCTCTTGCATTGTGAACATGTCTATCGTCGTCTGCCTTCCCCACTGATGGAATTCTTTTCCTCTTAGGTCTTCACACTTAACCGTGCCAAAATGGTGGCAAAATGACAATTTGTTTCACATCAAGCGGCATTTCCTAGTTACTAGGATGCCTTACTTGGGCGAATAGGAACAACATAACCCTCAACCCAAGATCAAGTCTTGTAATAGTTCGAGCAAAATTCAATGGTTGCATGTTTGCACTTACTGCAAAGACAATAAACTCAAAATTAAGGAACCATGTAAAAGTTCAATTCATTACAAAGTAAAAAAGAAACATGGATATTTGTACCTTATTGCTGCCATGGCATGGTTGCAAGGGAGTAGATCAATCTAAAACTCCCTATATGAACATGTCTTGGTGGATAGGTGTACTACCCTATCCTTACTCCCACCTATAAGTTGAAACCCCACTCGATAGATTGCTTATGTAGAAAAGTGATGTGCTTCATTGAATCATCTGTTCAACAAATTGGTAACCCAAGGGCTAAAAGGTGTGGTCAAATTGAGGGCCTCATTGTATCATTCCTAGAACCAACGATGGAACATGCCTTGATTGTTCAACCAAGGATTTTCCAAACCAAATCACTATAAACAGTGAAATTCTCAAGCTTTCACTAAGCTTTTATAATGGCTTTTCACAGGCTCGGCCACAACCTTCAACAATAGTTTTTCCCAAGATCAACCAAAATCCAAAAACTAACTTTTCTAGGCTGAGTTAGAACTTATACACTCAATCAAGCTAACCCAAGCTTGATTAATCCCCTTAGAGTATCTCCCACACTCTAAGCAATCAAGGAGAAAAGAAATAAAGAGGTATCTATGATCACTAACCTAATCTGATGGTACAAGATGAAGTGTTTAACTCTGTTACAAAGATTGGAGTGAAATGCAAAAAGTATGCAAAAAGTTTTTAAGATTTTTGAGCTTTTTTTTATCTTAAAAGCCTTCAAAACTAATTCTTGACTGTTGGGAGGGCTTTTTATACTTGAAAAATTAACTCTGATGGCGATTAGACAGATTCTGATTATTGGAAACAATTTAGGAGCAATTCTAGCCGTTAGTTTGTCTTTTAGCGTTCAGTTCAAACTGTTAGACAGAATGCTCTTAGTCGACTAATCATTATCACTTAGTTGACTAAATTGTCTCTATCTCTGAACCTAGTTTCTGGCAGTAGCCTCTTAGTCGACTAACGAAATTTCTTAGTCGATTAAATCGTTTTTGTCTTTGAACTCGATTTCTGGCAGTAAGCTTTTAGTCGACTAACACTGTCTCTTGATCGAC
>NW_018397256.1:1134670-1134769 GCF_002168275.2 Theobroma umbraticum | reverse complement strand
CTGTTTCACAGTTTGCTTGAACCCGCCAACTTATCTTTTGAGTTTTATCCAACCAACTCTCTTGATTATCCAATTGAGAGGCTTCTTGTTTCATTGCTC
>NW_018397256.1:1134585-1134660 GCF_002168275.2 Theobroma umbraticum | reverse complement strand
CCTTATTCTTATGAGTTTTGATATTATATTTTGAATGATTAACTAATTATTTAATATATATTTGTCCTACACACT
>NW_018397256.1:1076493-1134575 GCF_002168275.2 Theobroma umbraticum | reverse complement strand
GGTTAGACATAGATAAATGGGAATATTTTATTATCATCAAAAACTAGTGGAGCCAACAAATAGGTCTTAACGATTTCAATCAGTAAATGTTGTAGCCTCTAATTTTTAGCCAATTCAAATTTTGAGAAGACTATTCTAGTTTTTGCAGATGAATTTGCCTAATTCTCTCAATACCTAAAATCGTTAAAATCCACTACTCTTCTTATCAATACTATCACTGAGTCAGGTAAATCCAATAGATGTCTTGCTTCCTCATTGTCCAAATAAGTCATTGATTTTGGTGCCTCATATTATATAACAGATAATTAAAGTCTCTTTTCTATTTTCCAATCACATAAGCCTCTTCTAATGTCACTTTAGTAGATGGGTCAACCTCTTATGTTCTTGGTTCTAGAATTGTTAATCCAACTCTATCAATTTCTTTGTCCTTTGTGTTACATCTACCTAAGTTTTCTTCTAATTTAATTTTTGTTAGTAAACTCACTCGTGCCTTTAATTGTTGTATCCCATTTTTTTCTTGATTTTTGTTTATTTCAAGATCTTACAACGAAACAGATTATTGGTAAAGGTTATGAGTCTGGAGGTCTTTACATCCTTGACACATAAGTGTCAAGATCCATTACTTGTTTCAATATATTGACCTCTTCGAAGTGCATTGTTGGTTAGGGCATCCCTTTTTATCTTCCTCGAAAAAATTATCCTCAATTTCAAAATGTGTCATCATTAAATTATAAGTAATGTCAGTTTTCCAAACATCATCGTCTTTTTTTAGTCCCTAGAGTTAATAAACAAGCTAAGTTGATTTTTAAGTTAGTTCATTCTGACAATTTGGGTCATTTTCCTATTGTGTCTAAGTCTGGTTTTAAATATTTTGTTACTTTTGTTGACAATTATTCTCATGTCACTTGGCTATATTTAATGAAAAATCATTATGAGTTATTCTTTATTTTTTATGCCTTTTGTGTTGAAATAAGAACACAATTTAATGTTTTTGTGCACAATTTAGTGTTGTAAGTTAGTTTATGTCTTCTCTAATAGTTAATCACTGGGCAATTTTAGAATAAATCCTATGTTGTTTGAAAAGGGCTCAAGACATGGTCTATTTTATAGAAATCATGGGCACATTAATATTAAATGTTTTTTAAATGCAGATTAGGCAAGATCCAAGATTGATAGGAGATCCACTATTGGATATTGTGTTTTTATTGGAGGGAATCTAGTTTCATGGAGAAGTAAGAAGTTATATATAATATCTCGGTCTAGTACAAAATCTGAATATAGAGCTATGGCATAATTTGTGTAAAATAGAATAGATGTATCAACCATTAGATGAAGTTGGTCTTAAGTATTCATTGCCAGCAAAACCGTGGTGTGATAATCAAGCTACTTTTCATATTGCCTCAAATCTTGTGTTTCATGAACGAACAAAGCATATTCAGATTGATTATCATTTTGTTCATGAAAAGATTTAGCAAAAGTGCATTTTTACAGGATATGTCAAATTCAAAATCCAATTAGGAGATATCTTCACAAAAGCTCTGAATGGAGCTCGAATTGATTATATTTGTAACAAGCTGGGCGTGATTAACATCTATGCTCCAACTTGAGGGGGAGAGTTATAGAATAGGAAGTTAATTTGTAAATAACGTAATTATAGGAATTAGGAATTAGCACAATTATAGGGATTTTATTCTTTTCCTATTTTAGAGGGTCTATGTTATACACACACACACACTATATTATGAATGAAATGAGTTGAGGTTTTTCTTCCAAATTCACAAATATGTTATAGTATTTTTATGTTGTTTGGTTAAGTTTACAAACCTTCTTGGTTTCTTCATGCAAATTTTGTTCTTTCTCTTATCTACTTTAAGAGCCAAATGATGCTACCCATAACATTGTTGAAGTTCATGGTGATATATAATGTAAATATCTGTGGTCTTACCCTTTACATATAAAATTCTGAATGAGTATGATCTAAATTTACTTACTGTTTTTGTAACACCCTTAATTTTTTTTTATATGGCCTATATGTGATGTTGGCCAAGTTATTTGAGTAGTTATTTAAGTTTTGATGAGTACAATTATGTTAAGGGGGTAAATGATTATGAATGTGGGTTTAAATTAAGATCTTTAACAGAATTGTGCAGATGTTTGGCACTTTGACATTTAAGTATGGCATAAAGGTAAATATTGATGAAAATGATGAATTAATCCTATAGATTGAGGATTTGATTTGATTTCATGTATATTTGAGAATATATGTATGTAGAATTGAATTAAATGAGTTATTTGAGGTATGAGATTAAAAAGGGAAATGATTTTAGGGTGTTAAGTTCGGATTCTTAAGAATTTGGGTGCTAGTAAGGTGCAATCTAGGTAGGATGTATCAATACATTAACAAATGTATCGATATATTCTTGAAAAGATGAACATGTATCGATACACTACCCTAATTTATTGACATATTTGAAGCAAAGTGCACTTCAAAGCATTTTGCCCAAAATGTATTGATACATCACCCAAATGTATTGATACTTGTAGTTGAAATCATGCAGATGTATCTATACATCAAATAGGAAAGGCAAAAATAAAAAGAGTCAATAGGCATTCTACCCCATCTCTCTTTCAAATATTTTTCTCATTCTTTCTTTACCCCATACGAAACCCTAAGCCCCGAAATGTCATTTGGAGCCCATTTGAGCTAGATTCAAGCTTGGGAAATGATTCACAGGTAAGATTACTCATTTTACTAATTGATTTTCAATTTAATCGGTTAATAACCTCAAATATAAATATTTATAGATTTGGCCAAACTCTCTTTTTTTAAGTTTATTGGAATTTTGGAGCCTAGATTTAAGCAACCTAGCTTTTAAGGTATGGGTTTAGCTCATTTGTTAGAAGATTAAGTTTATATATTGGATTTTGTTATTTTTGAAAAGTTGGGATATTTTTGAAAGTTAAGAAATAATTATGATTTTGATGTTTTGATCTATCTAAGGGGAGAATGGAGGATATTGATAAGTTTATGAGCTATAGGATGGCTGGAGGCTAAAGGTTGAGCTTGATTGTGGTGTGTTTTTTATTTTCAAGGTGAATGGGATTTAAGTTAAATACACATAATGCATGATAGGTGAGCTATCACGGTACTAGGATGAAAAATATGTGCTTAGATGGATGAACTAGACTAGAAAATTATAGATGTGTGTATATATGTGTGAATAAAGTATGCCTAGATGAGAATACCTAGGCTAGAGAATTTATGTGTGTGTATATATCTATATATATTTATATGTATGTTTGCCTAAAGGTGTGTGCCTAGGCTAGAGAATAATTATAATTGTGTGCCTCGATGAGGGTACCTAGGCTAACTAGTTATTTAAAAGAAGAAACCTATGTTTGTGTGATTTATGGTGAGCCACATGGTGGTATTGTGTTAGAACCCATGGTACGTAGGACTTAGAGTAAGAGACCTACCCATGGTGTGATATAAATTATGAATTAAAGATTGTGCCAAATTGTGATGAATGGATTGCTCGGTTAAAGATATGGGCACTATATATATTTGGGTTAATGGCAGAATGGTTGAGTGATATTGAATATATGGCGCCAAAGGGCCATGATTGCTCATGGACAGGATTTGTGTGTGAATGCCCATGTATTTGTGATTGATTTGAGAATAAGTATAAGGCTATTAAGCCATGATTGATTTGATTGAATATGATGGATACCCATGTGAAGTTAAAGGCATGAAGGCCTATGGCCTGTTTCATTTTGATGATGCCTTAAAGGTTAAAGGTACCTAAAATTATACCGAGCTTAGAGATGATTGAAGCTTAGTGAATTGGAGTATAATTTGATATGGACATATGGAATGTCACAAGCACAATGACTTGATTTGTGGATTTGTGTTTTCATCTGAGGGATGAATTTTGTATGTTGATTTAATTTATGGATGAGTGAAGTCCAATACCCTGTGATTATGCCCATGCCTTAGGGATAGTGGTAAGCAGGGGCAGTGGTTGATATCCTACCTGTGATTCCCACTTGTAGTGTATGATGCCATCCATTGGGAGATTACTCCGAATGATGATTGTGATGCCACCTGTGTGAAATTACTCTGGGTGATGCCGACATCGGGAATTTACTCTAGTCAGTGATTTTGATTCTCACTAACTACTTTGATGCTGTGTGTGATTTATTTCTCCTTCAGCGACTTTGCCCTGAGCGTGATCTAGCTCTCCGCTTATTGGCCACCATATGTGATCTGACTGTGTCCAAGGCAGGACCACTCATTTGATTTCATTTGACTATGATAATATGCATCGAAGATAGCATGATTTGATTTGAGTATGAAATTATGGTGACTGACTGTGAATGATATCTGATGGAATGCTTTAGAATAAGCAACTATTTATGAAAGAGATTTGAGGTTGGGTTCGATAACTAAGGTGTGCCAATGAAGCCTAGTTTAATGATAATAACTTTAAAGATGAGCATTTGAATTTATATGATTTGTTCTGAGGACATAGAACTTGGAAATTTTTGGATATGATACATCATTGATATGTGATTGGGTGAGTTTGATTGTGATGAATTGTGCGTGTAGGATATTAGGATGATCCTCACACTTTTATCTGGAGATGTTTGAATATGAATATATTATGGCTAGATAGGCCTAGATGTGTAATATATATATATATATATATATATCTGAAATATTATGCTGTGATAGCATCCCTTCACTGAGTGTTAGATGATTCACCTTTCTGTTGTACCATCTGCAAATAAGAAAAATTATGGGGTTTCGTGGCAAGTATCATCAATTTGATGGATACAAAACTGGCATCTTGTAGATCTCCCTCCCAATACGTCACTTCGCTGAGTCTGTGTAAGCCTTCCACCTTCAAGTTTGATTAGTCTATGAAATATGTTAGGCACGATGTGCCAGTTGAATTGTATAAAAGTTGTTATGTATGAACCCGATTTGATGGCCAATGTATGGCCTTATAAATATTTGTATGAATTATGTGCTAGGGATAATGTATTATATTTGGTATTATTGTAAATATTTGATTATCAAATCCCTTAGCTTATGTTATATGATTTTGGATTCTGAGGCTTGCTCGGGTCAAGTGGGCTTGCTTGCTGGATTTGTGTGCCAGTCGTGGATCCCGAATTAGGTTGTGATAGTTTTATTCTATAGAAATTGAAAATTATTTTTGTTCATTTCTATTTCATTTTTGTTTGTTTGGCTGCATATTTATTTGCTAAACTACATTTTTAATCTTCCTAGGTTTCATTGTTTTTAGTGCTTCATTATTTTGTTTTCAGAGTTGTAATTTTATATTTTCTCTTCTTTTACTCTTATTAAAATGGAAATTAAAACTTATTATTTTTTGCTTTTTCTATTTTCTTTTGTTTTAGGATAATGACAAAGAAAGGATGTTGAGAATCTCTCAACTCTCAAAAAAATCTTTTTGTTTATATAAATTGGTGGATTGAGTACTCTAGGAACATGTTCGACCTATAAAATTTTTTAGTGAACTAGCATTCAAAAACAAATACTCACAAAAACCATATAATTGCTATAGTAAATTCTTGTAATGGTGATGTATATATTTTGGAGTTCTAAATTTGTTTGCAACGTCCAAAAACACTTTGAAATTTTTTGTAAAGTTATCAATCTAACTAACATTAGAATAATTTCTAAAAATCCATGTTAGTGAATAAATTTGTACATTGAATATGTCAATGCATTGAACAATGTATGTAAATATTTTTATTAGAGAATTTTATTTTAAAATATATTTGTATTATTATTTTTACTAGGATGGTGCTCGAAGCTATGCTACATAAAATATCATAGAAAATATAAATTATGTTGGAGTGGACTTCAATTTGGTACCTTTAAAAGAGGTTGTAGGAAAACTATATTGTTTTAATAAGCTGCATGAATGTATGGTTTTTGTTGGTAGAGAAAAAGATAAACTGGTATTAATTAAGGATAGTTATTTGCTTTGATTTCAATTACTAAAAGTTGTTCCTAAATATATTGTTTTAAAACAGTACTTAACCAAAGAAGATAATAATCTTGTTAAAAATCTAATAATTTTTTTCATTAAAGATATATTATTCAAACAAAATGAATAACATTTGTGATTTGGAGGTTTCCATTTTTGTTAGATGAAGTATATCAACTTTCTAAATACAGGACTTGTACTTAGCTAAATGTTAAGAGAATATAAATTGTTACACAATTGTCAAATATGGCTAACTATGGTGATAGTTTGCTTTTCCTTTTATCATATACATTTGTTTATATTTCTTTGGTTTCTATTGTTGAGCTATGTTGTATTACTGAATTGCATGAATGTATAGTTCTTGCTTGTAGAAAAAAAGATAAACTGGTATTAGTTGAAGATAGTTATTTGCTTTAGTTTCAATTACTGAAAACCTACGCATACATATATGGTTATAAAACAATACTTATCCAAAGAAGATAATAATCTTATCTATTGTTAGATGTATAATAAAATATTAAAAAATGAGAAAATATATAACTTGTGCTTAAGATAAATAGTTGTATAATATAGGATAAGAATATAATGTAAAGATCCTATCAGTATAAAATAGTCACTAATTACTAGTAGCATCTATCTTTTATATATAAAATGAATGGCTAAAGTCTCTCAAATTCAATTGATTTGTTTATTTAATGATAATTGTGTGCTATGTATATTGAGAAATGAGTAGACTTTCTTGAGTTTTTTATTTTATTCAATGAATTAGATGGATATTTATTAGAATTTAAACGTTTATGTCTAAAAGAAATGTCTAAATACTATGGATTCGGGTACATACAAAGTAAGAGGATATAGAAAGAAAATAATATTAAATAGCAATTGATAAATATTAAATAAATCTATCCTCTAAGCATTAAAAGTTAAAAATTATTGTTTTCAAATATTTTTTACTAAAATAAATAAAAGTAAAAAAAGAAGTCCTTCAAATGTCAAAAACAACGCAGAAATTAATTTAATGAAAAATGACAAGTGTCAACCAAGTGATTCAATCAGTTATCCTATTTAAAACTGTACTTATCTAAAGAAGACAGTAATCTTATCAAAGATTGTTAGATGTATAATAAATATTAAGAAATGAGAGAGAATATATAACTTGTACTATTGGCAAATTAAGATAAATAGTTATAGAATATAAGGCAATAGTATAATATAAAGATCCTATCAATATAAAATAGATACTAATTTTTAATAGTA
Source organism: Theobroma umbraticum (assembly GCF_002168275.2). Lineage (NCBI taxonomy): Eukaryota > Viridiplantae > Streptophyta > Magnoliopsida > Malvales > Malvaceae > Theobroma > Theobroma umbraticum. The sequence continues at coordinate 1,127,295 of NW_018397256.1, read as the reverse complement.
TATATCTTTTATATATAATAAATAGCTAAAGGTTGTCAAATTCAATTGATTTGTTTGTTCAATGATAACTATGTGCTATGTATATTGTGAAATGAGTAGACTTTTTTTAACTTTTTTATTTTGTTTGATGATTTAGATGAATATTTATTCAAATTTAAACATTCATGTACAAAAGAGATATCTAAATACTATAGATTCATGTTCATGCAAAATAAGAGAATATTGACAAAAAATAATATTAAATTAAAATTAATAAATATTAAATAAATCTATTCTCTAAACATTAAAAGTTAAAAAATTATTATTTTTAAGTATTTTTAATAAAATAAATAAAAATAAAAAAATCTGTAAAAAATAACATAATTTTGACTTAAGGTGTAAAAAAAAATAATTCAATTAAAAATAACCAGTATCAACCAATTGACTCAATCAATTGTTATATTTATATATATATATATATATATTATAGATATGTAAAATCTTTTGAATATTTCTTTCATTAATTAATTAGATATTTTCTTAATTAATTGGATATTCAGCACTGGTCTAACTGTAGTTAAACAAATAAGTTTGAGACTATGCTGTTTTAAAATTAAAAAAATCGTAGTTTAATAAAAGAAAGGTATATTTCAATATAATTGGTAAAGGCATGGCATAGAGGCTACTTTGGGTGTTCTTCTGGGTGATCGTTGGTCAGCCGCAGTTTACACTTGGCAGGTTGGGTTGTTGAGCAGCTAAACAGCCAGGAACAATTGGGTCCCACACACTTGTGGGATGCAAACGTGGAATGAAGGTATTGGAAGAAAGGATCCAAGTGCAGAGATAGGAACCGTAGGGAAAGGTCAAGCAGAGGGAGCTGAGCTGATCGCCCCAACCATTTAGGCGGAGCATTCAAGCTAACGCTTCCCTCGTTTCCATCGACATCTTCTCCATATCTTTCTACGTCCCCATTCCCACAACTGTCACTCTCTCTCTTTTTCTCTATACGTTGTCTAATTCTTGTTCACATCAAGCTTGGTAACTTTCTTTCTTTCTTTCTTTCTTTCTTTCCTTCTTTAATTCTCAGTGTTGCACTAGATCTAATTGCTTTTGGATGCTTGAAGATGTACCACTCTCAGTATTGCTGAAATGGGTATTTGTTTTTATAGGCATTTTTTGCAATGGCAATGGATGCTTCAATGACGATGTGCAAATCTGTTACCTCACCTCCTGTAAGTCTCTCTGCTTTTTGGAATCGTCATTTTCTGTTTTTGAACGTTCCGTTCTGTTCCTTCTGTTGGATGCTCCAATGGGTCTTAGGAAACATATCGACTCGATAGCATTTCTTCTCTTGTATGGTTTTGGTTACTGGGACTACTTTGGATTACTTGATAAGCCCAAAGTTCCAATCCTTTTTAGGTTCCTAGAATGAATTCTGTCAAAGCTCCAAGCTTTCACGTGTTGTTAAGTAACGCTGCGTGTTGCTATTACTATCATCTTTAGCTAATATTATCGTTTTTAAATTGAAGGGCTTATTCTTGGGGAGAAGTAGAGGTATTAGGAGTTCGCAGTGTAGCTTTATGGTGGGAAGCAGGATCAACTTTCCTAGGCAGAAAGCTCAGGCAACCCAAGTTAGATGTAAATCTAATAAGCTTGGAGGAGCTCTTGGTGCTACATGCCGTGCTGAGAAAATTCTGGTGGCAAATAGAGGAGAAATAGCTGTTCGTGTAATCCGTACAGCTCATGAGATGGGAATACCCTGTGTTGCTGTCTACTCAACAATAGATAAGGATGCACTCCATGTGAAGTTGGCTGATGAAGCAGTTTGCATAGGCGAAGCACCAAGTAGTCAGTCGTAAGCAGCCATATCTTCATCCCCTATGGTTTTCTTGATCAGCTTTTAGCATAATTGTCTTAGCCTTTTCCAGAGAAAATTATTATGAAGTTTTGTCTTGTTACTTCCTACCTATGCCAGTTGCTCCTCGTTTAATTTCTTTTGTTGTCAAATTTTGTGATCTTTAATGTGGAGATTTAAGAGAAGGGAAAGGAACGACGAATAAATCAATTATCAAGATGAAAATGTGAATTAATTGAATCTGTTGGATAAGTTGAACAAATGCTAAAATATGAAAAAGTACTGACATTCATATCAAAATTCAACTGGAAATGTATTTGCATGCAGCACTTGAATGGATTTCTAAATGTTCTCTTTGTTTTGGCTGTTCTCCTGTCACCTCTGTCTCAAGTCAAAGACTTACTGAGGTCTATTCATGTATACTAATAGCAGTGCTCTTCTTCCCAGGCAAATAGGAACTATAGTGTTTACATTTTAAATCATTTCCAAATTTTAAGAGCCTCCTTTAGCTAACAAAATTTTCTATTTGGCTTCAAAGTGCAAATCCAGTTGAGTTTTAGAACTCTTGTAAAGTTTAGAGCCTTTCCTCACTTCTTTTAAGCATTGGAAGCTTAATGTCGTTTGGAATTTAATAGAAGATAAGATGAGATGCAAGAAGACCAGCTATACAAATGCATGAAGTGTATTTGTCTGTCTTCGCTTGAAGAATTTAAGTTTGTTACTTGTCATTAGATTTTATCCACTGGGCATAGGCGTATATCAAGCAATTATAACCTTTCTCTTTGTTCTTTGTTTTTGATTCATATATCTGTATGTCATAGTCTGCTTTTACAATCTTTATCTTTGTCTTGCTAATCTGTATTATTCATATGTCAAAGCCATCCTTCTGTGGTCCAGTTATGTGTTTATTCTGTCTTAGTACTGATAATGTAAGTTGTACATTCAACTGTCTTTGTTCAGGTATTTATTGATTCCAAATGTCCTATCTGCTGCAATTAGCCGTAACTGTACCATGCTTCATCCTGGATATGGTTTCCTTGCTGAGAATGCAGTGTTTGTAGAAATGTGCAGAGATCACCGAATCAACTTTATTGGGCCTAATGTAAGTACACTACTATAAAGTCATGGAAGAAGAATTTTATTCTTGGAAACCTAGTTCCTTTTTTTTTTCCCCATTTTTCCTAATTATTTGAATAAGTAATTTAGAATGGAATTTTCCTGCACAAAATTAATGAATGTGCATAATGTTGTCCATATGGTCTATAAAATATTGATATATAGGGTTGCAAACTGGTGCTTTCTAATGAGGCTGATGAACTTATTTTTTTTTACTCAAATTTGATACGTTATGGTACCACTAACCATCTCCAAATAAGGGGCTACCTGAACGTAAAAGTATTTTCAGATGTTTGAAATGGATCCTGAGCTTAAAAAAGCAAACATATATTTTAATCACTCCAAATTTCAGTTAGTTATCTCATGCAGTTCATAAAATCACTTATGAGAGGACACATCTCTTTGTTTGTTGTCGCCTATTTTGGCGTCAACTTTTACCCCTGAATGTTCACTTCTGGTGTTTCCATCTATAACAAGAATTCCAGCAGGGAGGAGTGATGTGTGGCTGGATTTTGTTACTGAGTTATTTTGCATTTATGTTAGTCTCTTCTCTAAGTTGTAGTCGTTTGCTTCCAGGATTTAATCGAAATTGATAACTGCAAATATGAGTTATCTGTTTGGTAAGCAGTTTACCTAACATGGTGAGCTGTGTATACCAGTTCATGATGTCACAAATGATTTTGTCATTGAGACTTTGTTTGTTGTGGCCAAAATCTGTTCCTTTTTTCGTTCAATGCTTTCTGTTAATGAACTATGCATTCAGAAATTTTCATCTGCATTGTGAATGGCGAAGTTTATGTATTTGATGAGTTTCAAAGTAAACACTGATGGTATTCTTTTAGCTCATTTGTCCAGCTGGATACTTTTTGGTCTTAGCTCATCCTTATTCCCAATTAAAGGAATAAATTCTGGCTTTGCTTTGGCAGCCTGACAGTATCCGTGTTATGGGTGACAAATCGACTGCTCGAGAAACAATGAAGAATGCGGGTGTTCCTACTGTTCCAGGAAGTGATGGATTGTTACAGGTATTGTATTTGGCCCATTGTTTGAAGTATGCAAACTCATACATAGTATTTGTCTGTTCAGTTTGCCGTTCCTAGATTAACTTTCTGTTTATTATAGAGTACAGAGGAAGCAATCAAGCTTGCCCATGAGATTGGCTTTCCTGTGATGATCAAGGTGATTATTTTGCTCCCTAACAATCAATGGATGTTCTATGATCTGTATAACTTACTGGCTGATGAACATGGGAAATTTTGATGCACCTGTTTCTAGCTATTCAACTTAAGTTTTCTTTAGAAATTTTTATTTTATTTTCAGTTAATTTTCTTTTGTATTAATTCAAGGATAAAGTGTTGAAAAAGAAACAAATGTAGTGCACATGCATGCTGATTGGAAAAGCTACCTAAAAGCCTAAAATTACTACAGACTTGTTCATGGGAAGAATCAACATCCTTGTAAATCAGAGTCAGGAGAAACAATGGAGAATCGTTAATTTTTTTATTAAAATAAAACCTTTTGTTTTTGACAGGCCTATCCAAGTATAGAGTTTGTAAACCAAACTTGTGCTCTGGCTGTAATTCTCTAAAATCATAGTAAAATCTAAAGTGTTATTGATTATGTTTTGAACATTATTAGGCATTCATTTTATTGTGGCAAGACAATTTAGAAGTTCAATTGTGTTTCTTTGTTAAGAGATGCAGCAAAACTCTTGAATTCTTTTGCTAGCACTCCAGTTAAAATGCATTGTGATATATGATTTTAAATGTCAAGAGAGGACTATTGTTTGTAAAATTGCATTGAAATCTGTCTTTGCTGACAAACCTTTTTGTAATTAATTTTTTTTATGCACTCAAGGCCACAGCTGGTGGTGGAGGGCGTGGAATGCGTCTTGCTAAAGAGCCTGATGAGTTTGTGAAGTTACTGCAGGTATTGCTTCAAATATGATTTGCCTCATCGATTTTAGTTGACAAGTTATCACATTTTTTAAGTTTTTAGTTTTGGGTCATTTATTTAATCATAATTCAATTGCCATTGGCTCATGACTGTTCTTTTTAGAAACAGTGAAGAACTAATGTAATTATGGGATAGATCCTTAACCTTATTTGATTTTTAAATGATGGGCTTCGGTTAGGAACAGTATTTGTTGAGAAAGAACAAAAAAGTAGCACGTCCATTCTCTAATTTTTTGCAACCCTTTTCTATTGTCTTAATCTCCTAGTTAAATTAGTTCTAACCAATAGATGACATTATTTGCTTCCTTACAAGGAAGCAAATCTAAAAGCTAAAGGGAAGACAAAATTGTGAAGAGAAAAGAACTTAACTCACTCTGTTGCTATCTCTATCTTTGTGATCATTATTGCCCATTTCTGTATTTATGATTTAATTCCGTCCTACTGTCCCATAATGATTTGAACCAAAGGTCCCCTGGCTGCTTGCTTTGCAGCATGAAGCAGTCTGTTACAGTTATGGTAACAGGAACTTGCTATTTTAGTAGCATGAAGAAAACCTCAGTAACTTTTATTATTGATTTTTCACATCTATAGTACTTAATTGAAGTCAATCAATTGGAAGGAGAACCTGCAGCATTGTTCCTACGATATTTCTTGTAGGTTTCTTTTACCAGCTTGAAGTCACCATGTTTTCTCAGGAATGTTTCTTTGATCTTAGACAATTTCTTACATTTTTTTTTGGCATTTCACATATTTTCTTGATGAATATTTTGTATTACATTTGGCATGATCTTTTTCAAGTTTTATTTTTTTACATATACTCTAACTTGGTAGTTAGATCTCATGGAAAAATATAAATTAATGTTGTCCAAAATGATTGGAGTGTGCATCATCTAATTGAAGTCTAATGATTGGAGCGTGCATCATCTAATTGAAGTCTATCTGTGCTCAGTTTTGATTTAGCTTTTTCATTTTACAGCAAGCCAAAAGTGAAGCTGCAGCTGCATTCGGGAATGATGGAGTTTATTTGGAGAAGTACATTCAAAATCCAAGGCACATTGAGTTCCAGGTAATTACTCTGTGCATGTATGGGTTCTTTCCTCTCCACGGACTTGAATCACTATTAAGAATGTAATCTGGAGAGCATTCTAGTGTGGTGCTTCTTTACAGATAGAATATTTTCTTGGTAATCGCTGAACAAATGGACCAATGTAATGGGAATAATTATTTGACTTGAATTGCCACTGCTTCCAAGTCAATTTGATTCTAGATATAATTAATTGCTGCTCCATTTGGATCTTGGAAAGAATGAGAAATGACAGAGAAAGTTATTAAATTGCTCCAAGGTTGTATTCCTTGAGCATCTTTGTGTTTTTTAGTTTCTTTTATTTGTTTTGGGATTAAGGAAGTTATATACTTTAAAAGTAGAAACGAGCAACATTATTTTGGAGTTATTTTAAGTCATATATGTTATAAATATAAAAGAGAAGCACCATCAGTACATTGAAGCATAAAGGAGGTGCTTTTGTTTGCACTAAAATAACACAACTTATAAAGTATTAACTGTTTCAAATTAGTGATATCTAAAGGTTAGAATTAGAATTTATAAGGGTTGTAGATTTTTGTGTAAGACTGTTACGATTGATTGTCTATAAAAGGAAGCAAAAAAATGCTTTTCAAGTCTTTTGAGGGCCTGGATTTGCATGATTTGGTACCCCAAAGAGGATTTCCTTAGTTTGCCTAGAAGAAGCTCAAAGTTTGATGACAAAATGAAGTATGTCATTGTTTTGTGATGGAATAGCAATATGATCAGAGTCCCCATCCCAATCCACTCCCCCTAAACCCTCCCTATCTCCATCCCCAATTCCTCAAAGGATAAAAATTTCTCCCAATTTCAGGGATAAATAGTAGTCCAAACCAACCAAACAGGTCAGAGATGGCAGGTGTCCAATTGGGATGCAGGCTTCCATCCCTAGTATGACACAATGTGACTGCATTGAAATTCTTAGTCCTTGGTTAGCTCCTTAGCCAGAGGCCAGAGCTTCATTGAGATTGTGCACAAACAATTCCAAAATGTTCTTCTTGCAGAAGAGGAGTCTAATTTCCATCTGCACTATTCTTTTCATTTACAAGTTAATATAGCAAACCAAGGATACTGTTTGGTCATTGTGCCTTATTGTAAGTTTTAAGATGAGACCCACATCACATTCAAGTTGTGCAAGTGAAATTTAAGGGGTTGGTCAAGACTACAACTATTCTAATTTGAGTGAAAGCAGCAAGTAATTTGTAACATTATGCACACAAGGAGATTGCGTTATATTTTACCCAGCTTTCATTTATGGTTTCCATCTGTTGGGGTAGTCATGGAATGCAGTGCTGAGTGACCTATGGTTAACATTTTTTTCATGTACTCTGTTATAGAGTATAGACTACATGCAAACATTTAATTTTCTTTTGCTATGTGGTTTGATTTTGCAGGTTCTTGCAGATAAATATGGTAATGTTGTTCACTTTGGTGAGCGCGACTGCAGCATCCAGGTACTGATACCATGTTTTAGTCCTCTCTAACTTTGCTGAGTCTTCTTTATCAAACCAATTCATAAAGAAATCACTTTTAAATGTAAACGGAAAAGAGCTACTCAATCTGAAGGCTGTAAGTTCTTGGAAAGGCAAAACATTTGAAGCTAATCATTCAGTTTTTTAGGAGTGTTATTTTTATTGCAAATGGGTGCAAAATAAAATGCTTTTTCACTTTTGAGCTTACGTAGAAACTGTTAAAACCTACATACACTTTATGGGTTCATGCTGGAGGTCCAATTTTATGCTAATCATCTCACTTACAACTTATTAGGGGAGCTCTGAAATTCAATTATGTCTTACAATTTGAATAGCAGTTAATAGCAGTCAACAACCAAGGAAATCCTTTCTTGCTTCTAAAAGTGCAAAGCAAAAAGTTCAGTTAGATGAGAAAGTAAAAATTTTCTTGAAGTTTAAATACTGAAAATGTAACTTTCAGGAATAACAAAAGGAATGAATTTATTATTTTATGAAACAACTATTGTTTAAATTGATGTATCACTTTAACCTTTGCTCATTTCTAACAAATATAGTCTTATATTTTACCATTTCTTTTTACTTTATAGCAACTTTTTGGACAGAAAAACTAAGCAGCCAAAGTCACAATTATATGGAGCCTAAATAACCAATCTGGACTCAGAGGAAAACTTTACTGCTAGAAACTCTTAGATAATCTAAACTTGAACAAAATTAACCCTTGGGTGATGGCTTGGAAAATTACAATTCTGCCTATCTAGAAGAAAGTCCTAAATTGCTAGTACCAAAATTATAAACATAAAAGCAATTAAGTTTAATTTTCCATGGCTACATTAATTCTGATTCTCAAACAGATCTGATCACCGTTTCTTGTTGGTACTGATGGCATTATAGTCCTGATAATTGGCTCCAATATTGCATCCCTCTCTTAAAAGGTGCAAGTATATGCTTGCAAAGGCAAGCAGGCTGGTGGCTATTCTCAAATCTTTGCTGCAGTATGAGGATGTGCTAAATATTAACCAAAATTTTGGCAGCAGATATGCTCTGTTGTTTTTCTTTCCTTCCCCTTAACTCTTAATTGAAAGAATAACTAGCTTACTGCCATAAAATGATGTTGAATGTGACTTACCATTCAGAGACGTAATCAAAAACTTCTAGAAGAGGCTCCTTCTCCAGCATTGACACCAGAGCTGCGGAAGGCCATGGGTGATGCAGCAGTTGCTGCAGCAGCATCTATTGGGTACATTGGTGTAGGAACTGTTGAATTCCTTTTGGATGAAAGAGGTTCCTTCTACTTCATGGAAATGAACACTAGAATCCAGGTTGAATAAGGATTTGTGAACTCTAATTCTTGTTTTACCTATTAGGGCATTAATTAGGAGTACCGCTAAATGTGTATTTTCATCAATCAAACTCAGGTCGAGCATCCTGTAACTGAAATGATTTCCTCTGTTGACTTGATTGAAGAACAAATTCGTGTAGCTATGGGAGGAAAACTTCACTACAAACAGGTATTGAAATGCTAAGTTTCAGCTAATAATTTTGGAGCATAAAACACAATTATTCAATTGCTCATAAAGTATGATTGGCAGGAAGATATTGTGCTCAGAGGGCATTCAATTGAATGTCGTATCAATGCTGAAGATGCATTTAAAGGGTTCAGACCTGGACCAGGTATGCTTATAGGGTGTTGTTTTATGTTTATGTGCAAACTATCGTTGCAATAGGTTCATTTTTAATACTTGCCAGCATCAGCACTTTGCTTGTATTTGAAAATTTTCCATTATTCTTCTGTACTGGAATCATCCAAGCTTGCATAAGCTCTTTTTGCCAACATTGTTAGGTATAACCTTTATCTTATATTAACATTATAGGGTATGTTTCTTTACTTGTATTCTGTTTAATTTTGAAGTTTATACTCGTAATTCCTTCCTCAATTTCCAACCCTTGGATGAGGTTTTCAAATAACCAAGAGAATAGGAAGGAATGGAAGGACTTCTTCTACTTGTTTGTTACTGTAAACACCTCCTGTGCTTTCTGAATGACAGGAAGAATAACATCATACTTGCCGTCTGGAGGGCCATTTGTGCGAATGGATAGCCATGTTTATTCTGATTATGTAGTTCCTCCGAGCTATGATTCACTACTCGGAAAGGTTTGGAATATTTTTCTTATACCGTTCATGTTTATGACATGTAAGATTATGTATGTATGAGCAGTTTGATGCAAATCGTCGAAGGTCCAAGAAAGTTAATTTGGTAAGTGAAGGGAATACTAAAACTTAATTTCCAGAAGGATTAATAACTTGTCTTACATCAAGGTGCTTATAGTAAATTGCATTATGTTTTTAACTTTGCCAAGGTTATTCTGAACATTGTAAAACATATAGCAAAGTGTCATGCAGAACTGCATAACGTTTTGATTCATGTTTGCAAGGTGCAGCACAAAGTGTAATTATTTTGTGCCAGTAATTTAAAGTTGCCATGCTTACAGGTCTGCTGCTCTAAAATGAAAATTTTAGCTTTAACAATGTTCTTCTGACTGTACTCTGTTGTAGCTTATTGTATGGGCTCCAACAAGGGAAAAAGCAATTGAGCGCATGAAAAGGGCTCTTGATGACACTGTAATTACAGGTACTAGTTATTGACCTAGAGTTTACTGTTTAGAATTTGTTTGGTGTGCTGTACTATTTTCTTTCCTTTGCTTTTCTATATTTTCTTAGTCAATTAGTTTAAACATGCACATAGTAAGGTTGCATGGGACTACGCACCATTTCATTGTTTGTATGGGAGAAGAAACCTTTTGTTAGAAAAAGCAACTCTCTGCATATATTGAATGATTAGCTACCATTGACCATTGTCCTCGTGGCTCCTGTTGGTTCAGCTGGTTCTACATGTATGTAATTGAAGATGCTTCTACTAGAAAGAGTTGCTTCATTTTCTTTTGTTCAGTCTAATTTTGTTATCAACGAAATTCTATCCCTCAAGTAATCTCCTTGTTATTGCTTGTTGTTTCAGGGGTTCCTACAACCATTGAATACCATAAACTCATCCTTGATATTGAGGTTGGTCGTCCTATCTTCTGAATGTGGGATATGTATATCTAGTTGGAGAATATTATGCTTTTAGGTTCAAAATTATGCAATCTAACATGCAACGCTTTACAGGACTTCAGAAGTGGAAAGGTTGACACTGCTTTCATTCCTAAACATGAAGAAGAGTTAGCAGCGGTAAGAAGTTGTTTCATTTTATCAAGAATGCGGTTTGTACTTTATGCCAAAATTTTAATACCAGTGGGTTGGTAGCTAGGAGGCTGAGCAGACAGGTGATATTGGCTAAAATTTAAGGTCTCTGATTCTTTTTCAGATTGTTGGTCTATCGAGTTACATTCTTCAATCATCTTGGTCTATATAGTCCTGGACTTTCATAATAGCATCCTTCATAAGTTTCAAGAAAGCACTCGTTAAGAACTTCTTAAAGAAAAAGGAAATTTGTTTGATTTATTTTTTTTAAGCAACATAGGTTTGACGATAATACTTCAACGATAGCCCTAAACTAGGCTTCACTTTTTCCACTTTTACTACTTGCTTTGGTTTATCACTTTCTGGTTTAGTAAAAGTAGTTGCAAAATGCAAATTCATTTGTGGTGGAACATAAACAAATAGGTAACGTTAACACCAATTCAAGCATATTGATTGTACATAAAACAAAACCATACCTTTGTTTGCACCGTTTCAGTTCTTGGGGAGAATACAGAGATTGGTATGTCTTTACTACTGTAAAATGTTTTTTTATGATCATGATTTTGTTACATAAAAGTTAAATTGGTTTACTCTTGCTAGCAATTCTGTGATAAATATTTTATGATTCTTGAATTATTAATGATTCAAGATAACCTCTTTCTTTGTTGCCTACAGCCCCAGAAAATGGTACTTGCAACCCCGACCAAAGAATTGACTAGTGCAACTGCGTAGAAGGGTTAGTATTCTGCACATTTTTTTCATTTGGTTTAAGCCGTCGAGCTGTCAACTTGGCATTCGTTCAACGGCCTTTTTTGCTTTGAACAGACTGCATTCGGTTTGAACTTCTGTAATATTGCTTTCGCTAGTGCGTTCCATACGAGAACTTGTATGAAATTTTGATAATCATCAGGGTTTCTTTCATTCCACTGTGGAATTGAAATGTTTGCATAATGATGTAGAATTTTGGTGTGCTTATTGCACTCAAACTCTTAGAAATAGCTATAGTTTGAAATGAGTTTTCTTTGTTTGATTCTGGTGGTATGGTAAGCCATTCATTCAGCCAAGAAACCATACTAATGCAATGTATTTCGCCAGACATTCCAAATATTTGCATTCTATCATTCATGATAGTTGAAAATTTTTAAGAGGTTGAGTTTTTTCAACAAAGAGAAGAAAAAAAGAAGTAAATTGTGCTCGAATATTTGGCTCAATGGTATTTATCTGAGTGATTCTCCCTTCAGTCTTTAGACAAATAAATAGAAAATTAAGGGTAAATCATGAATATCCTATGTTGTTAGTTTTCCATAATTTGGAAGTGTTGACCAATTTAGTGGAAGTTATGACCCAAATGGGTATTAAACATATACAGTTGTTAACAACAATTTCCAGATTATTAAGATGAGATACAGTAGTTGTATCATCATTTGTCAATACTTTTCCAATAATTCCTTCTTTGGGTGAATGTCATTTTCTATTAAAGAGAAACATACTTGCCATACATTATTATTACATAGGTAACCTGATTGAATTGAAGTTGGTTAACTGAAATGCAAATTAGGTAATAATTAATATAGTGAACACTGCTGAAATTGAAGATATTAGAAAACATTTTTTGGGGGGTTTCTAAATTTCTGAATGCCAAAAGGAAAGAAATCTCATATGCCTCTCAAGGAAGGATTCTTGCAATCAGAATGCTGCAAGGTGCCGCTCCTAGCTCATACAAACAAACTATTGGTTTTTTCATTCAGACATCCTTTCCAATGAACGCTGTTTCCTCCCCTTCCTTCTATATATATATATATATAGGTGTTTGATTAAACTGTCTATTATGCGGCAGCAACCCCTGCGAAGAACACCTCCGGCCCAGAGCAAGGAGACACAGAGCAGTCGAGTTGCTTCCTGGCTTCACGCCCACATATTTCTTTGTGATCATCACTTGTTATTTGTTTGTCACGGCACTCTGCACTGCAATATGCTCTTTCCCCTCTGCAAAAAGGTCCATTTGATTTATCATTTAAGATTCTTTCTGCTATGCAAGAATATGCCACTATACCAAGAAAAGGAAATCTTGTCTTGAGGTTGAAATTTCAAGGCAAGCTCCCTACGAAAATCAACACCACATGCATAAGCAATCCTACGTATGTTTTAGATATTTCACTACTCCAATAATATCTCCAACGATTGGAGAAATCATAGCCACTGAATTTAGGGAAAACAGGACCCAATACAGAGCACTGACTATGAGTTATCCACCCAATTCAGACGCTACCTACCCCCAGACTCTGTAACCCTCACTACACATACAAAACAAAAGCTATGCTCCTTCAACTCTTCATTTTCCATTAAGTATCTGTGTTCAACACATATCCAACGGAAATGAGTATGAAGATTAGAAACTACCCATGTCAGACACATACTCGTATCCGATACTCACCCTCAAGTCCGAGTAACGTAGCAAAAAATAGGAAACAACCTAAAGGTTTTAATCTAATGGATTTCACAAAACTTACTGAATTGAAGGGAAAAAAAAAAAGACTAAAATTTTAAAACTTACTGCAAAAGACATTACATATCCAAAATAGGAACCAAATGCAGTTCAAAGCACTCCAAGACAGGTCCTCATTCTAAAATTCAAATTCCGCAACATTAATTGAGAAAACTTTTCAATCAGCGCCATTTCTTCATACAAGCAAATGGTGATTATGCTGATTATAGTATGAATCCTTAACTTTCAACATCGTATAATCAACATAAACAAAATCAAGTGAGTTTTGAGTAAGGTACCCAGGTCTAGAACAAATGGCTTACAACTTAATAAGCAGCTTATAGCATACTGATTGCGTTACTTGTAAACCAAAAAGTTTATAAAACTATCAGAACCAACACAACTGTGAAACTAAATGCAATTTATTTACTGATGTAAGCTGAACATGCAGAATTCATATTTGTTCCCATTGTTCTTTAAGCTGTACAGATGTAACAGAATCATATTAACACTTGGAGCAATACATTTGCATATAGGCTATATATCTGGCAAAATGTAAGCAGCCTAATATTTTAAGTTGTGATAAAGCCTCAGACAGGATTCTATTGAGTTAAGGCTAGAATCTACCAGCCCTTACAAGTATAGGTAGACAGCTATCAGGCAGAGGCCAGTAATCATAGTTCTCCTATCCATCATTGCATTTCCAACCAAATCATAAAAAACCTTTGGATCCAAAACACATAACTTACATACCTTTGAAAAGACAATAATCAATTGTAATTTGTAATTCTTTTCAAGGAACTATAGCTAACTACTTGACCAAGAGATCCATTTCTACTCAGGACTGGGATAAATAATGAATGGAGCTGCTAAACTTGCAAAATTCCTAAAAGTCTACCCATTAACTAAAGAAAAAAGCATATACAGAATCATGACCCAGTAATAATCAGATCATCAATATCCATCAATTCACTGTAAATGAGCATCACTTCAAAATAAGAGCAGAACCCATATTCAAAAACATCATCAAGAATTAAAATACACATACTTAAAACAATTAAAGAAAGAAACAAAAATACCTGTACATGAAAATGTCCAAACCATGAAGTTCCCTCTTGCAAAGATGACAAGAACTCAAAAAGTCATCACTCCAAATCTCCCTCTTGACTTGACCAACATCACTTTTATTAGCCGAAGAAGAGGAGGCAGTGAAAACACTGGAATTCTTCTCTTCATCACCAAAGTAAACATGTTTCTTGATCAAATTGTCGCCAAAATGAGAAATTACACAAGTGTAATTCTCAGATAATTCATCCAAGCTCTCCGAATTACGGCCACCTCTGAAGTTGGCTGCTGCTTTAGCGGATGATACTATTGGTATGGGGGTGGATCTTGGCGATCGAGCAAAGCAAATAGCTTCATGGGTATTGCTGGAATCAGTCATAGCGGCTACTATGCCTAGCCCAACCACTCCGTCTTGGAAGTTCCTTGGGGATTTTGTTGGGTTTGGACTGGAAAATGACTCCGAGAGAGTGGTGAACAGCTTCAGATTGATTGCGGATCTCTTTTTCCCACCAAAATTCTCCATTTTCTAGGAAAATACCCCTCAGACTCTTGCAATTCGATCAAGAAAGCTGAGAATTTAATTGGAAGGATTCGTTGGGCTCTCAATTTCCGAGCATCTTCTTTCAACAAGGGGCCCTGACTATTTCCAGGAGAACAAAAGGAGATGGGGATTAAAGCAGAAGGAAAAAACCGAAAAGAGCGAATGAGAAGCAAGCAAGTAAAGAGATTCCCTTTTTGAGAGAGAAAGAGAGGAAGAGACCACAGCCTTGTTTCTTTATTGTTTCATTCAGCTTTTCTCTGCACTTCTCTTTCGCCCTTTCTCTCTTCCCTTCTCTCTCTCTCTCTGGTTTGTACGGCCAACGAAGAAATGTATATACACTCTACTCTGGCCTAATAACTAACCACTTCCACGTGTCCCACTGAACCCAATCCCACACCCGAGTTTTAATAATTAAAATAATTCAATTTGTAATTAAATATTTTTTTTTACAAAATTAAAATAATTCAAAATCTCAAACTTATCTCATTTGATTAGTGTACTCTTTACTTAAATTCTCTCAAGAAAGGCCCCATGCATTCCAATATAATATGTTGATATCAAATATTATCACAGCAGCTTAATGGAAATTGCTAAAATACATATGACAAAAATTGGCAATAATTATATTAGAACATTATTAAATTTGTTTTGTATGGATATCAAAATTTTAACATGTATTGTTATGTATGGGGGATTCAAATAGTTTATTTTTTTTATTTGTTGTTTGTTACAAAAAAAAAGCAAAATAGTTTTTTTTTTATTATTTGGATAATGGGAGATTCAAGTCTTAAGTTTTAAGAAAGAGATCATGTATTAACCACTAAACTAAATGTATGCAAAAACATAGTAGTTTAAGCTTATTAATTTGTTAATTATTTCTTGTTTTTATTTCTTTTACAACTCATATAACAACCTCAAACTTCATATAACTTTGATGATTCTATTTGTAAATTTTTGTTTTCTTCCACAAAATTTAAGAAAAAAATTTTTGACCTTATTTTATAAATGAATTTTTTTTTAATAATTTTGATGTTCCATGACTTTTTAATGTCAAAGAGTATAAAAAAAATAATGAAAAATTGATTTTTTTGAAATATATATAAAAAAGAGTATTAAGTGTTTAATAAATTCCAATTGTCTTGCACGCAGCCGTACCAAAACTTCAAAAGATAGTAGATATTGCTGGAGAAATTTTGTTAATATTATTTTTGTTAATTAAATAACACAAAAGTCAAAATTAAAGTTCCTTGTAATTTGTTGCCTTTTACAATTTCTTTTTTACTTCAGAGATAAAACTGAAAATTAAGAAAACATAAAAATTTAGAGTTTTCTAATGTGAAAATTTATAATATTTATATAAGTAAGGATGTAGGTAATTTTTTTAAAAAAACCAAAAAATGAAGTTATTCTCTTAATGATTATATTTTTAAATTATTATTTTATATTAATTAATTAATTTTAGCTTTTAATTATTTATTGCGTAACCGATGGGTACTAATTGCATTGGCTGATTTCAATATCGACCGTCGATGCAACTGATGCAATGTAAGATGACTTAAGGAAAAGGGAGAGGAGAGAAAAGAACATCCAACAAAATATTTCTTTTTATCCAAAATTAAAGTGTGGACTTATGTTATATATTTTTATATTTTATTAAAACAAATCTAAGTGAGATAATAGTCAAGTTTATAAAATAATCTAATAAATTAGACTAAGCTCCAGTATTTTATGTGAATTTAATGGTGTAAATCTGTGCAAAAAATTTTAAATCTTATAATGAGTAGGAATAGAGATTCAGTATATAAGGGAAAAACTAAGTTCATTCTCTTGTCTAAGTATGTATATTGAGTTTCTCACCCATTAAAGGGTTGTAGAAAAGTAGACAAAGACAATATTACAGTGATTTTCAATAACTATTTTGGTGATTATATTATTTTCGTTATTAAAATCCTGGATAGATCGTCTTTTGTGTGTTCTAAATACCACTCATGATAAATTTTAGATAATTTAAGGTAAATTACCCCACCCTTTAGGTTATGTTTGGTATGTTGTTGGAAATGTAATTGTTGAGTATATAATTATTGAAAATGTAATTGCTGAAAATATAACTATGTAGCGTTTAGTATAATAAGGGAAAGTGATGATTGCATAGAATGTGATTGTTGAAAAAATTACATTGTAGAGTTTGGTTTGTGAGCACTTTCCTGAGAATATAATGTAAATTGATAAAATTATACTTATTTATAAAAAACAGATAAGTTGAATAAATTTATAATTTATAATATAAAATTTTAACTTTTCAAACTTTAAACAATTAAAATAATAAATAATAACATTAAAAAATAACATAATATTTTCATATTAATTATTAAAATATTAAAATATGTAAAATTACTAAATATTTATTTTTCTCTTAAACTTATAAAAATTGAAAATAATAATGCTTACTCTTATGACATGAATAATAACAAAAATTATGCAAAGAAGAATATGTTGGACCTTCTCTTCATCAAAAACTCAATTTTGTACATATTTGCACAAGTTTGAATGTCAAACATTGTTCTTTAACGTCTACATAAGAGTATTCATCGATAGATCAATATTGTCTATCGATAGAAGCAATTGGGTGCACCATCTATCGATAGATGGTTCAATATCTATCGAAAGATGATGGATGGGAAAAAATATATAACCTACACAAAAAAAATCTATCGATAGATAACAATATCTATCGATAAATAAAGACATTTAGCCATATGATGGAACGACATCTATTAATAGATTACAATAGATGTACTATTTTAAGCATACATTACGCTTCTTTATCTTAAAACCACGACACCCAAACACCTCATTCCCTCAAATCTTCTCAACTTCATAGTAAAATTCTTTGATTCTAAACAATTTAAAGTGTTTCCTTTTTAATTTTCAGCATCAAAAAACGCAGTTTTTTCTCAATTGCTTCCAAATTACCCTAAAATATAGTTTAGGGTTTCATAAAACTCTAAGGTCTCAATCTCTCCAAATCTTGGTTTCCTTTACGTTTTGAGAGGAATTGTCTTGATTAAATCATTTCTCTCATCCTCCTTGACATTTCTACCAAATCATTTTTGACCAAAACACCCCAAGGATCCAAATTTTATAAGTTTCGAAAATGAGTTACAGACCTAAACGCACAAAGGTGACTACTAACAGGCGTTCAAGTGGCTCTACTGGTGCTGGGACATCTTCAGCATCGAACGCGAGTTCGTTTTTATGAAATTTCACTCATCCATTGCACACTTAAAAATTCAATGACAATTTTGCCAAACGCAAGGTAATGCCTGACGTATAATTGACTTTGATTACTTAAAGTCCATTGATTTCCCATTCCCTGCAAACTTCTAATATTTAAGATGGACACATTACTTACAAGTGAATAGGAAATACTATGAGAATTGAGTTTAGACCTTTTACTTCAATGAAACACAAAAATATGCTGAGTCAAAACTAGGTGAACTAGTGAACCATGATGATAGGTTCATCAATCACGTCATGGGACAATGGATCCTTATTACTCGTGCCCTGATAGAATGAGTCCTTCACCATACCTTTTTCCAAGAAGATATTCTCTATGTCTTTGATAATGGTAACCTCCGATCGACTTTTATTTATCCTCCGCCAAATGACAGAGGTAGTTCTAATTGCACAAGGCTATCTTACTTTGATCAAGTCTTGCACCTCATCATCACTCACACTATGATTAGTGACATCATAGACTTCAAAGTTGACATTCGTTGTGATCTGCCCAAAAATAATGCTTTGTTCAATCCTATCGAGGAGCATAGTATTAAAAAGTTGGATTTTGAGTTCAAAAACAAAACTTGGGTGAAAAAAGGGTTAATCAATAATTCGATATTCGAAGACAAGGGGAATGAAGGTGAGCTGAGTGCATATCCTAGTGGCCCATCTAGTGCTCAACCTAGTGCACCTATGTCCACCACATTCAATGTTGAGGAAGCCTTCACTAGACTCATCTCATTTGTGGAAACAATGGAATCCAGATTGTCTATTCATATGGATGTGTTGGAGGCACAAAATTGTGAGATGTTTGTAGACATCTTTTTTTTTCTTTTTTTATAAATATAATAAGTAATACTTAAAATAAATCACTATAAAAAAAAGAAAAAAAGAAAGAAGAAACTAACAGGCATGGCCTCCATAGTCAAACCACCCTTAGAGCATTCAATGCTCCTTGAGACGGCTGATGTGGGTCACCTCCTAGTGATCTTTTTGACTTGAAGGCCACCCATCTGGAATTTGTGCTGAGAAGAGCATGATTGCCTTTTTTGATTGTCCAAATATTTGGACAATCGGGTTCTATAAAAACCCATAAAAAATCTCTAGTTCAAAAAAGAAGGGGGTAGATTCAAGAACGATAATAATAAAAATCCCATTTTCTTCAAACCAAAAAACTAGATTCAACAAGAAAAACATCTTATTTTTCTCAAAACCACAAATTAGTCACTAAATGCCTTATTTTCTACTAGCAGTCTATCCTAGCCACAATCAAGAAAAAAATCATCAATCACAACAAAAAAAAAACATAAAAAGCATAAAAAAGCCAATCTTTACAAAAAAAAAATGAAAAATCTAGAAAATGGGTTAAGAGGGAACAGATTTTATGGTGTGAAAAGAAGAAGAGAGTTGATTTTTATTGTGTAGGGCTAGAAGGGAGAGTGCCAACAAAAGAAGAAACCTGTTGGCTAGAAAAGAGAGAGCAAAAGGAAGCTAGAAGAAAAAGAGAGAAAGAGAAAGGGAAAAGGCCAACAGGGAAGAGAGAAGGAAGGCAAAGAAAGAAAAGAGAAAGAAAGAAGGAAAAGAGTGACGTCGGTGAGGGAAGAAAGAGAAAGAGAGAAGAGAGATGCCAATAGGGAAGAGTCATTGAGAAGAAAAAAGAGAGAAAAGAGAGCTAAAAGCCAAGAAAAAGAGAAAGAGAGAAAAAAAGAAGAAAAAGAAAGGGCATAGAGAGAAGGGAGAGGTATGAAAGTTAGAGAGAGAAAATGAAAGGGAAAAAAAAAGAAGCTTTTATATCGAGGCATAAAAAAGCAAAATGACACCATTTTAGTGGAGTGGGGAATTGAAAGGGTCAAATCTTAAACGGCGTCATTTGGAGTGGTCTTACAAGCACCAAATGGTGCGTTTTAAGCATGACATTGTGGGCTTGAGAAGTAGATCTGGTGTTGCGATCTTAGGCTTGCTGCGAGCTTGTGGGTTGGGCAAATCTTAACCAAATAATGTATAACTTTTCTTTTTTGTTTGGGTTTTTTTTTAGTTAATATTGGGTCTAGCCAATTTTGCTTAATTAAAAAGTATTTATTTTTTTAGGAAAATATATATATATATAATATGAATGTTTATTTTAGAGTTAGAAAATCCAAACAAACAAAAAATCAATCAAAAAATAATAGCAATAATAAAAATAAAAATAGTAAAAATGCATAGTTATAAAGAACATAAATTTAGAGAAATAAAAAATAATAAAAACTATACTTTTATAAAGGAAGGTTTAGTTTATTTTTTAACAATATAATAATATATGCAGAGAAATGACAATAATAATAATAAAATATATTTTGGATCAATATATATAGTTAGGAAAGATTTTAGCGAAAAAAATTAATAAATAAATAAATAAATAAATAAAATAAAAGAATAAGACCTAGTATGGAATTATTAAGTAAAAAAAAATAATGCTTGATTTGGAATCAATATTGATGATGGGATATCTATTCGGAAGGCGAGAAGTCACAATTTCAAGTGAATTTCTTTAGGTTAGAGATTTTGATTAAGACCCTACCAGTACGATGGGAAGGTCTTAATTTGGACTTTCGATGTTCTTAATTTTAAATAAATAAAAAAATTATACATACTCGATTAACAATTAGCCAAAAGTACAAAAATAAAAGAGATGGGGAAATGATGATAACAATAAATATGATAATAACAATAATAATATAAAAAGACATAGATAAAGTACATACACATAAATAATAATAATTATGAAATAAAAATACTTGGCTTAAAATATGATTTTAGAGAAGTTCATATGGTAAAATAAGTAAGTACTTATATAGCAAAAGTACACGATGAAAAAAAAATGGTTATATAAGAACAATAAGTAAATATAAAATATTCGTTCATGGTATATATGCATACAGGGAGAAATAATACAATTTTTAAAGATAAGAAACAAATATTCAAATTTATGAGTGCATCGCGTACCATTGTTGCGTTGTTAAATGTCATAGCATATAAACATATTTTGTATATGAGTATAAACCGTGATGATAAGACTTTTCGAGGAAGTTTGCGAAGGTGAGTTTCTTCAGAAAACTCCTTAGGTGAAAAGATACCTTCGAGTCCCACCAATACGATGGGAGGGCTCGGAGAAATATCATTAATAAAAAGCTTTTGCCCATATTAAGATTTACATTCATAAAAATACTATTTTTACTCACAAAGAACTATCTTAATGATGGGATCTACCTAGTAAATTTACGAAGGCAAGTTTCTCAAGCATTTCCTTAGGTGAGAGAATATTCTCGGATCCCACCAGTACAATGGGTGGATTCGAAAAGTATGCTTAATAAAAAGTTTTCATTTGGCATTATCTCGATTTTATGCTATGCATTTCATAATTTCATCACATGCACATCAAACCCGTAAAATCAAATAAAATATTTTAACTTATTAATAGAATAAAAGAAGAATTGAATAAATCAAACTAAGAAAACATAAAAATAAAATTAATGGGTTAGGATAATATACGATTAAATGGTATCGTTCATAGAACGGGGCATCATAAGGATGCTGACCCTTCCCTGTGCATAACCATATTCTTGAACCCAACTCTAAATAAAATATATAGATCGATTTATCATTCTTTTGATGGACCTAAAACTAATTTAGGATTTCATCAAACAGAACATACTTATTAGGTGGCCAATCACACATATATAAAAAAGTTTAGTGGCGACTCCCTAAGTTTACCACGTCTAGCGATCGGGTATTCGAACTCGGCACATTGAGTGCCAAAAAGACTTGGAGGATCAATTTCACTATCAATTTCCACCACCATCGTGTGTTCTCACTGAAGACATCTGCTCCACTTAGTTTTTGGACTGTTCAATTCAACGACTACATGTGCATCAAATTTTAGATGTATTTACATATTTTTTAAATGTATCTTCGGCTACATGTTTATTGTTTCTATGTTTTCGAATGTATTTACATGATGCTTTAAACTATTGGTTGTGTACATGGATGTTGCTTTGGATATATATTACATGGTTCATGCTTTACAACTTTTCAATTGCTGGTTGTAGTGTTTATTTTTCGATTGCTTTGGAAAGTTGATACTTGTAATTGGCTTGTTTAATGTAAGTAAGGTTCTTAAAGGGAGGCTTTCTGGTTTTATTGTGAATTCATTATAGATGGTTTTGGGATTGATCTAGGACTGGGACTGAATGTCCATTGTTGAATCAAGATGAATGATGCTTGTGCTTCTTTGTTTGTTACTACACAAGATTAGTCCACTAAAATCTAGAAACAAAATAAGATGTAGAGATTTTATTTTTTAGCTTATGGCTTTGGGTATAGTCATGTACAGGGCTTTTTTTGGCCAACTTTCGATCATTGTAGAGTGATGGTTTAATGGGAATGGAAAGGTGGCTTTGTTTTGTTTATGTTATGATCTAGGATGGGAATTATTTTTAGGAACTTTGGAAGGAAATTAGAAGAATATACTCAGCTATGTATGAAAGTATATTGTCCAATTCCTACTTTGTGTTCTTTTGTTATTGTTGTTCTTTTAGACAATGGAACACTTTATTCTTTTTGTTTTATGAAAAAGGATTCATAATTTTCAAAACAAAAATAAAATACACTTCAATTTATTTCGTTGCTATTGCTCTACGATTCAATTTGTCGCTTTACTTTATTCTAATACAAGCCAAACTTTTGTTTGTGAAATCAAGGGGACAATTAGCTAAATTTGTATTTGTAAAGTATTGATCAAATACAAATTTGTATAATCACTTTACAAACAAGCAAAGTAATGCAAGGAGTGGTAAATTTAAGACACAAAAACAAATTTTTATATGAAATCTCCCCGAGAACTAAGCACTTTAAATTGAAAGCAAGCAACAAGGCTCTTCAGATTTTAAAACTGATTTCAATTTATCGATCTATAGATGAAGAACATCCATCGATAAATTCTATTTCTCAACACAAGACCTCAAAGACCATGAAGATCTATCGATAAATGCCAAGAATTTATCGATAGTTTATCACTCGAGAACAATTGAAAATGACTCTGAGTTTTATCTATCAATAGATGCTCAACATCTATTGATAGATAGACATACGAGAAAATACTAGTTAATTCATCTATCGATAGATGCCCAGCATTTATCGATAGTTTTTCATTTGGGAACAATTGAAAGTTACCTTAAGTTGCATCTATTGATAGATAGACATACGAGAAAAGAGTAGCAAATTGATTTATCGATAGATACTTGGCATCTATCAATAGTTTGTCACTTAGGAACAATTGAAAGTTACCCTGAGTTGTATCTATCGATAGATACCTATGTCCCATAAAATCTATCGATAAATCCCACCGCATCTATCGATAGATTCCCACTCAAGAATATTCCAAGAAGGCCTGATGAACATCTATTGATAAATATATATATTTATCGATAGATTAGGGTGAATTTTGAGTTTTTTTTAAGAAAGTCTATCAATAAAAATTGAAATCTATCAATAGATGGTGATCTCTTCAATATATTCAACTTCTTCTAAGTTTATTTTCTATTAATTCTTCTCCTGTTACAATATTGTACTATTTAAATTGTCAATTATAAAAATCTTACTCAAGAAAATACCTTAAACTTTAAAGGACTAAAACTTTAAATAAGAAGATTCAAACAAAAGTTCCAAATATATTAATACCATTCAAACACCAAAAATTCTTCATACTACAAACAACCTTCAAACTCCAAACATTAAACATAAAGCTCCTATTGAATGACAATAACAAAAAATTTAACATGCAAACAACTAATAACTGTTTGTCCATTGTAATTACTCTATATTGATGAGCCATTAAGCTTAAGTACTCTTTTCACATAAAAGATCTTGTATTCCTCTAACATGTTGTAGAAGTAATTAACCTTCTTCTGGTCGTTACAGATATTTCTTTAACTATAATAACATCATCACGAGTCAACCCTTGAAGTCTTTTGAATCCCTTACAAATCTCAAAAACCTTTATATTCCTGTCATCTTTAGTAACCATGTGTTTAAAACACTAGACAAAGTTACCAATTTCAGTACTTAGAGCTTAACAAACATCCTTCAAATCACTTATATTGTTAAAAAATGCCAGCTCATCATGATTACTACCACCAGATTTTGTCTTAGCTTTTTTTTTGAATCGAATTTACCTCGGGCAACATTAAATTTTTTATTTTTGTACTAGTGGATGTCTTAGTGTTGGCATTAATAGGTTAAGTAGTAGATAAAGTCTTTGGAATGTTAACAAAGTTCACACCATCATCTTCACGTTCACCACCCAATCTGTTGAATACATTTGAAGATGCCCTTGCTGTTGCTTCCTCGGATTCTATGTTCTCCACGACATTAGTTGGTGCCTTTGCTCCTTCTCCAGTTGCCCTATCTCTCTCAAATATAATTGTTAACTTATCAAAACGAGGAAAAGTTTTATTTCTAAGTCCTGCAGCAGCTAGATGACCCTACAATTCAATATCAAACTAAACATTACTAAAAATAAGTAAACAATCATATGGATTGAAATCAATAATAAGCACATTTCAGTGATAAATAACAAGGATATATTTGATGACACCCATGTTCGCTTACCTCCGCCCATCCATTCCAAATGTCAGTTTCACAAGTGACACATTTGTTGGCATCAACCCACTTAAAGCCAAAAGCAAAATGGCCTAACATTTTAGTAACTTCCCTATATTGTGACTTCAATAACCACATTCTGGATTGTATATGTGGGATGCCTCTAAGTTGACAATTTGTAATCTTTTTAGCCATCCATTTCTCAAGTTGTTGCAAGTAACCAAGCTTAACAGTTCCATTATCTCTAGACTAACCACCAACATTCACAAGATCCCAACAACAATCAATTAGAATTGCATCTTCAAGGGGAGTCCACTAATGGGTGGATTTCTTACTTACCTTTTGTGATCCTTAAGTTGATGTTCCTTCCATCTATAATAACAAAATGTTAGCAAATGGTTTTTGTACATGAGATGTAGAAGTGTATACAAAAAGAACTTCACACCCCCTTCATACAAAAAATGCAGGAACTCAAAAAAATCGATCCACACACAAGTTATGCAAAATATGCCCTATATATAATCATTGCCCCATAACATAATCAAGGTTAGTAACCCTAAAACCCTAAAAACTTACCATCTAATAATTATAATTAGAAAAATATACTCTTACATTACATTCCATTTCTAGAAGCTAACTAGTCACCCCACATTTCTTATGCCAAGTTATTTCTCCAATTATTCCATTCAACTATGCTCTCAATGTATTGTATCATATCTACATTTTCAAATTCTACCTATCCCATATATCCCTTAGCAAATTCAACCTCAAGTGGATTATGTGTCATCTCCCTTTTAATATGATTGTGTAACAAAGCATAAGCCGATATAATTTTTCATTTGGTTTCACTAGATACCAAGACCTTTTCCTAAGGATTGCCCATTTCATCTTAAAAAGTTTATAACAACTCTCAATAACGTTTCTAGCACTAAAATGTTTGTAAGTAAACAACTCTTTTTTTAATCAAAGAGTTCGATTTTGCCTCCATTCATTCAAATGATATCGTTGACCTTTATATGGCATTAAAAATCCCTCTCAATTTGTATATCTAGCATAACATAAATAGTATAAAGCTATAATAAGAAAATATTTTGTACTAGAAACTAAATATATCAAGGTAATAATAAAATCTTATAATTATTAATTTAACACATGCTATCTCCTTACGTTTGGGGACTTTCAAACCATTTCTTCTAGAGATTGCATCTTAAAAAACCTCAAAGTTTGTAACAAAACCTTCCCATCCAGGTAAGATACATATGAACTTCAATCTTGTGAACATACCCCTAAGACATTTGTAGCTATTTCATTCTTCCTTGTTTTGTATTGATGCTTATCATTTTTCAAGACATTGATTTTAACATATGTCCCATTGAAAGCACTTAAACAATTCTATTGTTTCCAATAGAATGGTAACACAAATATATATCTTATTAGATTCAAACTAATTAAATTTTATATTTAAATTATAAAGAGAAACTAATTTAAATTTACCTTAAACCATTTCCATTGTACGTTAGTTGAATTCTTAGTAATAAGCTCTAGATTCTTCAATAGTATTGCTTGTAACCTCAATAAAGAATTTAAAATCACCCAAATGCCTACTTAGTGTCTTACCACTTCTAACAAACTTTCTCTTTATTATCATATTCTTTGCATGATGAGCAATGATGTACAAAAAGATTGCAATCATTTCCTCAACATTCATGTGTATTGTTAGTTTAAGCCTACCACTGGTTTTAAGCATATTGCATGGTTTATAGAAGGCATTCCTCTACATTCAAATATGTTCAATGCATATTATATCAAAATTAAAGCCTATTTTTCTAAAGTTCAATTGCTTAATTATATGCTTGTCATAACTAGTACCATTATATGACCTCTTACGCTTTCTTTTCTTTAGGCGCAAATAACAATATTGATTAAGCAAAACAGTTATCAACACTACTATTGTATATAACTGTCATGCCAATGCAATAGTAGACACAATCATTGCAATTTTTCATTTAGAATATTTTCACATTGTGTGAATTATAATATAAAAAGTGTAATCCAACAACTAGTAATCAAACTATATAGTACATTGTACATGTAAAAATAGTAAGATAATAGACTTTAAACATGTAGCTATTTTGGAATTAATACAATAGAGAATGAAGCAAGAAGTACAAGTACATACCATAAACAAGGTGTAATTAACAACAATTAGCTAAAACACATTGTATATAGCGTTTAATCTATATTTGCAAAGACATGTAAAAAAAATGCATGAATTCAACTTTAATACATATTTTTTTTGTTCAAACATTATATAAACTTCATTGTTACTAATATTATTATCAACACTATATAAACACTATATATAAATAATGCTAATAAAACACAATAGCAGATATATAAACACCATATGAAACACTATATAAACAATTTTACTAATATTATTATCAACAAAAAATCCTTTTCCCAACCTCACAAACCATCAGAAAAAGAAAAATTGGACCAACAATCTTATATAAGTCACAAAACTATTATTCAACCAAAACTTTTATTTTAAATCCAATAAGAGATTGACAAATCTACCTCTTCCCTTATCTATTTCTCTTCTTTCTTTCCCAAACTTGCATCCCTTTCTACTGTATCTCCTCAATGTTAGTATTATGCAATAACTATTTTTCTAAAGGTAGAAGAAAGATTCATTAATAGAAGAAAGGGGAATGAAAGTTTCTTAAACAAAAGAAACAAACGACTTCTAGAACACAACTTAGGAAAATGAGAAGGAATGCCTTTTTTTATGGGAAAAACCTCCATTTCCACTAAGCTCAATAAATAAAAAACACCATCATGCCAAAACAAGATAAACATCATGAACAAAATCAATAAGGAAAAAAGCTAAGCTAAGACCCTGAACCCCTACACCAAAAACAAAGCAAAAGAGGAAGCTCGACCCCCTAAAACCTATACAAAATCAACCCTTTCTTTTTTTAAAAGAAAGTAACTTTCCCTCGGTGAGCTAAGGGAATGAGATTCCCTTAGTTGAAGGTAATGACTTTCTCTTAAAATGACATGCCTCTCATCTTCCTTTCAACCAAACAATGTATTTGATTACACTCATTTAAAATGCAAGAATATGTTTTACTTCCTTTCAACCAAACACAACCTTAAGGTTTTACCTTAATTCATAATGGGTCTATTAATATTAAAAAGGGACACTCAATAAAAAAACCCTAAACATTGCTAATAAATTTTAGAAAATGACAAATGTTCATGAGATTAAAAAAATACCAAAATGTGTCTTTTGGAACCAAATTATTGATTCACTAATCTATTTAGGGTTCCTTTGCACATTTTCATCCTCTCCAACCACTAAAACTTGAAATTGATTCCTAATGGGTTTTTTAGGATTGCCAAATTAGTGAATTGATTAATCATTTTTTCATCTAACACCTAAAAACTATAATGAACTCAAGTGTTAATTGATTACCATGAAACCTGATTGGTATCTTTGAAACTTTAAACGCTTTCTTTGAAATCAAAATTGATTATGAGAGAAAATTAAGGGAAAAAGGCAATAATTCATATTAGGCGTTGCTGTGCATCTATTCATCGAGGAAGCACCAAAAAGTTTTGTCATTTGTGGTAAGTGAAACCCCAACATTAACCTTAATTTAAAGATATCAATTTTTAGTATAAAATTTTTAGTATTTGGAGTCGCATTGTAAATTATTTTCAAAATTTATTAAGGTTTAGATTAAAGTTGTATCCCTATCCCCTAAGCTTAAACCTAATCGATTTGCAATTCGAGATTTTGATCAAACTTTTATTGCAAATTTTTATATTTTCATTTGTTGTAACCCCAACTGATTGTAATTTGTTGTAATAACTGTCGATGGCTGACATTTTATATGACTTGGTGATTCATTGCAATAATGAAGAGCTCACCATAAAGAATGTTGATTTTCATAGATACTCTTTCATAGATTTGACAAATAACATCTTTGAGGGTATTGCGAATGATTCCACTATTGGAATGGAAATGAGTATAGTCATTAATGCACAACATCCAAAGTCTAAAGAATTATTTGAGTTAAGAAATGATAAGGATGTGTTGAAGTTGTCCAAGAATACCCACTTCTGCTTAGAGCTCATACTTATAATTTTTTTGTAAACAATGAACCCTAGATCAAGTAGGTTTTCTACCAAAGTTAATAACCTTAGTTCCTTTCTTGGAAACCTTGATACTATTGTAAATGGTAATGTTAGAATGAGTGCTAATGTAATTGCTCATAATTTAGCTACTAGTTTAGGGAAAGGTAAAGTAGAGGAATTGTTAATCTAACTAGTGGTAGAGTTAGAGGGATTGTTGTTGTTGTTGCTAGTGTAAGTAAAGGTAATGTTGGTTTTATTGCTAGTAATTTATCTGATAGTAAAAATAGAGGGATTGCTGGTGTTGATGCTAGTAGTATAGATAGTGGCAAAGGCAATATAAAGGTAGGTAGTTCTTTTGTGAATAAAAGTGAAAGTGATGCTAATAATGACTTAATAGCCATTAATGAGGAAAAATGAATTGATATCTCTAGTGAGGTGCTGATTGGTTGCTTGAGACTAAGAGTGATGATCAATGAAGTTAATCAAAAGGTAATGGTATTGAGAATTTTGAGGATAAGGCACATGCTAATGATGTTGCTGGTTTATTTAACTTTGGAAATGATGTTGAAAAGGGAAATCATGGAAGTTCTAATTTTAAAAGGAAAGTAGAGTAATTGATAGGTTTATGACAAGTATGGTTAATGCACCTAATGAGTTTGGAAATATGAGGCTAGTCAAGAATATGTTGTTTAATAGTGTTCACTTTAGGAAAGTCATACCAAACTATATAAATCAAGAAAAAATAGAGTTATATAGGATTAAAAATGATAAGACTAGATATAAAACATTATTGTAAAGGGAATAATTGTAACTGGAGGATTCATGTAACAGTTATTCTAAATGGAAAGACATGCAATATTAAAATATTAAAAGGTGAACAACACTTGTATAAGAGTGAACAATAACTACATTGCCACAACAAGTGTTTGGATGGCAAAAGAACTAGGTTCTCAGTTGTATTTTGAACCCAATATATATGTCTTACAACTTAATGCAACATGAATTGATTGAGAAATATGGTGTGACAATTAATCTAAAGTAGTTTTGTAAGGAAAAGAAAAAAGTAAGAGAAAAATTTTTAGGGACTCATGTTAGGTCACACAAATTGTTGCATTATATACTTGGATGGTGAAGGATGCTAATCTTGGTAGCATTGTCCATCAAGCAATTAGAAAGGCTTGATTTTAGTTCGAACCTTACTTTTAAAAGGTTCTTTCCGTCTTTTAATGCCATGAAGAAAGGGTTCGCTAATAGATGTAGGCTTTTTATAAGTGTTGATGGATGCTACCTAAAAAGGCATTATGAAGGAGCTTTATCATCAGTTATAACCATTGATGGGAATTGTGGACTTTTTTCTCTTGTTGTTTCTTTCGCCAAATTTGAAAATGGTGATGCATGAGGATGGTTTTTGTAACTATTGAGTATTGTCGTTGGGGACTTCAATCAACCATTGACAGTAATTGGAGATAGCTAAAATGTAAATTGTTATTTCATTTTGGGTATGTAAAGTTTGCAATATGGAATAGAGAGGGGATATAATAATTATTCTGTGATAATAGAATAGGATATGAATAACTATTATATAGTTTGGTTCATGGAATAGAATAGGGTAAGAATTTGGTTGATAAAAATAACTTTGGAATAGCAAAGGAATAAATAATAAAAAGATAAAAATACACTTTATTATAATTTTTAATTTTTAATTCAAAAGATTCATTATAAATTGTTATTTAAAATTTTAATATAGTTATTTATTTTAATTTTTAGAATATTAATAATTTATGATTTATTCAAAATGTTAATAATTTATTATTGAAAATTAATATTATTATTTTATTTTATTCTTTATTTTTAAACTATTAGAAATTTATAATTAAAATTGTAATTTAGCTTTTAAATTTCAAATATTAATTTCTCATAAATTATATTAAATTTAAATTTAATTTTTATAATTTATAATTTTTATTTTAAATTCATTTTGACATTTTCTTTTATTTTATTTTCTTTCTTCTTGTCGATTGACGACTAGAGATGTGTTTGGTGTAAAGGAACGCAAATATGTGCTCCTAGTGGCTAGACCAAGTTTAGGAATGCCAAATTGATGCTCCTCATGATTGCATCTGATCATGGAATGTCAAATCTGATTGTAGGAATCTTACAAAGGAATGCTGGATTCAGCACTTTCGCGACCAGATGTAATGAAAGATGTCGGATTTGGGGCTTTTGCAACCCGATTTGGTCAAAAATCACTAGATCGATGCTTTCCATGACCAAATCTATCCATTAGGGCATCGGTGTTGCCTAGCACCATTGTCACACTCTACTATCCTCTGAGATGGAGGAAATTTAGTGATAGAGGGAGAAAAGTGAATGGGTAGAGAGAGAAAAAATTAGGTTAAATGAAAAAATTACATTTTATATATTATGGTAATTTTTCAAATTGATGAAAGACATTTTTTCCATTAACATTTTTAGTTTATTCCTTATCTCCCAAATTAGCCAATACTAAAAGGGGAATGAATAATAACTATTCTCCCTTCTTCCTGAATTGCCATTCTAAACCAAATAAGGCTTTAAGGAAGGATTATGAATAAGGAAGGAATGGAATAGCTATTCCCCCCCAACCAAACATGTTGTTAGTGATTTAAGTAATTAATTTATTCAATTTTGTTATATGATAGGGGCTAGATGAAATCATAATTGAATTAATGCCCCATGCAACTCAAAAAAGGTATTTTAAGCATTTATATAGTAATTTCAAAAAAAGGTTTGTGGGTTTGGATTTGAATATCAACTTCTAGAAAGCTATGAAAGATTTTAATTAATGGAAATGAAAGGAAATAATGATGAAGATCAAGTTTGAAAAGAGTGATGGATGTGAATGGTTGATGAAAAAAACCAAATGACCTTATGGGTAAGAGACACCTTGGATCCTAATGTGAAGAGCGATCTTCTCACAAACAACATGGTTGAGAGCTTTAATTAGTGGGTTGCTAGTTGTAAAAGCAAGCCACTCCTAACTCTATTAGAGGATATTAGAGTGAAGCTGATAAAGAGTTGTCATGATAGATATAAAAAGGCATGTATATGGGACAAGGTAATTACTCTAGCAATTAGGAAGAAACTTGATAAAGTTAAGTATAGTGGTAGGTTTTGCAAAGTGGTGCTTACTAGTAAGAGTAAGTTTAACATCTCTAAACCTGGAAAGGGATTTGTGATGAACTTGCAAATGGGAGTTGGAGTCGTCTTTGTAAGGTTTGGCAAATTTCAGGTTTGCTTTGTAAGTATGTAGTAGCTTGCACTACTCACACAAAGGGCGAGATATTGATCTTTATTGTGATAGTTAATACTTCAAAAAAAATTTCATGTTGGCATATAATAAGTTAATTCACACTATACATGATATCATTATGGTTGAGTTTAAAGGTCAAGTTGGTCCAATTGAGCCTCCATTATATTTCCATATGCATGGTAAATCTAAAAAGAACAAAAGAAGGGGAACTTAGAGAAACATCGGTTAAAGATTAGAATGCTAGAAGAAAGATCACTATCAGATGTACTTTCTGCTCTAGAATTGGTCATAATAAAGAACTTGTCTTAAAGTTCTCATGGAAATTAATCAAAAGGTAATTTTCAAATTCAACTTTTACATTACTAATGCATTTTTCCACTGAAAATGCATTTATTTCCATTCGCCAACATTTAATAGAAGATTAATACTAAATCAACAACGATATACATTTCTTTTTATTGACCAACTAACATATACCAATTAAACAAACTAAATTTATGCAACATTAAATACATACAACAATTAACATTATTACAAATAGTGTAGCAACCATTAATTTCAACTTCAATCCTGATTTTTCTTAATAAACTTTTGATCTCCAATATATTTCTTCCCATGTGAATATCTTCATTGCTGGAATGCACATTGCCAGCAGCCATGTGTGGATGCTACCATTGAAACAATTCACACTTTCTCTCTTGACCAATAAAAGAGAGTTTTGCATAATTATTTTCAAATTTTAATATTCTAATAACAACTCTTCTGCTAAGTCAACAATATTAGTTTTGGAATTAAAACTAATTCTCTGATGAATTATTGTTTGAAGAAGACATAACTATTTTCTTTAAGAAATTTTATTAAACGGTAGTTACAAATCAAATAACAACAATATCCTAACATGACTGAGGCTGTCAACGGGTAAGGTAGTTGCTAATTTTAAGATACTAGAATACTAACCCTATAAAAAACAAAATACCTAAACCCTATTAACTATCCAAAAATTTAAAAAATTACTACTCTAACCCTAACTATAATAGATCCCCACTATCTTATAATTACCCTAATTCGTTTAAAAACTCGATTATGTAAAAAAATTATTAAAACACTCTTTATGGTACCTAATTACCTAAACCCAAATCTGCACATGTATCCATATACAATAATATTTCTCCTACATATTTCATATAATTTACTGATAATTAAATTAATAAGAACACAAATAATAAATTTAAATTTAAATAATCAAAAATAAATATCTCAAACATAATAAATAATTTTATAAGTTATAATTTTTTGAAATGTAACACAAAATAAAAAATAAATCTATTTATATTTAAAGTGTACATATACTAAAAGTATTTTAGTATATATAATAGTAATTATATTTCTTGTAAATGAACCTAATATATATAAAGTATATATATTAAAAGACATTACAAGTTAATTAATAATCATAATTTCATTAATTAATTTACTTAACTATATGGATTTATCCTTAATTACATGAAATTAAAAAAAATAACCAGGTTTAAAAACTATTCTTATCTTATAACATCTCTTTAGATTTATATATTATAAGTTTAAATAAACAAAGGTATATATATATTATAATTAATAATTTTTGTAATGTTAATGCAAAATAGAAAGTAAATATGTTTATATTTAAAGTTTATATATATATATATATACACTAAAAATATTTTAGTATATATATAATAGTAATTATATTCCATATAAATGAACCTAATATATATAAACTACATACATTAAAAGACATTATAAGTTAATTAATAATTATAGTTTCATGAATTAATTTAATTAATTATATGGGTTTATCCTTAATTGCATGAAATTAAAAAAAAATTATGTTCCAAAACTATTCTATTTTCAAAGACTCTCTTTAAGTATATATATTATAAGTTTATGGTGTATATATATATATTTATATATATATTATAATTAATAATTTTATAAGTTATAATTTTTGTAATGTTAACACAAAATAAAAACTAAATATTTTTATATTAAAAATATATATTTATATGTATAATAGTAATTATATTCCTTTGTAATATGATATGATATTCATATATTTAAACATAATTTGTAATCTAATAATTTTTTAATTTAAATATATTATTATTACCACATTAATAATTTGAGTAATCATACTTTTCATATATTTGTTAGTTTTAAACAAAAAGAGTTGTTTGTAAAGTTGATAAAAATTGTTCTTTTTTAATTTAATTATTTAAATAATAATAAAATATTTATAAATAGTAATAAGATTCTAGTAGTGAGTATCCAAAGAGTGGTACCCAAACTTGATACGGGTAATGAAATCACTACTCGAACCCATCTCAAACCTGATTATAAGATACTCTAATCTTATATAACTGAGTTAGATATCTACGGGTACCCTGTTATCCCTAAACATGACAAACCAAATATGAAACTCAAATAACAACAATATTCTAACATGACAAGAAAATGTAAAATTTAAATAATATTTATATTATTGAAAATGTAAATAAAAATAATAAAAACCTAAGATGAAAAACAACCAAGCTTCAAAATCATATACCTTGCAACCTCACTAAAACAACCAAACCTTACTTCCAAACAATGAAGCAAATACCAAAAAACCCAAAGTGATGAGTGAAATCCACGTTAGAAGTGCTAAAAATTGAAGGAATAAAGCAACAAAATCTCTCCATTTAGCTTCTTTAGATTTTGAGTTTGGAGTGTTAATTCTTATCTTATCGTTTCTCTTATGTAGGAAGGAAAAAATGGTTATAAAATTCATATCACATCATTAAGTAAACGGAAACTCAAATGGTGGACTAGCCGCATGCATGACTTCTATATCCAGCAACATATATTATTTTGGAGTGTAATGTCTACCTTCAATAGTAATTAACTCAAATAGAATTAGGATGAAATTCTCAGAGAGTGGGAGTTATTTATCCTATAAATGTTATACATAAAATTCTCAATTGTATTTAAAAAATATATAGTGGTAAAGTTGGACACTCCAAAACAGTAGAATAATAAATTTGACTTTCATCCTATCTTTCAGCTAACAAAATTTAACTTTTATATTATATATATTCTCCGAGTGAACACAATTTTATAGCCAAGGAGAAATGTATGAAAAATCTAGCAAGATTGGCAAGATTCCTCGCTTTGCTAATGAGCATGCATCGATCCTCAAGATGTTGTTTTATATATACATGCCAAAAGTCATAGAGAAGACGCATGATTATAATTAGTGTAATACTTGCAGAAACTGTGCTGTCCTTGTAGCTACCATTTCCCAAACAAGCAAATTGATCATTCAGTCTCGCCTAGTCCTTTTGCTTAGCCTCGTTTGAGAAAAATGCCAGGGTGCCTGGAAGTGTTCCGATCTCGTTTAATCTCCTGTATGCCAATAACAAAAGCAAAACAACAACGGGTCAGAAATTGTTTTGTGTCAAAACCTTCCAAGTATCAGTCGGAGCCCCTTTATTTAACGAGTATTTAAGAGCGATGAAGTGTGAGCGACAACAATGACTGTTGCTGAACAAAGGTCAACAACACCTCAAATTTTACTGGAAGCAAATAAGGGAATGTCAGAAAATGATTGGATAGCTAAGGATCTTGCAGGCTATTATTTAATGGAGATAACACTGCTGAAAATTTTATCAGGCTAGTATTTAATGGGGTATGAGAAGAATCAGATGAGAAAGACAGTTTTACCACAGGCTTCGTCCTTTCATCAATGGAAGCAGCTCGTAATTTTTGCTTTGTGTCCCTTTCTTCAACGCTTGACTTCCTAGCGTTCATCACCTTCTCAACCATCCTACTCCCCAAGACCTGTGTTCCTTTAACAGCTTGCTTGGGTTCCACTCTCCGACCCCTTGTTACACATGGTGAACATGATTGCCTCCTCGGCTTTGGAGTTGAACTAGGTTCTGCCTTTTGATGAACCGCTACGGCAGCAGGAGTGACCGTTGGCTGTGGCCTGCCTCGCGTAGCAGATGTTGAGCGGTCTGTCTTTAGATTTGGAGGCGTCTCATCCGAAATTCCGTCAAATTGTACCGGAATGGTTGATCTCGCCAAAGGTGACACGCCTCTACTCCTAGGCTTTGTCTTATTTGTGGATGTTCCTAGGGTTTTGGACAGGTTGGAAGAAAGAAAATCTATATGGTCATCTTTTTGGTTGGAATAAGGTTTTGATGATATGCTGCTGGTATTGGAAACCACATTTGTTCGTTTATTGGTCAGAGGATGGGTGCAGATGGGTTGACTTGTTTTCTGATTGAACAAGATGGGGGCAGGCAACTTGGTGTTTTTGGCTTCAGTTGATGGAATACTTGGTCTATGACTCGGAGTTATGGATCTTGAAGGAACTTTTGGATTCGGATTTGGGGATTTTGGTCGTCCAATGCTTCCTGCCTTGTACGACTCTTTATATCCTGAAAACTGATGTAAAGTATATGCTTTTCATTTTATCATATTGAATATATAGCTCATGTAACAAGTTGTGCTCTATGCTTAGTAACTTTCAAATTTCAAGCTGTTTCAAAGAATTGGATGACTGCCTCCCTATCCTAATGTGCGTTTAGTTGAATTCCGAGTGACAATGCAAGCAATGCAACCATTGTTGAATTCATTGATTAATCTGGATATGGCAAATCATGAGAGCCAGAAAAGTCTTCTCCCTCCCACCCAAACACATGCCTGATCGTTGCACTTCCAGGAAATGTACGTACCCGTGAAAGCGGCTGAACGATTGGTAGCTCCCGCTGGATGACAAGTTGTGGGGCTTTAGCTTCCATTTCAAGTGATGGAAATAGAGGAGTTGCTGGGGGTGTCTTTAACCTTAATGATCACATTGAAACAATTCAGTTTGGTATTGCAAAACTAGAGTATCACACAATTACAAGATGATGAGTAGCTAGTAGTTCATATATATATATATAACAAACCAATCGTAATCATTTTTGTTGTTTTCAGGGAAAAACTCATATCCCGATGCTTTCTTCCCAGATGCGATTCTGTAGAGTGCATAGTTTCCTGCAATTTCAGTGCCAATTAATTTGAAGCAAATGGGGTAAGTATGCTTGGTAGAGATTAGAAGGATGTGGACCTCCATTAGGTTCGAACTCATCAGAAACAGGCTGAAGGAGGGTGGCAATTCTGTCCTTGTCGCGTTTATGCAATTCCCGGAATAGAAGAAGGTCTTCATCTCTCTCTAACTTACGCCCATTGAGTGGCAGACCGGGGGGGTTCCTCCTGTTACTCATGACTCTGTTGTCTTTAGAATTTGATTGATCAACTTTGCAATGTAAACACCAAAAGCTGAAGAATCAAACATCGGTATATAAACGTGGAGTGTAGGCCGGCAATGAAGAGGTATGATATCCCACGAACAAGCTACTACAAATGGAGAAATCAAAGCATCAAACTATCAGCTATATAATTCCGAAGAACAAGAAGATTCTTAGG
Organism: Theobroma umbraticum; assembly: GCF_002168275.2. Classification (NCBI taxonomy): domain Eukaryota; kingdom Viridiplantae; phylum Streptophyta; class Magnoliopsida; order Malvales; family Malvaceae; genus Theobroma; species Theobroma umbraticum. The sequence goes on along the minus strand of NW_018397256.1, from coordinate 1,089,662 downwards.
AGGCATACATTTGGCATTACACTACACAGACTGATATAATGCAGTGAGGATTTGGGGAAGCCAATGATGGAAAGCCGGCCACCCAATGTTTCTGTTAACTTTTGTTTTAAGCGCTAGGTCACATGACATGTGTCAAAGATTGTCTGTTTGAAATTTTTAAAATAAATAAAAATAAAATATGCAAAATAAAAAAAATATATGTTTTCTTTATAAATAAAAAGGGCTAAAAATAAATTTTTTATTTTATTTTATTTTATTTTTTGGAAATATTCTTGCCATTTTGAAATGGAAACTCAGTGGTTGGTCATGACAACACCTCCTCTGCCTCTCTTCCGTCGCACCTCTGCCAAATCCGGCCTTTCTTCTTCTTCTTCGCCCAACTCCAACAATAATCTACCTCTAGCACGCAGGGTATTGCCTTCATTCTCAAGAATTACTGTGCTTTTTAACTTCCATTTCAACTGATTTTTTTCTATTTCTTTTGGGATTTCCCTTGCAGCAGATAATCCGGCAGTGGAAGCGGGACGGAAGTATCCTTGGGGTTGGGAGGAACAATTTTGTAGATTTTGATTCACTGCTTCAAACCTTAGCTAGCAAAACGATGCCTCAGCCACACGTTGTTCATCACCTCTTGCTTCAAGGTTTGATTCCCAACAACTCTACCCTCTCTGAAATCATGCTTTGGTATGCAGACAATGGCCTTTTCCCTCAAGCTCAGGTGATATGGGAGGAAATGCTAAATACTACTTCTTTTACGCCTGCTATTCAAGTTGTTTCAAGGTTCATGGATGCTTACGGAAAGATGGGCCATTTTCACAAGGTTCACGAAATTCTGGATCAGGTAACTCTGCACAGAGTTAACTTGTCACCTGAGGTGTACCCAGTGGCTATCTCTTGCTTTGGAAAGCATGGGCGGCTTTATTTAATGGAGAATACATTGAAGGAGATGGTTTCGAGAGGTTTACCTGTAGATTCCGCCACTGGAAATGCTTTTCTTAGATACTATAGCATTTTTGGTTCCTTGTCTGAGATGGAGATTGCTTATGCTCGCCTTAAAAGGTCTAGACATCTCATAGAGGAGGAAGGAATTCGAGCAATGTCCTCTGCCTACATAAAGGAGGGAAAATTCTACAGGTTAGGTGAATTTTTGAATGATTTGGGTCTTGGGAGGAGAAACCTGGGCAATCTCTTATGGAATCTCTTGCTATTATCTTATGCTGCTAATTTCAAAATGAAAACCATGCAGAGACTGTTTCTGAAAATGATGGATTCTGGTTTCCGTCCCGATCTGACTACATTTAATATAAGAGCTTTGGCCTTCTCGAGAATGTCTATGTTCTGGGATCTCCATCTCAGCCTCGAACACATGAAACATGAAAGTGTTGTTCCTGATTTGGTAACTTATGGTTGTGTTGTAGATGCATACTTGGACAGAAGACTTGCAAGAAATTTGGACTTTGCTTTGAACCATATGAATGCCGATGATTCTCCACTGGTATTGACAGATCCACTTGTGTTTGAGGCTTTGGGTAAAGGGGACTTCCACTCTAGCTCAGAGGCGTTTTTGCAGTTCAAGAGACAGAAGAAGAAATGGACTTACAGGCAGCTAATTGCAGTTTATCTCAAAAAACAGTTCCGAAGGAACCAGATCTTTTGGAATTACTAAATAATTATAGAGTGCACTATGGCTTGAACCTAAGGTGTCTCTCCAAGTCCTCAAGCCCTCTTATGAGATGAGCTAAGCCAGATGGTCCTGAATATCTTCCGTTAAATTAAAGAAAAACTTGGTTCCTACTCTATTTGCAGCACGGTATGTCCTCAGCACTGTTGTTGTTGTTGTTTCCACTAAAATGTATTTAGTAGATGGATTCCAATTAAATATAAGTACCCTAAACCTGTTTCGAATAAAACAAAATACGAACGCTACCATAGTCTGGCCCATCCAGGTCTGCTATAACTACTAAAATAACTTAGCTAGGAAACTAAAAAATTCTAAGTCTGCGAATAGCTTAATCACAACAATGCTTTTTTGTCTCTTATTGTTGCTTCAGCATCATAGATTTTTAGCTAAAGTTGTTCAATCCTTGTTGGTGTTTAAGTTTTTTGAATATATACTATCACATGAAGGTGAGAAGTAGAAGATAATGGACATGATTCCATTACTTCTATGTTAATACCTTGATGATGTCCATTATAGTATGGTCCTTTGTGCCTGTTATCTGAAACATACCACTTCATGAAATTGTGTTTCATGATAGATGAAAATGTTTAAGTTTCTAATTTTAGAATAAAAATCTGTTGTTAGTTATCTGAGCCATTTTGTTAATCTTTTTTGCTTTATTTCATGTTCTCTAGCTTTGGCAGATATAGTAGAGACTAAAGAGTATGTTGTGCGTGTTGGTAGCATGAACCACTTTGAAAATGAGTTGAACTTTGTGAAAGTTAATGGTATGAAGAAATGGGCTAGCAAGGAGGATGAGTACTTTGTCGATATGGCCAGGGTGTTAAGAAAGGGAAATGTGGGGGATATGCAATCAATCATAGGGATAGCATGACAGGCATTTGGCTTGACCAGTAACGTTATTTTGGGGAGGCTTGCAACTTGCAAGAATGGAAAGAGCAGGACCTTTGATCCTTGAGACATCTGGATGGTAAGATTCTCAAAACCTCTTTTAGAGCTGTGCTAAATTTCAAAGACATTCCTAACATATGATTCTAATGTTGAACTTCAACCATTTTGAACTTCTCTTGATATTTCAGGCTAAAAGTTTCTGGAGTATCAGGTTTGTACGGTTAAATCCTTGACCTCTTCATTCGGTGGCTTCGTGTCTATTGAAGCACAACTTCCTACTCTAAGATGCTTATAGGAGTTGTACAGTCACATTCTTAATCATGTTTGTCTGGGGAAACAAATGAATGAAAAATTGAATATTAGTTGAACTCGGATGCTCGGAATTCTGAACTTCAATTTTTATTACAAACTTGGGTTCCCTGTGTTGAATTCTGGCACTGGTTTGGCTAGCTTCATAGGACCAGTCTTCGCAGCTACAAAAAAGAGAGCAAAGAATAGGTATCAAGGGGAAAAGCTTTAAAAATTGCACAAAAACAGAAGAAAGAAAAGAAAAGAGAAGTTGTCCATGCTCACTTTATCGTCTCCCAGTGAAAGATGATGTGTTTGAGCGGCTCCTTGAGCTATCGTATCCAGATTGGACAGACTGAGGGTCACTAAGAAAATCCTGAGAAACAAACAGAAGGGAACCGAGTTTTAGGTTTCACAGATTGTACAACTTGGTAGGGCTGAAATTGGTTAGGTAGTGTGCTTACAAAACTAAAATCCTGATATGCATATATTTCAATTTTTGGTAATTTGAGTTCAAAGAAACAGCTCCCTCCTATTATTTATCTTTCACAATTAAATAAATATTTGTCTTGTTAAATAAAAAGGTGGACTTTCATCCATTTATGGGCTTACCTGATTTGAGGAGGTGGAAGCTTGGCTGTGATTTGGTGAGGGGCCTGCACTGCCGCCAAGCGTGATAAAAGGCATGTTTTCCTCACCAAGAGTTCTCAATCTGTTAAGCTCAGGCAACACGACCTGTCCCAGATCTGGTCTGTCTTTTCGCCTCAGCTCTGAACATTTAAGGGCTAGCTTGGCAAAGATCAAGGCCTCTTCCGCTGGCCAGTCAAGCACAGCCGGGTCTAGTATATCAGCAAAAGATCCGTTCTCAATAGCATGGTCAACATGATGAGTCAAACCCATTGGTGGCTTGGCAGTTATTATTTGTAGAAGCAAGATCCCGAGAGAGTAAATATCAGATTTTGTCCCTAGCATTCCAGTTTGTTGATACTCTGGATCTATGTAACAGAATGTTCCAGCTGTTGATGTCATATGATACTGAGTGACGGAGTTGGCAACAGATGGAGGAACAAGCCTAGCCAAGCCAACATCGCTAATCTTGCTGACATAGTTTCGATCAAGCAAAATATTGGCAGGTTTCAGGTCACGGTGCACAAGTGGCTCTGGTTTGGTTTGGTGGAGGAAAAGGAGACCAGTCGCAATCTCTGCAGCAATTCGGAATCTTACTTGCCAGGGAAGCACTGGAGTGTTATTGCGCCTAAAGAGGCGATCTTCTAAGTTCCCATTAGCCATGTATTCGTAGACTAGGCAGCCATACTCTGGGCAGGCTCCAAGGAGGAGAACCATGTTTGGATGCCGTATGCAGCTCAACACTTCAACCTACATGAGTTACCGATACATAAAGTGTACATTTCTGTATATATATATATTTCAGAAGTAACTGCTTCTTACTTGAATTTCTTGCTTTTATCATTCTGCGAGTTATTTATGTGAAATATTTATGGTAAGGTCATGCATCAACAAGGCCTCCTGACATTGCTTGCTAAATTTAATTTTAAGAGAGTATTGGAAACGTAGTGTAAAATTTTATTTGATGTTATATGTGTGCACACGTGATATGTCTATGTGCATAGCAAGCATGCATGTGGGTGTGTGCAGGAATAGGGACAGGGATAGGGATGCCTGCTGGTTATATATAATTTTATGCATCTATGTGATCTTATAACTTGATTTGTGCTTAAAATTGCCACACCTCTTGATGAAACTGTGATTCTCCTTGGGCTGCATCTGGACGTAGAACTTTTATTGCAACCGGCGTGTGGTCCAGGTTGCACTTGTAAACTGGCCCATAACCTCCTTCTCCTATCTTGCGAGAGGACGAGAAATGCTCTGTTGCTGCTTCAATCTCTTCAATTGTATATCTCCTATACCGGAGATCATGTCCTAAACTCTTTTTTGCCATTTTCCTTTGGTCAGCTTCTTTGCTGGCTTTCTTTTCTGCATTTATTCTCTTTTGCGCCTCTAGTTCAGCAATCCGTTGAGCTGCTTGGGCTGCCTCAATGGCAGCCTTACATTTTGCTTTCTCCTTTTCTGCAAGTGACAATGCAGCTTCCTCAGATAGTCGTGCCTCTTCTATTTTTTGTTCTTCTTGCAGTTTCCAACTATGAAGTTCTTTTGCCTGTAATGAGAATAGCAGAAACTGGGCATAAGTGTTCTCTAGCATCGTTTTGATTTCCATTTGAATGCATTCCCTACATATTCTCTATATCTGTTTTTTCTTTATGGTTGTGGTAGGTAGCCAAGGGCGTTCTTCATTTTCCATGAATTTATTTTTTTCTTTCTAATCATTGTCATTCCCTAGCAGAAGTATTTGGGGAGGTTATAGCATGACTTTAACAGGGTAAATCAATACAATATGTAATGGAACTTTTACCAAAGTTTAAAATTTTAATACTCAGTTGTATACCACATTCAAAAGTTAATTTGTAGATTATGCTCAAAAAGAATTTCAGCTTTTAGATAGTACCCTCTGCTTTGCTGTGAGTGCTTCCTTGCAGGCTGCACTGTACATATCCATTGTCTGCTTGAGCTCTTGTCTGAGTCTTCTCATTTCAGCTTCCACATCATCCTGTGGCATCTGATCAGTTGAGCATGATTTTCTATCCTGTATCTGCTCAAGTAGATACAAAACCAAATTGCATGTCTAGCTATTGATATGCAGCTTAGGAGCTACTTGTGAACTGCTGTTTTCTTTTCAGTGTAACTGTTAATTATGCTCATTTCCATGAAAGAAACACTTACCATATTCTGAGATGACCATGATGTCCTCCCACTTTCCAGTGAGCTTGACGAGAACTCGTATTGTGAAGAACTGAAATCCGTGGACCTGTTTCCTGAATACGATGACCCAAAGCTTCTGTTGTCATAATCTGAGCTGACTGAAAGCCGAGGAGTTCCATATTCCAGATTGTCATACAACGAAGGGAACATGCGATCTGTACTTGGCCTTCCACTACTTACAAATGATATGTCAGAGTCGGGAATTGAGGGCTCATATTTGATATGACCTCTTGTGAATGGTGACCTGTTCCAGGGTTATGATGTTATTATACTTGTGTTTAACACGTAGTAGATTTGGTATATAAACCAGCCATTATAAATTGCAGAACAGAAAATAAATTTGAATCAAACCGGATCTGAATGGTATGAATACTTATTATGTGCACCAAAAGGAAACAACGTAAAGCAGGCTAGTTAGGTCGTGTTGGAGTATCCCCAACTCTATGCTTTGCTTGGTGGATTGTTTATTTGACTTGTTCATTGCCTCAGTATATTGGATGAAATATTAGTCACGTCATATTTTTTGATAGTCCTCTCTTAAAATGGTAATCATCTTATCTTGTGACTCACCTGATTTCCATATCTTCAGGCATGCTGCGGGGTGGATGTTGGGGCCTATCACCTACAGCTACAGAACCAAATTAAGGAATTCCTGTGAGCAAAGCCGTCAATGAAGCGGATACAGCTTAATGATAGAAATAGAGGCAAACCTCTGTATCTGGGGTTATATGCGGAACCGGAAGGGGCATCCGTGGGTTCAAGAATGTTAGCAGGTTGGGTTTGCGAGTGAGCACGTGGGGGGAGTGGTCTTGTCGGAGGGGGAGCAGAAGCAGATCGCACAGATGAGATCTTCCCTTTGCCAATCACATATACTGTGCAGTACTCGGGAGCCGCTTTTGAGACATTAGTTGGGACATCGCTTGTCCTGAATCTTCTGTCAAGATTTAAATTCCGGATGCATGAGGGATACTATACTAGCTTTGGAGTTGAAATTTGTGGTGTTAAGCAGAGAAAAGGAGTGAAAGCATGCTAAAGCTGTCGAATATATATATATATATATATATATATATATATATATTTATATATTTGCAGAAAGTTGTTCAGAAGGTGTAATTGCTGCTCATGGGCTGGAGAAACAGGAATGCGGGTGGGAGCAATTACCTCACAAAGCCGCTTTTTGACGGTGCGCCAAGTACTAAAGTCTCGACTGATGAGGATAAGACGAAATCAATCAAGGCTTTAGCGATGTCGGTATCCTCCAGGATGATTTCATTACATTTTATCTGTTGCAAAAATACCATGAAATCGAGAATTAGGGACCAATACATTACATGAATGCAAGCCGAGGTGATGAAATGAATGAATAAAAGAAGAAAAAGAACCTACATCCTTTCGGGAGCAGAAGCATCGGAAAGGTAGAAAGACCTCCTTGGCTTGGTTGTCGAGTTGTTGCTTATACGCTTTTGCAACATCGTCGTTAACGTCGGAAATGTTCACGTGGTTCCCAGCTGCATTTAGATTATGGTAAAGAAATTAATGAAGCTCTTCAGCTGCATTTAGATTTGGGTTAGAATCCAAACCAAATGATGGTGCATTGTAGAGTTGAAAAAGAGAAACAAAACAAAAGACATTGAGACATGACATGCATTAATGGTGCAAGAGAGAGAGGCAGAGATTGATATGCATGTACTTGGGGTGGGAATGGAAGAAGGTTTGGTTTTAACGTGGAGAAGAGTTATAGCTTGACCCCTGGACATAAGATGATCAACAGCCCATTTCAAAGCGTATTGGCTTCCCTTGTCCTTATCGATTGCCACTGCCACACTCGCGTCTCTCTTTTCTCCATTGTTTCTTCTGGCCATGATCCCCTGTTTTCTTTTCTTCTATCTCTCTCGCTCTCCCCCAAGACCGACCAACAAAGCTCAAATCAACCCAACCCAACCCAACCCTGAGATTAATTACTAATTGGCTGAGAAAATGGGTGAGACACAAATCCACAACCACGTACTCGAATCTTTGTTTTCTTTAAATAAAACTTATGTCACTGTTCCTCGGGAAACTAACTAACCCCAACAAAATTTTGCTACTTTATTCTGTCAATGTATGAGTTAAAGTGCCTCAAAACCTCCTTATCTTTCCTGGACACAATCCTCCTCCTTTCGGCTAATTAAGAGAGAGCAACAAGTTCGGTAGATTATCCGTTTTCCGTAAATAAGGAAAACAATATAAAACTAAGGAACACTGATTTTCTTATTAAATTCTCAAGTATATAATTAATGTTTCTTTTATTTATTTTCCTCTTCCAAATATAAATAAAATAAATTCCTGCTGCTGTTCAGACGACTCAAGAAAGAAAGCCATCCCAAACTTGGCGGGCAGCAGTTAGAATCTTCGGTTGGGAGTTCCAAATTTAGGAGCCTCAAGTTTATTTTGTTTGTTTCGGTGGTTAAACCGTTGCAAGGACAAATATTTTAAGGGGTATTTATGTCATTTCATCATTCAGACAAAATGTGATTACTTGTGTGACAGAATCCGGGAATTTGTTCCAATCCGTTTGTAATAGTTTACCTAAAATGAATTAAAAGAATTAAAAGATTTCCACTACAAAATTGATCCAATTAGAAAAAGTAAATTTTTAAGAAAATTTAAAAGTACAGGTGACTCCAGACAAAACCAAATTTAAATTTAAATTAAAATTTTTTTTTTACTGATAAGAACAGAAGATTAAAAAGAGTAATATTATCGGAAAGAACCAGATTTAATATTATGTTAATTTGCTTTTAAATGTTGTGGTTTTCTATAGTTTATAAACTCAAATTTATAAATAATAATTTAATAATGTTAATAATAACACCAATTAATCAATTATTTACTTAAATATATATATTTTTTTAAAAAGCATGTGAATCATTTCATCACAAAAACTATCAATTGTTGACGGGATATGTTTGGTTTGTGAAATAAAATAGAATGGAATAGAATATGTATTTCATGAGAATAAAATAGGAAAAAAATATAATAAAAATGTTATTATATAATTTGGTTGATAAAATAATTTTAGAATAATAAAAAAAATAAGAGATAAGAAGACAATAATACCTTTTATTATAATATATAATTGTTTATTTTATTTTATATTTTAAATATTAATAGTTTTAATTAATTTTTAATAATATATAATCAAAAACTTAAACTCTTTATTATAATAAGATTTATCTTCATCAAAACCAAAAATACTCTTTATATAATTTAGTAAAATATTTACCAAAAGACAAAATTAAGTAAATTTTTTCCTTTTTTAATCAATTTTTATTTTCATTAAAACTTTAAAATTTTCATAATTTGATAACTTATTATTAAAATATTAGTCTAATGTTTTATTTTTTATTTTTTCTCTATTTTTTAATTTATGTTTTCGCTTAATAATTTAAACATTAATATTTTAATAATTTTTATTACATAAAAAGACACTTCATAAGTATGTTTACAAGTTTTTACATATATATATATATATATTTATAAATTCTATATATGTAAAAAATACTAGAATTGATTTTTTTTTTTTTACAGAAATGATCATATTTCTCTATAGAAATATTCATTTTAATTATATAGAAAAGTAGAAATAGAATAAAAATAGAACAGCTAAGATATGGAATAAGCTTTGGTACTTGACAACCATATGGGAGTGGCCTAAAGCATGGAGAAAAAGCATTTCTCTTTCCTCCGCTTCTCTGAGTGCTTTCCTTTCTGCTTCCACCCTTTTCTGCACCTCTAACTCAACGAATCTCTGAGCTGCTTCAGTAGCTTCCAATGCCGCCTTAAACCTTGCCTTCTCCTTTTCCACAACTGATGATGATGCTTCTTGTGCCTGCTGCGCCTCTCTTACTCTCCTCTCTTCTCTTCTCTTCCATTCTTGGAGTTCCTTCACCTGTTAGAAACATCATCATCATCATCATCACGCAATGAACTGGGTTGCCACGGCTAAACCCTTTACAGCTGATCCTACAGCTAGGTATTCCTAAACTTCGAGCTTAATTTATAGCAATTTCTCATGTATAAGGGAGAATTAAAGAGAGACCCTGAATTACCTTCTGTTTGGCTGCTAATGCTTCTCTGCAGGCTGCATGGTACATATCCATCGTTTGCTTCAGCTCTATCCTTAATCTTCTGATTTCTTCATTTGTGTCCTCCTGGAAATTATCTCCCAAAATGAATTCAGAAAACCAAAATTAAAGTAAGCATTTGTCTATGGAAATGTAAAATTTAGTCATAAAAATTTTAAGCAATGAGGTAAGGTGTTGTAAATGGTTGTATTGTAAAAACTGCTTGCAACACTTTTATTGTATAGTTTATTAGTACCTTTATAAGGAAGAAAGGAAAAACATGTGCTTAAATTTTAGCAAAATTGCAAAATGAAGCCACAGCTATATGTCTTGACAGATTTGAAATAGACTTACTGCACATCCTAAAGAAGCTGATGATGTTCCAACATCCGAGAATCTTGGGCGCCTGCAAGGCTCCACATTGTGCTGATTAGGACTAGAGCCCAGGTTTTGGTAGAAGGAAAGAAACGAGCCGTCGGAGCTTGAACATGAGATGTCATTCTCAGGTGCTGCAAGCTCATCATAGAATAATCCATCGTTTTCTCTGGAGAGTGATCTGTTGAGCAAAGTAATTTCAACTGTGAAAAATGCAGCACACTCCTTACTGTGTGCTTGTGTATCTTTTTGCATGTTTATAAATAAATTGTTGGGGTACTAGGGATGATGCTTAATTACATGACTGAGGGCGCCTCCTTATTCAAGTTTTGTGGCTCAAGTCGTGTTGATGATCCACCTCCTCGAATGATGGGGACCGGACGAGTGGCAGATCGTATGGCAGCAACCTTTCCTTTCGAAATGACATATATGTTGCAGAAATCTGGTGCCCATTTTAGTACACTTGCAGGAATATCTGTAGCCTTGAATAATCTGCAAGAAGAAATTCAGATACAGTTGGAGAGTTGCGGAAATTCAGATATATGCCTTAAATCCTTACTAATCCTTCAAAAAAAAAAAAAAAAACTCGTTACTTTTGAGAAATCAAATCCAGATCAAAACCTGGAAAGTCCAGTCTTTGATGTTGCACCAAGCAGAAGAGTTTGGATTCCACATTGGGTAATGTATTCAATAAGCGCTTTTGCTACATCTGGATCCTCCAGTACAATTGCTTCACATTGTATCTGATGCAAATTAAAGATCATCCATTGGATATATAACATAGGAAATTTAAAAAAAGAAAGAAAACTCAGAGGGCAATGAAGGAATTAAGCATCAAAGCCTACTTGTCTACGCGTACAATAGCGTCGGAATGGAAGGAATAAGTCCATGGTTTGATTATCAAGCTGTCGTTCAGCAACTGTGTCATCAATTCCAACTGAAAGTAGAAAAGAAAAAGCTGAAAACATGTATGGAAACGTACAGAATATTAATTAATCAAGCCCATTTATCCTCCATCTTCCTCCTCCTATTTGATGGTGCCAAGCAATGCCATTAATTATTTAGATGTGAAAGGGAGGTGGAGGGGCAGGGGCTGGACCTGGATTAGGATTGGAAGGTGGTCTGGGGATAACATGGACAAGCCTCACAGTTTGGCCTCGGGTGATGAAATTTTCAACCGTCCATTTGAGAGCACGCTGGCTGGATTTGTCCCTGTCTACGGCCACCGCTACTAACCTCTCTCTTCCTTCTCTCCTTTCCCCATTCTCCCTTATCTGAAACATTTATTCTTGTCTCATTGGTTTCTATATATCTCTGATCAGGACGAACAAGGAAAGAAATAAGAAAAACCTAGATTCCCATTTCTAAACCCTCCATTGGGGGAAAACCAATTCCGCCTTCCTTTTTGTTTTTGCTACATATTGCTCACAAAAACAAAGTCGTACCAAACATTCTTTTTTTAGAAAGTGCACCGTCATTCTCGCTTGATACAAACTTTCAAGCGTCAAAAACAAATTTGAAAAAAATCACGCAATGAAAAGGAATAGAGAGTACTAAAACTAAGAACACTTCACTCGAAGAAAACTCGTAAACTGATCTGCACAAATTATTAAAAGACTTGAGATTTAAAAATAAACAAAGGATTTATAAAACAAAAAATAAAGGATTAATATTTGATACACCAACAATATATCAAAAGCTATGTACGATCAAGTTATCAAAATGAGTCACCTCATTAATGAGGTAAAACCAAAATTTATTAAGAAAATTTAAAGCTAAATATAAACAAGTTTTTAACATTTAATCAAGCAAACAATTTAATTTAATTTTTCTTTAAACTCTAATCCACCCTTTCATCTAATGCTTCTCTTTTTTTCTTTAAACAATTGAAAATTTATTTAAGTTCAAGTTTACTTTACATGTGATTGATTGAGATTGGAGATCGAGAGTGAAATTTTCAATTTAAAGTGTGAGATTTTTGGGATTGAGAGTTTTTAATCTATATTTTTATTATCGATTCAATTAACTACTTCCAAAACATCATAATTGGTATTACTTTTTTATATGTTTTTAATGAAAGAACTCATGGATTTATTTAACATTAATCTTGATTCCTTCAAACATGAGACATGCAAGATTTTCATTTTAATTTAATTCCAATGGCCATTTGAGATTCTACATGCTTACTTGAATACGGGACATAAGTTATGTGCGTTATACTACTTTTGCAATCGCCCCAAATCTAGATCTCTAGGAACAAGTTGAGATGATAATAGTGATGTATGTGTGAGGATTGGTTTCATGATGAGCAAATGTCTCAACTCTTCCAAAGAGGTCCTCTTAGAAAGGAAGGGAAAAATATTCATACAAAGCAAAAAACATATCCTCTCCAACAATTTGAGCAGTTGAGAGTAGATAAAATTTCCAATATAACATACCTAGTGAGGTATAGAGAGATGTGTGGAAAAGAGTTTAGAAAGTAAAACCTTTTGATTATCATTGCTCTTGAAATTACACAATTTTATCAATGGAAGAAGAAGGAAAGGACAAGAAGACAATGGAGTTGGAGAGAGATAAAAAAAGAGAACAATATAAGAATAGTTGAGAGGAAATTGAAGAGAGAGAAAAAGAATTTTTTTAAAAAAAAATTATTAATATTTAGTTTTAAGTCCTTAGTAAATTTTAATCATACCTCATTAATGAGGTGATCCATTTTGACGACCTAACAAGTAATGATCGCTCCTCGATCGCTATCGGCATCCGAGTCTTGCGAAAAATCCTGTCAAGTCTCGAACAAGCCTTACTTAAAACATTAGTGATTACATCATTTTCACACCAGCAATCTATAAAATCATTTCGATCCATAAAATTCTTTGTAAAGAGAATTGAACAATGATCATTATAAATTGAAGAAACCTTTATTTCACATAATCGTAAAAATAATACATCGTGACTTATAATCTCCAAATGTACATTTGTATCGACACAAT
>NW_018397256.1:1075115-1076393 GCF_002168275.2 Theobroma umbraticum | reverse complement strand
TCCACCATGCAAAAGAGTATGCGTCGAAAACTCATAAGGCTCTCGAGTAGGTAATATTGTAACCACCCGTGGACCCATTCCACGTAATAACATCTAGGAGCTCTACTCCACCGAATCCCCACAGCCATGGCAGTTTTAATGATGTTGGCCGATATCGAAAAAAGCAAGAGGTCGCAATCGTGAATATCACTAGTGTCCTAACCACATATAACAACCTGTGGTCTTACCACATAATCATAGACTATGGCCCCAGCCATGTCTAATAGCCTATCGGCAGTTCAAAGATTCTCCAACTAGAGCTCACTTGTACACAAGGATCACACTTAACCGAAGTGACAGTCGACCTACTCTCGATGCTCTCAGTTTGTCAAAACCGTTTTCAAAACCAAATCGGGTTTTTCAAGGCATTTCCTTTAAATCATTTGAAATCAGGGCTTGATACCCTTTTAAATTACCTTTCAAGTTAAGTGGCATGGTGTAAACACTTGTATAAAGATCGAAATTAAACCAAATCTCAAAACTTGCATTTCAAATCATTTTGCAAATACATTTAGCTATGCATATCACACAAAAACACAAGGCATAGATTTTGAAGCAAATATCATGAAAGGCTTGTTTTCGAGTTTTTTAAAACTTTTTACATATATGGTTTATCTATAGTTATATCCAAAACTCCTTTCAAAATGGTTTCATCCATAAACTTCCTACAATTTCTACCAGCTCATGCTTTCCACAATAGCAATATACAAATCATTGTAAATCCATTTTTAGAAAAATACCCTATCGAGGCTAACAGTTCATGCTATCCACAATGCATTGGAGAAAAAAATCAATGCTTATTAATGTAAAATAATATATACAGTGCGAAAATTTTAAAATCGGCACCCCATACTCACCTTACAATAGCGGGACGCTACATCGCTATTGATTTGGGCGCTTGCCTAGCTAATTCCACTCGCCGGTTAACCGTTACCTTCTTTGGCACGCCACCATAGCACACTTTCTTACTTATTTTCTCTCTAACATCCATTCAAACCCAATTTGTTTAATTATTCTCATAAATAGCAGCATATCAACCAACAGTCCTTAACTAAATCTCATAGTTTTACCAACAATACGTACAAACATTATGACAAAATTCATACGTTTTAATCAACCAAAGCTTATACCACACAATATAATCACTTTGCATGCTTACCTCTCGATTTAAGATTGAATTTCCCGAATGTGATTCACAACTTCTTCACTTCTAAGATTACCTTTGCTGCCACAACCACA
>NW_018397256.1:1072519-1075015 GCF_002168275.2 Theobroma umbraticum | reverse complement strand
CCAAAATCTATCCCATTTAACTTCAAATATTGAGAATTACACATAAGTCTTTTAACTTTTTCTTATTTACCGTGTGACCCTCTAAACTTTCATGCTTTGTAATTTAGTCCTTTCAACTCTTATTAAATTTCAATTTTTTTCTATTTTCTCCCTTTACATGTGTACAAATATAATATAAGATTTACACCCCATCAACGTGTTCTCATAATATTTAAATATATACTTACTCGCTTGTACTTTATTTAATAAGGCACACAGGTTCCACTAATGTCGTTTTTTTTTTTCGAATTTCTTTCGTACTTCTTTTCCCTCACTTAGATTAGTCATACAATCTTCTTCCATGACTAATTTCAACAATAATTAAAATATTAATATTTTAAGATTATTTTATTAATAAAATATTATTTTATTCTAAAATTCTCCGCTTATCCCCTCGGGTCCCAAAGTGTCTCACTTTGTCCCGGTTCGCTTCCAAATCACCCTTTCAATATACTAATTCTTCTCTGTTAACAATATTATTATTTAATTATTATTTTATCCCATATAAAATATTTTATTTTAAAATATTTCTTTCGCTTGTCACCGTTCTCTCACACTTAAATTTACGTCCATCGACCCTCTGTCTCGTCGACGAGATCATATTAACTCTTATACGCGGGTACGGGATGTTACATAACATGTATAGTCAATGAATCAAATATAAATGCAAAAATCATTTATTCAAAGCCGAGAATCGAAAATGTTGGAGACATGAGTCCGTCTCTGCTTAACAAGGAGCAATCACACACAATGGAGGGATCAAATTTTGTGGCATTCTTAATCAACCAATCCCAATTCAAAAAAGAATGTGATTTTTTCTTCAAATTCAAAAGGTAGATTCCTCCGCTTCTGCATTGTAACCAACCTACTGAAGTATGAAGCTACCTTAGGTACTCTTGGCGTCAAAAGGATTTGAACGTTACAAAAGGATGAAGACCGCTGCATGGGATACCAACTGCACTGCCATATCTCATGGCAGACCTAGGATTATGGATGCCAATAGAATGGCTTGAGACGGTGTAGTGCTATGTTCTGTTTGGTTCAGTATTGAGTGATTGAGCTTTAACCAGCGGTTGAGCTTGAGGCAAAAGGCAAGAAGAGTTACCTCAAAATAAAAGTATACGGGCGGTCAATTTTAATCATGACAGTTTATTATTTAATTCAAAATAAAAATATAAAAATTTCATTAAATGCAATAAAAAATAAAACCTTATTTGAATTTTTTTTAAATAATTTAGGAACTTTTTCAAGTATTACTCTTAAACACAATAATCCACCATTATGAGAAGAGTCACCAAGTGTGAAAATATTATATTAGGAACTTTTAATGGAATTTGGAAAAGCATACAGTTATCTATAAATAAAATAAAGAAAGGTCACCTTCAAAGAACTTTTAAAATGATTTGAGAGATTTATTGGATTTTAGGCTAAATTCATTTGCAATCATGTTAGCAGTTGAGGATTCTCACAAGGTCATTCTTTATGTGGTCGTACCTCTTGCAATTATGCACAATTAACCTGATACTTAACCAAAAAAAAGGCATGCTAAACTCACTCATGAACCTTTTTTTTCTTTTTTTTGGGATTAGGTAGGATTCATTGACAGATTGAACTTTAAAGGTTATCCCGTTGATTGCTACATAGGTTTAAATTAATGTATGATAAAATATTCATTAATAAATTGATGGTTTTTCCCATTTGACTGATGCATAACACATTACAAGTTGAAATTAAATCAGATAAAAGATTTTGTACATAAATTATAGACGTTACTTAATTACTTTTATTTTATAGCGTCTTATTTGTTGTACGAGATTATTATTCTATACATTGACGATGGAGTCTTTAAACTCCACAATTGAGGTTAGATGGTTGTTATATGTCAATTTAATAATTAATTTATCAATTTTTATAAATTTATCTTAATGAGATATGTATCAATTCTTTAATCCTACTTGTGAAACTTAAAACCCCATCGTTGATATATAAGATATATAATTTTTATTTGTGTAATACCTAATTATGCTTACATTATTTTCAGATGAAAAATATAAACAAATTTTCCACTCTCACCAATGAAATAGCTTCGGATAGTAGATTTGAGAATAAATAAACATAAATTAGGAATAATATATATATATATATATATATATATATATATATTATGCAACTATGGAGGATAGGAGAAGATATAAAAGTGAAATCTACAATTCAAGGTTTGCTTTGTTATTAGGTATGAACGTTTCCTTAAAAATTGCCCATTTTGTTGCGTTAGATAAATATTGTTTTGCAAAGAATTCAAATGTTTTTCTAATAAATGTTAACATTTAGCTAATACACTTCTCTATATAAATATATAAATGTATAATATGTATTTATGTAAAATACATGGGTATGCATGTACGTAATGTATTGGAAACTTTTTAGCTAATATATATATATATATATATATATATA
>NW_018397256.1:1069098-1072419 GCF_002168275.2 Theobroma umbraticum | reverse complement strand
AAAGGTAGAGAGAAAAAGTTGCTAAGAATATGAGGTGTTAAGGCTATTCAACGAAAGGAGGACCTAGCAGGTGTAACGTTGACAAAGTCTTCCTTTTCTTGCACAATGTTGCATGAGACAAATGCGGGCACCCTTCAATTTCCTTACTAAAATTAGGCTAAGGCAAATCATGTTAATTTGGATAATTGGTTGGTCTCCATTTGGACTCCAAGGGGACAACATGTTTTTATATGCTTCCAACATCAAAATAGAATATATATGTGCCTTTACTCAAGTCAATTGCTCAATGTTTTACCCCTTTTATCCCCTTTCTTTTCTTCTTGGATTTCTCCTATGGGTCCAACCAAATTCAAAGAATGGATAAAACATTAACTATATTTAATTTTCTTTGTTTAATTATCATCTTAACCAATATCAATATATAAGTATAATTACAATATGAATTGATATATATATATTTATTTATCTTCTTTGTGTTGAAAATTTTATGATTCGAATGATGAATATATCTTCCTACCGTGTCATAATTGAGTTGTTTGTTTCTTAAAAATGATTTATGGCCCATGATTTAAAGATATTGAAGGATGCTTACCTCTTGTTCTTCTAAAATTGGATGAAAAATCATTTATGCCCAAAGGGATATACTAGAATTCTTAAACCTTTTTTTTTAACAATTGGTATCAAATTGTCTATGTGCCAAATTAGTTTCGATGCTTGGAAATTTATTAAACCATTGAAGTTATCTATGAGTTGAATGCTTAATTTGGCCTTTTGATATTTCTTGAACTTGAAAAAAAAAACACTAAATCACTAATAAACCATAAACTTATGGTTAGAATATTCCGTATGCATGTTCCGTGCTTTTCCAACATGAAAAAAATAGCATTGTCCTACCTTGAGTAAAATGCTTGAATCTCTTTCGAAATTGATATATATGTCTACGTTTTGAAAGAAAATGAAACTTGATCGATTGAACTAAATTATATTCATCATTGCTTATGTGATTCGATGAGTTATCTTTTCTTGAACCCTTTATATAATGCATTGTTGACGACAAAAACAGAGAAAACATATATTGAACATTTCTCATGAAAATTGCTCTTAACCACTTATTATACCCTTTTCATGATGATTAAAAAGGGAAAATTAACGTGCAATGAATTTTATCTTATGAAATGAGTTTTTCAGGAGAAATAGAAATATCTTGCAAGATTTTTTCTTTTTTTTTTTTTTTATGTTTCTCTCAAATTAAAGCTACATTGATTTCTTTAAAAAAAAAGATTTGGGTTGCTTTTGAAAGTTTAATTAGAAAACTTTAAATTCCTTAGCCAATATTCATATGCTTTGAAATATCAAGTTGTAGAAAATAAGCAACAATTTATCACTATGAAGCATATTAGATGCAAATAAGCTCACCAGACAAATTCCTTGGAGTGGTATTGTAATTTGAGAATAGTTCTCGAACAAGAAAAGAGATGGTACGTGCTTGAAATATTGTTGTTGAAGGCGTCAATGATAAGGCTTGGGAAGCCTATAAGACTCATAAAAACAATGATGATTTGGTAGCATGCATGATGTTGACTAGTATGGACCCTGAATTATAGAAACAATATGAGAGTATATATGGATGCTCAGACTATGATTTTGAACTTGAGAGAATTTCTTGACAAGTAAAGTCATATTGAAAGGTATGAGCATCAAGGGAATTTTTCTGTAGTAAGACAATAAAAGGTAATTTGTCAGGGCTCGTGGCTTAAAGGTGCTTGATTCCATTGAGAAACTAGGTCATCAAGGTTTTGTCATGGATGAAATTTTTGTTGACCTAGTTTTACAATCTCGACCAGATAGCTTTTTACAATGGATGATGAACTTTCATATGAATAAATTGGAAGCTACCTTGCCTGAATTGTTCAACATGATAGACACAGTTGAGAGATCCATTAAGAAGGAAAAGAGTTGCTAGTCACTTAATCTTCCAAATAAAAGAAGAAATCGTTGAGGAAGAAGAAGGGGAAGGAATTAAAGGACTTCATCGCCAGGGCCCTAAAACCTACCGGTGGCATCAAAAAGTACAAGAAGAAAGGCTGTTTGTCATTATTATGGTTAAAAGGTTTAGAGAAATCATAAAGTTTATTTAGGTACCCTGGAGGAGAAAATCTTATTGAAGCTTATGCCTCAGGTAAAATTAATAATTGAGCATATTATATCTACCACTAATGTAAGATACCAAACATAGTTCGCAGTTGTACATAAAAACCTTGCAAAGGCAAAAGGGCAGGAGATAGTAAGGATGAGATCCTCTTACAAATTGCACATGGAGCAAGAACTAAAAAAAATTAAGCTTTTTTCGACGGAATTTTCTTTTGGAAAAAGTTAGAATTCTATTGAAAAATCCATCGTTAAAAGCCTCGTCGATAACACTTTTCGTCGAAAAATACATAAACATATGACTTTCATGCATTAATTTTCGTTGGAAAATCACTTCCAACGGAAATTTCTTGTTGGAAATGATTTTCCGATGAAAATTCTGTTGAAAATTTCCAACGGAAAAATCCGTTGGAAATGCTTCTCCAACGAAAATTTTCTGTTAGTAATACTTACTTTATTAGTGAAGCTTATTCAACCAAATTCAACAATTAAAATTTCGATAATAAATGTCCAATTCACTTCCACAATTAACTTTCAAAATATATAATAAAAGCACAATAAAAGCTAAAATGCAAAGTTAAGTTCATACAATTTAAAATTATAATAAACATACAATATCTCAAAATGTCAAACACATAACTTGATATAAACTCCATATTGTTATTAAACATCAATACTAAAAAGTATCCAAGTCTAAAAATGGAAAAGAGACATCATATCATGAGATGTTGCATTTTTACTTGTCAATATTTAAGCTTGAAGTTCCCGCATTTCCTTGTTTTGAAATCGCATTAGTCACGATCATTGGTTCCATGCATGCCATAAATTCACTCATGCTTTCCGACATTGCATTCTTAATTTCTTCACGTATTTCCTCATGAATCTTATCTAAGTTGTTTGATAGATTTTTCACTTTTTCCTCTAATGCAATTGCGGGACTGGTAACGTTAGCATTGATAGGGCCACACGCAGACTCAGATGTTGCTGCATTGCTTTGTGTTCCATTAAGTAGAGCTGTAACAGGCACCCGAGTACCAAACCCATATACGTGAGTGCATGTAGTCTCCATCCCTCCAATTGCTTCAATCCAAGCATGCGGATCGAATTCCGACTGAGCAGATGAAGCTTCTCCATACTTCTGTGATAATACAGAATTATACATTTCCTACATAA
>NW_018397256.1:1068452-1069087 GCF_002168275.2 Theobroma umbraticum | reverse complement strand
GATTATTATTCAAGTATATTAACAACTTTGAAGTAAAAATTAATCAAATGTGTATATACACTCGTAGATTTAGACTTGTTATCTATAAAATCACCGTGACCCGTCAAATGCTTATGGGTGCGATTGAACACTTCTAAAAAGCTAACATCTCTTTTTATCTCAATTGCCTGCATTTGTTAACAACTATATATAGTCAATCATAATCCATATATATAAATAACATTTTAAGAAAAAGTATAGTCAAACTACCTGAACATAGAATTTAAATTCAGTTTCAAAAAAAAAACCATACATATAAATGCAAAGTAAGATTAATTCATACCATCCTTTTTGCATGAACAACAAATGGAACTGAACCGCCAGTGTGCTTTGGAATGCTTCCTTCTTTAGGCGTTAACCGATTTTGCCTTGCTTTTCTCGATTTGTTTTGCCATTCTTCTATACCCCATACTGTATCGATAAGGGCATCCCATATTTCATTTGTGATCCATTCTCTTGACATGCCTTTGCAATCCTTAATGTTGTTTGTTTTGGCTTCTGTCAGTGCTTTGTTCCTCTCTTCTGAAAGCGTGTCTCTTAATCAATCGGAACAAATTTTATCCCATATTCGTTGAACCAAAACATCTTGATTTGTA
>NW_018397256.1:1068133-1068442 GCF_002168275.2 Theobroma umbraticum | reverse complement strand
ATTTTTCCTACATCAAAATAATAGAGTAACTGAAAAAATTGTCTTAATGCCTTGAAAAAAAAAGTTATAACTTAAATTAAAACCAAACGTAGCACCTGAAATTTTTTAAACATCAACTCCTTTATGTCATTAAGAACTTTCTTTTACGTTGGCCATGGACCGCTGAAGTGATTTTTTATGATCCTTGTTATTGTAGTTGTGACCCCTCACTCGAAAAAAGTACTTATACAAAATAAGAAAAAATTATTGCATAATATAATATATAACAAATATAAATAAATCTTTATAATACAATATAACATACCTATC
>NW_018397256.1:1068035-1068123 GCF_002168275.2 Theobroma umbraticum | reverse complement strand
GTTATACGCAATCTTTCTGATGGATCTATAAGAGTCTGTAATCCCACACCAGGCCCTCTACCCCTTGACCTTGAGGATGTACCATCTA
>NW_018397256.1:1066927-1068025 GCF_002168275.2 Theobroma umbraticum | reverse complement strand
TATATCAATAGATGTGGATCTAGAAGAATTGGGAGTAAATGTCTCATTATTTACTTGCTCTGTAGATACCGCCAACAAAGAAGGTGGCTCAGAGGGTACATCATTGGCCTATTGCATCTGTGGTTGCATGGATGGATCAGCAAACATAGGGGCATTTGTAGGCAACGACATAATTCTAGAGGCATTTGTCGCTCTAGGTCTCGGTTTTGCATGCTTCCCTTTAACCATCAGAAGTTAGTCGATTATACATCCAAGATCGATCTCGTGTCATTTTATAACCCTAAGTTTCACATAATATGACAATCAAGAGAAATTTCTATTCACGTTTGCAAATGAAAAGGTGTAAAAAAGATCTACCAAGCTAACGAATCCATAATTTGTTCATTTGAATGTATAAAATATCTAACTTAAATATAACATACAAACCTTCTTCAGTAAACTCTAAACCCAACTCACTATCCAAATAACCAATATTATATATATGAAGAGCATCAATGTGTAACTCACAAGTTCGCAAACTTGTTAAGCAAAATTATACTAACCTGCAATCAAAAAGGCCTGTTTTTGCAGACAATCCAAACAGATGTATTGGTTTCCGTATGTGACGGTTTGTGTAAACCCTAAACCTGCGATAGATTAAGAGATGTATCAACCGCAATTCTCAATGTGATTATTGTCAATGCTTAAGTTGCTCTATTAAAATAGGGCACTTTATACTAATTGAAGGAATCATTGGAAAAAAAAAATACAATCATTAAAATAAATTTCATTGACTATTTACCTTAAAAAATATTGGTAATGACAATCATTTGGTGTAATTAAAAAATACAATTAAAAAATATGATATAGTTATAATTTAAATAAATTACATTGATTAAAATAATAATTTAATAACATAACCATATCCATGTACAAAAATTTTTGTGAATATCTATACATTTATGTATATTGTACAATGTATAGAGGTCATTCATTATTTAATAATTAAATAATATTCATATAATCACAATGTATTTAAAGTTAATATTTTTAAAGGAAAAAAATCGCTCATAAATTATTTTTTATTAATTAATATATATTAATAATTTCTTAAATAAG
>NW_018397256.1:1056852-1066827 GCF_002168275.2 Theobroma umbraticum | reverse complement strand
GGGAAAGGAGTTCCTCCCGACGACCGAGCAGATCAACCGACGAGGCCGATCGGAACAACCGACGGTGGCGGTCGATTGGGCGGTCCCAACCGACCGTCGCACAATCCTATGCCAGACTTTAAGCCGAAAAGGGCAGTTGCAAGCCTACCTCTTTCAAGTGATGCATCTCTGACCAGGTTTAGCCTCCCTCGGCACCTAAATTCTATGTTGGAAAAAAACTCCCCATGGATGACTTGTTGGATTGGTGTTTGAAGGGAAGAAAATAAATAAATAAATAAATATATATATATATTAAGCTTGGTACGTAAAACAAATTATGATTGAAAAAAATTAAAAATATCCTTCCATTTGGCTTTATTTGAATAATAAATGTAGATTAAATTAAATTAAGATGTTCCAAGTGATCTGGCACAGGTAAACCCATTTAATTTTTGAAGATAAAAAAGTGTACGTTCAATTTTTTAAAGGAACAAAACATAAAAGCCCGACTAGTTCACCAATTGTGCGGCTATATCTGCGAGTCCCAGGTAGCCGTCACTCCCTTGTTTCGGTGAGAATTTGTATCCACAGACAGAGATGGGAAGCAGCAAACAAACAGGTGAGGAACAAGGCAATGAGGAGGCCGTAAAAGCTTGGGAAATAAACAAAGATCGAATAGCTTGTATGCAAAAGCAAATATCAGAGCCACCCAGATTGCTGAGCAAAGCAGCTGGTAGGAGCTCATGCTGCATCTTCAGGGTTCCGCAGAGCCTAGTCGAAGTCAACGGTCGGTCCTATCAGCCTCGGATCGTGTCCATAGGCCCATTCCACCGCGGCTCCGCTCAGCTCAAGATGATTGAGGAGCACAAGTGGCGATATCTGGGCTCCTTGCTCAGTCGGATACAAAGCAGAGGCTTGGGTTTGGAAGACTTACTCAAGGCCGTCCAGCCTCTAGAAATGAAAGCCAGAGATTGCTATTCAGAAGCTATCCACCTCGATACAGATGAATTTATTGAGATGATGGTTCTTGATGGTTGTTTCATTATTGAATTGTTCCGCAAAGTTGGGAAATTGGTTAGCTGTCAACCTGACGACCCTTTATTCTCCATGGCATGGCTTTTGGCATTTTTTTACCGAGATCTCCTTCGACTAGAGAATCAAATCCCCTACTTCGTTCTTGAATGTTTGTTCGATTTAACGCAAATGCCTGGAGAGGAATCAGGTCCATCCTTGTCCAGTATTGCTCTGGAATTCTTTAACAATGCGATGCTAAGACCTGATGCAGATATTGCCAAGTACCATGATCTCAAAGGCAAGCATTTGCTTGACTTGGTTCGCATGAGCTACATTCCATCAGATCAAGGGGAACCACACAGGGGTGAGACACCAACCCATGTCATCCATTGTGTTTCCAAGCTCCGCCGGGCTGGGATCAAGCTAAATCCAGGGAAGGCAGACAGCTTCCTGGTGGTAAAGTTCAGGGGTGGAGTGATTGAAATGCCAACAATAACAATTGATGATTTCATGAGCTCTTTCCTGATGAATTGTGTGGCATACGAGCAATGTCATAGCAGCTGCTCCAAACACTTCACAACTTATGCCACTCTATTGGACTGCCTTGTCAACACCTACAAGGATGTGGAGTACCTGATTGATCGGAACATCCTGGAGAATTATTTTGGAACTGATGCAGAGGTTGCACGATTCATCAATAATCTGGGTAAGGATATAGCATTCGACATCGATATATGTTATCTGTCCAGGTTGTTCGATGATGTGAACCAGTATTACAAGAATAGCTGGCATGTTCAATGGGCAAGCTTTAAGTATACCTACTTCAAAACGCCATGGTCTTTTCTATCAGCATTGGCTGCCTTGATTCTCCTACTCCTCACCCTGGCACAAACCTTTTACACCATTTATTCAACCTACAAGTAAGATTGCAGAGTGTGTGTGTTTTTTTTTTGTTATTTGTTTTTTTGTTGGAGATGATTGCACAGCTATAACATCAAAGTTTAATTGGCTGTACCCTTTCTAAATTACAGAAATGAAAGTCATTTATGACTCTTGAGTTGCCAGTAGATTTATCAGCAATCAAATCCCCACCAAACATTCCAATGTGTCTAATATTGAAAACCAAACATTCAAAGGATTTCTAACAATCTCATTTTTATTACTAGAAAAATATAAAGCCAACAGTCAACAGGTGTGGGCACGCTAGTGGAGCCAAACAAATGAATATAAGATGGAACAAGTGGCAGTTGAGTAAAGCAAAAGTGTGCAATCGATAGAAACATCAACCAAGGATCTTTTCCGAGTTAACACGTGTGAAGTGGATGAAATTAGTAGTATAGAAAAACTGACTTCCCCGGCATTTAAGATACCCTCTGCCACGTGTCATTATCACGTAATTCATATTTGATGTTGACGTCTTTATATTTTAAAAAAAAAAACAATCACGACCGAGTCATATATAGATGATCTGTCATTTAATAAATTTATCTTTTGTACAAAAATAGAAAAAAAAAAATAAAAAAAGACAACAAATTGAATCACTATCACCCGAGTACAACTCGTAATATCCCAAATTTCTAATTTCTCAATTTACTTTAGTAGAAGTTTCAATCACTCTTTAAAGGTATGTTTGGTTAGGGAGATTAATTTATCTTTAAAGTCACCCTTGATTTATTTTTGCATTAAAAAAATTCAATCTTTAAAAACATGAAATAGTTAATACCAACTTCTCATCGATATTGATTATTCAAGTTTCATGAAATAGAACTCAACTGATTATGAATAAAAATAACTGCGCTTATCATGTGAAATTACTAACCTTGCCATATAAAGTATTACATTAATATTTTAATAATAAATAATAAATATTTAATACTAAATTATTAACTTAAATATACTCTTAATATTTTAAAAAAAGAAATTGAAAGAGAAAGAGCTAAAAATAAATTAATAGTATTTTTAAAAATAAATTATTAATATATGAATATTAATAATAAAATTTTAAATTATTAATATACTTTAAAAATATTTTATTTAATAATTTAAAAGAGAAAAATAAAAAAATCATATTATTAAATTCTTAATATTTTAATATAAAAGAATTAAAGAAGAAAAAATGGAAAATAGAGGAAAAATAAAACAATAAAATAAAAATCATAAAAATACCTTTTTTTTTTTGTAAAAATAAGAATTTTATTATAATCAAACCATTTTAGCACCAACATATTCATCAACAAGTGACGAATCATAAAATAAAACATACTCGTTTAAAGCAAAACCCATATATGAGAGATCTTCACTTCCCATTGCCATTGAGCCATCTCTCAAACAATTTGGGTTAGATCCGAATTAGCACATGGAGGAGATATTAAATCTTGATATTGTAATGATAAAATATTAATATTTTTAATAATAAATTACTATATTTTCAGTATTTTTAAAAAAAATAAATTGAAAGAGAAAAAGGGCAAGATACAGCATTAATATTTTAATAATAAAATTTCAATATCTAATAATAAATTATTAAATTATTATTTAATAATAATAACATTGTCCAAAAATAATGAATTTCAAAAACCTCAAAAATTTTATTAAATTATAATAAAAGATAATTTTTTTTTTATCATTTTATCACTTATTCCTTTATTATTTCAAAACAATTTTGATAAACTAAACATTGAAATAACGTTAGAATTAAACTTCCATTTGACGAAAAAATAAATATTATGAAGCCCACACAGGCCGCCGCTTCAGCATCCCATTTACAAAAAGATATAATGAACCAAACAGAAACTGAGACAAACCTGATGTCCTTGCATGGATCATTAGATTCATAGGTTATGGCATGATTTTTTGGCTAGTAAGGCATGTGACACTCTCCGTCTGCATACAAATTCAACTCATTTTTGTTGTTTTCTACCAAAAAATCCTTTTAGATAGATGGCCATGTCTCCAGCTAGCCAAAAAACACACGAATGCAACATGTCAGGTCAAGCCAAACATAACCACATTATGAATTTAATGGTTCACATCATTAATTTAATTGTGCTTGTCCACAGACAGAGGGACCAAAATCAGCATTTAATAAAAATAGCTAGACTTAATTTGTCATAATTTGGTGAAATACATGGACTAAAACCATTGTCTAACCAAAATTAATGTCATATGCTAAGCTCATTTGTTGGTAAAAAAATCTAAATCATAGGCAGCCAATCTGAATTTAATTTAACATATATATATATATATATATATATATATATGTCTAAGATGCAGAAAAATGTCCATTATTTAAGCTGCATCACAATCTTTTTCGTTTTCACAAATTTTCTTACTAAATAAATATTCAATTTAGAATAAGTTTGTTCCTTTTAACAGCTCAAGGAAATTCATCTGTAGGGCCTTTAATATAAACGATAAACTCACTTTTCTTGGAAGAATAAGTTCACATCTATGGTAGAGCTAATTAAGTAAATAAATATGTTTTCATTTTTCTTACATGCTACACAAGATATCTCTCTGGGAATCCCAATTTTATGAGTTCTAAACTCGATGCCGTGAGCCACTTAATATTGCAAACTAACCTATGTAAATTCTCCAAGCTAAAACATACCTTATGAAAGGAGGCAATTTTGTGGGTCAAATTCCGTATATCCAACATCAACAAGGCATAATCCATCAGGGGGCCCAGGGGGTGCCGTTGCACGTCTACAGGTAGCCCCCATCAGTTTCAGCAGTGCATCTTCTTCTGCTCCGGCAGCTGCCTCCCTTATTGAGGTTGCCACAAGCACACGAACCATCTATTATATTTGGTTAGCCACCATCAGAATGCAAGCAGGAGAAACAGTTATAACACAATGTAATACTATTATAACATGAGGGGTACAAACCACTGATCCGAAAATGGATGAGCTTTCATATTTTTTCCAACATCACTCATTTAATTTGGCAAAACAAAGAGAAGACACGTCTACGGCATCTGGAAACAAAATGATCTCAAATTCTAAAACACACACATGCAGGCAAGCATGGACATTAGTGTAATACCTTGCGTAGGAATCGATTAGCAACTAGCTCGACACACATGACCTTCCTTCCTTCCCCATGATCCTACCAAAAAAGTAGCAACCCTATTAGTGATGCTGATACCAAATATCCAAGGGTCATAGATACTACTCACCCAGATTTATCCCATCAAAGAGTTAAAAGGAAAAAATATGCTTCACAAATTATAGCATTAATGATGGCAGTGCTGTGCTCATCTATAAACGAGAATCAACATTGTAAAGAAACAAGGTAAAATTGGATGCATCCAAAGACTTGAAAAGGTTCAATTCGTAAAAGTCCCAATGCAAAATCAGCAAAGCTCAAGCTATACAGACCACCCTATAGTTTTTGGATCCCACACTACTGAGTGAATCTCTGGTAAAATTGTTTTCTAGTTGTTTACTTATATTCCATAAGCTGGTAATTTTACATATTGCAATTATCCACAAAACAGTATTACAACTTTGCCATTATTCATAGAACAGTGAGATCGTAATACAAACAATAGGTTTTTCAGCCTAAAATAAACAATCAAACAAACAACAAACGAGCAGCTCTTACTAGATAAAAGCACAGATGCATGCATATACGAAAGCAAAGCTAGGGTTACAACAAAGTTGGCAATGATTTCAAACAAGCCAAATTCAGATCATCTTAACTCTATTCCTTCTATTTCAAAAGTTGCCAGGAATAATTATTCATCACTCTAGCGAAAGAAAAAAAAGTTGGAATTAAGTATTCAAAAGTTAAATTTTAACTTTATTGGTACAAGAATACTTAGGACCGGGCCACTCTTCAAATTGCATGTGCAGCCTATATGCAAATCTTTTGGAAGTTTTGCAAAACTAAGTTGCAGTCATGTTCATTCACTAAGGGAGAAAACCGAGGAACAAAATTAAGTTTGCAACATTGATAACCGTAAGAGACATTTACAGAACAGGGTATTCTTGCTTCTGCAGCTCGAGCATGGTACATGAAGCACTCCGTTGGTGGTCCTCTGAAATAAATATTCATATGAAAAATGGTCATTAAAAAAATCATATGGGACGAACCTTCTTAACAAGATTAATCTCTTGTATGAATCAATGAATATGAAAAAATTATTCCGATAATGTTCATTAACCATAGCAGACTAACTAGCATCCTTTTGGAGACATCCAATAAAACTAGAATAGCAAATGATAATAACAAATGGCAGAGGGACTTCAGGGGATAAAAACGAGAAAAAGACTGATACAACACCAATTATACCACATATAACACAGTCAAATAAATCCACTAATAGTAAATTCATAAATGACTTTTGCTAGATATCAAAACTGAGAATTTTTGGAGCATTGTTAGCTAGCAACCAATTTACTCCGAGTGTGTATCAGAATAATCCACATGTTCAAGAAATGATCTTTGTTTTCAATTTTGTCATCCAGTCATGTCCAAAGCTTATGTATGAATTAAACCTATAATACTAGTAAAAAGATTTGGATATGTCTAAAAAACCCAGAGCAACAAGAGCATGTCTATGCAAATTACATTATCTCTACTCAATTTCTTGATGATGTCACCTTTGTTTGGTTCTTACATGTTTCTAGAAGCTTTGGTGTCACGTGCAAACATTTTGTATGATAATAATTTTCCTTCTAGTTGCTGTAGAAACTGATTAACCCTGCATATACTGAACCTGGTTGGCTTGTTTGCTGCTCCAAGCCCCATATTATTGCTGATAATTAAGTTCTCAACATTTTCCCAACTAATGTCTTTAAGATACCCATTTCTTTGCTCATTATAATTTCCATCAGAAATAAAATTCTCAACTTCCTTCTCGTTCTCACAGCTTTGTTTCTCAATTTCTTGATTGCTCAAAGGAAAAATATACAAGTAGCGCCTCCATTTTGCAGAGAAGTTAGGATGGAATACACGCGAAACCTACAATAATTTAACAATAGTTATAAGCGTAGAAAATTAAATATTATTTATAAGCTTTGGAATTGCTTTTATAAAGGAACTTTTTTCCCCTTGGGTAAGCATCTGGACATAACGACAACAAATACCTCAGAAACTGATACGACCCTGAGTTTTCCAGGTGCCACACTGTTGATTGCATCTTCAATATCACAAGGCTTAACATCCTTTCTCCAAGTATCTAAATGTAAAACCACAAAGTGAAAGAAACATAAGATACAACTCTAGAAAAAGAAAGATGTGAGAAAACAATTCAATCATCAGATGTCTTACAGACTACACTGCTTCATATTTTTCAATGCAATAGTGAAAAGGAGGATGTTAAGGGATGATATTATTCCAACATTTATTACTGTAGCCCAGTTTGGCAAAAACACATATACAATGTAATCTGCTGACTGAACCTTGACCAAAACAATGACCAAATATTATAAGAAAATTTTGCACAACAAATCAAAATCACCTGTCAGTAAGAAAGACGAGGATGGTGGTGAGGTTCAATTATAATGGTACTCATAAGAAAAGTGTAGATTATAGGAAATTTTGTAATGATAAAGTTCTGTCTTAGCTATCTTCCATGCTTTTAAACGATGAGAGTAAAAAACGCCTTGGTTTACTCAAAAATACCATAGTAAACCTGAAAAGGCTTTCTGGGCTTTTAGCCCTTTGTTATTAACAAACAGAAAAGGTTTACCATTGATTACTTGCAATACTAGACTTGAATTTAGACTTTAATCCTTTTGGGCATGTTTAATAAAATGGAAATGGAACATATAATATTGAGAAAAAAGAGTTTGGTAGAAAATAATTGGCTTAAATTTTAAGGCTCATAATCATTGCCTCAGCTTTACATGATGCTTTTAGTTCCATATATCTCAAATAATTATAGAAGCTAGCTTCTTCCATCTTAAATGTTTTTTATTAACAAGAGAATGATCCTAGAAGCTACACAATCTTGTAGGTTAATTTAAGAAGCTTAGCAAATTTTGAACACAGTCAGTAGCATCTGGACCAAAAGCGAAACAAGAAAAGTAATGATAAACGTCCAGCACCAAAATGCAAGAGAAAAGAAAAGGACAACTTCCATCAGGAAAAGAGCAATTCAAAGTAGACAAGTTCATGCTTCTAACTTAAGCAACTGACTAATTAGAATAAACCTTTCACAAAGTTGATCAAAGTAGTATTTTTCACAAAAGGGGAAAAGAAATGAACAAGGTCCATTTTATCATGTCAAAATGAGCAAGAATCTCTGATGAAAATAGTTATAACATACAGAAAGAACAAACTTGTTGAATAGCAGACACTCCTTTGTCAGTGCGTCCAGCAACCACGGCACAACCTTCCAATGGTTTAGATTTTTCCTTCAAAAGCTGTGCTTTCTTCTCATCAACAAATCTCCCAAGAGATCTTTCAACTATTCTGTAGAATGTAATGAAGTAAGCGAGAGTGAGAATAGGATCCCAAAAGTAAAAAACTCCTAACCTGAAATGGATCCAGAAAAACTGTTATCTTTGTGTTTAAGTGTCCAAAAATAATAAAAAACGGATTACTATAGTTTCATTGCCCTTTATTCAAAAACACAGACATCACAGCATAGTTCACCAAACTCGATAGTTAACGGAAAAACCAACTTACTCCTGTACAGTGTTCAAACCAGGCTGCTTCTGCCATCCATCAAATGCACCTCCATTGTATGAAACAATTATCTTGAATGTTACTCTTTCCCATCTTCCAGACCTTTCCTCCTTCTCATCAGAAACCTCTACTGTTTTAGAATCATCATGAATACCTGCCTGCATCAAAACTTTTAAGAATAAATAATACTGCTTAAGAAGTTACTAATCCATAAAGGTCGCGGAGTAAGCAATGACAAAAGGGATGCCCCCAAAATTAATCTAAACCCATTGGATTAAAAATGATAATATTTAGGACTAAGATGCACGATTCAGCCCCCCAATTGTTTGAATTGAAACTTTACAGACATTGAGCATCGAGTATATTTAGTCATCAACATTGTTCAGCATATTTGGAAAAAACATGAGCAGTAATAAGAATTAGTAGCCAAAATAAGTACCCTGTAACTTGCAAGAAAGAACGGAGAGTATTCAACTGGAAAGAAATAGATACCTCAGTGCCGAACAACGTCGACAAGGTTAAGCGGCCGTTGACCACATTGGAATAAAAATCGATAACATCCTGCCAAGCCCGGTCGTACATGAACCGGTAGCTCTCCCTAGCAGTCCACCTCGCAGAACTGCAAGAATCGCTGTGATTATAGTGAACATAGACTTTGTTTTCTGCTTCGTTTTCCATTACTGGTGATGTTAAGTCTCTGAATCTCCCGAGCTTATTCTTTCTGCTGATAAAAATTGTCACCGATTCTTTGAGTTGCGAGGAGCAGCGAAGCATCACCACTCTAAATCATTTTTTAGTTCTAATGTTTAAACGCTTAAAGCCTCCGCCTCACTCCCGTCGCCACCCCTTCCGCGCCGGCTCATCCCTTCCCGAGCTTATGACCCTGACCAGCAGCCCTGGCCTTTTCAAAGCTTCCACAACACAGAAACCGCTGTTTTAATTAGGGGAGAGCACCGGTCGGTTCGGTCGGTTTTCGGTCGGTTTTGAGGAAAAACCGATTAAAAATTTTCGAGATATAACCGACCGAACCGCCATATTATAAAATCGGTTTCGATCGATTTTTTTGAATGTCGGTTTCAGTCGGTTTCGATCGGTTTTGGTCGATTTTTGATGATAAAATTAATGGGTTGACTTAAGTTGACTTGGACTAAAATGGGTTAAATTGGGCTATAATTTATGGGCTAAAATAGGTTAAATTGGACTATGATTTATGGGCTAAAATGGTCAAAGATTAATGGGTAACATTAATTTCAATGGGCTAAAATACCAAAAGATTCATGCACTAAAATAGTTAAAAATACAATGACATTAATTTCAAATTAAGTTTTTTGTTAAATAATTTGA
>NW_018397256.1:1055751-1056752 GCF_002168275.2 Theobroma umbraticum | reverse complement strand
AACCAAAACTCGCAAAACTGACCGCCGCACACCCCTAGTCTGGCAAACAACCTCACGAGGTCTAAGTGAATATGGGCCGAGTTTGTCTGGGTAGGCAGAAATTAATATTTTGTTCTCCCCCATTTTAGTTGCACTGAATGAATTCTCTTCTTAATTGTTAATGATTGCGATGCATGGGTACAACATAATTTAAGAGGACAAGGACATATGAAGGGCTTGGTAGATGAAAAGGAAAGGGTTGAGTAAGGCAAGTGTATGAACATTCTTCGATTCTTCAATTTCAGTCACCTTAGCTTCCCAAGACTTTGATCCAAGTAGTCTATTCAACACTTTCTCCACTACTTCCACGTAGGAATAATAATAAATCTTTCCGAGAGCCTTGAGATCGTTGATAATGTCCCTAAATTGGTTGGACATTTTTGCAATAGATTCTTCAAGTTTCCTACAACTTCTTGCAATAACACTTGCCAAGGCAACAACCCTTCACTAAAAGAAATTGTGGTTTTTCCACGAATTTTCAACGGATTTTTCAGATGAATTTTTCTGACGGATTTCCAATGGATTTTCCAACCATTGTAAATTTTTTATGGAGACAAAAAAATTTGTTGCCTCCAAATGTTCCAACAGGTTGGAAAGTAAGAATATTAAAGAAAATTTAAAATCCAGTATATTTTTCAACGAAATTTTCCAAGGAAAATTCCGTCAGCATTACTATTCTGTAATTTTTTTATTTTAAATGTATTAAAAAAATTTTAAACTTTAATTAATTTTTTATAAGAAATATATTAATAAAATTGAAAATAAACATACTAAAATTTATAATATTAAAAATATAAAATTATATAAAATTATATTATTTTGACATTGGTATCAAGCAATAGAGTTGCATACTTTTGAAAAAAAATTGTTTATGCTTATTACAAAAAAGTAATTACTAATTTACAAACTGATAAATGTAGTTAATAATTAATAAATATTATATTGTAAATAAATAATAAAAT
>NW_018397256.1:1055401-1055651 GCF_002168275.2 Theobroma umbraticum | reverse complement strand
TTTTAAAATTGCCTATCACGGTTAACAACTCATGCTATCCACAATGCACTTAAGAAAACCATCGACCTTTACTAATGTAAATCAATCAATTTATATAGTGCGGAGATTTTAAAATAAACTCCCCCTACTCACGTCACAATGGCGGGATATTACTTCGTCACTAATCCAGGTATACTTCCTCCTTTGGTTATTCACTACGGCAATCCTTTTCCATTTGCACATTTCTTAGCAACAAACCAAACTTAATGCA
>NW_018397256.1:1055287-1055391 GCF_002168275.2 Theobroma umbraticum | reverse complement strand
GTCATTCTCATTTTCCTTTCTCAACAATAATTTCATCATCATTTTATAGCTCACATAATGCTAGGATATCTTTCTTTTCCACTCAATTCTTACACATTCATATA
>NW_018397256.1:1055032-1055277 GCF_002168275.2 Theobroma umbraticum | reverse complement strand
TACTTTTACTAATGGGATTATATCTCTTACTCACGTAATCCTTTACATTACGTATACTGGCTACTTAATTATAGTATTAAGTGCCTATTTTATCTTTCCTAAGCAATTTTCATTCAAATCCATCTTATAGTTTCATAACATTAACTACATATGCATGGCAGCAACAATCATTCCCAATTACTGAATTTTTTTGCAAGTCACATGCGTCATCATTATTAATCCACTTTCATTGCTTTATTTATTAA
>NW_018397256.1:1054849-1054957 GCF_002168275.2 Theobroma umbraticum | reverse complement strand
GCATATTGAATTTCTTTCAACAATCATATTCACATTGCATGCCTTACCTTTGTGATGATTTAGACCTTGCATATAACCTCAATGTTCTTCCAAAGTTCCACCCACCAA
>NW_018397256.1:1054622-1054839 GCF_002168275.2 Theobroma umbraticum | reverse complement strand
TTCACACATCATTTTCTCACAATACTCCACTAATCGGAAGTTTAAAATCATAGTATAAAGCTTACCACTTTCCTTTCTCTTAGCATCCACCATGCATTCACGACTTTGAATGGTTTGTATGTCACCAAACTTCCTCCAATCAAGCCGATCTTCACTGCCACAAGACATCTCCCGTAGTCATCAACCCATTTGCAAGGATTATTCAAACTAAAAATCA
>NW_018397256.1:1028749-1054522 GCF_002168275.2 Theobroma umbraticum | reverse complement strand
TTTTTTTCTAGTTTATTGATTTCTTTGATTAAAAATTAAATGTGATGATTAAAAATATAATTTAATTTTACATAATTGTATTAAAACAAAATTAACTTTTTCAAATTAGATTTTCTCTCTTTACTTTTCCTTTTTTTCTTCTCCTGACAATCAAAGTCTTGAAAGCTCTAAAAATGAGCTTTGTCCTCTCTGTTTTTAAGAACTCATTAGTTTTTCAAGAAATCCACTTCATTCTTTCTCAACTAATTTCCTTCTTTATCTCTTTTTTTTTGCAAATCATCTTTCTTCAATGCAAATCACGATCTCTCTCTACTCAACCAATTTCTATAAAAACTATTAAAAAAAACAAAAAACCTAATAACAAAATAGTAAAACCTAAAATATTTTTCTTCTTATAAAAATTAAGAAAAAAAAAGATCAAAATTCAAAGTTATATTCATATACTATTTAAAATTTTCTTTCTTTTCACTAAAAAGAATTTTAATGTCAAATACATCGTTTCCTTTTTTCTTTTCTTTCTTGAGAATTAAAGCATCATGGTCTAATTACTTAATAGATCAACAAAAATCTAATAATACTATTACTATATAAAGTTTGAAAGTTATTACATTTCTGTATGACTTTTTTTTTTATTTTAACATCTGAAATCATATATAAACTTAAAGTAGACTTGTTTTACTTTGGTTTATTAGGTGATTGAAGATGATAGAAAAACCTTTTATGATAACTTTAACCAAAATTAGTATTTATATAATTTGTTTTGTCAAATAACTTAACAAACAAATTTAACTTAATTTTAAAATCTATTATTTTTCATAAAAGTTTTACAATAACTTTTAAACTAAAAAAAATAAATTAGGCCAAACAGGCTCTTATTATTTAAATAAAAATGTTCACTCCTATTATTTTGCGCATCACAAGAGAATTTTAAATAAAAAATGTTTTTAATCATTTTATCGAAGCATTACTTTATATAAAATAAAACCTAAACTTAAAATATAAAAACCTTCATTTTTCGTTTTATTTATTTCTTTATCTACCTTGAGTGTATCTTTCTTTCTTCTTCTTTTTTTTTTTTTCTAAATTTCCTCCATCATCATCATTGAAAGACGATAGTAAAAGAATTATGAAAAGTTATAATTATGAGAACCTTATTACATCAAAACATTATTCTTAAATTGTTCCTAATCAATATTTTATTAAGAAAAATAGATATTAATGAAACATAAAGATTGAGAGTTGATTATTTTCCGCGCTTGTTAAATGAGCAATCCATTAATAGATTGAAATTTAGAAGTACTTGAACCATGATGTGGGTGTTTGTTACAAAAATAAGTTTACTGAACATGACCCTCTATGAGAATTTGATTTAGTTTATCACTTAAGTATTTATGAAATGAATTCTTATATGTTAGTTGTGTTTGTGATCTTTAAACTTGAAATTATTTAATTACCTTATGTGTGAAATGTTATTTTTTGACACTATCTCAAGTGGTGATAATCAAGGATACTAAAAATGGATGGATATTAGACATAGAATAAAACACATGAAGACAAGTCAATAATAAATAGAGGGTTCATCACCTTAAGTGAAACTAAACAGAATATCCTATTATAACTTGAAAAGTAATAACTCAAAGAAATCCTTGACCAAGCCAACTAGCGATGTCAACAAAAAAGTTTGTGCACTCTCTAATGATGAGTTTGATTATTAGATGTAATTGCAAAATGGAAAAGGAAAATTAGAATAGACACTGCACTATGCTTTAAGTCTTGTCAAGATATTAGATAATGAATGGATAATAATTATGGTAAAATTGTGCACTAAAAGATTTAATCAAACCATTAGGGCTCTTCTTAATAGTTAGGTAGTCATGATGCATTCGTGAGTCAATCTTGACTTATGAATATGAACTAATCAATTAGGGAATTGATAAGAAATATAAAGGACTTTTCTTTGTTTTTGAAAATTCATATGTATTCATAAATAGAGGATGACCACCTCTATGGAGCAACAAAATGATTTTGCCTTGTTTTACATTAGATGAATAAAACAGTTCAAGATTTTCTTATACGTTCACTCTTAGAGTAACTATACCCAGATAGAAAAAATCCCTCTCCCTTTGTACATCAAAATCATAAGACTACACATCAGCATTCTTCTGTACACATGAAATCTGAACCAACTAGTAATAACCCAAAAAATCCCATCCCAAAACCTATACATACACACAGAAAACAAAAAAAAAATCCACCAATCAGTTTGTGCAAAAGAAAAACAAAAAGTTTCGACCCTTAACTTGTATAGACCCCTAGGAACCATCGTAACCATAAATTGAAGGATTTAAACAAGAATAAAAAAGGCAACATAAGGATCCACAACCCATTGACTTATTCCAGCACTCATATAAGGTCCTCATTGCGTTGAATTTTGATTTCGCTAAGTTATCCTCTAGTTGATTGTTTTCTTTAATGTGTGTCTTACATCCCACCTCTTAATATCCTTTTTCAACCTTTCAATGCGTAAAATCCTTTGTCTTAAACTCCACGGAACATCAGTAGATTGATTGACCCATTTCATTGCATTTGTTGCATCATTCTCAACAATTAAAGCATAAGTTTGGCTCCATTTAATAGAGATGAACATCATAAATGCTTTTCTAATAGCTAATATTTTTACCAAATTAGAATCTCTAACCATAATTGCCATAGAAAAATTATTTGAACATCACCCTTTTCATCCCTCATTACCTCCCCAATCCCCGCTTCTCCAAAGCGGCCTTTAGCTACTCTGTCAAAATTGAATTTCACCTCCCTAACAATTGGTATTTTCCAACCCTCAACCTTCTTGCTCTTTTTCTTAATTGTTATTACCACCCCAGAGATGGCTCTTTATACATATCCAAAACAACCCTATAGTCTTTAGGCCATTTTCCCTTAACCCATGTTGCCACCGTTAACTTACTTAATTCAAAAGCTTGATTCCAAGTCCAAGGCTTTCCCTTAAAAACAACCTCATTCCTTTACAGCCATATTAATCAAGAGATGGCATAAAAGGTCATTCTCCATACTTGTTTTTCTACCTTCTTACAACTAACATCATTCCACAACTGGAAAAACTTCTTTACTCTACTTAGAACAACCAACTTTAAGCCCCATTCCTCACACAATTTCATTCAAATTTTCCACACACAGATAATAGAGAATATCACATGTGTTAATCTAATTAACTTATCACACAAAAGATTAACATTCTTGTCTTATACAAGAATGATGAATGGGACAAACAATAGGAGTGATTGAACCATTTTTTTCCACTGTAATATATTTCCTTTTGACTATTGGGTTTATTATAATCTATGAATTATCTATTAACATAGTTCCAAGATTGCTATGAAAGATGATAAAGAATGATGTATTGGGTGTTTTTGCATCTGATCTTGTACGGCTATAGTAACATAATGTTTCACAAAAAAATTGACTTTTTGGATTCTTTCTTATAAATCTTACTTGAAATTCAATACAATTGTTCCTATGCTAGTCCAAATCAATGAAAGTCCTAATTGGGAAGGAGTTCAAGCACCATTTGCAATAAGCTATGGGATAGTAGTTGAATATTTGGAAAAAAAAAGAGTAGTAAAAAGAAGATCGAGAAAGTCTCTGCAAAGGAGTTTGATTCATCAAATTCAAGTTTAACCTAGATTATAGTTCATATTATTATCAAAATATTAACAACTTAATGGGTCACACATATTACAGAATGTTAATTGAGAATGTAAAAAAAGTTAATTAAGTTGGACTTGAATGAAAACTTCAAGAATGTAATTAAATGGTTCAATTAATTTTGATGCAATTTTGTAATTAATTTAAAGTTATATTGTAGAAACCTTAATTTTTGACACATGCATAAAATAACATAAATGTTGTTATTGTAAGGGCATAAGTGAAATAATACTTGGTGACCTTTTACCATTTATTTTACATGAACTTTGACATTTAAATAACTATAAATGATTTTCTATACTTTTTAAAAATATGTTAGTGTTAGGAATGTTCGCTCCATAATAATGAGGAAATATCCAAGAGGGGGAGGGGGTAAATTGGGTTTCTAAAAATTCTTTTCAACAATCAAACTTTTAAGCTTGGAGACAAGTTCTCAAATTTGGTTTCTCTTAAAGCTCATAAAGCTAATAGATGGTTATAGTAATTGAGAGCAAAATGGAGTTTTTATTCTTTGGAAATTAATTTTGAGATTTCTATTATTGATATTTTTATCAAACCCAAATAGAGAGAAAATGGGAAAGGAATAAGAAAAAGGCATCATCATGGGCTTCATTCGATGTGTTATGAGTATATTGATGAATATGATTTTCTGCAAATATTTCATTAATGGGAAAGGACTAAGAAAAAGGCATCAATATTTCATAAAATAAATTGATCATAGAAACCATATATGCTCATAACATGTAACAACTCTCCAAAAAGTAAATAACAACACCAATTTTAAACATAGTTGAAGGCAAACATACAATACAAAGGGCTCATTTCCCATGCGATTTTTCTTTGAAAGCATTGATCATAATATAGTTGAAACATTGTATGCAATTCTCAAAAACAATTTAGATTCACATCCTTAACCTTATATAACACCAAATCAAGGCTAAGCCATTTAGTCAATTCTTGGCACTACAAAAGACCTAGAAATCAACACACACATGGAATCAATACACGATTTTTATTCATTAACTTAGCTTTGTCAGCTTATTTATACCACTAACTTAAATACAATAATATTAAACATTAATTCTTCCACTGTTCCAACATCAAGATTTTTCCACATTCACATAATCAATCAACTCTTGAATCCCATAAATCCAAAATCCCATAATTTCATTCCTTGGTGAATTTGAAAATAGAAAATTGAAATTAACTCCTACCAGAATAACAAAAACAAGAAAACTTGGATTTAAGAAAAATGATCTTAAATGTAAAACCTTTGCATAATAATATTAAAGTTTAAATTTCTTACCTTAATTCAGCATTGAAATTGAAGAACACATGCTCATGATTTTGACAAGTAAAAACGAACATAAAAGAAAGAAGAAAATTGAGATAACATGAATAAACAAGAAAAAAGGAAAGCAAGGTAAATATATATAGAATAATGGAGAAAACAAAGGAAGGTTCGACTTGGTACAAACAAAAAGGTGTAGTGGCCGACCAAGGTGAGGAAAGTTAAAAAAAAAAAAAGATACAGCTTCTTAATGAAGCTTGGAAATTTTAAAGAAAATTAAAAAATTCCTTGAATATTTATTATTATTGTTAATTATTATTAATATATATTTTTTATATATTACTTTGATAAAAGATTCAGCTTTGGTAAAAAAAAAGGAAGAGCAATTTCTAAGGCTTCTAGAAGCTTATTTATGTAATATTTCTTTCTAAATAATATTTTTTATGTACAATATTTGATAAAAATTCACCAAGGAATGACTATTTTTACCATTAAGTTCCATTTTCTAATTTTGCCCATATTTGGAAATACAGGGTTTCACAATCCTCCTAATTTCAAAAAAGTCACCTCTAAATTTGAGTCAAGTATATGTACCTATAACACGAATAAGTGATGATACTTGGCTCACATCTCATCCTTAGCCTCTTAGGTAACTTCCTCACTAATGTGATTCCTCCACAACACTTTCATAAAGGGTATCTCCTTAGAACGTAACTTTTTAACCTATCTATCCAAGATAGTCACTAGTTGCTCCTCGTAAGTCAAGTCATCCTTCAACTGTATAGTCTCATGGTGAATTACATGCTATGGATCTAGTTGGTAGTTTCGGAGCACAGACACATGAAATATTAAATAAATGTTGGAGAGATTTGGAAGGAGTGCTAGTCGATATGCCACTATATTGATTCTCTTAAGGTTCTTAAAAGGTCCAATGTATCTAGGGCTTAGCTTGCCCATCTTACAAAACCTCATCATACCTTTTGTTGGTGACGGTTTCCTTCTTAGAGCTCTAAATCCTTTGTCTATTGTCTACATATGATTTTTGTTTGCTTTAAGCTATTAGCATCCTTTTTTGTACCATTTGTATTTTGTCCATAGCATCTTGCACGATATTCGAGCTTGAAAACTATTTTTCACCCACCTCAAACCATTCGAGGGGTGACCTACATCTCCATCCATATAAAGCCTTATAAAGTCCCATCTAGACACTGACTTGATAATTATTATTGTACGTGAACTCTACCAAGGGTAAGTATTTATCCTATGCAGGCCTAAAATCAGTAATGTAACCTCTCAACATATCTTCTAAAGTCTATGAGTCCTTTTAGATTGTCCATCAATCTGAGGGTGGAAAGTTATGTTAAAGGTGAACCTAGTTCCCATTGCTTCTTTTAGCTTTCCCTAAAATTGACTTGTGAATTGTGTACTTCTATCAGACACTATGGTCACTAAAAACTCCATGTAGCCTTACAACATCATTTACATAGATTCAACATACTACGTAATTCCATATGTGACTTTAACCAAAAGAAGTGTGCTGGCTTGGTCAATCGGTCAACTATAACTTAAATTAAATCATAACTGCCACTAGTACCAGGCAAACCCATCACAAAATCCATGGCTATTTGTTCCCACTTTCACTTAAGTGTAACTAGTGGTCGTAACTTTTTGACAAGTTTCCAATGTTTCACTTTTACTTGCTGACACCCCAAATATTTAGCCACATATTCGACCACATTTTTCTTAAATCCATTACACCAGTGTAGCTCCTTCACATCATGATACATCTTAGTAGCATTGGGATGCACTACATAGGCAGACATGTGAGCTTTTTCTAATATTTATTTCCTCAGTCCATCAAGATTTGGTACATACACCCAAGTACCATTCCTAAGTAGACCATTTTTATCCATAATAAGCACTACTCCTTACCACTTTGAATATTTCCCAAGGTCTTGAAAACAAAATCATCCTTGCTTTAGGCATCCTTAATCCGGTCTAATAACATTGGTTTAACTAAAAAATGAGCTATTCAAGCATCGATGTCACCAACGTCAAAATGGACTTTTATATTGCCAAGATCGTGTATGCCCAATACCAAAGATCTCCTCTATATTGACACATGAGCCAAACTACCCATGGATTTTTTATTCAAAGCATTCGCTACTACATTCGGCTTACTGGGATGGTAGAGTATGGTACAGTCGTAGTCTTTCAATAGCTATAACCATCTACACTGCCTAAGATTAAAATCCTTCAATTGAAATGTATACTTTGAGCCTTTATGATAAGTATATATTTCACATGTCTTACCATATAGATCATTGCTAATTTTAGATACTACATAGGATAATTCTACTCATGCTTTTTCAATTGTCGTTAAGAATAAGTTATTACTTTACCGTACTGCATCAATACACACTTAAGTCTGATTCTTGATGCACCACAATACATGATATATCCCCTTGACCCATAAGGTAAACTTAACATAGGAGTAGTTGTTTGGCAAGCCTTTAGCCTTTAAAAATTCTTTTCACAAGTATTAGATCATATGAACTTCACTCCTTTTTGTGTCCACTTGGTCAGAGGTGAGGTACTCTTAGAGAAGTCTTTTACAAATCATTTGTTATACTCAACCAAGAAACTATGAATCTCCATTGTTGTGAGTCTTGGCCATTTATCCATAGCCTCAATCTTCTTAAGGTCAACTTGCACTTCATTTTTCAATACTACGCAGCCTAAGAAATTGATACTCTCTAACTAGATTTCACATTTAGAAAACTTAGCGTACAACTAATGTTCTCTCAATGTTTGGAATGTTATCCTTAGATGCTACTTCTGCTCTTCTTTCCTCCTTGAATACACCAAAATATCATCAATGAATACCACCATAAACTTACCCAAATAATCTTGAAACAACTTGTTCATCAAATCCATAAATGTTACGGGAGAATTAGTTAGTCCAAAGCACATTACTAGGAACTTTTAATACCCGTATCTTGTACAAAATGCTGTCTTAGAGAAAACTTTTAATACCTGTATCTTCCTCCTTGATTCTCAACTAATGATACCCATACTGCAAGTTGATCTTAGAGAAAACTTATGCTCGATCAGAGAAAGGGCTACAACTTTCATGTTTACCACTTTTCCCAATTCAGATCTAATCAAGATGAAAATCGTGTTGGAAGTAGTTGGACTATTTCAATTTTGCACAAGGTAGCACATTGAATGAAGACCTCGACCTTGAGTTGCTTAAGGTTGTAGTGTCAAGGAAGCCAAGGTTGTAGCACTGGTGAAATGAAGGGCATCATTCAAATTCCTAAGGCTAAAGCATCATGGTGCTAAGGAGAAGAAGGCCACAACACCACAAGGATGATGTGCACTACTGTAGCAAATGGGACAACGCCATAATGCCAAGGAACCCAAGGCTATGGCACTAAAGAATTTTTCAAAAATAAAATTTTGATGAGATTTTGAAAATTAGGTCTTTGAAGCCTATTTGAGGGATCTTTTTAAAAGGTTTAAGCGAGGAGGCAGCAAGCAATTTCTCTAAAGAAAAAAAGCCAAAAACAAAGCAAGAAAGTAAGAGAATTTGAGGGAGAATCAAGATCATAAAGCTTTAATTATTAGTTTTCTTTTTCTACTTTTGTGTTTTTCTTATTTTCTTTGACATGGATTAATGGTTAATTTCTTTATATGAAGTTTTTATTAGATATTATGAGCTAAACTATTTTCCTAGGATTGTAGTGGTTTTAAACATGTAATTTGAATATTTGATATGAATGGGTATAGTTTTGTGTATTCAAATATGTTCTTATGCTTTGGATTATTTGGCCAACAATTAATTAATTTGTGAATCAAATTGAGACTTGACAAAGAGATTGTAGATTGGACTAAAGTTTGAATAGTGTATGTTCACGTCATTTAGGTTATCTAATTTGCGATTTAGGTAAACATATGCCAATTGCCATACATAGCCAAATTAGGACACTAGCTTAATGAACCTTATTAATTGAATATTATAAAAATATAGTGACCCAATTAAGTTAGGTCTTTGTGCAATCTTCTCTACGGAGACTTGTACATAGCTTTGGATTTTAGGTTAGTAAAACCACCTATGAATGTAAATAATAAGAGAAACTGGTGTCAGATAAATTAGTGAATGAACCCATAATCCTTAGTTTTAATATTTTGTCTTTCTCAAGTGAATTCATAGTTTCTATTAATTAATTTAGTGATTACTTTAATTTAGTTTTATTTAATTTTATAAAATTTAGTTACTTGAATAAGATTAATTTCTCATAATTTTCGTACTTAGTGAAAAATTAGGAGCAAACCCTATGGGATACAATTCTGGACTTATTGTTTATATCACTTGTTTGGTATGTATATTTACGTGTGCAAAATCTCTAACAAGTTTTTGGCGTTGTTACTAGGGATTTGTGTTTCCTATTTATTTTACTAATATTAAAATTCACAAATTAATATTAATTTGATTTTTTTATTTTTAGGTACTTTTGGCTAAGGTGATGAATTATTATAACTATCA
This sequence comes from Theobroma umbraticum, assembly GCF_002168275.2. Taxonomy (NCBI): domain Eukaryota; kingdom Viridiplantae; phylum Streptophyta; class Magnoliopsida; order Malvales; family Malvaceae; genus Theobroma; species Theobroma umbraticum. Next base: position 1,044,959 of record NW_018397256.1, on the reverse strand, counting down.
ATGGCCATAAGAACAATTTGAGCCTAGGAAGGTTGCTAGTGACTATGAATTGGCTATCAATGCTTTGACTGCCTATGTAAAGGCTTTGTCTCAGAAAATTGACTCTTGGGTTATTAATGTTTTTCAGAGTCCTTTTACATGCGAGCTTCATGGAGATGGGCATTCAAGTGATTATTTTTCAACCTATTATGAATCAAAGTAATTTGATGGAAGCTTTAATGGCCAGCAAAACCATTCATACTCTAACAGTTACAGCTCAAAGTGGAATCACCCAAATTATTCATGGACTAATAATCAAGGTCCTACATATTCATCACAGCTTGTTTCCATAATGGTTTTCAGTCACAAGTTAAAGCCCTTGTACTTGAGAAAAAGCCTACCTTGGAAGATGTTCTTATGCAATACATGGCAAAGAATGATGTCTTCATTTAGAGTCAAGCAACTTCATTGAGAAATCTTGAGACTTAAGTGAGTCAACTTATTAATAACATCAACAATAGGCTTCAACTAACCTTACCAAATGACACTGAGCCTAATCCTAAAAAAGAAGAATACGGTAAGTATCTTGATAAGGTAAACGACAAGAATGTTGTAGATGATGGAGATAAATGTAGATCAAGAGAAAGCTTTTAGCAAGCAAGGTCATGATGAAGAAATTAAGCAAAAGGAGGAAGTATCTACACTACCACAAGTTAACCCATATGTGCCTCCCATACCCTTTTTGGATACAATTGATGAGTTACCTAATGAGGTTGTTGATATGGAATATCCAAAGAAACTCCTTGAAGCTTATTTGGTTCAAGATGTAACAACAAAGGACAAGAATAAAGAACTCACAAATGTTATGCATGTTTTAAAGGCTACACCAAAAGTGCAGTATTCAAGGAGAACTCAATTTTATAAGTTAGGTAAAAGTCAGCCTATTTCACTACCTTGAGATGAGCAAGCACTAAATCTTGAGTTAAAGTCATTACAACGTCATTTTAAGAGGAGCCTACTTTCACACCTTAAGCTTTTTCCATGCAAACTTAAACTTCCTTAAAGGGTGAATGAAGACCTTAACCAAAATCAACCTATTGACTATAAATATGTGTTTTTTGGGAGGCAACCTAAGTATATCCTTTTAGATTTAGTTGTTATTTTAGTTAGTTTTGGTTTTGTTTGTTTAAATAAATAGTTATAAGCTCTCCCTAGCTTGTTTTGTTGAGTACGTAGGTTTGGAAAACATAAAGATGATGAGAAAGAAAATTAGAACTTTCAATGCACTACCATCATTGATAAAAGAGTTTATTTTCCTTATCTTTCCTTTTTTAGCTTTCCACATGAAGAACAATGTGCAATTTAAGTTTGGGGGCGGGCTTTACTATTATTAGTTTTTGTGATTTTTTTTGGTTAGTTTATTTTTATAGTTGTTTTAAATTTTATGCATGTTTTAAAAACTTGAGCAAGATTTAATTGCACCAATTTCTTTTAATTTACCTATCCAATAATGAGAACCTAGTTATATTCTTAACGTAATTCTTTAAAACATGTGGATATTGTTTGAGTATTATGTAAATTCCTATGTTAAGTTTCATTGTTAAGGTGAGATTTCTACTCAATTTAAGCACCATGTCTTTTGCTTAGATTCATTATGCATAGCTAAAGAAAGTTTTTGTGATATATCTAGAATTCTAAAATTTGTTTAATTACCTCCTGAGTTGAAATCATAGACTATACATAGTGAAGGGAAATAATTTAGGCCATCTTTAGACCGATTGAGTCTTTTAAGCCACCTTATTATATATTTATAGTTAATTTACCCCTTTTGAGCTTTATATAATGTTTTCTTTGTTTGAACACTTAATTTTTAGCCTAGACTCTTAAATAAATAATTCTAATTTTTGCATCTCTTATTCTTAAGTGCATAAGTCAATTTAGGAAGTATTATGAGCTAAATAGTGAAAGAGATAGTAAAGAAAAATAAATGATGTAAAGTTCAAAAATATGATTGCATTTATCTTACTATCCAATAAAAGAAATAAGTTTGAAGGTGTAATATTGAGAAAAAAAGAAAAAGATATAAAAAAGAAGAAAAAGAATGAAGCTTTGAACAAAAGAACAAATTAATGAAAAAAGGGTATACTAGGTGAAGGGACAAAAAGCTTTGAATAGGTCATAGATTGACTATGTGCTTAGAGTGATTTGAGCTACATATTATTCTATATCCTACCTTGATCCTAGTCATACATTACAAACTAATTAAAGTCCTGTTAATCCTTAACTTAGTCTTAGTCTACATTAGTGGAGAGAGAGAGATGAAAAGCAAACTTATGAAATTTAATTACTAATTTGAATTTTACATAAATATAAACTTATTTGGATTGTATAATGCTCTAGGTGAAAAGACTGCACACACACACGAAAATCCACTTAACAATAACCTTGCATTTAAATTAAAACATGAACTTGAATAATATTCGTTTGTTGCTTAAGGTTGAGAATATGGATTAACTTTTGAGGACATAAAAGTGATTAATGAGTTGGTGCAATTGATTCCTAGTTAAGTGTTTTCTTCATTTAAGTTATTGCATTTTATTTCATATTTTGCTCAAAGACTAGCAAAATCTTAAGTTTGGAGATGTCATAACTCTATTATATAACGTTATCATGACACATTTTGGGGGCTTAAGTAACTAGGTTTTTGAGAGTTTAGGTTTAGATTTTAGTATGTTTTTCTAGTTTATGTTTGATTACATGTTGAGTAGTCAGTTAAGATATTTTAGTTTAATTTTGCTTTAATTTACTTTAAGAATAGTTATTGTTGATTTATCTCATTGTTTTTGTTGGATATTTGATGAAAAAAGTTCATTTTATGAAAAACCATACAAATTTGGTTATGGCTTTAATCATACATGCTACAGTATTTTAAGGATAACTTGAATTAAAAAAGTCCAATTAATACAATTCTTAATCTATTATAAAGTTAAGAGAAAGGGCTATAACTTTTATGTTTGCCACTTTGTCCAATTCATATATGATTGAGGTGAAAATTATGTTGGAAAAAGCTTGACTACTACAGTTCTGCACAAGGCAACACATTGAGTGAAGGTTATGACCTTGAGTTGCTGAAGGCTATAGCACTGAGGAAGCCAAGGCTGCAGCGCTGAGGAGAGTAAGGCCACATCGTTAGTGAAATGAAGGGCATCATACAAATTCTTGAGGTTAGAGTGCCATAGCGCCAAAGAGAGAAAGGTAGAGGCACCACAAGGATGATGGGCATTACTATAGCAAACAAGACACACCACGCTGCCAAAGAATCCAAGACTGCAGCACTAGAGAGTTTTTCAAAAATAAAAGTCTAACAGAATTTTGAAAATTAGGTCTTTTGAAGCCTATTTAAGGGACCTTTTTTAGAGGTTTAAGTGAAAAGATAGCAAGCAATTCTTTTGGAGAAAAAGAGCCAAAACAAAGCAAGAAAGAAAAAAAATTTGAGGGAGAATCAAGATTATTAGTCCCAAAAGGAGTGCTAGAGGGGTGGTGAATAGAACTTTAAAAATATTTTGAAGATAAATTCAGAAATTGAAAAATCATTTGAAGATTCAGGATGGATGGTTTAGAATTTGTGACGGTTAGTGAACATCAAGTAAAGAAAGGTTAAGAGAAGTGGATAAAACTCAATATTTATAGTGGTTCAGTCCATCTAACCTACATCCATTACCTTGATCTTCCCAATTAAAGATTTTCAACCCAACTTCAATAAAACTAGTGAAATTAATAGCTTTCACCAAGTTTCTACAAGGTGAGCTTCTAACCTAAGCTCCAACCTTTTTACAATAAGTCCCAAGCTTAACCTAGCTTATATTACCCCTTAGAGTGTCTTGCACACTATAAGTAAACAAGAAATAGAAGATAAAAGAATATACAAATGACCATTTAACTGATCTAAGTTGTACAAGCTTCAGCACAAACTCTTTCACGAGGATAGGAGTGGGATACAAGTGTTAAGAGAAGTTTTTTGAATTGTTTGGCTTAAAATCACTCATGATAGCTTCTATATCTAATTTTTTACTGTTAGAGAGGTTTTAAATACTTAAGAGACTGATTCTAGCCATTAGAGATAGTTTCTAGCCGTTATTCTATCTTCTAACGGCTCTTTTCAAATAGACAAACAATGTTTCATTAACTGGTTACAAACAGCTCTAACCAATTACAACTTCTCTGTCTTGTACTATCTTGCTGCTGTGTTCTTTGCTTTAATCGATTACAAAAGGCTCTAACCGATTAGGAGTTCTCTATTTTCAAATTTTTCTTTTTTAGCAAACTTCTTCTAACTGGTTATGGCAGGCTTTAATCGATTACAAATTTTCTGTTCACTTCTCTACACAACAGTCTTCCTCTAATTGGTTAGCTCTTCCCTTCACTGATTGAAGTTTTACTCCTTTTAACCATAATCTATTAAAATCACCTTTAATCAACTAGAAGATCTTCGAATTTTGAACTTCTCCATTTTGGCTCCGCTCAATGGTTAACTATATTTTTAAACTTGTTTTCAATACTTGAAGATACTAAGACCTTGTGCTCTAACTGATTAACCAAACCTTTCAATCGATTAGCATATTTTTGTTTTAGTTCAACTTATCACACAACTATGCCTTAGCTGATTAAGGTTCTTTGATAATTAGTTACTAAGGTTTTGCTTTTGTTCATTACTTACTCTTTCGCTTTTAACTGATTAAGTCTTTATTAAACTTAACAAGCTTCTTGACTTTTTTAATTAACAATTTTGTTAGGGGTATAAAATTAAATCCTACACACTTAAATAGTGAAGTTAGATATTAATGAATGAAGAATGTTTTGTTATCATAAAAAACATGAGGAGTCAACAACGATCACAAAGCTTTAGCTATTAGTTTTCCTTCTCTACTTTCGTGTTTTTTTTCTTTGACTTGGATTAATAGCTAATTTCTTTGGATGAAGTTTTTATTAGATATTATGAGCTAAATCATATTTCTAGGATTATGATGGATTTTAACATGTAATTTGAATATTTGTTTCTCTTTTAGTTAATACGAATAGGTATAGTTTTGCTTATTCAATTTTGTTCTTAATACTTTTGATTGTCTGGTCAATTATTAATTGATTTGTAAATCTAATTGAGATTTGACAGAGAGATTTTAGGTTGAAATAAGGTTTAAATAGTGTGTGTTCATGTTACTTAGGTGATCTAATTCGTGATTCATGTAGACATACGTCAATTGCCATACATAGTCAAATTAAAATACTAGCTTAATGAGCCTTATTAATTGATTACTATAGACATATAGTGACCGAATTAAGTTAGATATTTGTGCAATCATCTCAATGGAGACTTGTACATAGCTTTAGATTCTAGGTTAGTAAAACCACTCATGAATATAAATAATAAGAGAAACAGGTGTCAGATGAATTGTTAAATGAACCCATAATCCTAAATTTTAGTATATTGCTTTTCTCAAGTGAATTCTTAGTTTTTGTAATTAATTTAGTGTTTGCTTTAATTTAGTTTTAATTAATTTTACAAAATTTAGTTACTTGAATAAAATTAATTTCTCATAATTTTAATACTTAGTGACAAATTATGAGCAAATCCTTATGGGATAAAATTCTAAATTTACTATCTATATTACTTGTTCGATACTTATACTTACATGTGCAAACCTTACAATAAGCAATGGCGCAAAAAACTTGTTTTCGAATTTACAATGCAAGTACATGTATCGTTAACAAGTAATATGATAGAAAATATAAAGTTTGTTTCCACTTAGAATTGTACTTCATCTACCACTATTCTTACCAAGTACTAAAATTAACACAACCTAATCTTATTCAAACAATAAAAATTAAAGATAGTAAAAATTAAAGAAAATTGAAATTAAACTAAAACTAGAAAAATTGCAAATTACTGGATAAACTCAATCAAGCAAAAGCCTAAAACTACAATATCCTCTTAATGTTTTATCTTGATTTCTTTTATTCTCCCTTTACTTACTAGATAAGCCTTGAGTTGTTAACCTAGAGTTCTAATTTATTTATAAGTCTCCATTGAGTTTCTTATAAAAATATCTACCTCAATTAATTTACTATATATCTATACAAATTAAAATTAAGAAAGACTCATTAAGTTTAAACTCTAATCTTAGTTACATATGACATGTAAGTGTATATCTACCCTACAGGTGAATCAAATCAATCATCTTATGCAATTGATATTGAACATATGTTATTTCATCCATGGCTTACTCTAAACTCCCTCTTTCAATTCTGTTTAAGTTTCCAAATCAATTTAATTAGTAATCAAGCAATCAGAAGCATTAAGAACATGATTGAAATAAGCAGCTCGAAACACTATCAATCATGAGCGAAAAAGAATATTAAAAACTCAAACTACGTATTGGGTTCAATTGCGATTTTAGATAAAAAAAATTAGTTCCCCATAAGTGCTTAAAACATCATCCAAAATAGTATAAACAATAAAACTAAACAAGAAAGTATAAAGAAAACTAAAGAAGAAAAAAACTCCAATATTTTTTAATTTTTTAATTTGCAATCTTCCTTTGAATTCTTTGCCTTCTTGGTAGCTTGAGTGCTTTTTTCATATTTCTTTCAAAAATTTGTTTATTGATTCATGCTTTTTCGAGTTATGGAAAGGTGGTTTAAATAGGGTTGAAGTCCATGGCCATTTGGAGTCCTTAAAACACTAAAATTCCACTAGACAAATGGTGGCCGTAGCCATGAAGCTTCTAAGCCCCTAAAGCATCCTTGCCTTGTCACGGCACTGTAGCCATAAGGGTTGGGTGCTACGACACTGAATTTTGATGCAATTTTTTCCTACTTTAAGTCTAAACTAAGGAAAGTAGTAAACATGAAAGTTATAGCTCTACCTTTGAATTTTTCAATGGTCTAAGAATCATATAATTTGGGCTTTTGTAGTGAATGGTATGATTGAAATACTAAAACATGTGCAGTGAAAGTCTGCACCTAAAAAGCACTTATTTTCCCAATTTAACAACCTTTGCATTGTTTACCTACAAAAACACAAATTAATCAATAATAACTAAACTTGGGGATTTTAACATCAAATTAAGTATAAAATAACTAAAATTAGATTAACTCAACATAATTAACTAACCCAACATAATTAAGTAAAATCTAACTAATTTCTATACAATATTACATGAACTTAGCCAACTTGCTATCCAAAATGTGACCAAATAACTCAATGAAATAGAAATATCACCTACTAGACTTGTGTGCCAATCATGGTCCCCCTAATTTGGATTGCAACAAAACTTATCTTTGAAAAGGTTTGTAAAAGTTGTATCATATCCTTGTAAAGGCATTTAATTATTAATGGATTAAAACTTTTTAGCTTGCCAGAGAAGAGAACATAGGTAAGGTTGAACCTTTATAAATCTCTTGTACAAATTCTTTCTCTCTTTGCTCAAATTTAATTGTGTCGAAAGTTGTTTTGAAAGAATTTGGTTGTGCTAAAAATTCATTTGAAAGAATTTTGAAACTCATATTTACTTCCCATTGCTTCAATGTTTAATGCAAAAAGATTTTAAGATTCCAATTCACCTTTTTTCTTGGAATTTCTATATTATTTTAACTAACAATCAAGATAAAATAAAAGGAAAAAACTATGCTAAAATAAATTAATTCAAAATATATAACTAGATTCATCTTTGTTTCGTGAAAGCACAATACTGATCGACACGTATTCTGTTTACTTCAACAATATCTCTCATTTGTTTTTATTTCTTAAATCCAGATTATCTTTTAATTATCTTTTAGAAAATATGACTAGATGAAGTGCAATTGGCAACCACTACATCTCATCGGGGTCTAAACGCCGTAACAAAACGAGGTGTAAAAGTAGTGATAGCTCAAATTCTATTTAGAAAAACTAGTAGTCATTAATTTGGTGGAAAGACGTTATTTAATTTGATTTTTTTTGTTTATTTCTATTTTCGTTATCTAAAGTATATATAAAAGTATAGTGTATATATATTCAAATGAATAAGTAAAATTATAAAACTTTTTTTTTGGATGAAAAATTATGGTTAATATATAATTCATAATAGAATATATTATGATTGATAAGAAAGAGTTTCTTAAAACTAATTAGGAATACCAATTCTAAGTATTTTAGATAATAAATAGACGAATTTCAAAATTTTAAATTAATAATTTCAAATCCATCAGTAAATAAAGATCTAACATATATATGAATTTGAAAAGTTTTCTAGAAAGTCTTTTTTTTTTCATGTGTACTATATTACCTACTTTTATATGAAATTTGAAATCTAAGTTCTTTTTCCAAATTCAAGTTCCTATGGCCTAAATTACTTTCATAAAAGAGGTATACGCTTACTATAATATACTATTAATTTATTTCAAATGATAAATAAAGTAATTTATCATCAACTTTCGACAAGAGTGTTATTGTTTTTATTGAATTATTAGAGTTGGTGATGGATTCTTCAATTTTAATAATATGGAGTTGCTTGTAAATTAAATTTATAATTAATTATTCACACTTTAAATTCATGTTCAAAAAATATTTGCATTATATACATATATATATATAAACAAATTTATTTCTATTATGAATTTATGTGAATATCCATTGTATTTCATAATATCCAATGTATCTCCCCATATCCAATGTACATATTTATGTTAGTACATCCCTATCTCCTGGTTTCATTTAGTGTATGTACATTCATATCTACTATATTCGTCCCTTTTATTTATGTAAATTCATTTCCCCTCCATCTATGTGTGCCTATAAATGGAGGCATTATAGTTGATGGTTGACAGACTGAAAAAAAAATGAAATAAAAGATCTTTTTACATTTTGACTACTTATCTCTAATATTCTCTTTCAAAGTTATGTTTCACAGCACTTTCAAAGTTATATTTTACAACACGTTAGCACGAGGATTTAACCAACTGAGAAGGTAATTTTTTTAATTCTTCAATCATTTTGATTTTAATTTTGTATACCGTCCAATCAACTTGAAATCAACAATGGACTTTGAGCCTTCTTCCATCCCCTGAAGAAGTGGTAGGCCTTAAGGCACCTAAAGTTGTCAAAACAAGTGCAAATGTGAATCACCAAGAAGAAGGAAGATGTCTGTTTGCTTGATACTGTAACATCATATACCATGCTTTGTGGTAAGCACTTTTTCTCAAGTATGACATTGCATAAGGCAAATATCCATACAATATCAGGTCCCGTTGGGATTATTGATGGCTTTAAAAATGTTATAATTGTTCTGCCAAATGGCACCATCTTACATATCAAGGATTCATTGCTAAGTAGTAAATCGAAGAGAAATTTACTTAGCTTCAATGATGTATGCTGTAATGGGTACCATCTTAAGACAATTTATGAGTAAAATAAGAAATGTCACTACATCACATTTTATAAGATGGGCCAAAAAACCATCCATGAGAAGCTAGAAGCTTCAACTATAGGATTGTATTATGTCACTATTAGAGATGTTGAATCCTACACTACTATGTCCTAGAAACTAGTAAATTCCAATGATTTTAAACTTTAGCATGATCGCCTAGGTCACTTGAGAGCTACAATGATACGTTGGATAACTCAAAATACTAGAGAACACCTTTTAAATGATAAAAAGGTTTTATTGTCCAAAGATTATACATGTGAAACTTGTTCACAAGAAAAGCTCATTTTTAAACTTTCTATGACAAAGTTGAATCTTGAATCTCTTTCATTCTTACAAAGGATCCAAAGTGATATTTGTCAACCGGCAAGAGGGCTGTTATCATATTTCATGGTATTAGTAGATGTATCCTACAGATTGTCCCATGCTTGCCTATTATCTATGCGTAACATCGTCTTTGCATGTTTAACTACGTAGATTATAAAGCCTTGCTCATAAAGTCCTGCGTATATTTCCCTAATTATCCAATTAAGAGCATAAGGATGGATAATGCTAGTGAATTTACATTAAAGAGCTTTGATGCGTATTGTGCTTACTAGTAATTAAGGTTGAGCACCCAGTTCCATATGTTCATACTTAAAACAGATTGGTAGAATTCCTTATTAAACACACCCAAATTATTGTTCGTACTCTATTATTAAGGACAAAGCTCAACTATTCAATGTGGGGTCATGCTATTTTGCATGTGGTGATACTAATTAGATTGCACCCCACTACTAGCCTCCTACTGTCTCTTATGCAGTTGGTTATAGGCTATGAATTAGACATTGTACACATACACACCGATGGTTACGTTATGCAGGTGCTTGTAGCATTGCCAAAAAAGAGTAAAATAGGTCCTTAACTCGTTTGGGCATTTATGTTGTGTTTGATTCACCATCCATTATTAGGTTCTTGGAAACAACAATAAGTGATCTTTTTATCGCCAAATTCGCAGATTATCATTTTACTGAAACAATGTTTCCACCGATTAGGATAGTTAAGGCTTTCATGGTTGAGAAGAAGAAACCAATTGAGATTTTCTCCTAGAATGAGAAAAATCTATCTCATTTAAACCCAATAACTCTTGAATGTGAAAAGGAGATGCATGCATAATCCATTTACAAGTTATTTCCAATAGACTCCTTAACGCAATTTAATGATGCTATCAAAGTTACAAAGTCTCAGATTCTAACTATGAATGTTCTAACTAAGGTTGTTGTTTTTGAAGAACAAGCTAAAATGCATCAAAATGGCTCACGCTTGAAGCGTGGAAGACTAATAGAATTAAAAGACACTATCCCTCAAAAATGAAAGGGGAGGAATGAGGAATTCACTCTAGAAGAGCTTGGTGTTAAGCTTGCTCCAAGAAAGCCTATTGCCAATAATGAGGCACGAACCCATGAAAAAATCACTAACATTGGGAATACTAAGATGTTCATTACATATTGTAATGAGATTTGGGATCAGAATGAGATAATCATCGACGATGCTTTTACATTCTCAGTTGCTCATGAGATTATAAATGATGATTATGAACCGTGATCTATTATCGAATGTCATCAAAGGCAAGATTGGCTAAAGTGGGAGGAAGCAATCCAAGTTGAATTGGCTTCTTTAGCTAAATAAGAGGTTTTAGGGCCTATAGCTCGAACTCTTAATAATGTAAAGCCCGTTGGACACAAGTGGGTCTTTTTTTGAAAATGAAATGAGAAAAATAAGGTCAAGAGGTATAAAGCTCGACCCGTTGCTCGAGGTTTCTCTTAGAGACCTAGGATTGATTATGATGAGACATATTCACCTATGATGGATATGATTACCTTTTGTTTCCTTATTAGCCTAGCAATTTCTAAAAAACTGGAAACGCGTCTTATGGACGTTGTGACAACATATCTATATGGTTCATTAGACTCTGATATTTATATGAAAATTCCTAAGGGATCCAAAATGTTTGAAGCATACATTCCTCGTAACTTATTCTCAATAAAGTTGCAAAGATCTTTGTACAGGTTAAAGCAATCCGATCACATGTGGTATCAACACTTAAGCGAGTACCTAATTATGGAAGAGTACAAAAAAGATCTTATCTGCCCATGCGTGCTTATTACAAAATCAAAAATCAGATTTTTTATGATACCAGTTTATGTTAACAAGATGAATTTGGTTGGAACTCTGGAAAAGTTATATAAAATTGTTGAATATTTGAAAATAGAATTTGAAGTTAAATATTTGGGTTAAAACCAAACTTTATCTTAGTATAGAGCTTGAGCACAAAGCAAATGGAATACTTGTCCATCTATCAATATATATTGAGAGATTGCTTAAACGTTTTAACATGGACAAGGCTCACCCATTGAGCACCTCTATGGCTGTAAGGCATCTTGATTCCCAAAAAAACCCCTTTGATTTTAGAGAACTTGATGAGAAGATACTTGATCCCAAAGTATAATATCTCACTGCAATTGGTACTTTGATATACTTGGCACAATGTACGAAACTGGATATTGCTTGGTGGTAAATTTGTTGGCACATTTTAGATTTCAACCAACCTGGAGACACTAGAATGGAAAAACACATATCTTTTGTTATCTCCAAGGAATGATAATTCTATTTTATAGAATTATTTTAATCTCATTTTGTTCTTTAATGTTAGTTAAGTCCTTAAATTTTAACTAGGATTTAGTTATTTTTAGTTGTTTTTTTAATTAGTTTATTTTTATTGAGTTATTTTAATTTTTTGTTTATTTATCTTAATTTGGCTATTATTTATTAGTTTTTATGCTTTTATAGGATTTAAAAGAATAAGGCTTAATTTTGGAAAGAAAGGTGTTTGAAGGACTTAGAATCTTGCTCGTATATGCTGTAGTATTTTGGCCATAACTCTCACTCCGGATGTCTAAATGGTGTAATTCTTGAGCCATTAGAAAATTAAGAGATAAAGCTACAACTGTCATGAGACTACGTTTCCTAGTTCTGCCCTGAAGATAAAGAAAATTGCATCGAAAGATGATTGAGTGTAATATTGTGAAAATGGCAATTTGAAGTATGATATTTGATGTTTGGGCCTCCTAACACTTCTAAGCCTAAAAGTTAAAGCCACTAAGTTAAATTATGTTTAATTTGGAGAATTTTAGATCAAAATTTTTAGTATTTAAAAGAATGTTTTGGTAGAAGTTAAATACAAACCTTAACTGATTCAAGAAATTGATAATTGAGGTAGAAATTTGAAAAGTAAAGCTGCAAATAATCGCTTAGTATTCTTCCTTAGCTTTTATTTTTCTTTTACTCTTAATGGTGAAATTTCATATATTTTTAATTATCTTTTCAATTATGAGTAGCTAATTTTATTGTCTAGGATTGCAATTGAACTCACATGTAATCTGAATTTTTTAATCTCTTTCTTACTTATTTTCAATGAAATTGAATTATTGATTCTAATCTATTCTCAAAGTTTTTAATAGCTTAGCTATCAATTACATTGATCTAGGAACCTAAACAAACTTAGGAGATGGAGTTTACTGTAGACTAAAATTGGAATAGCATATGATCATATTAATTGATTTGTATATAGGATAAGGATATACCTATATGTCATATGTAGTTAGAATTTAAGCTTGAATTTAATGAATCTATTTTAATTTAAATTCACATAGGGATATAGTGATTTAGTTAAAATAGATATTTTATAAGATGAGTCAGAAGATCTTTATAAATAATTGAAGACTTTAAGTTAGGAATTCAATCCATCGAAATAAGTTAAGGAAGAAAGGTAAGATTTAGAGAAAATGTGAGGGAGATTGTAATCCCAGGTTTAGTTCTATTGATTTTTATCATATTTTTATTTTTACTTTGATTTTTATTCTTGTTAATTAGTTTTGATAATTTTTTAGTTTAAATAATTATTTTTTTTACCATTTGGATAAAATTAAATTGTGTTAATTTTAATCTTTGTAAAATTTTTAAAACAATTCTCTGTGGGATTGATATACTATTTGTCATTATATTATATTTGCTATATGTATACTTACGTGAGTAGAAAATTAAACAATAAGGAACCATAGATTTAGGATTATATTATTCCAAGGATTTCGCTAACTTTGGTTTAGTTGGATGCGTTGAGGTGGGATACAAATTTGATTTGCATAAGACTCACTCTCAAACCGATTATTTATTTTGCTATAATAGTACCATCATTTTTTGGTGTTCTACTAAGCAAACGCTAGTAGCCACATCCTTAAAGCCTTCCGAGATTATCTCCCTATATGAAGCTAGAAAATAGTATGTTTGGTTGAGATATATTATAATGCATATTCATAAGTTTTGTTGTTTAACATCGATTACAATTTCTCCCACTATAATTTATGAAAATAATGCTGCTTATGCTGCACAAATTAAAGAAGGATATATTAAAGGTGATTGGAATAAACGTATCTCGTTGAAATTTTTCTACACTCACGAATTCTAGGAAAGTCAACAAGTTGACGTTAAATATATTCACTCCATCAATAATCTTGCAGATCTTTTTACCAAATCATTACTAATATCAATGTTTGAGAAATTAGTATATAACATTGGAATGCAAAAAGTTAAAAAGATGCAAGATGAATTTGCCCCTGGAGTGGCAATATGGCTCAATTGAGAAGAAGCAATTATGGATCATGCACTGTACTTTTTTCTCTTTCTGACCATTTTTTGTCCCATTAGGTTTTTTCAGCTTAAAGTTTTTAATGAGACAGTACAATGGACATGTAAGGGGGAGTTGTAACGACCGCTCCTTGATCACTACCGGCGTTCGAGTCTCGCTAGAGAACCCGTCAAGTCTCGAACAAGCCTTACTTAAAATGTTAGTCATTACCTCATATTCATATCATTAATTTACGAAATTATTTCAATTCGTAAACTCTATGTGATAAAAATTGAACAATACTTGTATAAACTGAGTAAACCTTTAATTCACATAATTGTACAAATGATATATCAAGACTTAAAATCTCCAAATGTACATTTGAATTGACACTAGTGTCTAATCCCATAACAAATTACTCTATACAAACTCGACCTCTAGCAGCGCAGCGACTCGGAATAAAATGCTATGAGATACCTTTACCTATCCGCGGTGGGCTAAAAATGCCGATGAATACACGCTAGGCTGATCACTATCTGCAAAAGAGAAATAAAGGGAGTGAGTCTCACAGACTCAGTGATCATCGGCTCCGTGAGTAGGGCGTAGATGGGAAACAAGCTTAAGGCAGATAAGTTGAATAATAAAACCAAAATATCAAATCATAGTCTTAAGAAACCAAATCATAAGTAAGATATTTGTGCCTTGTAAAAATATTTCGTAAAATCATAATGCAACATTTCACTTGGCAAGACAATGTTAAAAATAAGTGTAGCAAACAAAGTCTATTCATTGAAAACATCACTTTCCATCAGCTATAAACGATAGTATGAAAGTATGCACGCTCCCAAAATATATGGCATGTAAAGAAACCAAAGTATACGGCCACATAAACCATTCCATGGTCATCAAGTAAGCACTGAAAGCTTTTATTCAAACAAAGGGAGCTGCAAAGAAATCTTAACTCTCTACCATGCAAAAGAGTATGCATCGAAAACTCACAAAGCTCTCGAGTAGGTAAGTATCATAATCACTCGTGGACCTACTTCCACGTAATAACATCCGGGAGCTCTACTCCACCGGATCCCCACAACCTTGGCAGTCTTGATGATGTTGGCCAATATCGGAGAAGCAAGTGGTCACAACCGCAAATATCACTTGTGGCCTAGCCACATATACAACCCGTGGCCTTGCCATGTATATCACAATTTATGGCCCCAGCCATGTCTAACAACTCTTCGGTGACCCAAAGGTTTTCTAGCTAGATCTCACTTGTGCACAAGGGTCACTCTTAATCGAAGTGATAGCCGGCCTACTCTCGATGCTTTCGATTTATCAAAACCATCTTTAAAACCAAATCGGGTTTTACAAGGCTTTTCCTTTTAATCCTTTCAAATCAAGGTTTGATAGCCCCTTTGAAATTACTTTTCAAGTTAAATGGCATGGTGTAATCACTTGTACAAAGATCGAAATAAAACTGAAGCTGAAAACTTTGCATTTTAAATCATTTAACAAATGCTTTTAACTATGCATATCACACAAAAACACAAGGCACAGATTTTGATACAAACATTGTGAAAGGCTTGTTTCTCGATTTTGAAAACTCTTTACATATATGGTTTATCTATAGTTATGTCCAAAACTCCTTTCAAACAATTTGCATCCATAAACTTCCTATAGTTTCTACCAGCTCATGCTTTTCACAATAGCAATATAAATCATTGAAAATCCATTGAAAATTGCCTAACAAGGCTAGCAGCTCATGCTATCCACAATTGCACTTAGGAAATCCATCAATATTTACTAACGTAAATCATTATATACATAGCACGAAGATTTTTAAAATAGGCACCCCTACTCACCTCAAAATGGTGGGATATTACTTCACCACTAATCCAGTTATACTTCCTCCTTTGGTTATTCATTACGGCAATCCTTTTCCGTTTTCACACTTCCTAGCAACAAACCAAACTTAATGCACTTAGTTTTGGTCATCCTCATTTTCCTTTCTCAACTATATTTTCATCATCATTTTATAACTCACATTATGCTAGGATATCTTTCTTTCCACTCAATTCTTACACATTCATATACTTTTCGACATACTTTT
>NW_018397256.1:1028526-1028739 GCF_002168275.2 Theobroma umbraticum | reverse complement strand
TTATATCTCTTACTTGCGTAATTCTTTACATTACGTATACCGGCTACTTGATTATAGTACCAAGTGCCTATTTTACCCTTTTTAAGCAATTTTCATTCAAATCCATCTTATATTTTTATAACATTAACTACATGACAACAACAATTATTCTCAATTACTCAATTTTTTGCCAGTCACATGCATCATCATTATCAATCCACTTTCATTGCTTTA
>NW_018397256.1:1028284-1028516 GCF_002168275.2 Theobroma umbraticum | reverse complement strand
CACCATTTACATTATTTTTCTTTATCCTCCCAAATAGCCTACCAGGCAAACTCAATACTTCTAAATAACTTATACATATTGAATTTCTTTCAACAACCATGTTCACATTGCATGCCTTACATTTGTGATGATTTAAACCTTGCATGCAACGTCAATGTTCTTCCAAAGTTCCAACCACCAAGCTATCAACATTCGCACATCATTTTCTCACAATACTCAACTAATCGGAAGT
>NW_018397256.1:1028072-1028184 GCF_002168275.2 Theobroma umbraticum | reverse complement strand
TTTTATTTTATTTTTAAATATTAATATTTTATTTATAATTTAATCATTAATATTTTAGAATATTAATATTTTTAATTTAAATATTATTATGATTAATTATTTTATTTTATTT
>NW_018397256.1:1027112-1027501 GCF_002168275.2 Theobroma umbraticum | reverse complement strand
ATTTAATATTAATATGTTAAAATATTAATATTTTATTAAAAGTTGGAATCAAAGAAGAGGAAAAAGAGAGAGAAAAAATAATATTTTATGTAAATAGAGTTGTAATTTTTCAAACTTGTAAAGGGTATTTTAGTTTTTATGATTTTTTGAGTTTATTTCTCAAACTATGGAATAGCTAATACCACTGGGGATGATGGTATTAGTTATTCCTTAGTTTTGGAGAATTTTGAAGAATGGAATGGCTATTCCTTGAACTATTTCTCAACCAAATAAAGGAATCAAAATTCCTTGAGAATAAAGAGAGAATGGCTTAGCCATTCTACCAACCAAACATGCTATTAGAGATTAGATGAATTATATCCTAATCTAATTTGATTTACATCAAATTT
>NW_018397256.1:1026945-1027102 GCF_002168275.2 Theobroma umbraticum | reverse complement strand
AACATGAATGGATATTCACAAAAATATTTATAACACTCCCCTTGAATATCCATTGTATTAAGAATATACCTCATTAAAACCTTACAAGGAAAAAATCTCATGAGAAAAAAATCCAAGTGAAGGAAAAAGAGTACATAATTCTTTTCAAGAATACACT
>NW_018397256.1:1026322-1026450 GCF_002168275.2 Theobroma umbraticum | reverse complement strand
GAACAAATCTACTAGATTGTCACTTGGCTGAATTTGTTGAACACTTATTTCACCCTTTTCTTAGAAATCATGAGTGAAGAAGGATTTTGGCGAGCTATGTGTTTTGTTCGATCACCTTTAGTATATCC
>NW_018397256.1:1026225-1026312 GCF_002168275.2 Theobroma umbraticum | reverse complement strand
TGTGCTATGCAAGCAATATTATCCTCATATAACATTGTTGGAATTTTTTTTTTGGTTGACAATTCACACATTTCTCAAATACATTAA
>NW_018397256.1:1025590-1026215 GCF_002168275.2 Theobroma umbraticum | reverse complement strand
TTAACCAGACACATTCATGACTTACTCATGAGTTGCTAAAATTTCTCTATATGTGAACAAGTAATCTATCTAGGATCGAGCTTTGTGTGGATCAAATGAATATTCTGCATCTGTATAATTAATTAAAATTTATTTTGATGTATTTGAATAAAGTGATTTTATATCCATTGTTCCTTAGAGATATCGAAGTATATGTTTAATTCAATTCTAATGTTTTCGAGTTGGAGAAAAACTATATCTTGCTAATAAATTCATAAAAATGATATATCAAGTCATGTATTGCTAGCAAGATACATTAGTACTCCAATTCTAATAAGATATGGTACTTTAGGACCAAAAAGTTCTTCATCATCCTCACAAGGTTGAAAAGGGTCTTTTTTTTTTTCACATTTAGTGGCCTTACAGCCATTGGTAAACTCAATGGATATGCTTTGTCCATATAAAATCGTTTTAGTACATTTGCTATATAATTTGATTGATGGACAAAAATTTTATTTGTCAAATGTTCCATCTAAAGACCCAAAATAAAACTTTATTTTTTCAAAGTCTTGCATCTCAAATTCTCTCTTTAAGTAATCCACGGCTTTTGATAACTCTTCAAAAGTTTCAATAATGTTCAAGTCAT
>NW_018397256.1:1023768-1025143 GCF_002168275.2 Theobroma umbraticum | reverse complement strand
TTGCATCTTTCCACATTGGCCAATCATTTCTTTATCTACATTCTTCAATAAATAGAAGTTCAAGATCCTTATTTTTCTTTCATAATATTGAGCTCTATATTATATACAAAATATCGTTGACATTTATTTACCGGTTCCATTTTTTCCCGTCATGATATAATTGATTGAGATCTCTTCACTTTCAATGATTTCAAGTACCTGAATTTCTTCTGAAATTTTTCTCAATTATGTCAAGGGTCTCTTCTAAAGTTTTTACTTCCTCTTTTTGACCATTTTAAATATTTGCTCATTTTCTTTTTCGAGGATTTTATCTTTGGAATCGATTTATTTCCACACTTCTGGCGTGCATTGTCCTACAAGGACATCAATGCTAATAGGAACATTTGCAGTTGGTATATAAGATTTAGTTATTCTTTTAAGTCAGTAAATACGTTTGGCAACTGATTTACTATATTTTACAAAATAATAATGTTTTGAACTTTAAGTTCATACTAGTTTTGCGATAATCAAAACTAGATAATGATATTCATTCTAAGAAATTTTCTTTTGTAGCTGCTTATTTTTTTCTCCTAATGTTTGAAAAATTGTTTCATCAATATAACAATTGATAAACTTTGTCATGAATAAATCTCTTATTAATAATTTTAAATATTTAATTATAAATGGAGATTCGTATCCAACATATATTCCTAACCTCCTTTGAGGACCCATCCTTGTGCATTGTGGTGGAGCAATTGAAACATATACCACACATCCAAAAATTCTTAGATGGAAAATATTTGGTTCCTGACCAAAAACCAATTGTATAGGGAGAATTTATAATAACTTGTTTGGTTTGATGCATACAAATGCTATTGCATCTAAAATTGTATGCCCCCAAGCAAATATTGGGAGTTTAAATTTCATAAGTAATGGCCTTTCAATTAGTTGTAAGTGTTTAATAAATAATTCTGCTAGACCATTTTGTGTATAAACATAAGCAACAGGCTATTCAGTAGTTATTCCAACTAATATCCAATATTAAAGGCTTGAAATGTAAATCCACCAGTATTGTTAAGACAAATAATCTTGATTATATAACTAAGATGTGCTTGCAAACGAATGATTGCAAATGTCAAATTGCAAGCTGATAATAAGCACACATATGACCATCTAGTCGATGCATCGATTAAAATCGTAAAATTTCTAAATGGTTCATAAGGTAGATGTATGAATCCACATATAACCTTGAATATTATTCAAATACGTAGAGAATTCAGTTCCTACTTTAGCTGGTGATAGCCTTATAATTTATTTGCCTTCAGAGCAAGAAGCACATAACATTCATTAGATTGAAAAATCTTCTGATTTTTCAATGAATGATCATATAAATTTT
>NW_018397256.1:1023450-1023610 GCF_002168275.2 Theobroma umbraticum | reverse complement strand
ATTCTAATATTTGTATAGTTTAATTCTAAGACCAGAGCAAATAATTTTTTTTTCAACACACACTTTCTACTTGAGATAATAGATGTAATATAGAAATATTAAGTATCTCCATTCGTTGTCTCAATATAATATCAATTCAGACAAATATCTTTAAAACTTA
>NW_018397256.1:1023249-1023440 GCF_002168275.2 Theobroma umbraticum | reverse complement strand
TTGAGACTTAATAGAAAATAATAGATCCTCTATTACTTTATTCCTCAAGGTAGTAAAATATTAGCTCCTTTGGAGCCTCTAATTAATCTTGTACTACCAGATATTGAACTGATATTGATTTTTTTTCGATGTCTTTAAATATAATGTGTATTGTAGCAATGTCTACTAGACATATATTTACATTATTGATC
>NW_018397256.1:1023163-1023239 GCF_002168275.2 Theobroma umbraticum | reverse complement strand
CAATATCAATATCTATATTTTCTTTAATAGAATAAAATATATACAATAAGAAACTTGCAAGTTAACATAAAATAAT
>NW_018397256.1:1023070-1023153 GCF_002168275.2 Theobroma umbraticum | reverse complement strand
GAATTAAAACACATAATAAGAACATATCATTTAAATATAATAAAAAACATATTAAAACATGTTCATAATATAATTATCCTAAA
>NW_018397256.1:1022895-1023060 GCF_002168275.2 Theobroma umbraticum | reverse complement strand
ACTATTAAGTTTATTCTCGAATATTTCTATTACCCATCAAATAATCAATTCCTTTTTCAGGATAAGAAAATCAATAATAGATATTTTTATTACCAATCGTATAATTAATTTCTCTTTCAAGGTAGACAAATATCTTGATGTGATATATCAACTTGGCCATGATTA
>NW_018397256.1:1022752-1022876 GCF_002168275.2 Theobroma umbraticum | reverse complement strand
CAATTTTCAATGATGCTTGATAAAATTTAAGACGTACAACAAGTACGTGACCAATGATCTTTCATACCACATCAATAACAATATCCACTTCTGGTGGGCTATAAGTATTCATCCACTTCTTGAT
>NW_018397256.1:1022096-1022359 GCF_002168275.2 Theobroma umbraticum | reverse complement strand
ATTAAATGATATTGTATTCACTTCAAGAAATGGATGGATTCATGATTATGACCATAATTATTAAATGATACCGCATTCACTTCAGGGAATGAATGAATTTATAATTTTTTTATTAGTATCTCGTTTGTCACATTCACTATATGGAATGAACATTCATAATTTTTATTAGTAGCTCATTTATCATATTCACTTCAGGGAATGGACATTCATGGTTTTTCATCAATGGCTATATAATAGAAAATTCACTTTCCAATCAAGAGACA
>NW_018397256.1:1021987-1022086 GCF_002168275.2 Theobroma umbraticum | reverse complement strand
TATAATAGTAAAATTCATATTAAAGTTGATTTTAAAATAATAAAAATACTAAAGAGATATCCAGTCACTTACCTAATTTTCTTTAAAACCAGAAATCAA
>NW_018397256.1:1021894-1021977 GCF_002168275.2 Theobroma umbraticum | reverse complement strand
ATTGAAATCTTTTTGAAGCTTGAAAATGGTGAAAACATAATAATTCTAAAACTTGAGAGATTAGAGAATCGTGCTAATAACGT
>NW_018397256.1:1019435-1021794 GCF_002168275.2 Theobroma umbraticum | reverse complement strand
AATATTAATGATTAAATTATAAATGAAATATTTATATTTAAATGATTAATTACTAATATTTTAATTAAATTCTAGATTATTAATATTGAAAAAATCTAATAAAAATAAATAGTAATATAAATAATAAAGGGTGTTTTGATCTTTTTATTTTCTATTCGTTTCTTATTCTAAAATTATTGTTACCAACCAAACACTGTAATAAGTCATAATAACTATTTCTGTCTTATTTCATTCATAATACCAAATAAAGTAATAACTATTCTATTTTATTCCCACATAATAACTATTCTATTCCATTCCTACCTATTTCACTAACCAAACGTAATCTAACTATTATCTTCATCTTATAATAGGGTTATTTACCTATAAATAGGCTTTCCTTAATTCATTTATATACACACTTCAATAATATTTATTCTCTCCCCCTAAATTCTTTTTTTCCCTCTAAATACTTTATCTTATATTTCTTTTATAATTGTTCTTTTAGATTTATTTCATAACATTTATTACATATTTTTTTCTAATATTCTTTTTTAAAATTATGTTTCACAATACTTTTAAAATTATATTTTACAACAATTTCACCTATTTTGCCTCATTCTTTTTCTAATTAGTTAAAATGAATTAATTTTCAATATCATAATTTTTTTAAAAATATTTTAATATTTTATAATAATACCAAATCAGATATTAATCAAACTAAGAGCAAGTTTAAGTTGATTTAAATGCTTTCGTCGTGATTGATTATCAAAATCCCACTCCAACGCTGACAGCTGCTCTTTTTCGACTGGGTTCGACTTGGGGCAACCATTGACACCAACCCACGGATACAAGGCTCTCTCGCTCTCTTCAATTAGCTAATTCATTTGGGGAAAAGTGAAGGGACAAAGACAGCGCAATGAGTGGCGCAGTTTGGGCAGATATTGAGCGCTCCGAGAGGTAATTTCAGTGAGTAATTGATAATGTTTTTCCCCTTTTAATTAAGTTTTTTTTTTTCTTGTGTGTTATTGAAGAAATTGGTTTGGATGTTGTTATAGCCTCTTGGTTTGCTCCATGTATGAGGAGGCTGCATCATTAGCTTCCTCCGTGATAAGGCAAAGAGGCCCCAGTCTATCGATTGATGATGATTTTGAGTTGTATGAAGCGATGGAGGCCGCTGGTATGGTCTTGGTTCAGTCCTTGAAGCAACTCTCTAGGTGCCTCCCTTTTCTATCTCTTGGTTTGGTGGCAGGGAAAACGAAAAAGAAAGGCGTGATTTTTTTTTTCTTTTGGTTATAGCTGATTATGATGCTATGCAGGACATCCACCATTCTGAAAGAGCTCAAAACATTATTTGTTTCTGTTGAAGCAATCCCTGTTCAAGTTGTTCTTATTGGGTACTCTTTTCTCTCTTCTATTCATACAAAAAGCTTCTGATTTTCTGTGTTGGAACTGCTTGTTTGATCTTATGGCTTCATTTTCTAACCCGATGCTGAATCCAGCTTATTCGGTGGTCAAAATGTATAATTTTATCCCTTTCGCTCCCATCAGACTATTAGAAACTAACCCTCATCATTTTTGGTTTTGTAACAATTACTCACTCTTGAGTCTAAAACTTTGCTCCCTTCTTTCTTATGTTCTGAGGCAAGAGATGTGTCAATGGGGAATTGCCATATTTGTTTAGGTCTCACTTGTGAATGAAGTTGTACATTTTTCTCCCTTACTTGTGTTATATAAAGTCTACTTTTGAGTCATCTTTATTTTCAATTCTACCATAAACTCAAGAAAATTTAGCCTTGCGATAGGAATCCGAACCTCTCAGGCAGAGGTGCTAAATTTCCTTCCATTATGAAATTTTCAGGGCATGTTTCCAAACATCTGAAGGTTGTGCTTTTGGCGTCAGAGAATTTCTTGAGGAGTTTCTTAACAAGTGGAGTTATGTTGATGAACAATACTATGTCCTTGCTAGTGCAGAAAGAAATATGAATTTAAAGGAAGGATGTGATAGCCATTTTGTCTTGGGAATTGATAAGTATATTGAAATTGTTGAGCTGTATGCTGTCATGCTCCTTGGAACAGTTTCCAATGATGTAAATCTTGCAATCTCTTGGGTCGAGCAAGCTGCATTGCCTGAGCAAAAACGACAAGTAATATATGCTAAGTTGAATTTTCTTTATTATTCTTCCACTGTTTATTTAACTCATTTGCCTTTGTAGTACATAAATATGCTCATCTTTGTCAAGCTGTTTATGAATTAATTGCTATTTGAAATTCAGCATGATTCACATTGATGGTGGACCATGTTGACTAACTGGCTTACAAAGTTTTTAGTGTTAAATGGTGTTACTCTACATCAGTTAAATTTAGAGTTAGCTAATGG
>NW_018397256.1:973524-1019425 GCF_002168275.2 Theobroma umbraticum | reverse complement strand
GGTCTTGTATGCTTAGCAGGGCATAAGAGCCCCATGTTGCTTGTTGCTCTATTTGTTACAGTTCCTTGTTACCCCTTATTTATTGCCATGTCTTATACCTGTTTATTTAGTTGTTAGTACGGTGTTTACCAGAAAGGGGGAGTGGTAGGTACATTGGCTAAGTTTCAGGTTTCTATGGCCTTATATTCAAGTTCAGCCTTTCCTTGTATTATTAATTGGTTCTAGGTTGGATGCTAAACATTAAAAAGGTGTGCTAAGCCTGGTCTTATTGCCCAAACTGTACCTTGGTGCATGTCTAATTCCGAGAATCTTAGTTGGGAGCTGGAATGGACTTTATTAGTTGCTTTTGATTATTAAAATTATGTTTCTTTAAGTTAAAGTTGCAAGTTCTTTCTCTGTGTGTGTGTGTGTGTGTTTTCTTGAGTTTTAAGAGTTCTGTACATTGAAATTTTGTGGTCTATTTGAAATTGCAAAATTGAGCCTAGTGTCTTAACTTGAGTTCTTTTTCATTATTTATTGGATTTGTTTATAGCTAGGTGATGCTTTAAGTCAAATTTGTGTGTTTCATAATTGGATCATTTAGGTTGATCTTTTGTGCATTTTTCTTAAAATGAATAAAAAAGAAAAAGCAAAAAATAAAAAATTAATAAAAAATCAAAAACAAATAGCGAAAAGCAAAACTGTCAATCAAATGGAGCCTTAATAATTAAAATCTAAGTATTTATTAAGGCCTTATTAGATTGCTACTTCTTACATCTATTTATCTGCATGTATTCTTTTGTGCCTTTTACTTGCTATCCTTTTCATAGGGTGGATTGCTGATGTATTTGCAACTACATGCAGGTACTCTCTCATTTCATACAATTTCATATCTGACGTGCTTTGACCAATTTATTTTCTTGCATTTTTCTTTTCATGGTGCTAAATGTCCTTGATTTTATTAAATTATGATAGAGTTGAATTTTCTTGTGGTGTAAAAGAGTATTGTACCATCTTACTATTTTTTACATGTTTTATCTAGGAACTTCTGAGAAGATTACACTCCCTATATTCCACAAAGGAAACTAATTTATCACAGGGCACCTTGTCACATTTGCCTGTAGCCAAACATGAATGTCATTCTTCTTTGAAGGGGCCAGATGTGCCTGGGGGGACACCTAAAGGCTTAGAGACCAGTCACCTGCTAAATGGAGAGAATGATTCGAAGGAGGCAATTTTGAAACTGTACAAACAACCATATGGCTGTCTAGGGTGGTTTCGTAATATCACTTTGAAGTTCAGTAATTATCAGTTGGTCATATCTAATGGGAAAATTTTGATTGGCTGTCTGATCTTTCTCATATATTACCTCTTTCGAAGGAAAGGTGTTTCTATACAGAGGTAAGATTGTCTTCTTTTTCTTTTATTCATGCCTTACCTGTTGATGTCAGTTTCCTGAGTACTGTGTTAGTTTACCTGCTTGCTCTATGGCAGTGGTTGTTATTGCTTGATCTGGGTCATGCTTGTTATTTCATATAAAATTTGTCAACAGATGGAAGGATAGTTTTGCTTATGTTGGGTTACTGTGTGTTAAATTGTTTTTGTGTATGTTATGAATCAGCATTAATATTCGCCTAAGAATTGAATTGGTGTTTAACTCTTTGCACAGATACTTGGTCATAACTTAAATGGTAAACTTATTGGAGCAAACTCAACTTCTTATTACCCAGAGGAATAAGGATGATAATGAATATATGACTCATCCCAACTTTTGCAGCTCTGGATATGAAACATGCTTTAGTAATTAACTCCGTATGTATCTGCATTCCTCACTTTAGTATATTCAATATAACTAAATATAATGAGGGAAAACAGACTGGAAATGTTATAATGTGTCACAGAAAATTCCTACTACTGGAGCTTTTATAGAAAGCATAAGTGCCACCTTGTACTAGTCGAATCATGAGGAGCAGTAGTAATTTACGATAAATTAGAAAATAATGAATGTTTTTTTTTTTGTTTTTGTAGAAAAAGGAAAAATCTATATTCTGTTTCCAATTGACCTGCTTATTTGTTTCAGGATTGTTAGTAGACAAGTTTTGTTTTGGAAGAAGTCTTTGTTGGACTTGTGGCAACTTGCATTTTCCTACCAAGTAAATCCGCTCGCTGCTATTCAACCCTTGCCTGCTGCTACATGACCCCTTTTGTGATGAAGTTTATAATTGCTGCTCCAGTGAAGTAGTGAAGTAGCTGCTTCTCCACTTACGATCATATTCTGCTGATATCTCTCCCTCCAAACATGCAATGTTCAGTTTTTTTTTTTATTATTATTTTAAAACCTTTCTTGGTCAGAATGCTTTAAAACAATCATAAAAGGAAACAAAATAATGGATAGGGGCTTATCTCAGTTGACTTCTGTTTGAACTTTGATGTATTGGGAAATATGTAGTCATCATAGCAATGAGAAAAGAAATCTGATAGTTCCTT
The DNA here is from genome assembly GCF_002168275.2 of Theobroma umbraticum. Classification (NCBI taxonomy): domain Eukaryota; kingdom Viridiplantae; phylum Streptophyta; class Magnoliopsida; order Malvales; family Malvaceae; genus Theobroma; species Theobroma umbraticum. The sequence continues at coordinate 1,016,959 of NW_018397256.1, read as the reverse complement.
AGTTTATTCAAAATTTCATTGTGATTTTTTTTTACAAGAAAAAGCATTATAGTTCGAATTTAAGATCTTGATCACAATCTCATCTTACTATTACTATTTATTACATGAGCTAAAGCCCGAGTGGCCCAGTGGTGCTTATTAGGACACTCTCTTTTTCCTGTCCCTTTATTTTCCCATTCATATGTATATATGAGACGGATTCAAGAGTTTGTGATGGTGTGATAACATCAAAATATAATTTGTGATGAACATTAGTTTAGTCAAGGAAAATTGGCATTTAGAAAACAGTGATGGGCTTGCTACCACTAGTATTAAAAAGCTTTTAAAAGGTTAAATTAGATGCAGCTGTTGAGGAAAAATGAGGGAGCAAAGTAACAGGGGATTGGAAAAATAGGTCAATTAGGGTAAACTAAGGTTATCCTTAGAATTGAGCTACATACCACTTTCATGGCTTGCTTGATGAGCTTAAAGGAAGGGAGACTTGGGAGCAATAGGGACAGGCCATCAAGGTCACCAGTTTAGCAGATTGATGGTTGAAGGTGCCATTGAGTGAGCAGGGAGGCCAAGTGGGCCAACAGTGTATTGTTTGTGCATTAGGTGAGCCAGATGTCTCAATACGTGCTTGGTTACACCATTTTTTTTCACTAGGCGAGCTGGTTGATGGATGGGTAGCTGGTCGCAGAACTGGGGCAGATCTCCCACCATTAAACATGCTTTGGGTGGCAGATGAACTGTGGTACGGCCAATTTTGCACCCAAGAAGCCTTAGGTAGTGGGCGTGTAGGGTCCAATAGAGTAAGGCATGCAAGCCCAGAATGCTTTGCGGCAGGCTAGCCAAATTGAGCACATCAAGACAGGTATACGCGGGATGCTCAAAGACAGAACCACATGCTACGCGGAAAGATTTGCCAGCCTGACAAGTGGGCTAATCGTTGCCTAGTCGTTGCCACGACGAGAGCACCGTCAAAGGCCTAGACGCCTTATACGGACCGGACGTTTGATGAGACACTTTGGGACTACTGGGGAGCTTCCCCTTATAACGGGATTTGGGCTAAGGACCTTGCCAAGGTTGTTGGCGTTGGTTGTTGTTGTTGGAAGGTTAAAGGTAGGACTTAGGGGGTAAGTGGTTGGGCACTTGGGGGCCATTTAGGTACAGTGGAGTGTCAGCCAACTACTGCTGGGTTAGGGTGCTGAGGCACATTGTGTAGTGGCTTAGGTCGCCCTTCGTACATTTATAATTGAGTGCTAAATACAAATACCCTTTTCTTACTTGCTTTCTTGTTAACTTGGTGTGCCTTCCGTATTAAGTGTCAGTTGGTTTTATTAAGGAGCATGCAGGCCAATAGGTGTCCATGAGTAGTGTGCGGCCAAGGAAGGGTTGCTGAAGGGGGGGGGGGGGGGGGGGGGGGGGGGGGGGGGGGGGGGGGGGGGGGGGGGGGGGGGGGGGGGGCGGTGGGCTTTCGAGCAAGGGTCTCAATGGAGTGTATTGGTTGTGCGGAGGGTGGAGCGAGATTGAGAGCTTAGAAGCGGGGCTCTATTGATTAGCATTCTGATGTTAGGGTTTTGACTTTCGCATCAGCGATCTTGTCAGGCGACCATTCTGATCATGTAAGGCTAGCTTAGCCACGAGTGACCGAGAAAGGCATGTTGAGTGTTCCACGGGTGCAGAGGGGAAACCTCTGGCGAGACGATCGGCGAAGGCTCGGCGGCGCGCGCGGCGCGCGGGCGACGTACGGCAGGCCGCGGGGCGAACGCCGCCCGGCAGCGCAAGGCACAGCCTGCGGGGCGGGCACACGCGCCAGTACGCCACACCGACCGGACGAGCCGCGCGGACGTGAAGCGACCGCCGCAGCGGAGCGCGGCGACGGCCCGCGACCACCAAGGCATACAGATCCCGGAACAGCGCGAGACGCGACCCGGGCGCAGCGGCGACGGCCGCTCCACAGCGGCCGAGCCGGCAGGCGCGCGACCCCGGCAAAGCCGTGGGCCGCACGGAACCGCGGCGCGCCGGCGATTGCACCGGCGACGAACGCGTTTTGGCAGGGTGGACCGACGAGCGCCCAGGAGAGCCGGGCCGCGCGCGGTCCGCAGGCCGGCAGCCGGCGACACGCGCGCGCGGACAAGCGCCGGCGCGCGCGCGAGGCGGACAAGACGGCGGCCCGGAAGGCGAAGCTCGCGGACCAGGACCGGCAAGCCCGCCCGGCGGGCCGGACGCGCCGGCACAGCGGGGCGCCAACCCGCGCCGGGCGCCGACGGCCGACCGCCGAGCGCCGGGAGCGGCGGGCCCCCGCGATACGCCTCGGCGTGGCCGCGCGCGGCCGCGCGCGACCCTCGACGCGCGCCGCCCGCAGCGAAGAAGGCCCAAGCGCGGCCGGGCCGCAGGAGCCGACGCGCAAGGGCCGGCGCCCGACGCGCCCGCGCGACCGAGCGCGCGTACCCGCGGCCCCGCGGCAAGCGGCGGAGAAAGCCGCCGTTGCGACGCCGCGGGCGCCGCACGACGGCGAGCCGGACCGCCGCGCCAGCCAAGCGTCGCCGGAACGCCCGGCCCGAGCAGCGCCCCGACAAGGAGCGCCAGGCGACGCACGGGCGCCGGCGCGGGCCGAGCTACCCGCCGGGCCCCGCGCCGACGCGGCGACGCGCGGACCGGATCACAGAAGGGAGCCGCCAGCAGGCGGGCGGACGCCGCTGACGCCGCGCGCCGCGCGCAAGCGGCCGTGACGCCAGCACGCGAAGCGGCGGCGGGCGCGGGGGCGACCCCCCCAGCCCGCGACACAGCGACCGCCCCGCGCGCCACGCAAACACGCGCGGCGCCAGCGCGCGCGACGCAACGCCGGCCGCGCGGGACCCCCCTACAGAAGGCGGACGCACGCCCCGCCACCCGCACGCCGCAGCGCGCGGCGGCGGACCCGCCCGGCGGCGCACCGCCCGCGCCTCGCCGCGAGCCGGACGCCGCGGCGGCGCCGCCGGACGGCCGCCACAGCGACACGGCGGGACACGCGCGCGCACGCGCGCGGCCCGCACCACGGCGCGCACACCGCCTGGGCGGCACAGAGCCGCACACGGCGCCCGCGGGCAGCAGGACCAGAGCGAACCGAGGCGGCGGCGGAACGCGACCCAGCCGCCGGGGCGCAAGCCCGGGCCCCTTAGGCGACGGAGTCGCACCGCCCGCCCTGCGACGAGCGCAGCGACCGAGCAGCGCGCGCATCGCCAGGCGGTGCGCCGCCCGGCACGAGGCCACCGCGCAGGCGGCGCCAGCGACGAGCAGCCGCGGCGCGCCCCAGCATACGCGCCACGCGCCCGGCGAACGACGACGCGGGCCGCGCGCGCGCATGCGCCACCAGAGGCCCAGCCCGGCAGCAAAGGCGCGCGACAGGCACGGGGCCGGGCGGCGCCGACGCGCGCGCCGGGCGAGCCGCGCCGCGCACACCCGCGGCCGCGCCGCCGGCCGGCGACCAGACCGCGGCAGCCGATAACAAGCCCCGCCCCGCAGACCGACGGCCCAAGCGAGAATCACGGACAGGCGCGGCGCCGAGAACACCATCCGCCGACATGTCGACCTCTCGGCGAGACGACCGCGCCCCCCGGACAGGACCGAGCCGCAAGGGTAAGCCGAGCAGGAGCGAGCCGGCGAGACGCCACGGCCAGCCAGAGCGCGACCGCCGCGCGGCGGCACCGCGGCAGCGCCGACCCGCCGCTGACGCCGCCGTGACGCGCGCGGCCGACGCCCGCGGCGAAGCCGGCGCCCGCCGGCGCCGCACGACGCCGCGGAGACCGGCCCGCCCAACCAGCGCGCGGCCAGACCAGACGCGCGGCCCAGCCGCCGGCAGCAGCGCGCAAGCGCCCGCCCCGACCCCCAGCGCCTAGCGCGAGCGACAGCCCGCGCGCCCGGACACCCGCAGACACCCCCGCCCAGGCACGCGGCGCGCGGCACGAACCCCGCCGTATGCCCGGCAGCGCGCAGCCACCGACCGAGGCGGAGCCGGCGACGAGCGAGACGAGACGAGCGCCGGCGCCGAGCCCGCACAGCGGCCGCCGAACCGAGACAGTGCGCCCCGAAGCCACACAGGGCAGACAGCCGCGACGCCAGAACCCGGCGCCACCGACGGCCCGAAGCGCGGAACGCGCTGCGCCGGCGCGGCAGAAGCGCCCCCGCCGAGCGCGCCCGGCGCGCGCCAAACCACGGGACCGCCGCGGGATAAGACCGCGAGCGCCAGCGACGGGGGCGGTGACGCGGCGAAGCAGCCAGCCGGACGCGCGGCGGCCGCCATGAGCAGACGCGCACCGCGCAGAGAACCGCCCGGGCGCCGCCACGCGCGCGCGGAACCCCAGAAGTCCAGGCGCAGCGAGCACAGCAGCCAGGCACCGAGCAGGCGCGCGCGACGCGGCGCCGCCCGGGCGGCGAGACCGGCCAGACCCGCCGCGCGCCGCGCGCGCGCCCGCGCAGACGCCGACGACCAGCGCCCCGCCGCCCGCGGGCCGCCGCACGGCACCGCGACCGCCTGCCCGCCAGAAGATGCGCGCGCCCGCGACGCGCCGCGCAGCGCGCGCAGCGCGGCCCCAGGCGGCCACGCAAGCGCCTCACACGCGCGCGCGCGGCTGCCGTGGCCATCCGACGCGCCGGCGACGGGCGGGGCGCGGGGGCCGGCCGCCCGAGCGGGGCAGGAAGGCAGTGCCGGCCGGGGCGGCCTGGGGGCGGCCGGGAGGCGGCACGCGCCGCGTGCGCGCGTGGCGTTGTGCGCGCGCGCCGCGCCGCGGCGGCCGGGCCGGCGGGGCGCGCGCGGGGCGCGGGGGCGGCACGTCCGCGCCGCGGGCCGCAGGGCGCCCGGCGCGGCGACGCCGGACCGCGGGGGGCGGCCGGGCGCGGGCGCGCGCGCGCGCCCCGCGCGCGGGGGCGCCAGCCGCGGGACCGCGCCCGGGCGTGGCCGGACGGCCCGCGCGGTGCGCCGCCGCGGGTGGGGGCGGGCGGCGGACGGGAGCGGGCCGGGAGGGGGGGGCCGAGGCGCGGGGCAACGCCGGCTCTCGTACACTGAAGTGTGTCATACGAGGGCCGCTGCTTCCCATCCTGCGTGCTTGGTCAGTTGCTGAGCGACCCGTCCGTGACACGTCGCAACGCGATGCCGGTGTTTTCCGGCTCTCTGGTCGTGGCTACGCGTAGCTTGACTGATCCACAGCGATCGTTCCGCTGGACAAGACTCGCTAGTCCGCGAAGCGGCAAAACCGGACACGCAGGTGGATGCACGCCGCCGTGCGGGACCGCGGCGGTGCGCCGGGGCCGGCAGCGGCGCGGGCGCGCCGAGGGGCCGCCGGAGCCGGCGGGCAGGGCAGCGGCGACGCGGAGGGCGTGCGGGCGGGGCGCGCGCGCTCCCGCGGCGACGCGGGGCCGGCGCGGCGGGCGCTTCGGAGAGGCGGGGGCCGACGGGCGCGCCGCCGGGGCCCGGTGGGGCCGCGAGAGGGGGCGCGCGCGGAGCCGCGGGGGGGGCGCCGCCGGCAGCGCGCACGCGGGGCCCGCGGGGCCGGCGGCCGGCGCCTGGGGGGGGTCGCTGCGGGCTGAGCGGGCGGGCGGCGGCGCGTGGCTTTCTGCGGCCAGCGGCCCGCACCGCGGGGCCGCGACGGCGCCGGCGGCGCGAGCGGGACGCCGAGGCCGGGGGGCCGCGCCGGGCGCGGGAGGCGGGCGGGCGCACGCACGCGCGGGCCCGGCGGACGGTCGGGGCGGGGCCGAGCAGGCCGCCGCGGCGGCGCGCGGGGACGGCGCCGCGGGGCCGGCCGCGCGCGCCGGCGGCGCGCGGGCCGGCGGCGAGCCGGAGGGGCGCGGCGGGCCGGCGCGGGGGGACGCGCGGGCGAGACGGCCGAGGGCTGTGACACTTATGTAATCAGAGCGGGTTCAGTTCTGGGTACTTTGAATCAGAGTAGGTTGAGTCGAGATACTTGTTATCAGTGGGACACTTGACCAAAATAGGTTGATCGAAACACTTAGTACCAACGCGGTTGTGAATTGAGTAGGGTCAGTGACCAGTGGATCAGTCAGTTTGCAATTTGTGGGATAGTTTGCAATTAGTGGCAGTTACGATCAATAAGGGAATGGCCACAACAATGGGACAGTTGGCATCGGGCGAGGTTAGGGTAGACCATGGTGTTGATGGGAAAGGTAGGGTGACTTCTAGGGTGATGGCATCTGTAATGGATGCTCGAGTAAGTCAGATGGAGGGTTCAATGTGCGAGCTAGGGTGGAGCTTTAAGAGACTAATTTCAGACTCGAGGGCTAGAGTCAACTGCAGATGAAATGAGAGCAAAACTGCAGGTGGCCTTGAATGAGTCCTTGGATGCTTCATCCTAGTGGAATACTGAGTTGGATGTTACGATTAGGGCATTAAAGCAAAAGATAGTAGGGCTCAAGGGTGAGTTGGCAGCATGCAAGAGAAAACCCACACAACTGCTTGATTTGCAAAAGCCTAAGGAGTTCTAAGGTGTGAGGGATTCTAGAGAAGTAGACAACTTCCTTTGGTGGATGGAACAATACCTTAAGGCCGCGGGTGTAATGGAGGAAGAGATGTGAGAGTCCATTGCCTCGGTGTATTTAGGGAGGTAATGCTCTTGTGGTGAAGACGGAGGACTGATCAAAGCCATGGTGGCCTGCCGATCACCACGTGGGATGAGTTCCAACGAGAGTTGCCACACAATTTTGTCCAGAGTACGCTAAGGATGAGGCTTGAGCCAAGTTGAGGAGATTGAGGGAAAAGAGCGACGTTCTAGCTTACATGAAGGACTTCTCCAAGTTAATGCTACAGATCTCTGATCTTGAGCAAGGCGAGGCTCTTTTTCTGTTCATAGATGACCTACAACCATAGGCCAGCATGAGTTGCAATAGCGGGGTGTTTGGACCTCACATGTGCAATGGCAGCAGTAGAATCTTTGGTGGACTTTAAGAGGCTAGATAGGTTTGAGTTTTCCCAGTTTATGGTTAGGGATAGAGTGGGGAAGAAGGACAGCTTGTGTAAGAGGAGTAATGGCAGAAGTAAGCCCACAGCAGTAGATAGGGGTCTACTAAAGATAGACGGACAAGGTAGCTGGGCTATTTTTTGTGCGAGGGTGCAAATTGATTCAGAGATTACCCATAGTGTGCCAGACTTGTTACAATGTTGAGGGCCATGGATGAGCCAAACATAGAGTGGATGTCTGGCTTAACAAGCAGTTGAACAGAATGCTGCATTTGGGCAACATCTAACTCTAATAGGAAGTAAGGGAGACAGTAGATTCCTCACAACGACTTAGTGAGGTAATTGCAATTAGGTGCCAGTGAGCTCAATACCCTTCAAGTAGTAGAGGTTGAGTGTGATGCAGCGATAGTGGTGTGCCTTGACTTGAGACCCTTGGTATGACCTGGTAAATGAGTGAGATGCACAGTGGGGGATGTAGTTAAAAGCACAAGAGGGACAAGAGTAGTGCGGCAGTGTGTGCCAAGACTTGAGACCCTTGATGTGACCTGGTCTTTCCAAAGTAATGTGTAGAGCAAGACGCACAGTGGGGATGCAATCAGGAACAGAAGAAAGACGGGGACAGTGTGACAGTGGCAAGTAGCCACAAGGCGCAGAGTAAGCCAGATGCTGAGGTACCGAAGGAAGTGGCAATGTGAGAGATAGTGTATGCTGGCTGAGAGTATCCTTGAGGTGAGCTAGTGAATACTCTATTATATAGAGTTATTTTGACTTATTTTGGGAGCTTAAGTAGCTAGATCTTTGAGATTTTATGTTCGAATTTAGCATTATAGGTGTTTTTTTTAGTTTAGATTTGATTATTTGTTAAGTGATTAATTTAAGTTATTTTAGTTAAATTTTAGGTTATTTTATTTTAAATTACTTTAAGAGTAGTTATTGCTAATTTCTCCTATGGCTTTTGTAGGAAATGATGAAAAGACTCATTTGATGAAAATCAGTGCAAGTATGGTGATAGCTTCATTCGATATGTTTCAATATTTTGACCAATCTCTTTCTAAAAAACCCAAATGAGGTGATTCTTGACCATCAAATTAATAAGAAGAAGGGAAACAATTTTATGTTCACCAATTGGCCCAGTTATGATTGGATCATGGTCAAAAACATTTGTCAATTCGGACCACTGCAGCAGTATGTAAACTGAACACTGATGCGTATTTGGAGCAAATCTTTCAATACAGAAGTCCAATTGATGTGATTTTTGATCCATTGGAAGTTAGAGAGACAGGGATAAAACTTTTATGTTACTACTTTGCCCAGTTCTTAACATATCAGGTGAAACTCATGTTTGAAGTTGATAGACTGCCACAGCACTGGGAGAACAAGGCTGCAGCGTTGATGAAAGGAAGCACACATACAAAAATTCCGAGAGCTCAGCGCTGCAGCGCTGAGGAAGTAGCGCCGCAGCGCTGCGCGACTTCCCTAAAAAAAATAAAGGACATAACGGAATTTCGTAAAATTAGGTTATTTGGAGCCTATTTAAGGAGACTTTTTCAGAGATTTTTGAGGCAGCAGAGAGGCAGCAAAGGAGGCAGCAAGAAACTATTCTGGAGATTTGGAGCCAAGAAAAAAGCAAGGAAAAAGAGAATTGGAGAGAGAATCAAGATCATACATCTCTAACTATTAGTTTTCTTCTTACTTTGTTGTTTTTTTCTTATTTCTTTGACTTGGATTCATGGCTAAATTTCTTTGGATATTGTCTTTATTAGATATTATGAACTAATTTATTTTTCTAGGATTGCATTTAACTCACATGTATCTAGATTTTTAATCACTTTCTTGCTTATTTTCAATGGGATTTGAATTGTTTATTTCAATTTGTTCTTAATGCTTTTAATTGCATGGCCACCAATTAAATTGATCTAGAAACCTAAACAACTTGGGAAAGGGAGTTTAGTGTAGACTAAAATTGGGATAGCATATGATCATATTAAGTGATTTGCGTATAGGATAGGGATATTACCTATAGGCCATATGTAGCCAAATTAGAGCCTGAACTTAATGAGGTTGTTTAAATTTCAATTCACATAGGGAATATAGTGTTTTGGTTAAAATAGATATTTTTATAAGATGAGTTGGGAGACCTTATAAATAATTTAAGACTCTAGGTTAGCAATTCAAACCATTGAGATAAGTTAAGGAGAGAGAGTAGATTTAGATGAAGTGTGAGGGATATTGTATCCTAGGCTTGTTTGATTTGATATTTATTTGAGTATTTATTATTTTGATTTTTCTTAATTTAATTCTGCTATAACTTAGTTTTGATTTGATATTATTTTGATATTGTTTGGATAGATTAATTTGCAATAATTTTAGTACTCTAGTAAACTTTTAGATCAATTCCCTGCGGGATCGATACTCTACTTGCTAATATACTATCTATTCGATACGTAACTTGCGTGGTAGAATTTTTAACTGACAGCTAGGCAGACAAAGTTGATACAAGGTAGGAGGGCCTAATGCCAGTTCAAGACAGCGTGATTAAAAGGTGTGGAGACTTGTTATGCTTGAATAACAGAGAAATTAAGGGAAATGGGTGCGAGTTTGCAATCGAGATGCATGTGGCGACAAAGTGCCACTAGGCCATGATGGGCGAGCAAACAGATAGTTTTCGAGCGAGCGCCCAGTTGGGTAAGTCAACGCAGGAGCGATAGTTTGGAATGTGCGAGTCAAAGGTCAATGTTGGATGGTGCAGAAAAACAGAGCACAAACATCCGAGCATAGGGTAAGAGTGCCTAAGTTGAGCGTGGTAAGGTCAGGAGAGTCGAGAGGGGGCGACGTGGATAATCGTACATTTGGGATGCGTGAGGGAAGGGGGCACACTAGATACAACAGAGTGTCCCAAAGTCGACGAGGGGTCTAATGGCGAGGTACCAGCCTAAATTCAGACCGACTTGTTTCGTCAGTAGAAGAAGCTTTGAGCGTGAGGCAAGAGGCCTACCAAATATGCATAACATCTACCCGACTTAGGCGTAAACAATTAAAGGGCCAAACGTGGTCTAGGACAGCTGAGGTGGGATTGCGAGGATAAGGCACAAGAGGATGTGGCTTAGCGACAAAGTGCAGCTGCAGGCTGTAGCACATCAATGATTGTGAGGGGCAATAGGCCCTAGCATGGAGTGTAGAGGCAGTGGGTTCTGAGCACCAGCCAAGCAGAATGCGAGAACACAACGTGGGTAGATTGGCTCAGAGTGTGAGAGCTTTTAGGAGGTTGTCGAGAGGGCTAGAGGGCAGGTAAGCCAGAGGTAGAAGCATTTTGAGGCTAAAGACCTAGTGTTGGCCAAACTACATCGAGGATCAGAGAAAAGATCCTCGTACAGTTGACGTGCGTGGTAGTTGGAAGGACCGTTTAAGGTGTTGAAGAAAGTGAGAGACCATGCTTTACAAGCTAAAATTGCCACCCGAACTGAGACTCCACCCAATGTTCCATATGGGCGTACTGCAGGCGTACCACTAGGGACTTGATAGCCAAGCCAGAGTGGGAAGGTATGGGACTCTGGTGCAGGCTAGGGCAGAACAGGGGGAGACAGTGTGCGATATTGGGCAACATCAGTAGAGTGGTTGTTCACCCTAGCAATAATTTCTTCAAAGGGATTGGGATGTACCCGAGAGGGATGGTGGTTAAACAGGAGCTAAAGTAGCAATCTTAGAGTGCCTTAATTGAGACCACCAAACTAGGGATGAGGCAACGAGGATGTTGCTAGAATGAGTAGGGGAGAGTGTCACGCCCATTTTATTTTATTAGGCGACTTGTCTCGATGGAAGGCAGCATGTCTCATAGATCGGGTAGATCTTTCGCCACTAGACAGTGCTTGTGTGTGTAGATTATTGTGGTAGGTAGCTCTAGCGCCCAAACAAGCAGCGTATGGCTCATAGAACAAACCCAGGTTGTGAAAGAAAGACTAGCCAGCCCCATAGACTGGTTAATCGTTGCCTAGTCATTGGCTAATGGCCTAGAGGCACTTTGGAGAGGCTAGACAGATCTTAAAGGACACTAGGATCATTATAAACCCTTTGGGACTGCTGGGGGAGGCTTCCTATTATAAAAGGGACTTCAAAGGACCTTGCCAAGTTGTTGGCCTGTTGTTGGCTGGTTGTTGTTGAAGGGCTGAAGCTAGGAACTTAGTGGTTGAGTGGTTGGGCACTTGGGGGCCATTGTTAGGGGATACAGTGAGTGTCAGCCAAGGCTGCTGGGTTAGGGTGCTGAGGCACATTGTGTAGCTGGCTTAGGTCGCCCTTGTACATTTATATAATTGAGTCTAAATACAAATACCCCTTTTCCTACCTGGTTTTTATTGCTTGTGTGCCTTCCTTATTGAGTACCGGTTGCTTAGATTGAGTGATCGTGCAGGTCGAAGAAGGTGTTCGAGAGTAACGTGTAGCTGGACTAGAGGTTGCTAGATGTGGTGCTCTCCTGGTAAGGGCTAGACATGGAAATGTCCTAAATGTGTGAATCAGAAACTTAACAAATGGGGCTCGGCTGACTAAGCATTTCAGTGTTAGAGATTTTGCTTCAGCATCAGCAATCTTATGAAGGGAACCATCTTTGACCAAGTCAGGCTAGCTTAGCCACCGAAGCGACCCAAGAAAGGGCGTGGTTGAGCACCGCACAGATGCAAAGAGGAAACCACTGTGACACTTGCATACTTGCCATGCTAGTAAGCAGGTAGCACACCTAACACTGCTCTAACGACATGCTGACTATTCCACTGGTTAGAAATAGTCTTTAATGGGTCTAAGGATTTTAAAACCTATTAAAGGTTTTCTTAGTCGTCAGAGAGGGAAAAGGCTTTATAAGAGGATTCCTTTAGTATATAAAAAGGATCCCCCAAACCAGCAAATAGAGTTGGCTTGATGGTGAGAGTCTGGGATGAGAAAGCCCATCCCCACCCTTTGTCATTCGGTAAAAGTTTTTAGGGGTTTCCTTTGTGTATACATTTATAAATATAATACAACACACCCTATTCCTTAGTTCTTTCTTATTTTCACTGCATTCTTGTTTCATTCCCAAAAGAATGAGAGTTTTAGGCTACTTAGGTGTCAAAAGGACGTGTTCATAACATAATTTCGAGTTAATAGGCGAAACTCACTAGACCTAACAAGCCTTACAAATAAATAGACATATCATCTCATATATGATCATTTTAATGTGGTAACCCATTTCACTTATTCACACACACACACATATGCAAGGGGCTTTTCTTGGCTGGTTTGGAGTTTTTTTCTTTGGGGTGTCTACTTTTCTGTAGCATGTCTTTTGTTGTTTCCTTGTTGAAAGTTGTGTTTTCACGGTCATTACTTCTATGCCGTTTGACATCACAATTGGATTTTCTAATTCTAGGATGGTGATCTTGGGTTTGTTTAATTGGTTTTGAATGTTCTTTATGTAAAATGGGTGCTTTTTTGACTTTTTTTATGGGTTGTTGAACCTTTAGGGGGGTTATGGGTTGAATTTCTTTGGTAAGTATTCGGTTATTGTCGATTGGGGTTGCTTTTATTTTTCGACGTAGCTATTTTCTGTAATTTATAGCTTCTCAAAGCCTTTATAATCTTTTATGCCATAAAAAGTCTCCCATTGATTGTACGATAGACTTGATGATGGCATAATGGTAAATAAGATTAATAAAATCATCACTTTCCAAAAAAAAAAGGTATCTAATAACAACATATCATGAAATAACATTTCATACTTTTCATTGTCATTAGAACACGTCTAACATTGACGTTTCATCGCACTTCCAATGTGTGCAACGCGATCGTAATAACATTTAAATACAATACTAATAACTTACTGTATGTCACACCATTAATACAAAATTAAATACTTGACACTGACAATGGAGTGGATTTGAGGAAAGCTAATAATGTCTACCGAATGGTAGAATGCCTTTTACATTTCAGCTATCAATACTTAAGGGGAAGGTATCGATACTTGAGACAAAACGCTTCTGGAATGCATTATGTTCTTTAAGTACCAATACCGGTTTCATGGGTATTGGTACTTTTGTCACATCCCATTTTCGAGGACTTGATCGATGCAAGGGCGTATATGAGTATAGTCTACTAAACCTAAGCAAGCTTTACTCAATTCATGACATACATATATCATTCAAATACATGAGAGGTTTTAGTGTGCCACAATACAATCAAGTCATCCAATCTTAGACATATATACTAGCATGTATATATATACATATATGTATTTTCATTCATCAGTATCCATAATCACATTTATCTGTAGTTTGGCATGCTTCCTATGCCCATTAACATCAGTGGTCTCATTTCTGTAGGCAACAAAAGTCATATGCACCTCTTTTGGTGCTTAATGTAGCATTTCAAAACATGAGTGATACAAACATAAGTATTCTCAAATTATTTACATAACAATGTCTCAACATAATGTATGAAAAAAGCATAAAGACTTGACTCGACAACATAACAAACTGTAACTGACATTGAAGGCTTGAAAAAAAGGCTTTATGACACTTATCAAAATACAAGTTGAGGCATTCCTTCTCAAGGCATCAAGCCAAGTAAACAAGTAACTTGTCACGATCCATTTTTGGGGCCCCGTGATCAGCATTAGGTCTTACGTGGGTATGGCCCACTAGGCTCTAGTAAGCCTCCTATCCATTTATCATTCATCATCCATTCTGTTAGTGTAAGCCCTGTAAGCCAATCGATTTTGTGCTTGTAAAATACTACATTAATTAGTAATATTTCATGTTAAATACATTATGGATATTTTATATAATATATGAAGTATTTCTTTATCCATGAGTTTATTTACAAAGAGTTATGAGAGACTTATGTAGATAAAGTCCTTGGAACATAATGACCTTGGAAAGAAATTATTAAGGTTATAATTATGAGATTCTTATGCAGTAAAGCCTTGTTCCTAAATATGTTCCTGGTCATTGTATTGTTAAGAATGCATTGACAATGCTCAAAGGCTAGAACATGCTAAGCCTTTTTACTTTAGAAGTAAGCAATTGATCTCAAATGTTGAAGTATGTGAGATACTTGTGGATAGTATGTAGATGCGTGTTATGGAACAACTTTACTAAACATGACCCGCTATGAGAGTTCCATTTAGTATTTCACTTAAGTGTTTATAGAAATACTCTCATGTGTTAGTAGTGTAAGTAATCCTTAGACTTATGATACCAGATTATCTTGAATATAAATTGTCATATTTTGATTTCACCTCTACGGGTCTAGAGATGACCAGATGCTTAAACATGGTGCTTTTGGGCATGATATGAAGCATACGAAGATGAATGAGTAGTCTAAAGAGGATTCATCACCCCAAGTGATTTGAAGGGGACATATCTTATTTGTTCTTGGCTTATATTGATTAAAAGTACATGGCTAAGACAATCTTGATAGGTCAATATAGAAGCTGTAAAACTAATATGGATAAGTTAGAAAGTAGACACCGAGCCAAACTTTCTATTTATCTGGGATATATGATGAAATGATCGAATTACACTGAGATACTATACACTGAAAGGTTAGTCAAATCATATTGACTTTTTTAACATTTGGGTGATCATGATGAATTGCTAGATGCCGCTCATGATCTATAAATATTAATATAAATTTTTAATTAAATTAATTTATATTTATTACCAATATATTGAGAACCTAATGGGTCACACACATAAGGTGAATTGTCAAAATTAATTTGAGCTCAATTAGATATGATCTAATTGATTTTGTAGAGGTTTGATCCAATTAAATATTGGGCTAAATCAAATATGATTTGATGGAGTATTAAATAAAGGCCCAATTAGCCCAAGACATTTTATAATCTTTGTTGGATATAAAGTAGGTCAATTCACTCTATAAAAAAATCCCTTAGTCGCCTCTTGAAAATATAGAAGAGTTTTATTTTACATTCTCTTATGTTGAGATAGGATAACAACCAAAAGAGAGAAACACAAGAGGGCTCAAAATTTCAGAGTTTGCTAGCATAAACTTCGGCTTAGGGATTCACACACTCTTAGTGAAGAGACTTTGGCAAATCACTGTGTAGATTACTATTAGAGGTAGGACAACTATGTTAAGATTTGATAAGTCCTACTTGGTGTACAAAAGTTAAAACAAAAAGCCAAGAAGGACTCTACCAAAGAAAGCAAATTTTCAGGTATGTCAAAATTTCTCTTGTGGTTTTTCTAAATTAGTTTCAATTAAAGTGATCCATGGCTTTGAGGACTAAAATTTTAATAATATTCTGCTGTGTATGAGTTTTTTTAGTATGATTTAAATCCCCAACACATTCATACGTGGACTTGTTAGTCACCATAACGATTCATAAAAACATTTAACATAACCAAACTCATAGATCCATAATAGACGTTATCGCACAATTATGGAACTTCTCAACATCAAGTATGGAAACACATCATTTCATTAACATCATCCACATAACATATATTCCATATCAACATTTAAATGCAACCTTGGTGCTCATGTGGGCCCTTGAGCCATTATCTGTCACATTTATACAATTCCATATAAGTATAATGTCATTTAATGGCTTTACAGTCAAAACATAGTCAAACATTTATAAACAAGCAAAGTAAAGATTTACTCGTCAACGGACCATGACTCGACCTTGTAGGTTGTAAACGATTGTTAGAGCACTTACCAAGAAAGAATGGATGACGTCTTCATGACACAAGTTGTTATATACCTCTACTCATTGATTTGCAAAATAATGGAAAACTATTGTGCGAGCCAAAAAGACTTTATAAGTGAATACAGGAAGGGGATAAGCCAAGAGAGAAGAGATCTTGCAATAAATCATACTTTGCAAAAATAACATAAGTTTTAAAAACATCCATATAATTCTTTCCAATGCTCAATAAACATCATTTCAAAACATTTCTCATAAATGCAGCTTAAATCCAAGTTATCCAACCATTTGGATAAACAAATTGTAATTTCAATCACAAAACATTTATGAAGAGAAAATGAGAGATTTCCTTTCCTTTTTGGTATAGGCACCTAACCTATGGTAGTAGAACTATCGTTACATTCCAAACCCCATATGAAAGGTACCATTCATTGCATTTAAGTCTAAACATTCTATCTATCTCTTACACTTGCTAAACATCTATATTGTTAGAATGTTAAGCTCAAAGGAAAAGCCTCAAGATAGAGGGTGAATTGAGTATTTTGAAAATTTCTTTGACACCCCTTTGACACAATAAACTCTTTTACAACACAATGATAAAAACCTTTTAAGACCAAGCAATAAGTGTTTTAAAAATCTTTTGGTGAGTGATTAAAAATATTTTGCAAGTAAAAGCACAAAATAAGAATTGAAGCAAAGACAAAGGAGACACAAGATTTATAGAGATTCGGCCTCAATGCCTACATTTGATAACTCTATTTCATAGAGTTATTTTGTCACATTTTGAGCTTTAAATAGGCTAAGTTCTTGAGATTTAGTTTAGAAATTAGTTATTTTTAGTTATTTATCTTATTTTGGTAAATCATGTTGGGTCAATTTAATAGGTTGTTTTATGTTATTTTATGATAATTTTCTTGAAGTTTAGTTATAACACGGGCCAAGGTAGAGAGCTCAACGCTATAGCATGAGGGAGTGGCGTCGCAGCGTTAACATGATATCTTGGGTTTTGTAACATTTGGACTTTTATTTTGATGAGAATTTTGAGCTCTACTAAAAGACGCTTTCAAAGCACTTGAGAACAACAACTAAGTTAGGTTTTCTTTGAAGAAAAAGAGCTATCAAGCCAAAAAGAGGAAGAAAAACTCTTGAATATTAAAGATCGACAATTTGATGCATCTGAGTTTTCTTTTTTTCTTTAGTTCTTTTTATACTTTCTTTGTTTTATATTGATGGTTAAACTTTTTTGGATGATATTTTCAGTAGTTATGAGGAACTAATTTTCTTATTTAACAGTGCAATTGAACCCAATATGTAGTTAAATTTTAGTACTTTATTTTGCTTATGATTGAGAATGTTTGAGTTATTTATTTCAATCATATTCTTAATGCGTATGATTACCTTATCACCAATTTGATTGATAGAGTAACCTAAACGGAACTAAGAAAAGGAGTTTAGTGTAAGCCTTAGATGAAAAAACATATGTTCAATATCAATTGCATGAGATAATTGATTTGATTCATGTGTGAGGTAGACATACACTTGCATGTCATACATAGCCAATATTAGAATCTAAGCTTAATGAGTCTTTCTTAATTGCAATTTGCATAGACATATAGTGAATTGATTGAGAAAGATCTTTTTATAAGAAACTTGATGAAGTTTTATAAATACATTAGAATTCTAGACAAACAACTCAGCTTTATAGTAAGTGAAGAGAAAGTAGAAGAGATTCAGATGAAGTGTTGAGGGGATATTGTAATTCTAGGTTCAGTTTGATTGATTAATCCTATTTAAATTGTAATTTTTGTTTTTAGTTTATTTAATTTTCAATAGCTTTAAAAATTGGTTGTTTGGATAAGACTAAGTTGTGTTAATTTTAGTACTTAGCAAAAGATTTTGGTACAATTTTCTATAGGAATGATACTTTGCTTCCTATTATATTACTTGTTAATGATATGTACACTTGCATAGTAAATTTGACAATAAGTTTTTGGCATTATTGCCATGGAGTTGTTTCAAAATTTTTTGTTAATATTAATACCAAGTAATCTTAATCTTAATTGAAACTTCATTTCTTTGTTTTCATTAATTGGACACAGGCAGTAGGGAAATACTTTAAATGGCTATGGGGTGTGAATGGTTAGTTTTTGGTAATTGACAGAAAACCGTGGATTGAAAGTTGTTATGGTTTAGCTGCGTTACTGATAATTGGTGATTGTAAATCAAAGAGGGTTTTGTAATCCTTTAATTGTATTCTAGGATGGAGAGTTATTATTAGATACCTAATATCCTTAAATTAGATTTGTTTTAGTGTTTTGAGATTATTTCATGTTTTTATTTTTATATGTAATTCATAAAATCCAAAGTTATTTTGACTTTGGTACGTATCAATCAATAAAATTACGTAATTTTAAAAAAAAATACTAATACTTATTATAAATAAGTAATTAATATTTTTCCAAATAATAAATATAGTTAATAATTAATAAATAGTATATTATAAATAAATAACAAAATAATATTAGTTTTGTTTATAATTTAATAATGATAAATATGTTACAATTTATATTAATGTTTAATATATTATGAATATCTAAAGATATTATTATTATTATTAATTATGTATTACATAATAAGTTTAATACAAATATGTTAAAGTTTATTTATTAATTAATAAAATATAAATTATTTAAACTTTTGTTGATATAGAGACCATAGAGACTCAAACTTGTATGTGGATGAAAAATACCCAAGACTTTTGCCAAGTTTACCACATGTTCAAGTCATTTTTAATGGTTACCAATATACTTTAAGAGTAAACCAAAATAAGACTCAAACACTAATCCCTAACTCTTAACCCATGTGCGCGGCTCATTAATCACTTTACCAAAATTTTCCTCCTTTGCTTAGGTCAGTCAAACCCTTGCCCCTTGTTGCCCTTTCCCATGCCGTGACTAGACAAAGCATGAAAGTAAGACAGACAATTGTGTCTGCTGAAGCTTTGCATTTTCTTTTTCATCCTTTATGAGCTAAAACTAAGGTTTTTACTTATTCTTATTCCCCTGTGTTCCTCTACTATCTAATTTCTTAGGATTCTTTGTAAAAAATTTGGTGAATGGTCAGAGTATTACTTTAAAAGACTCAAAAATTAAAAGTCAATGGCCAATGAAGTTTAGAGTAATTTGCTCAGGCTTTTCTTTTATCATGTTCTAGGTTTGATCTGTTTGAGTTTAATGGAATGATGCATGTTTTTTATTCTTACTTCATCTATGATTGTGGTGATGTCTGAATTATTTTTGCTACCTTGTCCCTTAATTTTTGCTAGGATTAATAGATGTTTTAAGTCTGTAGGTAGGGTTATGGTTTGTGTAGTTGTATAGTGCACAAGAGGTGGCTTATGGCTATTTTTTTGTAAAGCCAAGGTATGACAACAACTAACTAAAATTATATTAGTCTCTATAACTATCATTTTGTAAGTAAAAATTACTTATATGAATGAACTATATTAACTTTCAAAAAAAAAAGTTGCAGAAGTGCGCTTTATTTAAGTCAACAAATTAATAGTTTGTGGATCCAAATCTTATGGAATAAAATAAAATTTAATCATAATATCTTACTTTAGAACTAACTATATATGTATTGTTGTTGCACTAGGAAATAAATCAATAATATACCACTTAATCTGATAATGTATAGTAATTAATAACCCATAAAATATCTTGCTTCAAAAATCTATTTGAGATTGCCAAATTAGTGATGGAAACGATAAAGAATGTTAAAAGACAATTTAAGTGATTGATAACATGATGCTAATGAGTGGAAAAACACGTCACTTTGGCCTTATCATATCCCTGCACTATTGTGCATTTGTAACATTTTTATGATTTTACTTTGTTTGCTTCAGATTTCAAAGTCTTGCTTTGATGTTATGGGATTGCAACTATTATTTGTAGTATTTAATGATGTAATGCACGTATACAACTAGACTTATGTCGTTCTTTGCATACAATGCTCCAGCTATTTATTCTAGTGTTTGGTTTGTCTTTGTCACTCTTGTTTCTTTGGGAGTTAGAATCATGCGATGAATGATCATCTCATTTAGAAAACTTTAGTTTCGAGCAAATTCGAGTTTCTACTTAAAGCTTCGTTGTATAAGTTTATAACAGTTTATATGTAGGATGAATAGTTGTCGAGAATTAGGAAGATGGCTATAGATAGATTGTGCCTTGTATGTATTATGGAGTGTTAGAATTGCCTCATCTACAGAAAAACATTAAAACAATATCTTTGTTTTAACTTTATTTTTTACTTTTTCTAGCATTTGTATATTTGATTTTGTCTTGTGGGGAATAAACCTATATTTGATTGGTCTTGTGTTATTAATAAAGCCAAAATTAAATGTTGTATAGTAATTAATTATATTAATCAATGCTCATTGATGAAAATTAACATTTATTTTTATTTTTATTTTTATTTTGCATTTTGCAATTAATTTTGTAACTATAAATAGGCTTAAAAAAGGTTGCAGAATTTTATTGCATCAAAAAGGCATGTATTGTTTGAAGATATACTTTGTGCATCAAACTTTGTAAAAAGAACTACATGGTTAGGTTCTTTGTTTGCTGTTCTTAACTTTTTTTTTTCAATGATGCTCTCAATTGGTACAAAGTGCGCTGTTTCAATACGGAAACTAAAGCATTCATCATGACCACATTGACAACCTTGCTTGAGACTTCTCTTAATCTGTCACAGGTTGATTGATCAAACAAAGCATTACATTCTCAAAGCATCACATCCTTTTGGTTTGTCAAATAAAAGCTTTTTTGCTTGTAAGTTAGTATAGTTTTGGGGAGAACAAGTTTACCACTTTGTGAGTTACACACTGCTAGTCTTGATATATATAATATTGGTTTTTTGAATAGTGAGATGAGATTGTTTGGTTTATTAAGGCTATTTTTTGTGTTACATTTGAGTTAGATATTTTCTATTTTCAAATTAAAAATTTAATTTGATCTTAGGTTGATAGATATTTTTATTTCAATCTTTTACAATATTTCTGTCTTTGCTTTAATTGTATGAAATCAAATTTACTATCTTGACATGTTATTATATTATTTTAATTTATATTTTAAAATCCTTAAATGTATTTCAGAATGACATGTTTTTGTTAACATTTTTAAATGTAAACATGAACAGGAACTACTCTTGATTGTCATATTCTATGAAACTTAAGATTACAAAATAGTGGCAATTTGGATATACTGCTGACTAACTTATGATGGATTCATTAAAGATGAATTTATAAATGGAGTTCAAGAATTCATTAATTTTGCATTTTCTAACCCTACATTTATGTGGGAGAATAAGATTGGATGCCCTTACTCTCGGTGTAGCAACTACAAGTTTTTAAATTCTGATAAGGTGCAGAGCACATCCTAAAAAAGGGTTTTACTGGTGTTTACACAAAATGGAGTTTACATGGAAAACATGATGTTGGATAATCATCAAGAAGTGGAGATAGAGGTGAACCATATGTTAGTCATGGGGAACAGGGAGAATATGAGGAACCTACATATAAAGAGGAAATAGAAAATCAATGTGCTAGAATAGTTAAGGATGCTATGGGTTCGAAAGTTGCTTTCTATTCTAATCATGATAATGAATCAAGGTTTGTAGAGGAAGATCCAAATCCAAATGCAAATAACTTTTACTTTTTGTTGAGGAATGCGGATGAACCTTTATGTTCAAGTTGCACAAAGTACACACCACTTTCAGTTGTGTTGCAACTTTTAAATGTTAAATCAGAGTTTAATTTGAGTGAATTGTGTTTTGATCTTCTGTTGGAGATAATAAAAAATATGTTGCCATTATATGAAACTTTACCCAGTGACTTCTATAAAATGAAAAAGAAGGTGACAAAACTTAGACTTGAATATATCAAAATTCATGCTTGTAAAAAAATTGCATCTTATTTTATAAAGAAAACTCTTGTTTTAGAGCATTATTTGATATGTGGTCATCCTTGGTATAAATTGATGAAATTAAGTGTCAAAAGGACGAAGAAAATTCTTTACAAGATTTTGCATTACTTGCCACTTATACCAACGCCTCAAAGGCTTTATATGTTTGGGAAAACTGCTAAATGTATGACGTGGCATGCGTAAAGCCAAAGTGATGACAGAGTACTTAGAAACCTTATTAATGGTGAGGCTTGGCAACACTTCAACCATATATGTGAGTTATTTGCAATGGAACCCCGAAATGTTAGACTAGGGTTATGTACTAACAGTTTCAATCCTTTCAGACCAACTGTGAAACCTTATTTTGTTTGGCCAGTAATGCTCACTGTGTACAATTTACCCTCATGGATGTATATGAAACAACCATATATATTTCTTAATATGGTTATTCTGGGAAGAAAAGTCTAAGCCAAAACATAGATGTTTTCTTGAGATCTTTGATAGATGAGTTAAAAGTATTATGGATTGAGGGTGTTATCGCACATGATACCTATGGGAAACAAAATTCCCAACTAAGGTTAGCATTATTATGGACAATTAATGATTTTTCTACTTATGGTATGTTGTCAAAGTGGAGCACTCGTGGACGATTATCATGTCCTTGTTGCATGGAATGTTCTAAATCTTTCATATTGGATCATGGTAAGAAACCTTGTTTTTTTTATCGTCATCGGCAATTCTTGCCACCTAATCATCCTTTTAGGAGATAAAGAAATAAATTTCTTAGAAAAAGAGTTGAGCGTGACTTTTCAATTCCTCGATTATTAGGTGAAGAAATATTATCACAATTGAATTCACTTCTTAATATCCCATTTGGAACAAAATGTGGTGAGCAAACAATTTCAGGTTACGATGTAAGTCATAATTAAGTGAAAAAGAGTATATTTTAAGAATTACCTTATTGTCATATGCATCTTATTCGTCACAATCTAAATGTGATGCATATTAAACATAATGTATTTGAGAATATATTCAACACAATGATGGATGTTAAGGGGAAGATGAAAGATAACTTAAAGGCACAATAAGATTTGAAGCTGTATTACAAGCATCCAGAATTGGAATTGGTGAAAAATAATGAAAAAATTTTCAAGTCTACAACTTTGTATACTTTAATTAAAGAGGAAAGAAAATTTGTTTGTGCTTGGGTGAAACAATTGAAATTGCTTAATAGTTTTGCATCGAACATATCTCAATGTGTTAACAAGATCAATGGTAAATTTTAGAGGATGGAAAGTCATGATTGTCATATTTTATTTCAACGATTGTTCTCAACTGTCTTTTGTGATATGGTGCCTCACTTAATTTGGTATGCTATTACTGAGATATCTTACTTTTTTATAGATTTATGCTGAACTAAAATACTTGTAGATCACATGGAATCTTTGGAAGGAAAATATGTGAAACTATATACAAACTAGAAAATATATTTCCTCCTGATTTCTTTAACTTTATGGAGTATTTGCTTATTCATTTACAGTACAAGGCAAAGGTCGGTGGAACCATCTAGTATTGCTGGATGTATCCATTTGAAAGGTACTATATCTGTTATTTGTTTTCTAATAGTTTTTTAGAAGAGTTTAAGATACTTATTAAGTTTTATGAATATTATGATGTTTAGGATTTTGCATGATTTGAAGAAGAAAGTGAAGAATCAAGCCTTATATGAAGGATCTATATACGAGGCTTATATGATTGAGAAAATCTCCTTGTTTTGCTCATTGTATTTTGAACCTACTATGTGAACAAGGTTAAATTGAGTGCCATGTAATGATTATGAAGGAGACGTGGACTTTATTGGTTATCTTTCTATTTTCACTCATTCAGGGTGAACCTTTGGTCCATTAAATAAATCTCTATTTTTAGATAAGGATAAGTTCTATGTTGCTAAGATATATATTTTAATGAATTGCAAAGAGATTCCCCCATATATTGAGTAAGTACCATTTTATCATAAACCCAAATGATTGATCATAAAAATGACCTTAATTTGTAAATTTTGGATATAATGGTAGGATATTTCATGACATGGTGAAAAGAGATGCTATGCATATATTGAAAGATGAATCGAAGAGAGCACATGATGCAAGATTCATGAAATGGTTTAAAGAATATGTAAGTTTATGTAAATTAAAACTGAACTTTTAATAACAAATATGCATTACTTATGTAAATTAACCATTCTTGGTCTTGTATTACATGTTGGTAGGTTGCAAAACGTAAGGATGAAATTGACCCACGTATTTTTGAAATTTTCATAGTCCAAAACGTATGATAAGGTGTTCTAAAGGATACTTTGTAAATGGTTTCAAGTTTCACACCCTAGACTATGGGCAAAATCGTAAAATAATGAATTGTGGGGTGTGTACAAAAGGAATTTTTGCAATGATTATGAACGTGACTTTTATAGTATTTTGGTGAATATAATCGAGTTAGAGTATTTTGGTATCAGAAACAGAGTTGTGTTATTTAAGTGTCATTAGTTTGACACTGAAAAAGGCATTAAGGTAGACCATTTTCATGATTTTATCGAAATTAAACATAACCCAATACTTGCTACTAATGATCCATTTATTTTAACTGGATAAGCTCGCCAAGTTTATTATAGTAGTTATTCATCAACCAAAAGAGATCGACGTGATTGGTGGGCAGTATTTAAAACAAAAACTAAGAGTAGATTCCACCTTCCTAGTAGTAGAAATGCATAAAATGAAATTGATCTGAATGAAGAAGTATACGAAGAAGATGATGTGTCTATTCTAGTTAATGTTGCTCCCTCGAGAGAACTTGATAACCCTACAGTTTTAGCAAGTGGTGATTATGAAAAGGTTAATCTCTTGATTGAGGATGAATAAGATGACATACAAGGAGATGAAGATGAAGAAATTGACATGGAAAGAGATGAAGATGAAGTTGAAAACAAAGATGGAGAAACTTTTAATGATGATAGTGATAATAATAAAAGATATGAGTTTGCTTATTTTGAGAGGGATTGATGATGGTAGACATATATAATATTGGTTTTGTATCTTTTGTTTCACATTTGTTTAACTTAATTATTAATATTGAAAGCTCTTGACATGCTATAAAAATATTATAATTTATATTTTCAATTGTTGAAATGAATGCTTTATAATGGCATCTTTTATTGTACACATGATTAAGAATTACACTTGATTGTTGTAATTTGATGATTTTTATAGTTTGTTTCAATTTTTTTTAACATTTTTGCTTGAATTTTAATAAAAAAAATATTACAGGAACAATGGTTAAAAAGAAGCATTCAAAACCGAGACTTATGGCAAAAAATGCCTTTGGAATTATTTCATTGCTTATAAATGCTAGTGTGTTTGCTAATCCATCCACTCAACCACAAATGCAGTAAGTTAATGATGTGCCCTCTGAGCGACCCTCTTCGTTGGGCACATTTGCATAGCAAGTAGATAATGTGACATCCACTCACGATTCTCCTAGATCCACATTTATTGATTTAGAAGCAAGTGGAGATGGTACATCCTCAAGGTCAAGGGGTAAAGGGTTTGGTGTAGCATTACAAACTCCTATAGATCCATCTGAAAGATTACATATAATTCTTATTGGAAAGAGGTATGTTATCTTGTATTATAATGAGATAGTTTTATTAGTTATATATTTTACTATGCAATTATTTTCTTTTATCTTGTACAAATACGTTTTCAAGCGAGGGATCATAGCTACAATAACAAGGATCATAAAAATACTTCCATGGCCCATGGCCGACATGGAAAAAAGTCATTGATGGCGCAAAGGAGTTAATGTTTAAAAAATTTCAGGTACTATGTTTGTTATTCAATTAAATTATAACTTTTTGGTTTTCAATAATTTATATTAATTTTTTTAGTTACTCTATTATTTTGATGTAGGAAAAATATGTTTAGCCAACATATCAAGATGTTTTGGTTCAACAGATATGGGATAAAATTTATTCCAATCAGTTAAGAGACATATTTACAAAAAAGAGGAATAAAGCAACAATAAAATCCAAAATAAACAACATTAAGAAACGCAAAGGTGTGTCAAGGGAATGGATCACAAATGAAATCTGAGATGCCCTTATTGTTATGGTATGAGGTACAAAAGAAGGTAAAACAAATCGAGAAAAGCAAAACAAATCGCTTAACTCTAAAAGAAGGAAGCATTTCAAAGTACATTGGCGGTTCAATTCCATTTGTCGTTTATGCAAAAAAGATGGTATGAATGAATCTTACTTGGCATTTATATGTATGGTTTTCTTTCAGATTAAATTTAATATGTATGTTTAGTAGTTTAACTTTAGTTTTCTGTATATGGATTATGATTGAGTATATATAGTTGTAAATAAATGTAAGTAATTGAGATGGAACGAGATGTTATCTTTTTGGAAGTGTTCAATTGCCCCCATAAATGTTTAACGGGTCTCAGTGATTTTATAGACAATAAGTCTAAATTTACTAGTGTATGTATAAAATTGATTAATTTTTAGTTCAGAGTTGACGATATAATTAAATACTAATCTTTTTTAATTTTTTATAGAAAATGTATAATTCTATATTATCGTAGAAGTATGGTGAAGATTCATCCTCTTAGCCATAATTCAATTTGTATGCTTAGACTAAAGTAATTGGAATGATGGAGACTACACACACTCACGTGTATGGGTTTAGTACTCGGGTGCCCGTTATATCTCTACTTAGTGGAACATACAATAATGCATCAACATCTAATTTAGGGTGTGGCCCTATCAACTCAAACGCTACCAGTCCTGTAATTGCTTTCGAAAAAAATTAAAAATATATAAGAAAACTTAGGTAAGTCACTGGAGAAAATACGTGAAGAAATTAAGAACACAATGGCGAAAAGCATGAGTGAATTTATGGAACGTATGGAAACAATGATCATGAGTAATGCATTTTCGAAACCAGAAAATGCCGACACTTCAAGCTCAAATCTTGACAAGTAAAAATACAACATATCATGATATGATATCTCTTTTTCATTACTAGACTTGGATTTTTTTTAGTATGATTATATAACAGCACATTTAGCTTTATATTCATATGTGTTTGACATTTTTAGATATTACGTGTTTATAATGATTTTTAATTGTATTAACTTATGTTTGAATTTTAATTTTTAATGCATATTTCTCTTATAATTTTGAATGTCAATCGTAGATGTCAATTAATAATTTATTATCAAAATTTTAATTAGTAATTTTCATTGAAAAGGCATTATTGATGGAACATTTTGTCAAAAATTAGTAAAGGAATTTTTGTTGGAAATACATCATCAATGAAAAATTTCATTGAAAATTTTCAACTGAATTTTTCATTGGAAATTTCTTATAGAATTCCATTGGAAATGCTTACGACGGATTATATACTTTTTTTGATGGAATTTTTTGTAAGAATTTTTCAACGGATTTCTAATGGAAAGTATTTTCGATGATGCTTTTATTGACAAAATTTTCAATGAATTTTTTTATTGGAAATCCATTGAAAAAAGGTATTTTCAAAGAAATTTTAACTTTTTTCGATGAAAAATTTCATCGAAAAAAGCTTCTTTTTTGGTAATGGACTACCTAAAGTCTTAAATTTTTTTTTTTTTGCAAATTTTCATGCATTTATTGACCCAATTGTAAATGTATTGATAGATTTGCATAGATTTCCCTCATATTCATCGATACATGAGGTAATGTATCGATAGAAATCACACAAAATGCTCTTTGCTCAAAATGTATTTGGACAATGTATCTTTAAAAATCACATGGAATGCTCCCTAATTCAAATCTATCAATACATTTTTGAATGTATAGATAAAAAATTTCCAAAATGCCCTTTTGTGTTCTTCCTGTTGAGAATGTATTGATAAATGAGGGAATGTATTGATAAATTTCCTCCAAATTGCATATTTTCAACACTTCAAACTTTCCAAGTCCAAAATTAATCTCATAAAATCATCTCCTACTTAAATCACGATTCAATGTGACCATAAAATTCCTAATTTCAATTGATATACTTAGCATACAATTCAAATTCTCATTCATGCTCTACGTCACATAGTATATCAATCAAAACTTAGCATAATTTGCTTAAGTGTCATATTCATCTAAGTAACAAACGAATGCATTATATCATTCATGTGCCAAACACATGCACAACATCATTT
The DNA here is from genome assembly GCF_002168275.2 of Theobroma umbraticum. Lineage (NCBI taxonomy): Eukaryota > Viridiplantae > Streptophyta > Magnoliopsida > Malvales > Malvaceae > Theobroma > Theobroma umbraticum. The sequence continues at coordinate 989,124 of NW_018397256.1, read as the reverse complement.
TAAGCCTTTGCATATTTGTATATTGCATAGTCATTCATATATGAACATATTCATATCATCTTCCCTTAATTCATAATCATATACATCAAGGTTCAAAGTAGCTTAACTTCCATGCATAGTTAACATCAAGATCAGAAAGGTTACATCTTCCCTTCCATGCATAGTTAAATGTCATATTCATCTAAGTGCCAAATGAATGCACTATATCATTCATGTGCCAAACATATGCACAACATCATTATAAGCCTTCACATACTTGTATATTGCATAGTCATTCGTATATGAACATACTCATATCATCATCCCTTAATTCATAATCATATACATCAAGGTTCAAATTAGCTCATTAATTAGCCTAACTTCCATGCATAGTTAACATCAAGATCAAAGGTGTTACATCTTCCCTTCTTTATAAAAATTCATCCTTGAATTTTTCTTAATATCATTAAATCAAACTTGTTCCTCAACTTTGAAAAGATAGGGGCATTTGGTCCTCATTTCTTCTTCAAGTTCTCATGTTGCTTCCTCATTCGTATGACGTTGCCACAATACTTTCATTGTGGAAACATCTTTGGAGCACAGCCGTTTCACTTTGCCAATCCAATATGGCTATAGGTTGCTTTTCACAAGTCAATCCATCTTACAATTGGACTTTATCATAAAGAATCACATGTGAAGGATCAATGACATACTTCCTAAGCATGGATATGTGAAAAACTGGATGTACATTGGATAAATTTGATGGCAATGCCAGATGATAAGCAACCGCGCCAACATGTTCCAAAACCTCAAAAGGTCCGATGTATCGAGGACTCAATTTCCTTCTTTTGATGAATCTCCTCACCCCTTTAATCAGCAATACCTTTAAAAGCACATATTCTCTAATTTCAAACTCTAAAGGCTTGTGCCTATTACTAACGTGTGATTTTTGCCAACTTTGGGTCGATAACATTTTTTCTCGAATTATAAGAACAACTCTTTTAGCTTCTTGGACCATCTCCAGTCCCAAGAGTTTTCTCTCTCCAATTTCAAGGCATTCAATGGGTGAGCTACACCTTTGCCTGTACAACGCCTTAAATGGTGCCATTCTAATGGTGGCTTTATAACTACTGTTGTAGGCAAATTTGACTATAGGCAGATAATAAATCCATGAGACTCCAAAGTCTAATACAATTATTCTCAACATATCTTTGAGCGTTTGTATGGTATGCTTGGTTTAGCCATCTATCGTCTGTGGATGAAAAGTCGTACTAAAATCTAATCTTGTACCTAAGGCCTTTTGCACTTTCTCCAAAATTGACTAGTGAACTATAGTCTTTTGTTGGACACTATCATTATCGAAACACCATGTAGTTTTACAATTTCTTTAATGTAAATTTCGTGTACAAAGCTAGTCCAAATTTAGTCTTGATCAGCAAAATATGAGTTGATTTCATTAGCCCATCAACTATCACCCATATAGCATCATAAACTACCATAGCTTGAGGTAAACTTGTCATAAAATCCATTGCTACTTATTCCCACCTTCACTCGGTTATTGAATATAGTTGTAGCAGTCTTGACGGCTTTTGGTGTTCAACTTTCACTTATTCACAAACCAAACATTTTGAGACATACTCAAGTACGTCTCTTTCCAACCCTAGCCACTAGTAAATGAACTTTAAATTATGATACATTTTAGTAGCTCTTGGGTGTATAGCATAAGCTTCAACACGAGCCTTTTCTAGCGTCTCATTTCTTAAACCATCTAGATCTGGCACGTACAATTGTGATCAATATCTAAGCAAACCATCACTAGCATAGGCAAAGTCTGAAGCTTTATCTTCGCTTATGTCTCCAAAGATTTTCACTAAGAAATTCATTTTGATCTTAGGCACCTTTAATTTGATCCATATTGATTGGATGAACTCTAAAATGTGCCACTAACCTCAAGATGCATTCCCATATTACCTAGTTCATACAAACTCTACATCGATGATCGCTTTTCCACCATCACATGTGCTAAGCTCTCTATCGATTTCTGACTCAAGGTATTCGCTACAACATTCGTCTAGCCAGGATGGTAGTGTAGGGTGTAGTCATAATCTTTTAATAATTCTAGCCATCTATGTTGTCTCTAATTCAAATCTCTCTACTGAAATATGTACTTTAAGCTCTTGTGGCTGGTATATATTTCGCACATTTCACCATATAGATAATATTGCCATATCTTCAAGGCAAACATGAATGCTGCCATATCTAGATTGTGCGCAAGGTAGTTCGTTCATGTCTCTTTAGTTGTTGGAAGACATCTGATATAGATCTCCTATGTTGCATCAACACACAGCCTAATCCAATCTATGTGTAACACCTTTGACTTTGATGATTGATTATGGAAATATATTGACTAAGTTATTTGAAGAGTTTATTTGAATTTTGATGTATATTTAAGGATTTTTTTATGATATATTAAATATGTTAACTATGTGGAAACAATTCCTCATGAAACTTAGGCAAATTGTTAGCTAAATGATTGATGAATCTTGAAGTTTGAGGTCTTAAGATTGAAATTTAATCTTATATTTGAGTATATGTGCAAGAATGAGTTGGATGAATTATTTAAAGTGTTTATTTGAATGAAAATCAATTAAGTGCTTAAAGAAGTGGAAGTATGAACTCTAGCTTGATCTATCAATAGTTGTTCTACATCTACTGATAAATGCAAGATAGAAGGATTAGGAAGGCAATTTGGATGAGCATCTATCAATAGATCACCTTGACTATCAATAAATGCCCACCCTAAAGCTTGGTGGATGAAAACTATTAATAGATTTGCAAAATATATCAATAAATGGCTACACGAGATGAATATCAAATAAGCTAAGAAGCATCTATTGTGAGATCCTTGGAATCTATCGACAGATAGCTAAATGGGGAAAGGTGATGGGATTTAGTGCACCATTTATCGATAAACTCGACAAATTTATTAATATATGGAAGTTCAACACCAAAAATAATAGAGTGATCTTTCGATAGATGCTTTCTATCTATTGATAAATGAGTGTTAAAATGCAAACATAAAAGGGGTTGATGGTTGTCAATTCATTTTAAAACAAAAAAAAAACTTTCCCCACTCTTCCTTTTCTTAAAACCTTAGCACCCAAGTGGGATTTGGAGCTTGTTTGAAGTGGATCTAAGCTTGGAAAACCATTATCAAGGTAAGATTACACCTTTTTACAGATTGATTCTCAATTTAGTTAATTAATAACTTAGAAATCTATATACTCCAACTTTGGTAAAATTTTCTCCCTTGAGTTTGCTTGGAATTTGGAGTTGAGATTGAGCAACCCAATCTCTAAGGTTAGGATTTAAGCCCTTCGAACTTAAGATTTGGAACTTAAGTTTTATAACTATGAGTAGTTGGAATAAAGCTTAGTTTGAAATGTTAGGAACTTTTGAAAGTTAAGAAATAATTACTGTTTTGATTTGTTCAAGGGAAAATAAAGCTAGTAACACATTAGTGAGTTGGAGAATCATTAAAGGCAAGAGAAACTCGATGCGGTTGTGAAATACCCTTTACTTGTCACTGTGAATGGGTTTAATATCTAAACTAAGGCATTTGATGCATAACGCATTGATAATGCATTGCCATGGTACTTGTTTGATGCATAAATACCAAGATGGATCTGCCTAGGCTAATGAATTATATATGTTATACGTTGATGTGTATGTGTCCCTTAGCGCAAGCCACATAGTGGCATATGTTTAAGCCTAGACTAGGAGGCCTAGTGAATATGGCGAATGTAAGAGAATATGATGAATATCTAAGAGTAGTTTACGCACGAAAAATAGTCTCTTAAAGGATTATGACTGTTTGATGCTTTGGAGGATCAAGCGTACTGTCAGTTAAAATTCTACTACGCAAGTATACGTATCGAATATATAGTATATTAGCAAGTAGAGTATCGATCCCACAGGGAATTGATCTAAAAGTTTACTAAGTACTAAAATTATCGTAAATTAATCTTATCCAAACAATATCAAAATAATATCAAATCAAACTAAGTTATAGCAGAATCAAAATAATAAATACTCAAATAAATATCAAATCAAACAAGCCTAAGATTACAAATCCCTCACACTTCATCTAAATCTTACCTCTCTTCCTTAACTTATCTCAATGGTTTGAATTGCTAACCTAGAGTCCTAAATTATTTATAAGGGTCTCCCGACTCATCTTATAAAAATATCTATTTTAACCAAAACACTATATCCCTATGTGAATTGAAATTAAAACAAACTCATTAAGTTCAGGCTCTAATCTGGCTACATATGGCCTATAGGTATATCCCTATCCTATACGCAATTAATTTATATGATCATATGCTATCCCAATTTTAGTCTACACTAAACTCCCTTTCCAAGTTTGTTTAGGTTTCTAGATCAATTTAATTGGTGGCCAAGCAATTAAAAGCATTAAGAACAAATTGGAATAAACAATTCAAATCCCATTGAAAATAAGCAAGAAAGTGATTAAAAATCTAAATTACATGTGAGTTCAATTGCAATCCTAGAAAAATAAATTAGCTCATAATATCTATAAAGACAATATCCAAAGAAATTTAGCCATGAATCCAAGTCAAAAGAAAAAAAAAAAAAACACAAAGGTCAGAGAGAAAACTAATAGTTAGAGATTTATGATCTTGATTCTCTCTCCAATTCTCTTGTTTCCTTGCTTTGTTCTTGGCTCCAAATCTCCAGAATAGTTGCTTGCTGCCTCCTCTCCAAAATCTCTGAAAAAGGCTCCTTAAATAGGCTCCAAATAACCTAATTTTCGAAATCCCGTTAATGTCCTTTTTTTTTTTGGAAAGTCGCGCAGCGCTGCGGCGCTACTTCTCCAGCGCTGCAGCGCTGAGCTCTCTGGAATTTTGTATGTGTGCTTCCTTTCATCAACGCTGCAGCCTTGTTCGCCCAGCGCTGTGGCAGTCTATCAACTTCAAACGTGAGTTTCACCCTGATATGTTAAGAACTGGGCAAAGTAGTAAACATAAAAGTTTTATCCCTGTCTCTTAACTTTCCAATGGATCAAAACTCACATCAATTGGACTTCTGTATTGAAAGATTTGCTCCAAATACCGCATCATGTTCAGTCTTTACATACTGCTGCAGTGGTCCGACTTTGACAAATATTGACCATGATCCAATCAGAACTAGGCAAATTGGTGAACATAAGCATTGTATCCCTTCTTCTAATAATTCGATTGGTCTAAGAATCACCTCATTTGGAGTTTTTTAGAAAGAGATATGAGTCAAAATACTGAAACATATACGAATGAAGCTATCACCATACTTGCACTGATTTTCATCAAATGAGTCTTTTTCATCAATTTCCTACAAAAGCCATAAGAGAAATTAGCAATAACTACTTTAAAGTAATTTAAAATAAAATAACTTAAAATTTAACTAAAATAACTTAAATTAATCACTTAACACGTAATCAAACTTAAACTAAAAAAAACACCTATAATGCTAAAATTCAACCTAAAATTCAAAGATCTAGCTACTTAAGCTCCCCAAATGAGTCAAAATAACTGTATATAATAGAGTTATCACGTACTTAGAATGATATTGAGTTAGTTAATAATTAAAGCTCATTAAGTATGAACTTTAATGTGAAATGGAACATATATGGCATCAACGATGTGATGGCCTTGATTGTGGATATGTATTTCATTTTATTATGAGAGATTTTGAATGTTGATTTGATTTAAGGTTGAGTGGAGTCTTATTCCTATGATCTGTCTCTACCAACTACTTTGGCACAAACTGTGATTTGTTCTTCATCGAATGTTTCAACTCCGAGCGTGATCTAACCATTTGTCGATTCCTTTAGCATCATGCATGATTTGATTCTCCATCAATGGCCTCTTCCCTGAGCATGATTTGAACCCTCCGTCAATCACTTTAGTGTTGAGCATGATCTGATTCTCTATCAATTACTTTGGCACCGTGCGTGATTTGATTATGTCTAAGGAAGACCCCTAATGATTATTGTTTGACTGATGAGTAATGCTATAGCAATTCAATCATGTGATTATTGAGAAATAAATGAATATGATTAGTATATGTTGATATAACTTCAAAGTAAGTAGAAATGAGTTTGAATTTGATATTAATCTTTGGCAATTAAGGTGTGCTTATAGAGATTAACTTTGCAATGGTTTTTAGGGTAAGTTTAATTTTTTATGCACTACTTATGGGGACATAATGCTATAAATGTGATTTTTGAGATTTAGGGAGTACCCTTTAGGGATGATTCATATACCTTTAATGTTGGAGATGTGTGTTAGAATATTTTGTTTACATTGAGAATGCACTATATATATGTTTATCTGCTCTATTATATTGGATTTATCTGCACTTTTTATTGAGTATTAAATGACTTACCTATTTATTTGTACTATGTGCAGATAAATAGACTGCAAGACTTACATGGCTAATGTTGTCCTTTGATAGACCAATTTCAGCATCTAGTAAGTTGTTTATCGATGAGTCCACTATGCTAAGTTTAAGTTATGTTAGCTTTCACTTCTAGATTTGGTTTCCCAACCATGTTATCTAGGGATTTGTATAAGCACTAAGTGCCATATGTTATATGCTGAGGGTTGTAAAGTACCAACCCATTTGTTAGCCAACACAAGGCTTGTAAGTGTTAAGCAAATATTGTGTATGAACGAAGTACCAAGACGAGTACCTTTTATTGTATTTGAATTTAAGTTATATTATGGATATAATTGCTATATTATTTGGTTTGATATGAATATTTTTAGGCTTGCTCAAGTTTCGTGGCCTGCTTTTTGGACTCTTGCTTCAGTCACGACTTCTCAGTTTAGGTTGTGACAAAGTTCATTCAAAGCCTAGGTTTAGAATGTCTTAAGTTTTTTTGTGTCTGTCAACAGAGTGTCGGACTAGTGTAAAGTCTTGTTCATGGTTTGTAACTGCAACACAGATCATGAAAAAGAGATTGCACGAATTCTCACTTTTTCATTAAGCTAACCTTATTTTGTACCATGAATTTTGGAATTTTGAAAATAATGTTGCTTCGTCTTGGTACAAGATGTCACCTAATATGAGAGTTGCCTTAAGGGCCATGGGAGAGCAAAATGACCCGAATGAGCTTACTATGAGACCATGGGTGTCCTCTTATCGAAGTCGTGGAAGGAATAGAGCTGTTAAACACATTCAAAGTATGGATCCTAGTTAAATGTATCCTGGTGATAGTTACAAGGGAGTCAAGGATGACCATCCGACATGAAGAGGGATCACCCTAAAGGATTTAATAGTAAGGCTGCAAAACCTAGCACATGAATTTGCTGAGTTTCATACTAAAGGTGAAGTACAATCAAAGGAATGGGTTGATTCTAGTTTGCAGAATTTGGATTGCTTACCTTAGTACGAGTATCAAAAAGGGCCATTGAAGTTACCTTGGCAGATTTTATAAAGTTTAAGCCCCTATCATTTACTAGATCAGATGTAGAGGAAGATCCACAGAGATTTTTAGAAGATATGGAGTGTATATGTTCTATTTTAGGATGCTTCACTTACCAGTTAGTAGAATTGGTGGGATATAAATTGAAAGATGTAGCTCGAATATGGTTTGTATCCCTCAAGAGGAGTTGATCATGTGGTTCAGCCTAAAGCGCTTGAGAGGAATTTGTCCAAGCTTTTCTAGATTGCTTCTTGCTTGTGAGCATGAAAGACATAAACGCACAACAGATTGAGACACAATTTGGGCATTTGATAAGAGATTTCCTAAGGTAAAAGCAATCGTCAGAAGTTGACCGAGGATATGTGCGATCAGTTGCCACTACCCCGTTTAGAATGGCAATTATTGCAAGGAATGTTAAAAGTGATAAAGGCAAAGGGGTAGCCTTGTCATCTTAGTGTAGATTAGTACAACAGGGTAATGAAAATGAAGGTTAAGCAAAAGTGTTTGCTCTAACACCATAAGACACTCAAACTTCAAATGTAGTAGTCATAGGTACACTTTCCATTTATGGTACCGAAGCATTAGTTTTGATTTATTCTGGATCGAAACATTCCTTTGTGTCACCACACATTATACCAAAATTGGATCAATTTTGTTATAATAGGGGGGAACCATTGATTGTGACTACTCCTTTAGAAGAAGTGTTGTGGTTGAATATATGTACAAGTCATGTGTAGTCTGCATTAAGAACAAAGACACCCTAACAGACTTGGTGTTGTTATTGACTTTAGACTTTGATGTAATCTTAGGGATGGACTGGTTAGCATCCTATTTTGTTAAAGTGGATTGCCATTATAAACTTGTGGAGTTTAAGTTTCTAGGGGAACCTTCGTTTGTGATATACAAAATAGCAATTCAATATCTACAAAAGTTATGCATACTATGGTCACTACATGAATGGTAGGGCAAGAAGGCCAAGGACATCTAGTGATGATTGAAGACATTTCGATGGAAAAAAGGAGTTTGGATTCCGTACCCATAATCGATGAGTATTTAGATGTATTTCTAAATGAACCACCTATATTACCTCCCAAGAGCAAGATTGAATTTTACATTGATTTAGTTTAGGATGCGAAGCTAATTTCTATACCTCCATATTGAACGACTCTAGCTGCATTAAGAGAACTTAAGGAGCAATTGGAGGATTTGTTGAACAAAGGCTTTATTCGCTTGAGTGTTTTGCCTTGGGAAACTTGGGTGCTATTTGTGAAAAAGAAGTATGGTAGCCTTCGATTGTGTATCGACTATTGGCAATTTAATGAAGTTACCATAAAGAATAAGTATCCACTTCAAAGAAAAGATTATATATTTTAATCAGTTGTTAGGTGTAATGTACTTTTCTAAGATTGACTTATGCTTTTGGTATCACCAATTGAGAATTCGGGAGAATGACATACCCAAGATAGCATTTCGCGCACACTATGGGCATTACGAATAGTTGGTAATGCCATTTGGACTCACTAATGCCCCTACAACCTTTATAGATTTGATGACTAGAGTGTTTTGGGCATATTTGGACAGATTTAAAGTCATATTTATAGACGGCATATTGGTGCATTCTAGGAGCCCGAAAAAACATGCACAGCACTTGGGAATTATGCTTCAGACGCTCAAAGAACATGAATTATATGCAAAATTTGAGAAATGTGAGTTTTGGTTGAAAGAAGTCAACTTTCTAGGCCATGTTATATTTAAGCTAGGAGAGCAAGTTGATCCTTATAAGATAAAAGCAGTAGAGAACTGGCCTAGACCAACAATTATTACAAGGATTTAGAGTTTTCCAAGAATGGTTAATTATTTTAAATGCTTTGTGCAAGACTTCTCTAAGATAGCATCTCTTTTGACAAGATTGACTTAGAAAATAGTTAAGTTTGAATAGTCTGATGCATGTGAGACTAGTTTTCAGAGACTTAAAACCTATCTCACTTATGCGCTCGTGTTAAGCCTACCATGTGGATTAAGAGGTTATATCATGTATTGCGATGCATCACATATTGGATTAGGTTGCGTGCTAAAGCAACACGAAAGAATTATAATGTATGCCTCCCAATAACTTAAAAGACATAAACAAAACTATCCTATATATGATTTGGAAATGGTTACGATCGTATTCACCTTGAAGATATGGTGATATTATCTCTATGGTGAGACCTACAAAATATATATTGATGACAAGAGTTAGAAGTATATATTTTAGTAGAGAGATTTGAATTTAAGGCAGTGTAAATGGTTAGAGTTGTTGAAAGATTAAAACTACACCATACTCTACCATCGTCACAAAACGAATGCGGTGGCAAATGCTTCGAGTCAAAAATCGATAGGGAGTTTGGCACATGTGACGATAAAGGGATGATCTTTGGTGTAAAGTTTATATGATCTGGGCAATATGGGAATGCATTTTGAGGTTAATGATTCCAATGCCTTAATGGCGTATTTTAGAGTTTGCCCAATGATATTAGATCAGATTAGTGAAAGTCTTCAAAGACATGAGCGAAGATAAAGCTCAAGACTTTATTTATGGCACCGATGGTTTACTTAGATATCAATCACAAATTTATGCATCAAATTTGGATGGTTTAAGAAATGAAATATTGGAAGATGCTCAGGTTGCAGCCTATGCGACACACTCAGGAGCCATTAAGATGTACCACGATTTGAAATCTATTTACTAGTGGCCAAGTTTTAAAAAAAAGACGTAGTCGAGTATGTCTCTAAATGTTTGGTTTGTCAACAAGTGAAAGTCGAACATCAAAGACCTTCCAGACTACTACAACTCTTTTCGATACTCAAGTGAAAGTGGGAACATGTAGCAATGGACTTTATGATGAGTTTACCTCGAGCTGAGGTGGCCATGATGCCATTTAGGTGATAATTGATCAGTTAACTAAGTCAGCTCACTTCTTACCAATCAATACTAAATTTGGAGTAACTCGGTACACTTAAGTTTATATTAATGAGATTGTGAGGTTACATGGTGTTCTAATAACAATAATTTCTAATAGAAAATTGCAGTTCTCTAGTTAGTTTTAGAGGAAATTGCAAGATTGAATTTTAGGATGGCCTTCCATCCACAAACGAACGACCAATCTGAGTACACCATTAAGACTCTCGAGGATATTGTAAAGGCAATTATGCTCCCAAGTTTGCTTATAATAATAGCTATCAACGCACTATTGGTATGGCACTGTATAAAGTGTTATATGGATGGAGATGTGGATCACCTATTGGTTAGCTTGAAGTAGGAGAATGAAAACTCTTAGGGTCGGATATGGTCCAAGAAGTAGAGCGAGGTATCCATATAATCTAGGAAAAGATGTTGATAACTCAATGTCGACAGAAATCATTTGCCGATAATAGGCGAAACCTTTGGAGTTTGAGGTCGAGGATTATGTGTTCTTAAAGGTTTCACAGACCAAAGGAGTTAGAAGATTCGAGAACAAGGAAAACCAAGCCCTAGATATATCAGACCTTTTAAGGTGTTAAGCACATTGGCGCAATTGCTTATCACTTGGCATTATTTCCAAATTTGTTCAATGTACATCCAGTTTTCCATGTATCCATACTAAGAAAATAAGTTCACGACCCTTCGCATGTGATTCAATATGATCAAGTCCAGTTGCAAAATGGCCTTACTTATGAGAAGTAGCTTGTAGCCACATTAGATCGGCAAGTAAAATGGCTTTACTTCAAAAACATTACCTTTGTGAAAGTGTTGTAGCAAAGCCATTCGATTAAAAAAGCAACATGGGAACTTGAAGAAGACATGCAAGCAAAATATCCTAATTTTCTTAAGGTTTAATATGCATCTTAGTTCATGATATGTGACTTAAATTCGAGGATGAATTTCTATAGAAAAGGAAGAATGTAACACCCTTGACTTTGATTAAGGATTATGGAAATATATTGACTAAGTTATTTGAAAAGTTGCTTTGAATTTTGATGAATACACTTAGAGGTTTGAGAGTATGCTTATGTGTATAGAGAATGATTTCGAAATTTATTGTGTATTTGAGAATTTTTTTTATGATATATTGAATATCTTAAGTATGTGGAAACAATACCTTATGACACTTAGGCAAATTGCTAGCCAAATGATTGATGAATCTTGAAGTTTAAGGACTTGAGATTGAGATTTAATCTTATATTTAAGTATATGTGCAAGAACCTTGAGTTAAATGAATAATTTAAAGTGTTTATCTGAATGGAAATGAATTAAGTGCTCAAAAAAGTGAGTTTGGGGACTTAAAGAAGCAGAAGTCTGAATTCTGGGCATGATTCTACATCTATTGATAGATGCAAGATATAAGGCTTGAGAAGACAATTTGAAAAACATCTATTGATAAATCACCTTGACTATTAACAGATGCCTACCCAAGAATCTAATAAAGCCTGTTGGATGAAAACTATCGATAGATCTACGAAATCTATCTATAAATGGCTACAGAAAACAAATCAAATAAGTTGAGAATCATCTATCGACAGATCTACAAAATCTACCAACAAATAGCCAAACAGGAGAAAGTTGAAAGGATTTAATGCACCATCTATTGATAGACTTGACAAATCTATCAATGATGAAAGGTCAATGTGAAAAATAATAGAGTGATCTATCAATAAATGCTTTCTATCTATCGATAAGAGTGTTAAAACATAAAAATAAAAGTGGCTGAGGGCTGTCAATTCATTTTAAAACAAAGGAGGAGCTTTCCCCACCTTTTGCCCTCTAAAAACCTTAACCTTCAATTAGGATTTAAAGCTCGTTTAAAATGGATCCAAGCTTGGAAAACCATTATTGAGGTAAGACTACACCTTTTTACCAATTGATTTTTGATTTAATCAATTTATAACTTAGAAATCTATTTACTACAACTTTGGTAAAATTTTCTCCCTTGAGTTTATTGAGAATTTAGAGTTAAGATTGAGCAACCCAGCCTCTAAGGTAAGGATTTAAGTCCTTCAAACTTAAGATTTGGAACCTAGGTTTTATAACTATGAGTAGTTGGAATAAAGCCTAGTTTGAAATGCTTGGAACTTTTGAAAGCTAAGAAATAATTGTTGCTTTGATTTGTTCAAGGAAAAATAGAGCTAGCAACACATTGGCGAGATAGAGAATCATTGAAGACAAGAGAAGCTTGATTTGGCTATGAAGTAGTCTTTGCTTGTCACTGTGAGTGGGTTTATTATTTAAACTAATGTATGTGATGCATAACACATTGATAATGCATTGCCATGGTACTTATTTGATGTATAAATGCCTAGATGGATCTACCTAGGCTAGTGAATTATATATGTTATATGTTGATGTGTATGTGTGCCTTAGTACAAGCCACATAGTGGCTTATGTTTGAGCCCAGACTAAGAGACCTAATGATTATGGTGAATGTAAAAGAATATGATGAATGCCTAGAAGTAGTTTATGCAAGACAAATAGAAAGCTTTTTCTTAAGTATAAAAGCTCTAGCTTGAGGTGGAAATCCAATTTGACTTTGGGGTTGATGAAGATCCTTAATTATTGTTCCAAGAAAGTTAAGATGATTGCTCCAACCAAGATTGTAAGTGTTAGAATACGAATAAGTTTGTTGTCTATCTAGATTTAAAATAAACTGGACTGATTTAGGAATTAACTGGGTAGTGATCACTAAAACAAGTTTCACCACACAAATCATAAGTGACAAACGAGTTTTAAACTGAATGAACTCTCAGAGTATCAAATTTCTTAGTTAAAGTAGCAACCTATGTAGTTAAGGCATTGATATCATCCATCTCATGAATACCAACAACTTTTCTAAGTACCAATCTCTTAGATGTCCGGTAGTTATTAGATGTCATCTCTCCTAATAAGTCATATGTCTCATCAATAAATTTTGCCATGAGTGTTCCTTTAGTTGCAGCATCAATGGTAGTTTTAATCAAAGTCAAAAACCTATTATAAATTGTTCGTACCTACTACCACTTAGGTAACCCAAGATGAGGACATCGTTTGAGTAGATCTTTGTACTTCTCCCAAGCCTCATGCAGCGATTTTGAATCTAGTTATGTGAATGATGTGATATAGTCTTTATTTTTACTATCTTGGTTAGTGGAAAGAACTTAATTAAAAACTTTTAAGCAAAATCATCCCAAGTAGTAATAGAGCCAATAGAAAGTGAATTCAGCCAATTCTTTGCCTCATCTAGTAATGAGAAAAGAAAAAGTCTCAGTTTAACTACATCATCAATGACTCCATTGTGCTTGAATGTATTGTAGATTTCTAGAAAATTGACAATGTCAGTGTTAAGGTCATCAATGGGTAGTTTACCAAATTGTACTAAATCTGCATCAGTAGGATGATTGTTGGCTTAATTTCAAAGTTATTGGCTTGTATTATAGGTCTTCGAATGCTAAAGTAAAGACCTTACACAAGAGGAACAACATATTCGCTCAAAGATTGGTTCTATTCCCTTAGTTGTTGTTCAACCATTATTTCGATGTGAGATGAAGCTTGTGAGTTTTCTTTTCGCTGTCTCCAAAATGTCTTTTCAATTTCTGGATCAAAAGGAATAATGTCCAAGCCTCTCACTTTTCACATATAATGACCAACAGTACCTAAAATAAAAAAAAAACAAAGTTTGAAGTAAGACTAGTTTGTTTGTATTAATAATAGCAAAGAGTAGCAAAATAATTTCCTGACAACAACGTCAAAAACTTGTTGTCAGATTTATCCATGCAAGTGTACGTATCTTAACAAGTAATATAAAGGAAAGTAGAGTGTTGAATTCTATAGGGAATTGCACTAACTTAAGCTGAGTACTAAAATTGTAGTAACTTAATTTTATTTAAGTACTCAAAATTAGAAAATTAACTAAAACCAAAATTGAACTAAAAGAAACTAAAACTAATAGTTGAATGGAAAAATTTACTAGAAAAAACAATTAATTAAAAGCTTAGGATTTTGATATCCTTTAACACTGCATCAAAAAACTTCTTTGTCTTTGTAAACTTACTTTAGTTGATTGAGTTACTAACTTAGAGTTCTAATTTATTTATGAATTTATCTTGAGGTGCTCATGAAAATATCTCTTTCAATTAATTTACTATATGTTTATGTAAATTCAATTGAAGAAAGATTCATTAAGTTTGTGCTCTAATCTTGGCTACATGCGACACGTAGGTATATGTTTATTCAATATACAAATCAAATCACCTAATCAACTTACTAAATTTAAACATATGATATTCTTTCTTGCTCATAAAGATGATGCATTGTCAATATTTGTTAAACTTGGTAAAAGAGTTCAAAATGAAAAAGGCCTCAGATTGTTAGTGTTAAAAGCAATCATGGTAGTGAAATTGAAATTGATAATTTTAAAATTTTTGTAATGAAAATGGTTTTGAACACAATTTTTCTGCTCCTAAAACTCCACAATAAAATGGAGTTGTTGAAAGAAAAAATAGGACTTTAAAAGAAATGACAAAAACAATGCTTTGTGAAAATAACTTCCCAAAATATTTTTGGGTTGAAATTGTAAACACTACAGCTTTAATTCTTAATAGAGTTTTCATTAGAGACATGATTTCTAAAACCCCTTATGAGCTTTACAAAGGAAGAAAACCAAATATTTCTCACCTAAAGAGTTTTTGATGTATATGTTTTGTCTTAAATAATAGAAAACACACTTTAGGAAAGCTTGATGCTATTGTTGGCTCCATTAGTTTTTGATGATAATAAAACATTCCCATTCATTTATGTCTGACTTTTCTACTTGAGTATGTAGGACAAAAATATATGTTAAATAATTAGTTAATCATTCAAAAGCAAATATCAAAACTCATAAGAATAAGGAGCTATAGTTGAGCAATGAAACAAGAAGGCTTTCAGTTGGATAATCAAGGGAGATGGTTGGATAAAACTTAAAAGAGAAGTTTATGGGTTCAAGCAAACTGTGAATAGATACCACTTAGTCGACCAAGAGACAGTGTTAGTTGACTACGAGCCTACTGCTATGTCAGTTAAAATTCTACAACGCAAATATACGTATCGAACAGATAGTATATTAGCAAGCAGAGTATCGATCCCACAGGGAATTGATCTA
>NW_018397256.1:973295-973424 GCF_002168275.2 Theobroma umbraticum | reverse complement strand
CTTGTTTGATTTGCTATTTTCCCAATTATCTTGTTACTTTAATTTTTTAATTAAATTAATTTTAGTTGAGTAATATTTAGTTTAATTAGAATTCAAATTTTAATTATTTGAATAAAACTAAATTGTTCT
>NW_018397256.1:972953-973124 GCF_002168275.2 Theobroma umbraticum | reverse complement strand
TGCTAATATACTATCTGTTCGATACGTATACTTACGTAGCAAAATTTTAACTGATAAGTTTTTGGAGTCGTTGCCGGGAAATTGTTTATAGAATTTTTACTAATACTAATACCAAGAAAATTAGTCTTAATTCAAATTATTTTATTTTATTTTCAAGTACTTTTGGTTGAG
>NW_018397256.1:972777-972924 GCF_002168275.2 Theobroma umbraticum | reverse complement strand
ATCTGAACAATATGTGCCTAGGAGGGTTGCTAGTGATTATGAATTGGCTATCAGCGCTTTGGCCGTTGAAGTAGATGCTTTATCTAAAAAAATTGATACTTAGGGTATTAATACTTTTCAAAGTCCTTTTATGGCATGCGAGCTTTC
>NW_018397256.1:972359-972501 GCF_002168275.2 Theobroma umbraticum | reverse complement strand
ACTTTGGAGGATATGTTGATGCAGTTCATGACAAAGAATGATGCCATCATTCAAGGTCAAGCAAAATCAATCTGAAATCTTGAGACTCGATTAGGCCAACTTGTTAATTACATCAACAATAGGCCTCAAGAAATTTTACCAA
>NW_018397256.1:972076-972349 GCF_002168275.2 Theobroma umbraticum | reverse complement strand
GCCTAATCCTAGAAAAAAAGAATATGGTAAGCATCTTGATGAGATAAATGGCAAAAATGTGGTAGATGATGAAGATAAAATAGATCAAGGTAACACTTCCACCAATTAAGTTCGAGATGAAAAAAATTAAGCAAGAGGAGGAAGTATCTACACCACCATAAGTCAAGCCATATGTGCCTCCTATTCCTTTCCTAGATACAGCTCATAAGTTACCTAAAAAGGCTATTAATATGGAAAATCCAAAGAAACTCCTTGAAGCTTGTTTGGTTCAAG
>NW_018397256.1:971737-971834 GCF_002168275.2 Theobroma umbraticum | reverse complement strand
AAGCTTTTTCCATGCAAACTCCAACCTCCTTAAAGGGTGAATGAAGACCTCAACTAAAGTCAAGCTAGTGACTATAAAGAAGTGCTTCTTGGGAGGC
>NW_018397256.1:971616-971727 GCF_002168275.2 Theobroma umbraticum | reverse complement strand
GCATGAAGATGAGGAGCAAGAAGATCAGAGCTTTCAAGGCACTACCACCATTGATAAGGAAGTTTCTCTTTCTTATTCTTTTTAGCTTTTCACATTGAGGACAATGTGCAA
>NW_018397256.1:971055-971186 GCF_002168275.2 Theobroma umbraticum | reverse complement strand
CTTAGTTAAGGAGATGATTTAGGCAATTTTTGGATCGATTGGGCCTTTTATAGCCTTCCTTTACATAAATTATCCTTAGTTTCCCCCTTCGAGCCTAATGACATCTTTTCTTTGTTTGAACACTTAATTTT
>NW_018397256.1:970602-970723 GCF_002168275.2 Theobroma umbraticum | reverse complement strand
CATTATCCCATATCCAACCTTAACCCTAGCCATACATTACAAGATAATTAAAGTGCTATTGATCTTTAACATAGTGTTAGCCTACATTTAATGGAGAGAGGGATGAAAAGCAAACTTATGG
>NW_018397256.1:970475-970592 GCF_002168275.2 Theobroma umbraticum | reverse complement strand
TAATTTGAATTTTGCATGAATATAAACTTATCAAGATTGTACAATATTCTAAGCAAAGAGATTGCACACACACATGAAATTTCACTTGATGATGAGTTTGCATTTGAATTGAGACAT
>NW_018397256.1:970383-970465 GCF_002168275.2 Theobroma umbraticum | reverse complement strand
AATATTTATGTGTTGCTTAGAGTTATGAATATGGATTAACAATCGAGGATATTAAAGGTAATTAATGAAATGGTGCAATTGA
>NW_018397256.1:970297-970373 GCF_002168275.2 Theobroma umbraticum | reverse complement strand
AATGTTTTCATGTTTAAGTTATTGCATGTTGTTTTATGCTTTCTCAAGGACTAGCAAAATCTTAAGTTTGGGGGTG
>NW_018397256.1:970183-970287 GCF_002168275.2 Theobroma umbraticum | reverse complement strand
ATTATATAGAGTTATTTTGATACATTTTGGGGGCCTAAGTAGCTAGATCTTTGAGATTTTAGATTCGGATTTTAGTGTTTTAGGTGTTTTTCTAGTTTAAGTTT
>NW_018397256.1:926905-970083 GCF_002168275.2 Theobroma umbraticum | reverse complement strand
ACCATACTTGCACTGATTTTTATCAAATGAGCCTTTTTCATCAATTTCCTACAAGAGCCATAAGAGAAATTAGTAATAACTACTCTTAAGGTAATTTAAAACAAAACAACATAAAATTTAACTAAAATAACTTAAATTATTCACTCAACAAGTAATCAAACTTAAACTAGAAAAACACCTAAATCGCTAAAATCTGAACCTAAAATCTCAAAGATCTAGCTACGTAAGCCCCCAAAATGTGTCAAAATAACTCTATATAATAGAGTTATCATGCTAGAAAATGAGTTCAAAGATATAAACGACTTAATCGACTAAGTGGCAATATTAGTCGACTAAGAGCATTATGTTTGAAAATTTGAATTGAATGCTAAAAGACAAATTAACGGCTAGAATTGTCTCCAAACTATTTTCAATGGTCAGAATCTATTTAACAGCCATCAGAGTTGATTTTTCAAGTATAAAAGGCACTCCCACTAGCTATGAATAAGTTTTGAAGGCTTCCAAGATCAAAAAGGGTTCAAAAATAGCAAAAACTCTCTGCATACTTTCTACACTTCACCCCAATCTTTGTGATAGAGTTAAGCACTTCATCTTGTACCATTCAGATTAGGTTAGTGATCATAGGTATGTCCTTTTTTCTTTTCTCCTTAATTACTTAAAGTGTGCAAGACACTCTAAGGGGATTAATCAAGCTTGGGTTAGCTTGATTGAGTGCATAGGTTCTAACTCAGCCTAGAAAAGTTAGTTTGGGTTTTGGTTGATCCCAAGAAAAACTATTATTAAAGGTTGTGGCTGAGCTTGTGAAAAGCCATTGTAAAAGCTTGATGAAAGCTTGGGAATTTCATCGTTTATAGTGATTTGGTTTGGAAAATTCTTGGTTGAACAATCAAGGTAGTGGATGTAGGTCTTTGACTGAACCACTATAAATCTTTATGTACTGTCTTCCTTGTTTTATTTTTCATTTCATTCTTTGTTAGATTATTCCTTCAACTTGCATTTAATTTCTCTTCATTAAGCTTTAACTTGCCCCCAGTTAGAGGTCGAATTTAGTAAAAGTCAAAAAAGTACTATTCACCCCCTCTAACACATTTATTTGGGACCAACAACTAGGAGTGATAAGGCAATCTTCTTAGGCTATGCATTGAACTCTAAAGCATAAAAAGTTTTTAACAAAAGAACTCTTATTATAAAAAAGTCAATTCATATTGTTTTTGATGAGACTAATGGTACACAAAGAAAGGTAGTGCTTAATGATGATGATGCAGATGAGATTGAGAAAAAAATAGACAAAATGGGCTTAGATAATAAAGAAAATGATGGAAAGTGCTCAAAGGAGAAAGATGATGATGAACCACCATTAGAAGACTTGCAAAAAGTTGAAGGATAGCACAATGATCTTTCTAAAAGCTAAAGATTTGTAAGGAATCATCCTTAAGAACTCACCATCGATGATCCCTAGAAAGGTGTCAAAACTACTAGGAAATTAAGAGAAGCTTGTGAGTATCTAGCATTCATATCACGAGTGGAACCAAGGAACTTTGAGGACGCTGAATAGAAAAAGAGTTAGATGATTGCTATGTAAGAAAAATTGGGCCAATTTGAAAGGAAAAAAGTTTGGACCTTAGTTCCATGGCTAACCAACCATCCAATTGTTGGTACAAGATGGGTATTTAAGAACAAGATTGATGAATTAGGAAATGTGGTAAGAAATAAGGCAAGATTAATTACCCAAGGCTACAATCAAGAAGAAGGTTGTGGGAGAATTTTGTTAGGAAGTGCAAGGAAAATTTGAAGTAAGCATGACGAGAGAATTAAATTTCTTCCTTGGTCTACAAATCAAGAAATGTGAGGATAGAATATTCATCAATCAAGAGAAGTATACCAAAAAAATGCTAAAATAGTTCAATGTGATGGATATGAAATCAATTGGAACTCCTATGAGCCCTTCCACGAAGCTTGACAAAAATGATAAAGGGAAAGATGTGGACTAAAAGCTCTATAGAGGTATGATTGGTTCACTTCTTTATCTTACTGCTAGTAGACTTGATATATTGTTTAGTGTGTGCTTATGTGCAAGATTCTAATCATGTCTCAAGGAATCACATTTGACTACAGTAAAAAAGATTTTTAAATATCTTTTGCATACTTAAAGCTTAGACTTTTGGCATCCAAAAGGTTCATATTTTAATCCTTTTGGCTACTCGAATGCAAATTTTGCTGGTAGCAAAACTAATTGGAAAAGCACTAGTGGTACCTGTCAATTCCTTGGAAACATGTTAATGTCTTGGGCTTGCAAGAAACAAAGTTCTATTACTCAATCAATTGCTGAAGCTAAGTACATATCACTAAGTAGTTATTGTGCAAAAATCCATTAGATTAGGCAACAACCAAATGATTTTGGAATGACTATGCATACGGTTCCCATTTATTATGATACTATGAGTGCCATAAATATCTCCAAAAATTGTGTTCAACACTCTAGAACCAAGTACATAGAAATAAGACATCATTTCATTAGAGATCATGTGCTTAAAAGAGATATTGAAATAGATTTTGTAGATACCTTGCATCAATTGGCTGACACTTTCATAAAACTATTGAATAAAGAACAATTTTGTAGACTTAGGAGAGATTTAGGAATGATTGATGCCAATGAACTCTAATTTCTACAGAATTGATCATGTTTTTGATGATAAGTCTTGTGATAATCTTGCTCACTTATTAACATAATTGATTAAATGATGATTGTGATGAGTTAGAGGAATAGTAAAATAAAAATAAAGATCATTGTAATTAGTTAAGACCCCTTCTAACCGATTAGAACATTTCTGTTTTGGGATAGCTAATCACATTAGTAAGTTCATAATTAGTTAAAGGTGTTTATAATCAATTAAAGAAAATTAGACCTTTTAGAAAACCTTAAGTCAGAAACATAGTAATTGATTAAGACATGAGCTAATTGATTAGAAGACTTTTGACAATTAAAGGACTGTGGTGTAGGAAATTTTGAAAATTAACAAAAAAAAACTAGGAAAGTGGTATGATAAATCACGCACTCAAAATGTGGGTAACTGATTAATAACCCCTCATAAAAAACCCCTACCCACTGAGAACCATACCTTGAGAAATCAAAAGTCTCAAGAAATTCCCAATTCCCTTCTCTCCTTTTTCCTCTGAAACTCAAAAAACCTTAAAAAAAGAATCCCATGGCAAAAACCATTTTTACTCACAAATTAGTTGAGAAAGAAAAAGAAAAAGGACAGTTGATGACTCTTTCATACTTTCCTCTAAAAAGAAAAGAAAAATAAAAAAACCTTCAGTAAGAAAATGAACAGACGTAAAAAGAAAATGACAAAGAAAGGAAAAGGATTGAGAGATGTAAGAACCACTGTAGGCAAAGGTACTGGTTCCTCTTCCTTGATTTCGAAATCACTTGCATGTTGATAGGTTTAGAAAATTGAGAATGCCATAATCTCTTGTAGGAAGCTTTTTTATTAGGATAGTTTTAGTTATTCATCGACAATGAAAAAGGATTTGGAAGGGTATTTTGAAATATTGAAGTTGAAGTATATGAGTATATTTGGAGATAGAATGTTTAGCCCTTCTTTGGTAAATGAATTATATTCTAGCATTACTATTGACAAAACTGAATTGGAAGATCAAGAAGGGTTTGTAGAGGATAGCTTGAATGTGCTCCTAGATGGTAGAGATTTTCTAATCAATGCCTAGGATTTAGGAGAATTTCTCAAAACTGAATCTGAAGTAGGAGAGTACAAGATGCTTGAGAAATATGACCCGAGCCATCTTTGGGATATTATAACTGGAAAAAGGGAAAATTCTTGCTCTAGAAGTTATGTTAGTTAGATTAAGAATGCTCAACTTAGGATTCTACAATATTTCATAGCAACCACTCTACATGAAAGAAGTAGCAATTTTAACTATGTCAGTGCACAGGACTTGTGGCTGATAGAAGCTATTTTCAATGAAATTTCACTGAATGTGGGAAAGTATACGGTTGAAAGAATCAAGGCAACCCTACTAGGGAATAAAGTAAACTTGCCCTATGGCAACATTCTTACAACTTTGGTAAAACGGAAAGGAATTTGGAATGTAAGATTTCAATATGATCTTATAAGGAACAAGGAACATGGGATATTTCTAGAAAGTGTATTGAAAATGGGATACAAGATAGAGATGAATGAATGCATTAAAGTCACAAAAGGTACACCTTTGCCTGTTCCAACTAGAAGTCCTCCAACACCTTTCACCAGGGCTAGTCAACCCCTTATTCAAAGTGACATGTTTAATCTCCTCATGAGAATTAATGGAAAGTTAACTGATCAAGCTGAAATGATTGTGAACATTGAAGAAAAACTTCAATAGCTTGAAGCCCTATTGCATCCAACCAAAGAAATAGAATCTCCTGAAGGCCCAACCACTATTACAAATCAATCTAGTGAGAGAATAGCTATAGAACAGTTTGAGGTTGCTGTTTTTTATCATGAAAGAGAAACTGGAAAAGAAATACCTGAAAATGAATATGTGAATTAGAATGAAAAAGAGTATTTTGGAAAGGAGAATTCTGAACAAGAAGAACAGGAAAAAAAAGACACCAACCATAAAAAAGAATAAGGAAGAAAGAGAAATAGAGAAAGAAACTCAAGTGAAAAACAAACACTCAACTATTGGACAAAGAACTATGAGTTATCTTGAAGAATCTGAAGAGATCCTAGTTTCTAACTTTATCAGAGACATTATCAAGGAAGCTAAAACTGATTAGGCATGACAACAAGCAAAGATGCAACAAGAAGTTCAGTCAACTCCACAGGGGACAAAACAAGGTGCAGGGGAAACAAATCATGACAAGGGCAAAGCAGTTGAAATGGACACTACTTTTATTGCTAAGAAAACAAATCATGACAAGAAGAAAATACGCCAGACTAGCATTGACCTCCACTCAACAACCTTCTAAACCAATAGCTCCCCAACCCATCTCATCTTGTTCCTTCTCATCATCTAACTCTTCCTCTAGCTTCCCTCCTAAATCCTTCAAAGTGCATTTTGGCACTAATGAATCCTCTTTTTCCTTGGACTCAAATAAGGATTTGTTTTAGATGATAGCAAAAAGGGGAGAAAATAAAGAGGTAAAATAATAGAATTAGGGAGAAATTTTGGTAGGAAAGATAAGGAAGATAAATAAGTCTTTTAAGATATGCTTTTATTGGTTTTGTTTTGGGATACTTTATGGTATGGTTTATGAGACAATGTTTTATGCTATAAACAATGGTTGAATGCTTATGGTATTATGATTGAATTATATTTATGCATATGTGGTTTATATTGTGTTGAGATTTTATATTTGTATGTTGAAATTATATTGAATGGCTGGACATTGATGTCTATATATATGTTTTTCCAATTGAATGTCTTTATGTTGAACGATTTTATTAAAGCATATATTTAGGGGAGCAATTCCAAATCTACGCATAAATTATTTTTACAGATAATACACTCTTAATCTAGAAGTGTTTTGTCATCATCAAGAAAAGTTGAGAATGTTGACTTCATATGTTTTTGATGATAACAAAACATTTCTCATTCATTAATGTATAATCTTATTATTTAAGTGTGTAAGATTTAATTTAATATCCCTGACAAAGTTGTCCATTAAAGGCTAGTCAAGAAACTTGCTAAACTTAATGAGGAGTTAATCAGTCAAAGAGGAAAAGAGCAAGTAATAAACAAAAATAGAACCTTAGTCATTAACTAACAAGGGACCTTAATCAATTAAAGCATGGTTGTGTTATAAGCTAAAACAAAACAGAAATATACTAATCGGTTAAGAAGTCTGGTTAATCGATTAGAGCATAAGGTTCTAGTACATTCAAATGCCAAAAATAAGTTTGAAAATATAATTGACCATTAAAGGGAGCCAAAATGGAAAAGTTCAAAATTTGAAGTTTTTTTAGTTGATTAAAATTGATTTTAATTGGTTATGGTTAAAGGAAATAAAGCTGCAATCAGTTAAGGGAAGAGCTAACTAATTAAAGGAACACTATTATGTAGAGAAAAATGAAAATAAAAAGTTTGTAATTGGTTAAAGCCTGCTATAACCAGTTAGAGAAAGTTTGTTGAAGAAGTGAAGCTTGCAGACAAAGAACTCTTAATTTGTTAGAGTTGCTTGTAATCGATTAACCGAAGTCTATCTCCCTTTTTGAATTTAAATACTAAAGGATAAAATAACGGCTAGAAGTGCATCAGAGTTATTTTTAATGGCTAGAAACTATCTCTAATAGAAAAATTTGACTCCCTACGTATAAAAGGGAGCCCCAATGGTCAAAGAAAGTATATTTGAATAGAAAAGAGCTATTTTGAGCAAAACCCAAAATATTCTTCATCAAAAACACTTGTTCTTCATTCCAAATCTAGAAAAAGCTATGAGCTTGATTATAATCTTCTTAGACTTGTAAAGGTACTTAGCTGTACTTCTTTTTTTTTTTTGAGAAATTGTAGTGTGAGAAGCACTCTAAAGCTTGTTGTAAGGGATTAGAGCTTGGGTTGAGAGCTTACTTTATAAAAACTTGGTGAAAGCTGTTAATTCCACCAATATAGTGAAGCTGAGTTGAAAATCTTTGATTGAGAGATTAAAATAGTGGATGTAGGTCAAGGGGAGTAAACCACTATAAATAGTCTTGCATTGTCCACTTCTCTTTACCTTTCCTTACTTGCTATCTTTTAGCCACTACAAGCTTTACATTCATTTGCCTCTAATCGATTAAAAGCTCTATCATTCAAAAAGGGCTAAGCTTAAAATTTTAATGCTATTCACCCCTTTCTAGCACTCCATTGTGACCAACAAACTAATGATCAAAGTATGAGCTTATAAGTGCATTAGGACTTTATAAAAACCTTTATGCAGTTTGGTTGAAAAATAGGCTAAGTACTTATGTTCAAAATTACATTGAAAGAGGCTTAAACTAACCTTAAATTTCGAGACCTCCCATGAGGGTATCAAGGCTTTAAGCTTTAAATGCCTTAGGAAAAAAGTGTATCGAGACAACTTTGGAGGATATAGAGACTCCATGCGTTAAAAGACCAAAATTCCAAAGGACAAGTATTGAACTATCGAGATTTGGACATTATGTATTGAGATATCTTCTTAGAAGAGCAAAATTCTAGAAGGTAAGTATTAGTGTATAGAGACACAAATTCAAAGTATTAAGACCTTGCTCTCTACTTTTAGATTCCAGATAAGAAGTCTAAAAGTATTGAGACTTGAACTTCCAAGTACTAAGATTTCACCTTCAAAAATCATATTCCAAAGAGGAAGAGTCAACGTATCAAGAGACTTTAGCACAGTATAAAAACCTTGTTTTTAGAGCCTAAGATTTCAAGAGGTCAAGTGCATAAGTATTGAGACCAGCTTGTCAAGTATCAAGACCGTATCTCTAGATATGACTTTCCAAAGAGTAAGTTGCTATGTGTCAAGACCAAGCCAAAGAAGTACTAAGACAAAGCTTAGTCTGGGAGTCATCAAGGAATAACAAGTATCGAGACAAGCATTTGAAATATCTTAACATTAGTAGAGAATGGGACTTAAACTATCAAGACTCAAATTATAGGTATCGAGACCTCATATCAAACAAGTCACAAAAGGACAAGCTTACCAACCAAAATTTTTAAATCAAAAGGTCAAAAAGCTAGAACAAGGCTCTCACATATAAAAGGAAGGCTGCAACTCATTTTTCATGTGAAAGAACACCTAAAGAAGAAATCCTAAGAAAGAGTCAAGTTTCTAAGAGAAAATCTGTAACACCTCAATTTTTTATGTAAACTAAAAATGATTTATGAAATATATGGAGTCTTGAGGACTTTGATGATATGATATGTATGCCTAATGTTTAAAAGTGTATATATTGACACTTAGGCAAAACTTTGAGAAAATATGTGATAAATCCCATAATTTGAGATTTTGATTAAGGTTTGATGTTATGTTTATGAATTTATGTGTATAGGACTAAGTTAAATGAATGATTTGAGGTGTAATATCAACCGAGAATAATATGAGAGTGTTAAACTTAGATTTTTAGAGTTTTTAAGAAAATTAGAACTACCTATAAGAATGAAAGTATCGATACATATCCCAATGTATCGATACATTCATGGGAAGATGAATAACAAAATCCTTAAGAAGAATATTCTATCGCTACATTGGAGAATGTATTGATAGATTTGGTCAAAGATTAACATGTGTCGATATATTGTCTAAATTTATCGATACATTTGAAGTAAATAGCACTTATAGGGAAAAGTATCGAAACATTTCCCACATGTATCGATACATGTTTGGGTAGTGAGCATTATACCTGAACTGTATCGATACACTACCCCAATATATTGATACATTTATTCAAAATTATAGAAAATGTATCGATACATTGCTAAATGTATCGATACATTAAAGAGGAAAGGCAAAAATAAAAAAGAGCATCAGGACATTCTACCCAACTCTTTCTCTTAGCTCTTTTTCTCTTTTTTTTTTTTTAGAAACCCGAAACCCTAAAGCCCTTAACGGATTTTTAAAGTGATTTGAGGCTATTTGGAGCTTGAGAAACCATTCTAGAGGTAAAATTTAACATTTTAACCAATGATTTTCCTATTTAATTGGTTAAATGTTAAGAAATTTGATTTTCTCTAAATTTGGTAATTTTTCCCTTTGGTTTGGATTGAGGAATTTGGGAGCTAAGACTCATGCAATCTAACTTCTAAGGTATGAGTTTAACTTATTAATGAAGGATTTGAGCTTAAATAGTTGAGTTGCTAATATTTGGTTAATTGTGTAAAAAGCTAGTATTTTTCGAAAGCTAGGAATAATTAATATTTTGATGTTTTGATGTGTTTGAAGGGGAACGGAGTTAAATTGACTCATTGGCAAGCTAGACGACTATTAAAGGCTAAAGATCAAAGCTTGGCAGGGAATGCCTCCTATTGTCACTATGAATAGGTCTTGAATTAAAATGCATGTGATGCATGACGCCTTGTGAAGGCACTACCATGGTATTAGATTGTGTGTATGTATGTATTTATATATATATATATATATATTATATGATTGCCTAGATGTAAATGCCTAGGCTAGAGAACCAAAAATATGAATTATGTGTTTGTGTCATGTGATATGAGCCACATAGATGGCTTATGCTAGGTGTGTGCCCAAACCAAAATATCTAGACGTAATGATGAATTCCTAGGATGTAAATTACCCTATGTGAGTAATATGATGAGAAGATTTGATCCAACGATGCCTTGGAGACTTAGAGGCACTTAAAACCCTAATCGACCTTAAGACGATTGAAGTTCAATGAATGTGATTTGTGGTTTGATGAGGAAAGATGTGAATGATAAAGGCATGATGGCCTTGCTTGTGGACTTGTGTTCCATATGAAGAATGAATTCCAAACATTGATTTGATTTGTGGACAAGTGGAATTTTGCCCCCTGTGACTATTTATGTGCATGCAGGGATGGTGCTAAGCAAGGACGATGGTATTAGTCAAGCTTGTGAGCCCTGCTTGCAATGCTTTGATGCCACCATTAAGATTACTTTAGGTGATGCCAATGTTGAGAGATTACTTCGGTCAATGATCTGCTCTTCTCCAATTGTTTTGGGGCTAAGAGTGATCCGTTTCTCCTCTAGTTGCTTCGACATTGTGTGTGATCTGTTCTTTGTCCGTTGCTTTGGCATGTGCATGATTTGTTTCTCTGCTGGTTGGTGATCGAGCGTGATCTGACTATATCCAAAGGAGGACCACTCATTGATTTGATTTGTATAAGACATGAGATAGCAGTAGAAAGGCTTAGATGAATGTGATATGACTCTTATATGAAACTTCGACACCTAGAATAAGTCGAGGAGAATGATTTGAATAACTTTGATCAACTTCAAAGGTGAGCCTAATGATACGTGTGATTATTTTTGGAGACATTAAGGATGATAATATGCCCTTATATTAGAGATTTAGGGATAATAATATGCCTTGTATTTGGAAATGTTTGCTAGAACATCTAACTGCATGGAAGGTGCATATATTTTATATATGTATTTTATATAAATATATATGATTTTGTTTATTTGCATCACTCACTGAGTATTATAGTACTCACCCATTTGTATACCATGTGCAGATAAATAGGTTACAGAGCTGTGTGATACAAGTCGTCTAGTGACAGATCGATTTTGGCATCTAGTAAGTTTTCCATTTTAGTTACCCTGCTGAGTCAGTTGAAGTCTTTCGTTGTGGATAATATGTGTAGGCATTGAGTGTCACGTTATATTGAGTATTAAGAGTTAATATATATGAACCTGTTTGGATGGCCAACGTATGGCCACATTATTATTTGTATGGAATTTGAGTTAAGGATATTATATTTTATTTGAATTTATTATCAATTTTTGATGATTGAATCCCTTGGCCTATGTATATTTAAATATGAACTTTGAAGCTTGGTCAAGTCTAGTGGGCTTGCTTGTTGAGCCCGTGCACCGGTCTTGACCCTCGGGTTTGGGTTGTGAGAAAATCCTTTCTTTGTCACTTTTCAAATCAAATGTTCATCATGTTTAGTTGCTTGTGCTTGAGCTTAAAAGCCTTATTACTCTTTCTTAAGCCTTCATCATCTTCTCTTGTATTCATTGATAATATTCAGCCTACTTAGAGGCATTCTTGAGCTTACACTTCATTATCCTTGTAATCCTTGTAAGGGTTATACCTTACCCTTGAAAGGTAAAGTGCTTAAAGTGGTTATACCTTAACCCTTGAAAGGTAGTGTTGATATGTTATACCTTAGCCTGTGGAAAGTTAGAAAGGTGTTTGCTCTTGTGAAAAAGCATTGTAAAGGTTGTACTAGCTCTCAAGAAAGGGCATTATATGGTTTGTGCTTACTCTCGTGAAAAAATAATTTATGAGTTGTGCTTGAGTCTAGAAAAAGGCATTGTTGTAAATGTTATATTTGAGTTTGAAAATGTATTTTCATAGTGGACTTCAAATTTCTTAATGAGCTAAAAGAGAGGACATAAGCATTGAGGTCGAATCTCTATAAATATCGTGTCTTTTGTGTTTGTTAAAAGTCCTATCTTTGTACGTTCACTTGCAAACCATTTTTTAATCAACTCACCAAACGACTCTTATAACTCTTATTGCTTGATCTTAAAAGGTTTTTCATCTTTGTAGTAAAAAAAAATTTTATCTTGCAAAGGGAGTTTCAAAAAGTTTTGAAAATACTCAATTCACTCCCCCACTTGAGGTTATTCCTTTGAGCTAACCAAACTAACAAATGTCAATATTTTGAGTTATATGAAAATCGCACTAGTGTGATAGTTTTCACTATTATATTTTTCACATTTAAATAATATTTTATATTTAGAATTTATAATTTCATAATACAATTGATACGTTAGATTTCATATTGATTGGCTTGAGATTAGATGATTCCTATTGATTACTACTTGCAAGGGTGTGTACGATAAATCATTAAATATTTTTCAAATTTTTAAAAATTAAATTTTTAATAATTTAATTTTAAAAACTATTGAAGGGAAGATTTTCATTGAAAGGGTATTAAAAATTTTATGTATTCAGTTAATTTTATTTTAGAAAATTATTATATAATTATTATTAATATTAAATTCTTTTATTACTATAAATACAAAATATTTATAAAATCACATTTTTTTTAATAAAAGATTGATGAAAACTAACAAAAGAATTGATTTGACGTGTTTTAGTTCTAGGGTGTAAACATTTTTACAGACAGTTGATAAAATTTAATTAAGAAAAGAACTGGGTGCATTTCGTAATATTAGTAAAGTTAATGTCTGATTTTGCAAAGGCAGAACTCGGCCGCTATGGATATACAGAATTCAAGTTGAAGCTCGCTGCTCTTCGCCATCTAATCTTTACATCCCAAAAAGAAAAGAAGAAAAAGAGATTGATCAAATTCTACACACAAACACCGCTATATAAAGACAGGTATGATGATAAGCTCTTGTTTGTTACCTGATTGAGAAACTATAAGACTCTCTTCCTCATTTTAGGGTTTTCTCTCTGGGGGGTTATATAGCAATTCTCGTTAATTTATTGCGTTAAACAGCAGCTTGTTCCTTGAATTATATCTCTTTCTTTGCTTAGGGTTTTGTATTCTTTTTCAACTTGGTTTGATTTCTTTTTCTTGTTTTTGTTTTCAAAGTTACTTAAAGAAGTGGAGCTGCTAATGGGTTCGTCCTCCACCGAAGCTTTTCCAGCAATGCAGGTATTGCCTCAACTAAATGCTTAAATAAAAAAGCTTTTTTTTAAAATTTTTTTGGAATGAATGAATGTCTTACCTTATCGTGTTTCAAACTTATTGCTGTGGTTTTAGAATCTCTCTCTTGTGCTTGTGTTGTCAGGAGACTTTGCTTGAGTTTCGTGCTGGTAAAATGTTGTTGGAAGGAAAAAGGGTTGTCCCTGATACACGTAAAGGACTCATTCGCGTAACTAGGGTATTATCAAATGAAGCAATTTCTGATATACATATTATTTTATCTTTTGGGTTACATTTGAGTCTTAGACTAGTGAAATTGATCATATTTCCTTCAGAATTTCTGTTTAAATTAATTTTATCTCAGCTGTTGTGAGCTTACTGCCTTTCTGGATCAGGGTGAGGAGGGACTAGTACATTTTCAGTGGGTTGATCGCACACAAAATGTTATCGAAGATGTATCCCTCTTCTTATATTTTGCTTTGTTGTCTCACTTCAATATTTCATTCTGCCTCATTCTTGTGATTCATTTTCACCAAGGTTGCTTAGTTCCGTTATATTTGGAATAGGTATCTTCCCTTTCTTGTGGTTAAAGTGTCATTCATTAATCATGGTCTCCTGAGGTCTAATGCTTGAGAATTTTTTAAAGAAATTATTGTCAGAATAATATTGTTACTTGGGTTGAAGAAATTGCATTAGGCTGTTCATACACTCTTTTTGGATTATACCACCTTTATTCTTTTATTTTTACTAACAAGTTCTAATGATTGGTTAACATTCTTCAAGTTTGGGGAATTCTGCTTCTGTTAGGGCAGCAGTGGGCCTCAGTTAGGAGAATATATACGGGTTTTGAGGTTAAGGTTTAGGGCAAGAGTTTGGACTAGGGCTTGATAAAGGTGGGATGGTAACTAAAGAAGTGTTCTAATTGAAGGAAAAGGTTGCTGCAAAATTTGGCAGCATATTGTATTCGAAGGACCTAGTTGGTGGGATAAGATATACAAAGGTTGTAAAATATTATCAAAGATACGGAAAAGGGGATTTGATTTAGATTACCAATGAATGCCTAAATCAGCCAAATAATTATGACTTCTATTAATTAGAAGCTTACTAAAGTATTAATTCATAGTTATTTGTAATGATTTTTCTCTCTTTTTCTCTAGGAGTAGAGGGAGCAAGTAACACAGGAATCCATGCATCAATGAACCAAATAACGTACAACTTTTACCGATCAAAAGTATACTAAAATAATTGAGCCAAAAAAAAACAGTATACTAAAGTACCAATTGATGATAGATAGATCTAGAGGAGTTGCAAGTAAGTTAGATTCCCATGCCTACAATATTTCAATCTTTATCAATCAAAAGCATACCAATATTACTAAAATAGAAATATTATCTTCATGTTTATGATGTCTCTTGGACTACTACTTAACCCAGTAGGTCTGTGGTTCCAAGTTGGAAACTATTTAAGCTCTTAGAGCACTTAAACTTGGCTCACTAACCTGTTTAACCTTTCTGAATTCATAATATTAAATTCTAAATTGCCTGACTTAAGAGTACAGAGCACGGACGTATGTTCTTCAATGGCTGATTATCACCATTAATGGAACAAAGTTTTGCCTTCTTTTGGTTATCCTGAGCAAATTGACTCCCAGTAAGTTTGTAAACACAGTACAATCTGTAATATTTTCTGGGGGCCCTGGGTTCTGCTAGCTACCATTTAAGTTTTTGTTCATTTTGTTTCTTTTTAAATATATGTTCTTTCGGTTAAGGATTCACCTAGATTTTACAAATTATTCAAATTAGTTTTATCTTCTCATCTTGGTAACAACTGAAATGGTTCGGTCTGTTGCCCATCCTTGCAAGTTGCGAGTCAGTGAGAATATCCTTCTCATTGTTCAAATTGATTAATATTTCCATCTGATTGACAATTGATATGGTTAAGTATTGAGTTTTAATTATTGTCCTTCAAAAGCTCAGTTTCCCAGTTCATATTCAGACATGGCATTAAGCTTCTATGCCTACTTAACCCTGGTTTCATTGCCTTGGCATCAGCTTTGTTGTTCTAATTGTTCATGTAATTTGTCGTTTTATTTTTTTTATTGTGAGAATGTTTTCAGTTTTCCTTGACACAACTTATCTTAGGATCAGATTATTTTTCCTGATGAGGCTGTTTTTGAGAAGGTATTTAATTTTCTTTTGAATTATTTAAATCTTTTCAAAGGATTGTTAGATCGGAATCTATTAGCTTTTTTAAGTAATTTTGAATATTATTATTCTTGGTTAACTCAGGTTAATCAAGCATCAGGCAGGGTTTACATATTAAAGTTCAATACGGACGACCGGAAGTTCTTTTTCTGGATGCAGGTCAGATTTGTTGATTTGCTTCCTGTGTAATGTAGTTTCTGCTATTTATTGATAAATTATTTTATTCTTATTCTCTCAGGAGCCTAAAGCAGAAGATGACTCACAATTATGTAGCGCAGTAAATAATATCATCAATCAACCATTAGGTATAAATGGATTACTTTATTGTTGACTTTATGCTTTGTAGTATTAAAGCTGTGTCCTAACCATCTGGGTTATCTCTCTGTGAATCTTTTTGGTATGTGTATGATAAAATAAATCATTTGCTTTTTGGTATTTCGTTGTATGGATGCCTTATAACTTCAACAGAACATATTCTTGCAGTTATCCTGATTTTGATTTCCAACATGATTTCATTGGTTATGTTTCCCTTTTTCTTTTGGTTACTGAATGTTCTATTTTTACTTTAACGGTTTCTTCTTCCCTTTTTTTATTTTGAAGCATCCTCATCTTAATTTTTGATGATGGAATCAAATGTCATTAAGCATCCTCATCTTACTTTATGATGATGTAATCAAATATGTTATCTTATCAAACATGACTTTTTTAACCAGTCTCTCTCTCTCTCTCTCTCTCTCTCTCTGTGTTCCATCAACTCTCAAACTTGACTTTTTACTTTATCTTTTGTAAATGTATTTCATGCCACAAAATTGTAAACCCTTGTATGCATAGGTGCCATGTCTTGCTTTTTTTCCATTAGGAATTGTTGCGAACTGATTGTTTTAGATCATTTAACTGATGTCTTATACACTTTTTTTTTTTCTGTTCCTTCTCCTTGTTAAGATTTGAGCCTAACTCCCTGTTACCCGTTGCTCTGTCAGTGGATGAGGACTCCATATATTACTCAAATTTGATATTTTAATATTGACTATGGCTTGATGCGTGTGTGTTTGGTGGCGGCGGGGGGGGGGGGGGTGTTGCGGGGTGGGGAGAGGAGTTTCCACAAAATTTGATTGTTTGTTTTTATTCTATTCAACAGAATTCCTTGGTGATGAAGAGCCTGATGCTTCTGTACCTTTGCAAGTGTCTGAAGACATGGCTGAAGATGATATTTCATCAAGGTAAAGCTATTGTTACAAAGAATTCCCCCCATCCTTTTTTTAAGATAGTTCATGATATTTATTTGGTTTTAGAATTGCCATATTGGGTTTGATTAGCCGGGAGAATTTTTATTTTGTATGAGTTTAATGATGAATGTCAATTTGATTAGAAAACTTTCTATAAAGTTTTGCAAACTGCAAAGTAGAAACCTATATAATATTGTTATCATGAACTTAGATTTCAGATGATTTGTGTTCTAGCCTCCCATATTCCTTGTATCATAAATGTCAATTACTTAGCAAAACACTATTAAAATAGTTTTTTTGGCCAAGTATTAAAATCTATGTTGCTCAGACTATTAAAAAATGGAGGAGTACCCATGTCAACACAACATAATCCTCGACGCGATATCGGATCTGTGTCTGACATGGTAAAATAACTTCAGACATTTTGGCAGAAGAGTGTAGCTCGATGCTAGTTTCATTTTTTTTTCTCAAGTCTTGCTTTTATTGGGTAATTTAGATGCTAGAAATCCAAAATGAAAGAGGAGATAATAGAGAGAGAATCAGCTGCTGGAAATCTGAAAGAAAGGGATGATAACAGAGAGAAGACAAGAAGGAGAGAGAGAGAGAGAGAGATAAGATGGATGGGTGACTTAGGGTATTGCTGGAAAGAGTGGGTGTAGGGACCAGTGGTGGAAGAATGTTGCAGGAACTTAGAACAAGAGAGAAAGAGGGAAAGGTGCTGCACAAAGAGACCAAATATGAAAAGAATCCACTCTTAGAAATTTAGGTTTCTTCGAGCTTTTAAATTCAAAACCTATTACAACTGGAAAGCCTATTTGCATATTAATATATGAAAAGCCCTTTGTGATTAAAAGAGAAAGAAGTCCATTATAATTTTCTTTCTCTGTTTCTTTAAAGGAAACGCCAGTCTCATCCTGTCACATTTTCATTGACCTAAAATCCTGTCACATTTTCATTAAACTAAAATGATTGCTCAATCACTTATACTGAAGCAAATCAAATATATAAAATTGAATAAACATATCCTATTTTATTAAATTTAGAACGAGTCCTTGCGCCTATATCCTACTTTCAAATCTTTTTTAGCCATATCCCGTGTCTTAGATTTAAGGGACTGACGAATCAGATGCTTCGGCACTACCTGCACCTGAGTCCAAGCAACACAGATTAAAATGGTTATGAGACTTGTTAATTAAAATTAGTTTAAAATATGACGTGGGACACATTGAAGATTCTGCTTACATGATTTGTGGTGGATTAGGAGAGAAATTAGACATTGTAGTGTTTATAAATGTGGAAAATCAAATTTAACATTTAATATATTGAGTTTATGACTGGAGGCTGTTATGGGGCAATTAATATTGAATTTGTTGAGTTGATGACTAGAGGCTGATCTTAAGCATCAGGTTGTCCATGATCTTTGGTAATTGAGAGGATTATGATATCAAGGTTAGTGTTTGGTATTTATAAATTTATCTCTAGTTATTAGTTAGATAGTTTTCATCTTGGTTATTATGATTTATTAATTATTAGGATTTAATTTACTATTTCCTTGTGTCTTATCAGTTAGGATGAGATATTATCAACTAGCTGATGATACCAATTTACATTTTATAATTTCTTGAGAGCCTTAGCTCTATATGAAAACTAAAGTCTCTAGTTAGGTTTTGTTAGTTGAATTTTAGTAAAAGTTCCAAAGGTTGAGTTTCCTTAGAAAACTTCTATTTCCAGTTTTCAGTTTCCTTGTCTCTGTTACGCCTCAGGTTGTTATGGGAAGATTAGTTAGTCTGTACTGGTGAAAAAATTTGTGCAGGGTTCTGCGTTTCAGATATTTTAACCATTGAAATTTGTGGGTGAAAAAACAAGAAATAAGAGATGAAATAACAATCACATGGTTAGATTTTCTTAGAAAGATTTACTTTGATGAAGTTGACGGTACAAATATATTGGCATGGTTGTGGACTTGCTGATACTAGTTGGACTAGGATTTCAAAACATTGATTTTTAAGAGCAAATTGCAACCCAAATGAATCAACTATTTCAATAAAGGATTTGATAACTTAATGCAAATAGAGCCTCAAAGGAATAAAGTATAGGCCTATTCCAGCCAAAAGAAAGGAAAAAAACAAAGTGGCCAAAATAGCCTTCTCATGTTTGAAAAA
Organism: Theobroma umbraticum; assembly: GCF_002168275.2. Lineage (NCBI taxonomy): Eukaryota > Viridiplantae > Streptophyta > Magnoliopsida > Malvales > Malvaceae > Theobroma > Theobroma umbraticum. The sequence continues at coordinate 952,195 of NW_018397256.1, read as the reverse complement.
AGCATGCTTCTTTTCTGGTTTGACCGCTAACTAGACAAGTTATTGTGTGCACCTTATATGTAGTTGCTATAGGGACTGAATGGTAATGGATATGTGGCACAAGGGAAAATGTGCTAATTTTTTCCTAGCTTTGGATTTTGTTCTCTTTTATCACTTATATTGTTGTGTTATTAATCTTGCTAGACCTAGGAGTATTACTTTCCCTTTTGGTTGTTTTGGCATTGAGTTATTAATAAGAAGTCAAGAACATGTTTGGTGGCCTCAAAAACTAGAATAACGAAGCATGTTGAACATACACTTTCTTCCTATGACCAAATTTTTTACTGAGGCTTACCACAAGAACTTTATTATCCAGAGCTTTTCCTTGTCTAAATTTACTTAGGACTTCACCTAAATTGGTAATGCTAGTAGGGATGGAGGATGAGTTGAAATTATGAATCAACACATACTGCAAAGTGAGTAATTGTTGGAGTTAGCAGGAATAGGACCTGAGAGGGATGGTTAAATGCAGCTGTATGGAGCGTCTTGTATGTTGCGAACTTCTGTTCAGAGTTAAAGGAAAATTATAAAAGATGGCCATAACATCAATGATGTCACAGAAAAAAATGTTGAAAGTTTGAACATATGCAAACAATGAGGGTGGTTGAGATGCAAATGCTATGCTAGATGTGTAAGCTTATGAAGAAAGAACTAGGAACAAGTACATAAAGGAAAAGGTGCAGATTGCACCCATTAAGGGCAAAATGAGATAAACACATTTAAAGTGGTTTTGAACATGTAAAGGGATGACCTATATATGTTCTCATGAGCAGATGTGATTTAGTGGAGGATACTTGTATTAAGAGGAGAGGAACATCAAAGAGGATGTGGATAGAAATAAAAAACAATGGAGCTCACTTTTACTAAGCTTTCTAAGGTGCTTACTAATGATTCAGCTGTTATTATAGTAGAAACATGTCTTTTCTCTTTTGTTTGTTTGTTTGGTCTCCCCAACGCCCCACCATCACTGACCCACATACACACACATAAAAGACAAAATTGAAATACCTTTTATCCTAGGGATTTAGAGTAAACGAGACTATTTTTTCCCATTTAGATGAATTAGTTTGAAGGTTGAGCATTTTTCAACTGTTCTACTTGCTGATGATATTTTCTTAGAAGGATAGATATAGGTTGCCACTTGCTATGCTTCGACATAGGAATGAATATATCTTTTGTGCAGTAACTCCTACAGGATACGAGTTATGGACGCCAAATGTGTTGCGTGTTAAATTGATATGGTAATTATGTTACAATAGCAATTGTTAAGCATGTGATATTTGTTTAGGTGATAACTGATAATGGTCTGTCTCAAACTGAAATGCATGTTATAAGGGAAAATGCCATTTGAAATCAAGCTACGTGGTGATTCAATAATATATTAAATTAGTTCATTTTTCAATCTATGTTGTGGACTTGTTTGTTTTACATATATGAATGTCAATGAAAATTGATTTTAAGACTTTTTGCAAACTTTTATAATTTAATTTCCAGTTCTGGATTCGTGAAATAAATGATTTAATTTTAGATTTGAATTCCGCTTTGACAACCATGGCTAAATTGTTTTGGTCAGTGTTGTTAAGGTTCATTCCTAGGCACTAAGTTATAGTGCTAAACAACAAAAGTGCCTCAGACCCTTTTGGGTGAGGCATATTTGATCACGCGCATGCCTGATTTGCCTAGGGATGTTATTTTGTAAGGCGGTAGGTGCAAAAAAAGCGTGCCTGATTGAAGTTCTCTTTCTTTTCTTTTATTCTTAAATTTTTCATTAGCTGTACCTTTCATAGTGAAAACAGCAACAATATCAAACGCTTTACTTCTCAATATTTGAGTAGTTCATCAACAAACTTGGGACTGAAATCATACATATTTGCCAAAAGAGGGAAAAAGAAATTTCTCATGTTTTCTGGGATAAAATGGATCACTTTTTAGAGTTTATTATCGGAATTAGATATTTTAAGCTTATTTTATGCACACACACACTCACATGCATATTGTCCGTACTTTGCTTAGGTGAGAGCTTTTTTTGCACCTTGCTCTTTAGGCAATATAAGGTTCTAGCTCCTAAAGGAAAAGGATTTGAAAGAAAAAGCTATAGTTTCCTAACCAAAATTTTTGACAACACTTTATTATCGTGGGTTAATAACATATTTGTACTTGAACTATAACCAAATGTTTGATTTGGTACCTACAATTTAAAGGGTAAATACTAAAAAAACCCTTTTACTTTTCCAAAATTTTTAGAGCCCTTATGCCTATTGTACTCAATTAAGTCAAAGCATCATTTTGGTTAATTGAATCGTTATTTAGATGGAAACCATTAAAATTTGTTATCTTCACTGCATCAGGATTTACGTGGCTGTTATCTTTACTTATCAACATCTATATGGCACGTACTTTGCAAAAAAAAAGCTCTATAGATGTTGATGTGGTATGCCATGTACGCGAGTGCTACGTGTCATGTAAGTGTCGACTCAATGTGAATTTTTATATTTTTCCATGTCGATATTGAATTGGTAGAGATAATGATCATGTAGATGTTCATGTGCTAGAAATAGCTGATTTAAGTGGTTTTCATTCAAAATAAGGTGTTAATCATACAAAAATATTGCTTTAAGGGCTCCGCCTCTGTACAATAGAAGGACCGGGTCTTATATGAGAAATTTAGGAAAGTAGAAGCGCTTTTATAGCGTTTTAGCCTAGCTTAAAAATGTACACTTAGGTACTCAGACTTTGTTTCTAGAGGTGTCTATGGGCCAAGTTATGCCATGTTTGGATAGGGGCTATTGGGCCTTCCTTTTTAAAAGCTAAGCACGAGCATGACTTACCTATTTAGCTATTATTATCAAAATAATAAAATATTATCTTTATGTTAACATTTTGTATTTTATAATATAGTTTAGAATTAAAATTGAATTAAAATATATAATTTATTAATAATAATAATCTAATCAAGTTAGGTTGGGCATGGACCTAATATTCCATGCAAATGTGAGACCAAAGGTGGCCAAACCTGTGTGCTTGGACAGGTAACTCGATCCTTGGATACCTCTTTTTGCGTGCATTTATTAATTTAACTTGAGACTAACTTTTGTTAATCAAATGGGTAATGTGTCCAAAAATAGTCAATAAAATGCGCCACGTCTAAAAAACTGCCATGTCATTTTTATTTTTTTGGAATTAGAAAATAAAAAAATGGAAAATAAAAAAATTTAAAAAAAAACAAAAATAAATCCTAAACCCTTCTTTCTTTTCCCTTGCCAGCCATCTTTCCCCCTAATTTCCCTCTTTCTCTCTCCTTTTTTTTTTAATTTTTTTTGAATTTCTTCTGTTCCTTTTTGGACTTTTTCTGTGAAATTTTTTCCAGATTTTTATTATTTTTTAATTTTAAAAAATAAAAAATAGCAAAGGAAAAATGATAGCATTTTTAGACATGTCTTATTGGTTGTGTTTGGACATCTCACACTTTTAACTATCCATTAGTCAAATGTGCAAACTAATAAATGAAAGATAGTTTGAGTTTTAATTGCACATTTTTAAACTTTAGGTGCCAAATTGAATATTTGATTATAATTCAGGTATCAAATGTGTAATCAATCCTATCACCATCTATGCATACTGCACTTTGCCATCTTGGTTTTCAGGGACCAAAAATGCAAATTGATACTGAATAAATGTTTATTGACACCACTTCTAAAGTTCAACATCAGTTTATGATATATAGGTTATTTGGGGTTTTAAGGGTTGAAATAGTGGTTAAAAGTCTTGTACAAATAGAGCACATTGCTTTATTTTTGGGCATCAATTCTAGGGGTAGGTATGTCTATATCAGGGAAGAAACTGTGGCCTGATGTTGAATAGTATCTCTATATCAGGGAAACTGCCCAAATGTTGAATGAAATGTTAGTTTGTTATTAACGGCAGATGCCAACATCTGTAGAAAATGTAGATTCCTTTGCTTTTATGGTCAGATTATCTGTTTCTGAAAGCTGAACAAGTTTAGATGTTGAAAATTCAAATGATCTTGCAGTTTGGTTTGTTGTTATTGTATTATTTTTTTGTATTAACGTTTTGTTGTCTCCTCTATTCATAGTCCTTAGCTGGCTTTTTAGATTGAAAGAAGTGTCACTGATTCTGAGCTCCAATATAACATGCTATGGTTTTCAGTGAAGCAGATTGTGTGAAATTATTTATATGACATAACTAAGCCTGTGGGTTGACTCGCTGTAATTCAGTGAAAATCTAAGCAGTAAGCTTTTTATTAATGTGCAATCAGATTAGGTGATGGCACAGTGTGTTATTCCATCTAGACTTCCTAGGGGGAGATGCGAAGCATGTAAGAACCTAAGGATAAATATTTTAAGAGCAACCAAATCCATAGGTTGGTAATTGGCTGTCCTTTTGCATCTGCCTCCCTATAAGGAAATGGAAGGAATGTTAACGTAATTTGATCTAGATGTATCATGTGTTTTTTTAAGCAACCTTATTATACAGAAGGTCTCTTACATGGCTTTCATAGTCCTTTTATTTTTGTTCAAGATATTATTTGCCACTTGTGGGATGTTTTTCTTATGTTTTTTCTACCTGAAATTTTCAGAGCTGGAAACTTGACTGTTACAAACTTAGGTGCAGAAGCAATTAGTGATGTAACCTCTTCATCAGGGCCAGTTAAATTGGAAGACTTGCAAAGAATATTGAGCAACATTGAGCCAGCAGGTATTTAGTTCTCTAGTTGCAGAATGATTGTTACTATTTTCTTTATTAAGCTTTAGATTATTTTGAGCTCTAACATGGTTGTTTGTGATTGCATCTGTTGCAGAGATAGCCAGTGATCCTGATGGAGGTGATGGTTTTTTATTATTTTAAATATATTTACTAGTATCTGGTAATTTCTAAACTGTTGAGTTTATAGTTGCCATTATCTGTGAACTTTGGGCTGTTCAGTTCCTGTGGATGTTTGAACTCACTTTTGCCACATGCGCGCGTATGTTTGTAGCAAGTGTAGCTAGAGTTTTTGCTTCCACCACCAAGTGTTAATGACATAAGCTGGATGCATAGTCCTGAGGCAAATCAGATTTTAAATGGTTATTGTTGTATATTTCCATGTGAAGCTTTTTTCTCATAGATATTGTAAAAGTAATAAAGAAATCATAGTTATCATATTACAAGTGTAAGGCAATAGCCGTCTAAGTGGCTGTGCTTTTGATCCTATATTTTAACCAGTTTCAAGAAATCTTTTCAAAGAGTGAGAGTAGGGCAGTTTTTGAAGGAACACTTTCTTCTTGATGTTGGTGGCTTTCAAATTTATGCCATATTGGTTAACTTCTTTGCTTTTATTCATATAATTGTAATCTGTTTATTGTTTCCCAAGAACTGTTGACTGTTGGGTGTTCATATTTGATATCATACCTTTAGGAAGAAGGTACTTTGTGGTGTAACTAAATATTTTACCTAGTTTTTTGCTTTGACGTAACTCCACTACTCTGCTTTTGTTTTCTCTGCCAGGCTTGGAATTAGGGGACATTTTGAAGCCAGATTTGATAATGCCATTGATTGAGACGTTGCCATTGGAAGAGCGATTAGCTTCATATTTACCTGAGGTACAGAATAGTTGCGCTTTTAAGTTTTCTTTCTATGTTTTATGTTCCCACAATTTGAAGTTATTGAGGTTTCAGGGTCAATGGACACCAGAGGATATGTTGGAGTTGCTGCAGAGCCCTCCATTCCGTCAACAAGTAGATTCATTTACTTATGTGAGGAATTAGAATCCAGCCTATTATTTGTTTGTAATTTCACAAGGCACTGGGCAATTTCTTGAGGCTGCTCTTTCTGTGTTATAGGTACTTCGAACTGGACAGATAGATTTGTCTCAGTTTGGAATTGACCCAAGTAAATGTGAGTAGTCTGCAGTTCAAATAATCTATAGCTTTGCTGGTATTCTAAATTCATTGTATGTCTTGCATGCAGTGTGTGTAAATCTTTGCATTGGAGAGTGCTATGTGTGCTTCATGGTGAATCAAATTAATTTATTTAATCACCTTTCCCATTTGTTGCAGACAAGTTCACTGTTTTGTCTTTCCTCGAGGCACTCGAAGATTCTGTTTCAAAGATGTCTGAGTCAGGAGAAACATGGCAAGATGATAAGGATTTAAGACCTCAATCATGTAATCCTAACGACCCCATGGACGAGAGCAAGTGATGGAGATAATTTCATCCATTGGTGTTTCTCTCATCCTTGTTTATTATAGGAGAGGTGAAATGTTTCTTTATCCTTTTGTTTTTTCATTACTAATTTTCTGGTGGGGTTTACATTTCATAGGCCTTACATTTCATAGGAATGGTTTTTGTTGTGGTTCAAACTTTCAGCTATTTTACAATACAACAAAAAATTTCTGTTGTAGGTTAAGTGGATATAATTTTATTGCATTAAGACCCATATTTTTAGTACCTGAACAGCTAGAGAAACCAATGAATTGGTGACACAAATAAAGGTTTAATATCTTGGGCAGCTGGTTTTTGTTGGGTTTAGTATTTTACAGTATTTATGTGATTGTTCTCCAAGGATGCATGCATGCCTGCCTGCCTCCCTTCCTCCCAACCAAATCTTAAAGTCTGAATTAGGGTTGTTACAATCATGGTTTGCTATGAGTAAAGGAAGCTCATCCAGAAAAACTTATGTGCATAGATATCCCACAGTAGTGTGGGCATATTTGATACAGAAATTTTCCAGATTAATATTTGCTGGAGCCAATTATGAATTACAGCAATTGCAAATATTTTGAGCTCCTTTTTCCATAAAATCTTACATGAAATTTCCTCAGCAACTCTTTAACGTGTTTGTGCTACATTAGTTGGTTCCAACTTGGTATTAGACTAAAGTATAGATTTGGAGTAAAATTAATTGCTATATTTGGGTATGTTAAGTGATGCCGTTTTGATTATCTATCCAAACTGGTAAAGCCAATATGCATGGGATTTGTTTGAAGTAGGCAGTTTGGGTGATTGTGCAGAATGAATTCACTTCAACCATTGCATCCATTAGATCTTTGGCCATGGAGCTGCAAAGGGTTGAATGATTGAATTCTGGACTGTCTCTCAGAGGCAAACTACCTTCCAACATGCCAACCACGCTAGACATAAGTCTGCCTCAACGTGGACTCTATAGATGCTTGATTTGGACTAGTAATGTATTATTATTCTAATATTATGCAAAATTGGTTTACAAGAGAAATGAAAGCAATTATATCATTATGGACAATATCGAAAGTAGCATATTGTTTTACATTTTATTTCTGAATTATTTACTTGAATTCTTTTTTGTAAATTATTTAAGGTACAATTGATTCGTAAAGTGAAATAGAGAAAAAAAATAAAATAATTGTTCTGTAAAAAGAGATTAAGAGGTTTTAGTTTTTTTACTAATTTTATTAAAATTTTTTATAAAAAAGCAGGGTTTTTGAATTTATTTTTTATCTTTTTTTTTTCTTAAAAAAAAAGAAAGTTGTAATTTATTTTTATTTTTCATTGATCATTTCTAATGTTAAAAATCGGGATGGAACATACAAAATTATTTTTAGACTTGTCTTAAAAATAGATTTTTCTTATTTTCTAATGATTTTTTTATATTTTTAATTAATGTATATAATTTTATGATTCGAGTTTTAGTTGGTACATTTTGAGCATGTTTCTTAAACATTCTCTATCAATTTTCATTTGCTTTTCCACATCCATTTTACTAATTGTTATAGTATTTTAAATATTTATAACAATTTGTGGGTAGAATAATATATTGTACAACTTTTTGAGATATTTGGAGGGGTTAGGAGAATGTTGTCAACCTAACCATCTAGAGGCACTACAAAATTGTTTAAGAATTCCTCATATAGTGGATTTTTTATATAAAGGAGTGACCTTACTTTCATTTTTAATAAAATTTATTAGGAAATTTTGAATGGTGTGATGAGACACTAATTGCAATAAGAATCGAATGTGATTATTTAAGAATGCTTCACGGTAATAAATTAACACACGAGCTTGAGACTCATCTCAACTTGTGATAGTATTTAATTGATTTTTTTCGTCAAATAATTTATCTAAATATAAAAAGTAATTTAGTAAAAATTTGTATTGAACTTGGATTTAAAAGATATTTTCCCTTCTATTCTTTGAAAAATAGTTCTCATTTATTTTTTTGATTTGTTAAAAAGTAAACGGTTAGTGCCAATGAAAAGAAAATATTTTCACAAAATAAAAAGAGTAAAATGAGTTTGCTACAAGTGTTTCAATTAAAAATTATAACAAAAAAATGCATGTGATTAATGAATATAATAAATTAACCTGCAAAATACTTTGGTAAAAATTTTAAGTGAACTTCGTCAATGTTTTATTAAAATGATTTAAATAATTAAACTTGATATTGGAATTTTTAAATTAATATATCTCATGGACTAAATGATTTTAATATATAATTGTAAATAAAATTCAAGTGTTTATATCAAGTATAATATTTTATTTATAAGTATTGAAATAAATTAGTTGTCTTGTCTATCAAACTTTTGATTAGTGAATAATCTTGGAGGTAAACATATTCAAATTTGAAATATGTTATAAAGTATGCAACGATGTATGATCTAAAATTTTTGTCGTTTTAAAAATCTTAATACTTGATCATTGAATTTTCCTATCCTTGTTCTTAGAACTTAGGTAATTAGTTATAAGATTTTAATGTAAAAATGTCAAATTTTTGTTTTGCATATTTTTCTTACCATTATTTTTTGAAAGCCAGTTCAGCATTGTACAACTTTCTTTATCATTATTTGTTACCGTATTTGTTTGTAAATATAGGAATGTTTGGACTAACTTGTGGAATGATATTTGTAACAACAATAAATATTCATAAAATTTAATGCTAATGTTACTTATATTTTCTTATTTCATGATATCTCTGTCAAATTTTCTATTTTACCAATAATTATTTTATTTTTATTTTAACAAAAATATTCATATTAGACTTTTCTCATACTTGAAATGTGCATTCCATCTTTTTTTTTTTGAAAAGTTATGTTATATCTATTTTTTTTAAAATTTAAGTTATATCTTTCTTCAATCGTCATGATCACTATTAATATATTATTAATATGGTTATTATTTTGTTAAGCATTAAGCTTTAAGGAAATTATTTAAATTTTGATAAGATGTTTTATCTATTTTATGTGGACAAAAGTTGACATGTATCATATCAACGTTTTAGGTGTTGATATTCTCTATACAAGTGGCGAGGATGGCTGTTCTGTTTTTATTTTCTTGCTCCAATAGTATGTTTTTTAATTTTAACTCATGTTTTGTCATCTCTAGTTATTTTTTTTGCCTATTTTTTGTTTGTGTAATTACTTATCCTTCCTCATCCTATATTTGCATCTCATTTATATGTTCATACTCTACTTAACTTGTTGTCTATTGTGTTTTTATAAGACCCTTTTGTTTGCGATTAAATATGTTGAAAATTTTGTGATAAGTGATAATATTGTTTTTGATAGTAAAAAAACTTATGCTGCCACCCTCAAGTAGTATCATGGTCCACAAACAATTAAAATGATGATATATATTAACATATACAAACTAAAGCACTTGCAAAGCATAATTTTATTTTCAGTTTCGATTTTTTTATTTTTTTCTAATTGCCTTTTGGTGAACATAGTTTGTCATTACTTTTCTAGCTGATAATTCTAAAAAATACAGAAATATTGCATTCGTCATTAAAGTCTGCTTGTAGGATGTTTCTGACATGAATTTTAATAACTTATTTTAAGAAAGTTGTAATGAAATATGAATGTCTTTTCTCTAAAGATATCAATAGAGGATGACTTAAGCCTTTTTGCATACAAATCTAACAAGTGAAATAAACAATACATTATTAATTCATTTATTTAAAATACTTAATAACTAAAAACAAAAAAAAATAAAAAAACATTAATTACTAACTATATCTACTTATACTTTATATTCTAAGATCAATTTCTTATAAAATGAATTTTGTAAAACTAAAGTGTTATTAGTTATAAGAATCCTTTTGAATGTTAATATTAAAGTTTGAGCTTGCTTTGTGGTCATTAATGAATCTAATTTTTAACTTTTCTCATCATTAATGAAAATGATATTTTATGTCATTTTGTTAGCTAATTCCTTTTTTTTTTTATCAAAATAGTTATCTCTACCAAGATATCTTAAATTGAAAAAATTCAAAACAATAAAACTAATATAAAATTTTAACAAATTAATGATATTACTTACAATATAATTTTTTTTATAAAGTTTTTAAAATAAGTTGTCTATCCAAACTTTGTATTCTTGCATAGTATATTCAGTTATTTCAACCTTCAAGAATGCTTTATGGTCTCACCTAATAACATTTTTGAAAGAAAGTTCTTGAAACAACTCCTTTAGTTTTTATAAAGTTAAAATGTCTTAACAAATCCAAATTTTATTTTGCTTGATAGACATCAACCTCTGAATCAATTGGTATGCAAAAAACCTAATTTTCAGCAAATATCTCAACATCTTTCAATAGTAAAATTGAATAAATTTTTGTTATCAATTTTTTAATTTTCATATTGCATACTTTTCTTAGCATATTAGTGTATGTCAATTCTAAACCACATTCTTTCTTTCTCATTCTTTTTTTAATATATATTCATTTTTTATTATATTTTTCTTTTATAATTGGGAGAGGGAGGATTCGAATGTTACTCTTTAGATAGGAAGATAATGCACAAAGTCAAATACTCGGGTGCCATTTTTTATTATATTTATTGTAAAATATTATTTATAAATATAGAAAAGTTTACATTAATTTGTAAATGTTATTTGTAACAGTAAAAATCAATAAGAATATTATATTGATTTTACTCATTTTTCTTGCTCTATGACATTTGGTAAATTCTGTATGAATTTTGGGCAAAATTCGTGTGACTTTTGTATAAATTTTGTGCGAATATTTATAAGTTTAGACTTTTAGCTCTTTCTTTTGAATTGTTATTTTCTTCGTTTGATTTAATGTGATATATATAGCTAGTGATTAATTCTTATATAATTACTTATATGGTAGAACATGTATTACAAGTAATTTCTTATCATATATATAGCTAGTGATTAATTCTTATTTCTTTTTTGCTTATTTTCAATGGAATTTGGATTTTTTATTTCTATTTGATCTTAATGCTTTTAATCGCATGATCACCAATTAAATTGATTTAGGAACCTAAACAAACTCAAGCAAGGGAGTTTAGTGTAGATTAAAATTGGAATAGCATATGATCATATTAATTGATTTATGTATAGGATAAGAATATACCTATATGCCATATGTAGTCAAATTAGAGCCTGAACTTAATGAGTCTATTTTAATTTCAATTAACATAGAAATATAGTATTTTGATTAAAGTAGATATTTTTATAAGAGACTCAAGAGAGCATTATAAAAAAAGAGAGAAAGGTAAAGATTTAGATGAAGCATGAGGGATATTGTAATTCTAAACCTCTTACAATTTGCCTTTTACCTAATTTTTTTTGCTTTAATTTTTAATTAAATTTAATTAGTCTAGTTCTAGTTGAGTAATTTTTAGTTTAATTAGAATTCAATTTTTAATTGTGTGAATAAAATTAAATTGTTTTAATTTTAGTACTTGGTAATATTCTAGATCAATTTTCTGTGAGATTGATACTCTGCTTACCAATATATTATCTTTTTGATATGTATACTTATGTAAGTAGAATTTTAATTGATAGTAACTATATCTACTTACATTTTAGAGTCTAGGTTCAATTCTTATAATAAAATTTTGTAAAATTGAGATATCATTAGTTCTAAGAATCATTTCCGATGTTATTTTCAAAACTTGAACTTATTTTGTGTAATGGTGAAGACATGAATTTCAAAATCTTGTATTCTTCATCAATATTTACAATGATATCTCTTATGATTTCACCGACTTATTCTTATTTGTCCATCAAAATCATTGCCTTTACCAAGTTTCTATTAATAAAAATAGATAGATAAATTCTAAATTAAAATAAAATAAAAAAAATAGTAATAATACATAAATCTAACAAATCTAATGGTATTACTTAAAAAAAATATTCTTTTTTAAGTTTTTGAATGTGAATTGGTATAACTTAAAAAAATATATTCTTTTTTAAGTTTTTGAATGTGAATTGGTATTACTTAAAAATTCGCTAAGAATTTTTGGTCCTTTTTGTTTTAGAAACAAAACTTGCTAGCACAAGCAAAAAAATTCTACCTTTTTGAAGGTCTTATTCGGTCACTATGTGGATCATTGTTAGAGGCCAAATACTTGAATGGCTGAAAATTTGACAAATCCTAAAGGTGAAGAAGTAAAGAGTTTAATTTAATTGGCTCTTGATTACGATATCTAGAGCAAGATATATAACTCTTAAACTTATGAGTATTCATAATTAATTTGAAAATTACATGAAAAATACAAACATTGATTTTGTAGGATCTGACTACTTCTCTGATTAAATGCTAGTTTATTTTTCTACTCTGTTAGATTTTAATTTCTTGATTATTTTTTAATTTAAGCGTGAGGTTGAATCCTAGCAACGACTACAACTTGTCTTTTGTAAGATTGGGCATAACCTTTACCAAGATGTTGCCTTTTCAGGTTAAAGCACAACCTTTACACAAGAGAAAACCTTTTAAAGGATCAAGCAAAACACCTATATCTTTTAGTTGGAGGTATAACTAATACAACAATGGATTCAAGTGAACCATAAATTAAAAACCTCCAGAAAGGTGGATAATGAAGTTTTGGTTCAAAAAGATGTGAGCTTTCTCCAAGATAAAAATGATCAAGGAAGGTCTAAGCTTAAGAAAAATCAGTTGAAGGGTAAAGATATGAACTTTTGTCTTTTTGCTTGCTTAAAGGTAGAAACTTTTCTACTTATAGCTGCTTCTCTTGTTTTTCGTTCTTTTTCTCTTGAAGGATGATTCAAAATTTTTTAAAATCCTCTTCTCTTTTTTTTTTAACGTCCTTAAGATGTATATTTATAGCCCTAGAGATTTTCTACCCATTATAGTAAGTTTTGAATCACTTCTTGTATATTCACGCTAGCTTGCACAAATCTATCACTGTTGGAGAATCGGTTCTTTATAGTTGAGTTATTGGTTCTTTGCAAAGTCTGTTGTTTTCTATCTCTAAAGAATTAATTCTTCTATTATGAGGTGTTAATTCATCTACAACCGGGTGTAAGGTGACACCTTTGTAATTTTGAAGAATCAATTCTTTTACCTTAAGGTGTCAGTTCTTCATTGTGGATTGGCACCAAAATTTGAATTCAAGCTTGAATTTTGCCACTTCACTTTTGTCTAGTTGTGCCATGCCTTTTTTAGTCACCAAGTTTTTGAGTTGTACTTTTGATGCTTTAAGAATCGACTTATTCTCCTTATAAAATTGATTCTTGCTTTCTTGATTTTCTCCTTCTGCCTTTTGTCTCTCTAAAATTGATTCTTTGTCTCTTAGGTATCGGTTCTTCACATGGTCTATAGCTTCTATCTTCCAATTCTTCACTGTTGATCTTTGCTTGACGACTAACTTCTTCTTCTCCATAATCGATTCTTCTTGTAACTAAATAATTACATTTTGCTTCCTTTTCATTCAAAAATCAAGTCATTTCTTTTGAAAACTTGATCTTTAGGCTGGCATATATAATTTCAAAAACAAAAGACTTTTGAGAAAATCAAAAGCATGATCATTCATCTTAAAACTATGTTCAAACAATTAAAGCATATTAGTATATTTTTCTATTAATTTCAGCTTTAACAATTCTTTGAGATTTTTCTTCATACTTAAAAATCTTTATCATTTCCAAAGCTCATTGAGTTCAATTAATTTTATTACGTCATAACATGAATAAAGCCTATATTTATGCTTTCATTTTTGGCTCAAAATGTTGTATTCCAATTTTAGCTCATGTATTTCTTTCTCTAATTGTTTCGTTACCTCTTTGTTGTTTGTGTAATACTTATTTATCCTTATCATATATTTGCATACATATATGTTCATACTTTACATAACTTGTTCTCTATTGTAAGGTTATAGAATTTTTGCTTTTGCAATTGATTTAAAAATTTTAAAAGTGATAATGTTTCGCAAACAACTAAACTAAGGATAATATGTTTTATTATACACAAACTAAAACATTTACGAAGGATTGAAGCAAAAAAACATATGTGATGGCATGAACTTATTTTTAGTTTTGATTAGATAATTTTTTTTCTAATTGTTTTTGATTGATTTAGTTTGTCATTTATTTTTCCAACTACTAAGTTTGAAATCACAAAAATATTGAGTTCGTGAGATAATATGTGCTTGTAAAAAATTTATTAGGTTGATTCAAATCTTTATTGATCTTAGCCAAAAGAATTTGATATGTTGTTGAGGTTTGTTACCTCTATACCTTAAAAAATAGACTTTGTATCACTCGAACTAACTAAAAATGTTTGAATTTGCTTGTACTAAATGGTTGGATATCATAATCGTATGACACCATAATAGGTAGTAATTTATAAATGCAAATCAAATTGCTCAAGCAACTTCTACTATTGTCCTTCGTTGATTGTCAAATGACAAAGTCAATAGGTGAAATTTCCTCTTATGATGAAAAGTGTTCTCATATAGTTTGCTTACTTTTAAAATAGTATACTCTTTTGTTAGTTTTGGTGTGATGTTAGACTATAAAGTGGTTATATAATTGGATTTCAAAAATCTTAATCTATTCAAGCATGATAGATAACATGCACAAAAATTATGTGCAAATGCAATTACTAATTATGCAGATTATCTTGTTTAATATCAAGAGTGGCGATTGGCTTCTAGATAGATTGCAAACTTTATTTGTGTCGTTCATAACCCACAAAACTCATTTGTAAGAGTGGTGAACTCTATTGAACAAGTATGAATTTGATTAGGCACGGGTATCTTGTTTAAAATATTTCTTCTTTAATACATTCTTAAATACGAAGTCACATAATTCTTTTCAATAAAACTTTAAATACTATTTATCACTCTTTGTGTAAATTTTGAAAGGATAACTTGGTTTTTAAGGTGATTCATGACCAGAAAAAAAATCATGAGCTCATAAATCATAATCAATCATGAGTTCATAAATGTTATCATTAATCAATAACCACTTTATGTTGCTTCTCTAACCAGCAACCATAATAATCACAAATTGAGCCCTTTTTATTTTGGTTGTTGATGAGGGCAACTTGTTGTTTTAGATGTAGCAATAGAGTGTATACTTGTATATTTGCTAATTAATTCATTCCATAGTTTTTTTTTCTTTGTATATTGAAAAAAGTTTCATTTCATATTTTTAGTGCAGCTGTTGGCTCTTTGGTTTCTTTCTTCACTTCAATAGATTGTGTGAGGGAATTATGGGTGGGAAGAGACTAGGGACAAGAAGGAAATAGTGACAAACTAAAAGAAAACAAGAAGAAAGGAGCATGGTAGATGTACTAGCAATAATCTTTCATGTTTAACAAGCATGGTGGAGGCAGTAAGAGACACTTGATCATTAACTATTTGGCTTGTATTGGAAATAAATACTCTTTAAAATCTACTTGTCCCCTACAAATACGAAGTCACTAACCTGTTTGCCAATCAAGCACTTGGAGTAGAAGTACTTTGCCATTGATCACTTGTTTTGCTTTTCCTTCTTATAGAAAAAAAGGAAAAATTAGTTGGCTTCGTTATTTGAAAGATTAACATATGACAAAACATGATTTAATTTGGTTGATGTAATAAAAAATTCAAACCAATTGGATCAAACCTATTTCTACAAGAGAAAATCAATGGCCTAAACTCTGCTTCAACCTAAGGCCAAAATGAGTTGTACTCAATTTGAGAAGAACTTTAGAATGAAAATGACCCAAACTTAATTCCAACTCAAATCTTATAATTATCTTCTTCCAAGTTCTGAACTAACCCCTATAATTATCTACGTACTTGATGACCAACAAGAAATCCATAAAAACCAAGTTGACCTAACTAATTTTTGTTTTTTAATTTTTACCCATGCAAGTATACATATTGACCAGATAATATATTGGCAAGCAGAGTGTCAATCCCATAGAAAATTGAATTAATTCTTATTGTTAAGTACTAAAATTAACACATTCTAATTTTGTCCAAACAACTAAAATTAACATCAAAACTAATAACTAAAAATAAAACTAATCTAAAATTTATTAGCAAATTTGTTTTAAGAATTTAATTAACTACCAGACCTAAGATTATGATATCCCTCAATAATTCATTTGAATATTGTCTCTCTTTCTTAGCTTAGTTTAACGGATAAAGTTGCCAAGCTAGAGTCTTAAATTATTTACAAGTTTCTGTAGAGTTTCTTATAAAAAAATTTCTCTCAATTAACTTACTATATGTTTATGCAAATTAAATTAAATAAAGATTTATTAAGTTCATGCTCTAATCTTGACTACATATAGCTTACAGATGTATGTCTACCTTTTATGTAAATCAAACTAGTTAATCAACTAAATACAATCAATCATACACTATTCTATTCAAGGTCTATCTAAATCTCTTTCATCAAGATTTTATTTAAGTTTCCAGTTCAATCTAATTGATGATTTGGTAATTAGAGGCATTAAGAACAAAATTGAATAAAAACTTAAAACCATCAAACATAAGCAAAAAAGAGATAAATAATTCAAATTACGTATTGAGTTCAATCAAAATCTTAGATAACTGAATTAGTTCCCCATAATATCACAAATCATCATCCAATAAAGTTTAAACATTGAAACCAAACCAAGAAGAATAAAGAATAACAAAAAGATAAAAGAAACTCCAAGAGTGAAAATCTTGATCTCCAAATCATCTTGAATCCTTCAATTTCTTCTCAACTCCAATGAGAATTTATTTTAATGATTTTTGTGGGTAAATCTCAGCTCTGAATCTAGTGTTTCATGCCTCCAAAAGTCCTCCAAAAGGTTGCATAAATAGGGTGTGAGTTTGGCACAAGAAAAAAGTATGATCCAGCAAGGATTTCTCTATCAGACTAGGTAAGCTGCAACCTTCCTTCACCAAGGCCACTGCCCCAACTATTTAAATAGCCAAAAACATAATTTTTAAGTCGAGGTGCTGCGACCTCGCTTGGATTGCTATAGTTCTTCAATTTGGATAAGGTTTTTTGTCACCTTTTACGCTGAATTGGGCAAAGTGGTAACAAGAAAGTTATATCTTTTTCTCTTATCTTTCCAATGGTCTAAGAATCGCCTTATTTGGAGTTTTGTAAAGAAAGTTATGATTGAAATACCAAGATATATGTAGTGAAGGTTTGCATCTCATGAACACTTAACTGGACAAGTTTTCTCCCTTTTTAATTGCACATCGACAAAATCAAAAATTTAATCAACAATAACATATCTTAGGCACATTAACACCAATTTAAGTATAAAATTAAATAAAATTAGATTGACTCACCTAATTAATTAATTTAAAATAATTAAATAAAACTTAATTAATTTTTACGCATTACTATAAGAATTAAGCTAAATTATTATTAAAATTAAGTCTAAATAACTCTATATCATAAAGTTATCTCACCACCAAATGTAAGAGTTTGTTAGTCCTCTAGCAAAGCATAGAAAAGAAACCAACTTATGAAAAACAATTTAAATAATAAAAATAAAATAAATAAAGCAACTACTAGAGATAAAGTGCACCAACTCAATGATTCTCCATAAATTCCTCAAAAGTATGTCTATCAATCTTTAACTTAAGGAAAAATATAGACATAATTCATATTCATATTTCAATTCCAATGCAAGCACATTCTTGAATGGATTTTCGTGTGTGTGTTAAATTTTTTACCAAGAATATCACGACATTTGGATCTGTTTATGCTAGCATAAAATTCAAATTAGTACTAGAATTCCATAAGTCTAC
Organism: Theobroma umbraticum; assembly: GCF_002168275.2. Classification (NCBI taxonomy): domain Eukaryota; kingdom Viridiplantae; phylum Streptophyta; class Magnoliopsida; order Malvales; family Malvaceae; genus Theobroma; species Theobroma umbraticum. The sequence goes on along the minus strand of NW_018397256.1, from coordinate 934,166 downwards.
TTTTCATCTTTCTTTCCACTAATGTAAACTAATACGAAGCTAAGGATCAATAGGTTTTTATTAAGCTTGCAAAATATGGCTAGGGTCAAGGTAGGATAAAAGATATAATGTGGCTCAAATCACCCTAAGCACATAATTATTCTAAGACCTATATAGAGCTTTATTTTCATTTTTCACATACACCTTTTTTCTTCACTTTCGACTTTTCTTTTGTTTAACACTTCTTTTTTCTTTTCTCCATTTTTTCATCACAAGTTCACACCTTCAAACTTATTTCTTTGTATTGTAGGTAGTGGGGTAATTTTTAATAATTTTTGAATTTTTGAATTTTTCAACAACTTTACCTTTTCTACTATTTTTAACAACTAGCTCAATACACTTCCTACAATGATATACATGCTAGTAGTGAGGGTTGCAAAATTAAAAATTTTATTTTAAAAGGCTAGGCTTATTATTATGTAGTTAAATAAAGAAAAGGAAAATTAGGCTCAAAGGTGTATACTAGGGATAAAAATATCAGGGTGAGCTTGGAAGGCTTAAATGCTCAAAAGATAGCTTAAATTACGTCCTTAACTAAGTATTGCCTAAAATTTTACTTAGAGAGAGAATCAAGCAAATTTTAGAATTCATGACATAATCTAAATTTGATATCAGCATAAACTGTCTTTAAATATTCATAATAATTCAAAGCAAAAGATAAATTGTGAAAGTCACATCCTAACAATGATACTAAACAAAAGAATTTAGCATGAATCCAAATAAAAACCTTATTCACCAACAGCTAAAAATTCAATACAACTAAGTTCTCATCTTTGGGTATGGAAAATCATCAAAAACTTTGACACAATTCTACTCTAGATTCTTAAAAATTCAAGCAAGCATAAAAGAAAATTCAATTAATCCTAATTACTTAAATTCTAAATAAACATGCAAGTAAAATTAAATATAAAACTTCAACAAAATAATCACTAACAAAAATAAATAAATTCACCCTTCAAACTTATATTAAACATTGTACTCAATGTTAGAAAAAATAAAGGAAAGGTAAAAATACTCCCCTAATGGTTGAATGAATCTGGAGAAGCTTTAATCCTCATCCTCTTCTTCATTATCCTTTGCCTCATTATCACCCATAAAAGCATCCAGTGCTGATGGAAGAGTAGCCATGTCCATCCCTATAAAAGCACCATAAGTTCCAAAAATTTGGTCCATATGTTGATTACATTAGGTTAGTAAGCTATGCGTCACTTAAACTGGTGCTCAAGTTGCTAAACTAGGTGAACAAGTTGTTCAATCCTCTAAGTCATTGACAGTTGTTGTTGGGATCTTAATCGAGGGAGTTGAGGATGGTGTGTTGAAAAAGAACTATCCCTAGTAGAATGTTGAGGTTGTTTAAGGATGAGATTGATATCAATTGGGAGTTAAGGGTGTAACAACTCCTCATTGGCATCTTAATTTACACCAACCTTTATATGCATAGCTGTAATCAGAGAATGGAACCATAAGACATCACGTTTTGTTTTTGTAGTGTGCGTCATGGCTTTGTAAAATACATGGCCAATATCAATTGTGCGTCTTATCATAATGGAATGAATAAGGATGGCTCTGTCTTTTGTGACATTGTTGAGATGTGTGGTAGGAAGCAGTTTAAAGGCCACAAAGCGTAACCATACCTTGGAATTTGGTTTCATCACATTCCTCTTGAAGGAAATTGGTGCATTATTATAGATCCTCTATTGAGTACCCTTATCACAAAGTACCTGGATGATGTCATCCCAATCCTTAGGCTTAGCAAATTATTGACCATAGCTTTCATTTTCAAAATTAAGAGCTTCATAAAATTCATTAAAGGCATGGCTCGAGAATGTAACTAGCTTGTCTTGCACAAAAACAAAATCATTAGTAGTTTTAATACAGTTCTCATAAAATTCTCTTGCCAAATAGATAATCGTAGCTTCAGTGAAGCACAAACTTTTTGCCAATGTTGTTCATCGATCATTGGTTGAAGTTCAAGATGTGTGATTAGCCTTTGATCTAGACCTCACTTTAGGATTGCGATTTTATCTAAATTTTGGGCTAAGAGTGGTAGTAGGTTACCAATTTTCGACAACCCATTGATGGGGAGGCTACGACCTACCACTAGAGGCATCACAACATCCGTTTCCCAACATCGCAAGGTCGTGACCTGCGTTGTTAATTTGTTGCTAGGCCACGACTTACCTTTAAGGGTGCCCTAGCCTAGATAAATCTCTCTTTATCTTTTTAATGTGGGGCTGTAGCCTAGGGCTTAATGGGCTGCAATTCACGTGATAAGAAGTTTGAGAGGCCGCAGCCTCCTTTAATGGGAGCCATGACCTACCCCTAATTTTTTTTTAATTTTTTAACTTGTAAAATAAAAGAATAAGTAAGAATATGTGAGAGTAAGTGAGAATGCTTAGGTTGCTTTTCAAGAAGCACTTGATTGAAAGTCTTCGACTTGATTATCTTTGTCTCAAATTATGTCAATAAACGTGATTGAGGACCGTTGATGATCAAAATCACCACCCCAATAATGCTTTAATTGTTGCCTATTCACCTTGAACCTTGATTTATCATTAGCCACCTCCACTGTTCTATGAGGATATACTTTCGTAACAATGAAAGGTCCAAACCAATGAGACTTCAACTTGCAAGGAAATATTTTCAATTGAGAATTATATAGGAAAACATGTTGGCCAGGCTTAAAGCTTCTCCTTATGATTTTCTGATCATGCCATCTTTTGGATTCTTACATTCTCATCTGCTTGTTGACAAAATTCATCCATTTCATTAAGTTGCAACTAACGCTTATCTTTAACTGCTTGAAGATTGAAATTTAGCTTTTGAACTACCCAATATGCCTTGTGTTCGAGCTCAGCTGGAAGATGACAAGCTTTACCAAACACCAATCTATTAGGAGATATCCTAATTGGAGTTTTATATGCAGTTTTATAAGCCCACAAAACATCATCCAATTTTTTTGACTAATTTTTTCTAGAGGGATAAATAATCTTCTCCAAAATTATTTTGATTTCTCAATTTGAAACTTCCTCTTGGCCACTTGTTTAAGGATGATAAGTAATGACTATTTTTTGCTTGACCTCATATTTGGCAAAAAGTGCCTCAAACTTTTTGTTGCAAAAGTGAGACCATTCATCATTAATAATGGCTCTAGGTGTCCCAAAACATGTGAAAATGTTCATTTTCAAGAAATTATCACTACTTTAGAGTCATTCCTTGGTAATGCAATAGCTTCAACCTATTTAGAAACATAACCAATAGTAGCCAAGATGTATTCATTATTGAAGGATAGAATGAATGGACCTATAAAATCAATTTCCAACACATCAAAAATTTCAACTTCGAGGATGTTGTTGAGAGGCATCTCATGTCTTTTAAATATATTGTCCACTTTTTGGCATTTATTACATCTTTTATAAAAATTATGAGTATCTTTGAAAAGAGAAAGCTAGTAAAAACCTAATTGTAGAACCTTTACAACAGTTCATTTTCCTCCATAATGTCATCCATAATTAGATGAATGGCAGTGATGAAGAATATTTTCAAATTCTTCATCAGGAATGCATTTTCTAATGATTTGATCTCCACAATGCTTGTAAAGAAAAGGCTCATCCCTCGTGTAGTATTTAACATCATACAAGAACTTCTTTTGTTGGGAATTAAATCCAGGAGAGAAGAGTTTACTCATAAGATAGTTCACAAAATCAGCATACCTTGGCAAATTTTTTGTTTCTCTACACGAAACAATTGCTTATTAGGAAACGTCCCATTGATCACTATTGAACCCCTAGCTTGTTCCCATTCTTCGATCTAGATAAATAGTCTGTCACTTGATTTTATATATCTTTCTTATCTTTCAAGGAATTAAGGCCAAAGAAGGTAGGAAATGTAACCTTTGATGACAACTTAAAAGGTCACATTGAAGGTATTGGTGTCATTTGTAAAAATTCCTTCTCTCAAATTGAAAATGTTTTATTTGTAAACGGTCTTAAGTATAGCTTGTTAAGTGTTAGTCAACTTTGTGACAAGAGTTTTAAAGTCATATTTGAATCTTTGACTTGCCATGTTATTGATATTAAAACCAACAAAGCCCTTTTTGTCGATCATAGACAAGGTAATACATATGTAGTTTTCTTGGATGATTTATCTTCTAACAATGTATGTTTCAGGGCAAAAAAAATATGGATAGTTGGTTATGGCAAAGGAAACTAAGACATGCTAACATGAATACCATTCTAAAACTATTATCTCTAGACCTTGTAATAGGTCTCCCTAAACTAAACTTTGAAAATGATCAACTTTGCAATGCTTATGCTAAAGGCAAACATAGGAGAACTTTATTTAAATCCAAAAAGGATGTAATTAGCATTAGAGCTTTACAATTACTTCACAAAGATCATTTTAGACCAATTAGGACCATTAGCTTAGGTGGAAAGAATTATGGTTTAGTAAATATGGATGACTATACTAGGTTTTCTTGTGTTTTCTTTCTTGCTCACAAAGATAAAGCCTTAAAAATCTTCACTTCTTTTGGCAAAAGAGTTGAGAATGAGAAAGGGTAGAAAATAACAAATGTAAGGAGTGACCATTGTCACGACCTCTTCCCTAATAGTTACCAATGTCCGAAACTTACTAGTGAACCCGTCAAATCCCAAACAAGCCTTAGCTAAGATTTTGGATAATTTAATCAAAAATTCTAATGCATATATAAATCGACTAGTAATAACATTACTTTTGTTTACTTAAACGATTACAAGTAAAGTATAGCATCTAGTTACAACATCCTTGTGTGTCCCACTTCACACTTAACATCCAATACACAACCTTAGAGTTTTTAACAAAATACGTTTTTGATAGACTAATAATCATTATAAGTCTAACTATTTTACAGAACACGACCTCTATGCAACGGGGCAACTTAGAGTGGAAGTCTAACAGATGCCATTACCTATGTTGCAGTAAGTCTCGAGGTGCTGAGCAATGCATTTAAGCTTATTACCTATCTGTAAATAGAAGATAAGGGGGGTGAGTCTCACAGACTCAGTGATCATCAACTTCACGAGTAGGGTGCAGATGGGAAACAAGCCAAGGTAGAAGATTTGAATATATGAAAACATAAGAACATATAATCCATTTAAAAGCAAATGCGACATTTGTGCTGTATGTATAAAACCAAAGATTTTTATGCAAGAAGTCATTTAACCATCGTTGTCTCAAAACTAGTGTGAGTGAAAGATTTCTATCATCGAAATCATTTAATGTCCTTTACTTAAAATCGAACTACCATAAGCACGTACGCTTTCATGAAATCAAACATTATCAATATTTTTACACAAGCTCATAAATTATCTCATCCCCAAGGTATTAAACACAATGTCATTAATTCATAATCAATATTTAAAGCACTGAAAGCTTTTAATCAAATAAAGGAGTTGCGAAAAAACTAGTATTTCTTACCATGTGAAAAACTACATACTTGAAAACCCAAAGAGATATCACTCTCTAGTAGGTAATAGAAATAAAGAACATGTAGACCCGTTTCCATATAATAACATCCAGGAGCTTTGCTCCACCGGATCCCCATAGCCATGGCAGTCTCAACGATGTTGGTTGACATCGAAGAAATCAGGCGGTCGTAACCGTGTATATTACTTGTGGCCTAACCACATATATCAACTTATGGCCTTGCCACGTATATCACAGACCATGGCCTTAGCTGTGTCTAACAGGCTATTGGTAACCTAAAGGTTCTCTAGCTAGAGCTCACTTATGCGCAAGGGTGACTTAACTGAAGTGACTACCAACCTACTCTCAAATCTCCCGGTTTGATAAAACCATTTAAAAGCCAAATCGGGTTATCAAAAAATTATTTCAAATCATTTTCAAAATACCATCACAGTAACATGATAAAACCCCCTTTTTGTAAGACTTTACATTATAAACCTTTTGCATGAGGTTTAGATGTCAAATCAGCATGGTGAGTATGAAATTCATTCATGAATGCACATCACACAATCAATAAGGCACATTTTGATAGAAATTGCAGTAAAAAGCTTGTTTTTTGATTTTAAAATCCTTTACGTATATAACTTGTGCATATATATATATATATATATATATATATGATCAAGACAATTTCAAATACTTTGACGTTTACAAATTCCTAGGATATCTACCAGCTTATGCTGTCCACAAATTGCATTTAAAATAAATTGACACATCTATCCACTGTGAAGCAATATATATATATATATAGTATGGAAATTTGAAAATCGACACCCTCTACTCACCTTACAATAACGGGACGCTACATCGCTATTGATTCAAGTGTATGTCTAGCTAACTCTACTTACCAGTCATTCGTTACCTCGTCCTGCACGCCACTTTGACAAACTTTCTTCACTTGCACAACTTCCTAGCAACCATTCAAACTCAACACAATTAATTATACTCGATTACAAGCAGCACATCAAATCAACAAATCGTAAACCTTGTTTCATAATTTTCATCAACATTATTCACAAACATTTAACTCACAATCCGCATACTTTCAACCAACCTAATCCAACACAACACAATGTAATTACATTACATATTTACCTTTTGGTTTTAGCTTGAGTTCCACACATATAGCTCACAATTTCCTCACATCCATGGTCATCGTTGCTGCCACAAACATGAACAATTAGTACACATCTCATTTCTCTTGTTTACGTGTGATTTCAAGACCAAAATACTTACCCATTACTTATCTAGCTCAAAATCACCATGCATTACAAGATCCACCTGCATGCATGCATGCATCTAATGCATCTACCCATTGCTGCTAGAGCATTTTCACACAATTACCAACTCATTTCCTCAGGAAATTCATAACCAAAATCAAAGTTCTACTTACCTTCCTTAAGTTGGAACCACTAGGCCGAACCTTGTCTTTTTTTTTTCTTCTTTCTCCTGTTTTTCTTTCTCACTTTACTTCCAAGTCGATTCTGTCTCTTTTTGTTTCCAAGGGTGTGGGTTTTCTTGAGGCAAAGTCATTTTGCCATTCCTTGATGTGGGCAGATTCTCCGAAGTTCCCCACACTCAAATTTCCTTTCCTTTCTTCTCTCATGGGCAGATTGCCCATTTTGTCATTTTCCTTTTACTTTTATGTGGTTAAAATCACGAGATAAAAAGGCTTTTGAAACCTTTTCACCTACCACCATCATTGTCCATTCTTTTT
>NW_018397256.1:898881-926895 GCF_002168275.2 Theobroma umbraticum | reverse complement strand
CTTTTCTTTTCTCTTTACATGTCATGCCAATCAATTTTTCTCTTTGTTATTATCACCACCTCCCATTGGTGCCTTGTTCATGCAATGTTTCCTTTAATTTCATTTGCATTACATTTCACATGTATTTTATTGCATTTCATTTTCATTTCCTTTCAATGCCACCTTACCACCCAATAATATTTCATGCTATGATTACACCTTTTTCCTTTTCAAATCACATTACCATCCTTATGTTGTTTGCTATAGACTATCCTTCCCAAACCATGGTTTTCTCCCATTTAAATACTTTTTATTCTTTTTTCTCTTAGTCAACTATCACATGGTGGGGTCCCATATGTTTCTCACTAACTTCTTTCTTTTAGCATGCAATAATTTGCATATAATAGTAACTTTGACATGTATATCTCATATTCCTCATAATCTAACCTTCCTTGGTTAGTAAATGTCCATTTAATTAAAATTTCACATATGTCCTCAAACTTTTTTTTATTTACCATTTAACCCTCTAAATTTTTATCCTTTACAATTTATTCCTCCCAACATATTTTAAACTCCAATTTTCTTCTATCTACCTTCCTTTATATGTGTACAAACAAATATAAAATTTACACTTCACCAAAGTATCACCATAATATTTAAAAATATACTTACCCACGCTAGCTTTATTTAATAAAGGCACGCGGGTCCCACTAATGTCATTTTTCTTCTAAATTCTTTCTTACTTCTTCTTCCCCACTTAGATTAACTATATACTTCTTCTTCATGACTAATTTCGATAGTAGTTAAAATATTAATATTTTAATATTATTTTATTCTAAAATTTTTTACTTGTCTCCTCGAGACCCAAAATGTTACATTTGGTCTCTGTTCAGCTCCGATTCACCTTTTAACTTGCTAATTCATCCTCGATAAAAATATTATTATTTAATTATTATTTTCTCACGTGTGAAGTATTTTATTCCAAACTATTCCTTTCAACCTTCCTCACTTTTAAACACTCTAATTAACCTCAATTGGCATATGATAAGCTCTATTATCCACCATATCCAAGTACGGGGTGGTACAACCATGGAAAGAATTTGAGAACCTAGGTTTTGAGCAACTTTGTGATGAAAATGGATATAACCATAATTTCTCAACTTCTAAGACTCCATAACAAAATGGAGTAATGGAAAAAAAAATAAGACTCTAGAAAAGATGGTTAGAACCATGCTATATGAAAACAATTTATGTAGATACTTTTGGGTCGAGGCCATTAATACTTCATTTTATATTTTAAAAAGGGTAATGGTTAGACCAACATTGGAGAAAACTCCTTATGAACTTTACAATGGAAAGAAACCTAACATTTCTTACTTTCATCCATTTATTTGTAAATGCTATGTATTGAACAATGGAAAAGACAATCTTGGAAAATTTGATGCTAAAAGTGATGAAGGAATCTTTCCAGGACACTTTTTGACTATTAAGCTTATAGAGTGTTCAATAAGAGGATATTGATTGTTGAAGAATCTATTCATGTTTTATTTAATGATGCTAACGCTTCTCTTAGAGAGGAAAATTATGATGATGATGATGTAAGCATCCTTCAAAAACAAATTGAGGAGCTTGATCTCAATATTGAAGGATCCAAAGTGAATGAAGAACTAACACAAGAAGAAAAGCAACAAATTAAACAAATTGTTAAAGAAAGTGAGCCTAGTTATCCAATGATAAGTAAAGAGGTTGATGAGAACAAAATCATTGGTGATCCCAACCAAGAGGTAAGGACTAGAGGTAAAGTTCAAAATGTTTGTGAATATGTTGCTTTTATCTATTAAATTGAACCTAAGAACATTGACGAAGCTTTAAATGATGACTATTGGATACTAACTATGCAAGAAGAATTAAATTAATTTGAAAAATGCCAAGTATGGGAGTTAGTTCCTAGACTAAATGATTACTCAATTGTTGGCACTAAATGGGTTTTTAGGAATAAAATGGATGAAAATAGAGCCATAACTAGAAATAAAGCTAGGTTAGTTGCCAAAGGATATAGTCAAGAAGAAGGAATAGATTATGATGAAATTCGTGCCCTGGTAGCTAGACTCGAAGCCATTAGAATGCTTTTAGCTTTTGCATGCTATATGAATTTTAAATTGTATCAAATGGAAGTTAAGAGTGCTTTCTTTAATGGATTAATCAACGAAGAAGTGTATGTTGAATAACCTCTCAATTTTGAAAGCTTTACCTTTCCAAATCATGTTTTTAGATTAAAACAAATCCTTGTATGGTTTAAAGCAAGTTCCTAGAGCTTGGTATGAGACTTTATCAAAGTTTGTAATAAAAAATGAGTTTAATAAAGGAAAAATTGATAAAACTCTTTTCATTAAAAGCAAAGGCAAAGACATTTTAATCGTGCAAGTTTATATTGATGATATTATTTTTGGTGCTATTAATGAGCTTCTTGGTCAAGAGTTTGCTAAAACTATGCAAGGAGAATTTGAGATGAACATGATGGGTAATCTAAATTATTTTCTTGGATTGCAAATCAAATAAAGGGAAAATGGCACATTCATAAGTCAAGCCAAGTATACAAAAGACATGCTCACGAAGTTTACTATGGAAGGCACAAGAACATACCACACACCAATGAGGACCTTAACAATGCTTGATAAGATGAAAAAGGTATTCTCATTGTTCAAAAACTTTATAAATCTATGATTGGTTCTTTATTTTATCTTACTGTTAGTAAATCAGACTTAGTTTTAGTGTAAGCTTATGTGTTAGGTTTCAATCATCTCTTAGAGAGCCTTATTTAAATGTTGTTAAAAGAATCTTTAGGTACTTAAAAGACATAGCTAGTTTAAGAATATAGTATCCATGGAGATCCACTTTCGATCTCTATTCATATTCAAATGCGAACTTTGGTGGATGTATCTATTACATGCCAATTCTTAAGTAATATGTTGATCTTTTGGTTTTCAAAGAAAAAAATAATGTGGCTTAATCCACCACCAAACCTAAGAATGTGGCTGTCGGGAGTTGTGCTGAAGCAATAATTAGAAGTTTATGGACTAGTCATGGAAAGAATTTCCATCAAATGTGATAATGCTAGAGCCATAAATCTTACAAAAAATCCCATCCATCACTCTAGAGCAAAACACATAGAAACAAGGCATCATTTAATTGGAGATGATATTCAAAAGGGAGATATTGTTATTGAATATGAAGGTACAAAAGATCAATTGGCTGACATTTTCACGAAAGCACTTGATAAGGAAAAAATTTGCAAAATTAGAAGTGAATTAGGTCTTATGAATTCATCTTAGCTAAAAACAAGGTGTGGTGGAGTATGATAAATATTTGGTGGAGTATGATAAATATTTTTGCAACATGTTGAATGTATGAAGCACATATATTTTTAATTACTACTCACATAGTGTTTTAAGCATGTTTAGTGCTTTATGCATGTATAGTTTTACTTTAAGGATAGCTTTTTGGATAAAATTTTGCATGATAATTATTTCTTGTATGAGCATATAAAAACTAACATGTCTTTGAAATTAGTCTGCATCATTATAATTCACTTGCATCGATACATTCATTTGCATTCATGCAATGTCCATCTAATTCTTAAAATTTATGGAAAAGTTGTTGAGGTTCTTTCAAAACTTATGATTTAATGTCAAAAAATCCACTTGCCTTGGTTTTAGACACTATTTTAACTTATTTTCAAGTAAAATTTCACATTATTTTGATTGCACAAAGTGTTTAAACCGAATCACAAATTTTTCAAAGAAAAAATCAATATTTTCAAGGCTACAAAGGTTCATATATCGATACATTTCTCCATGTATTGGTACATTTAAGAACATGTAACGATAAATCAACAAATCTATCAACACAATCCGTTCAGTAGACAAAATTAAAATCCTATGATACATGTATCGATATATAGGCATATATATCAATCCATGCAAGAACATGTATTGATAGATCAACAAATTTAGTGATACATTTTGTCCAATAACAAAAAATAAAAACCCTATCACGAATGTATCAATACACGAGCACATGTATCGATACATTATGAGGTTTTAAGCCTCTGATAACTCATTTTCTCTCATCCTGTAACTTAGCTTCCTTCAAATTTTCTCAACTCCCAAAATTTTTAAGTGATTTTCTCTCAAATCAACACCAATTAAAACACTCCTTAGTATTCTCTTACTCAAAACATCATTTTTGCTTCCTTAAAAATAAAATTTTAGTTAAAATCATAAAACTTTTCCTTTTGAAAGCCTAGGTTTGAAATTCTTCAATTTGAAGAATTAAATAGTTTTTAGCCTATTTTTAACCCATTATTAACCTTTCTCCCTTATTTCAACTGATCTCTTTTCCTCAAAACTTCCTAAAATCATAAAACTCAAATGGCTTCCTAACCTAAATAGTCTAAGCACACTACTTCCCACCAATGGAACTTGGAATAGGGTGTTGCCTCCTCTTCCCAACCAAAGCCATTGGCTCCATGCCTTGGCAAGTAATCTTACAAGTAGAATTTCTCTCACCCTTCCCTAGAGCACAAATTCAAAAAAAAATTACTCCACACAAGACATCAAGTCGGGCAAGGTAATCGACTTTAACTCTCTCGAGCGCATTACTTTCGTATATTGGTTTCATTACTTGTCCATGAATTGTACTTATTACGCTAACTTAGTTAAGGTGTTATATTTTAATGCCACCATCAAATTCTAAGACTTCATTCTGTCAATGGTTTTTCCTCATGGTGCCATGGAAGTGATAAATCAAAAGACCAAAAAGACAATCAAAATGAATGGGAAAAGGTTGAACCATTATTGGGGCAATACTGTAGATCGTCAATGTTCCCCCATTGATCTTGCTGATCTAGAGTAAAGTGTTTGAAAGCAAAGCCTGACTAAAGACTATCAAGCAAGTACTTCTTGGGAGGCAACCCAAGTTTCTAAACCTTTCCTTATTTTCCTTATACATTTACAATAATTTTGGTTAAGTTTAGTTTAATTGATGTGTCATTTTCATTTGAATGTAGTTTTTAATTTTGCCTCTTTACTAATTTCAAATATGATAATTCTTAGTTTTGCTATTTTATTTTGTCTTTTAGGTTCTTCTCTTACTATTTGCTATTATTATGCTTTTGTAGCTAATCTTCTTTGTGTTTCATTTGTTTTGTAGATGAGAAAAGGAGTTTAGCAACAACCATGGTGTTGCAGCGCCATGCTTCCAGTGCTATGATGCCATAATGAGCTATCAAATTTCCTAAGGCAAGGCTATGGAGCCGTGGCGCTAGGCTTCCGAAGCTAAAATTCTAGAAAGGGCAACGCCAACCTTCCCACATTACCACGATTCAAAAAAAAAAGAGAAGAAAAGGGAGAAAAAGAAAAAGCAATAGCAATAGCAAGGGCACTACAACATTGAAACACTAAAAAAAAAAGAGTAAAAGGGTGTCGACCAGCCACCCCTTCTTATAAAAAACCCCTTTGTTCCCCCTTTCCTTCATTCAAAGCCTAACCCCAAAGATTTTAAATCCTCTCTCCTAAAACCCAAAAATCCTACACACCCATTTACAAAAGCTTTACAAATCATCAAAATCTTGCCACCAAATTCAAGATTTGAGGATTTTCATCAAGGCTTCTTCTTCAAATGTACTAATTTTGTAAGTAAGTATCATTTTGTGCAAGAAGTTGGAAATTGAAGAAAGTGATTATGTAGGAAAATTTGGTGAGTAATTCTTGTTGGGCTTTGATTATTTTCAATAGTAGTGGTGTAATTTTTTATATTTTGTGGAGTTTCTATGATGGACTTTAAGAGTTAGATGATTGTCAATCTGGGGTATTGCTAATTTGCTACACATTCCATGGTTTTTGTTGGTTATATGCTTATTGGTGATATTCTAAGTGTGGTTGAAGGAAATTTTGAGAGAGTTGTTGATTGTGATTTATTATGAAAATATTTGGTGGTTGTTGAGAGTTGTGAAGTTCTAGAATTGAATTGGAATTTTTGAATTAAACAATTAAGAGTACAATGGCACCAAAAAAAGCTAGAACAAGTTGTGGTGGATATGATAGAACCAAGTTTGTATCGGTTGAGGTGTTCACATGCCAGACTCAGTCCTTAATCCAAAAATCATCGATTCTAGAAATATTTTTGTAACACCCCTAATTTTTGAGGTAAAATAAGAATAATTTATGAAATATGTGGAGTCTTGAGGACTTTGATGATAGGATATGTATTCTTAGCATTTAAGAGTGTACATATTGAGATTTAGGCAAATTTGAGGAAATATGTGATAAATCCCATAATTTGAGATTTTGATCTAAGTTTGATGTTATGTTTGTGGATTTATGTGTATGGGATTAATTTAAGTGAATGACTTAAGGTGTAATATCAACTGAGAATAATATTGGAATGTTAAACTTGGAGTTTTGGAGTTTTTGGGAAGCTTAGAAATGCCTACAAGGGTGAAAGTATCGATACATACCCCAATGTATCAATACATTCATGGCAAGATGAACAACAAAGGCCCTAAGGAAGAATATTTAATCGATACATTTGAAGCAGAGAGCACCCAAGGAGAAAAGTATCAATACATTTCCCCAATGTATTGATACATTCATTTGAAATTAAGGCAAATGTATTGATACATCAGAGATGAGAGGTAAAAATAAAAAGAGATCTTGGGCCATTTCGCCCAACTATTTCTCTCCCTCTCCCTCTTTGAAAAGTCCTAAACCATAACCCTTCAAATTGAATCTCTGAGCTGTTTGAAGCTATTTGAAGATTGAAAAACCATTCTAGAGGTATGATTTAACATTTTTGTCAATTATTTTTCAATTTAATCGATTAATAACTTCGAATATGACTTTTCTCTAGATTTGGTATTTTTCCTTTCTGAACTTGGATTGCAAAATTTGGAGCTAAGACTCATGCAATCCTACTTCCAAGGGATGGGTTTAGCTCATTAATGAAGGATTTGAGCTTAAATAGTTGCATTGCTAAGATTTAGTTAATTGTGTGAAAAGCTGGCATTTTTTAAAAGCTAGGAATAATTAATCTTTTGATGTTCTGATATATTTGAAGGATGAAACGGAGTTAAATCAACTCATTGACAAACTAGATGACAATTGAAGGCTAAAGATTGAAGTTTGGTAGGGAGTGCCTCCTATTGTCATTGTAAGTGAGATTTAAGTTTAATGCATGTAATGCATAATGCACTATAAATGCGTTGCCATGGTATTAGAATAAAATATATATGCCTAAATAAATGAACCTAGGCTAGAGAATGATATATTTGTATATGTATGTATGTGAATTGTGTGTGATGATGGCATTGTGATGTAAGCCACATGGGTGGCCTATGCTGTGTGTGCTTAGATTGGGATGTCTAGAGGCTATATGAACCCTTAGGAGTAGATTACCCTTGGTGAATGATATGTTGAGATGATTTGATCGAATGATGTCTTGGGACTCAAAGGCTCTTAAAACTTAATTGAGTTTAAGACGATTAAAGCTAGACAAATGTGATTTGTGGGTTGAAGAAGAAAGATGTGAATGATAAAGGCATGATAGCCTTGTTTGTGGACTTGTGTTCCTTTTGAGGAATGAATTCTGAACCTTGATCTGATTTGTGGTTGAGTGGATTTTTTCCCTTTATGACTGTTTGTGTGCTTGTAAGGGTGATGGTAAGCAAGGACAGTGGCATTAATCCCGTCGGTGATTCCCACCTGCAGTGCTTTGATGCCATTCGTTAAGATTACTCTTATGATGCAGACGTCAAGAGTTTACTCCGATCGATGATTTATTCTCCGTTAGCTACTTCGATGCTATGTGTGATCTGTTCTCCGCTTGTTGCTTCAACACTCATGTGACCTATTTTTCTACCAATGACATTGCCTTGAACGTGATTTAATTCTCTACTTGTTGTCCACCATGCGTGATTTGACTGTGTCTAGGGGAATACCACTCATTGATTTGATTTGTATATCATGTGAAATATACATGGAAAAGCTTAGATAAATGTCATATGATTTTGATGTGATACTCCGATGAATAAAGTGTGCCGTAAAGAATGATTTGAATAATTTTGATCGGCCTCTAGGGTAAGCCCAACGATATGTGGGATGATCTTTGGAGACATTGAGGATGATGATATGTCCTCATATTGGAGATTTAGGGATAATGATATGCCTTGTATTTGGAGATGTTTGCTAGAACATCTAGTTGCGAGGAAGATGGATATATATTTATATATGTTTTTTATATAACCATATATAATTTTGTTTATCTGCACCACTCACTGAGTATTATAGTACTCACCTATTTGTATACCATGTGCAGATAAATAGGCCACAGAGCTTTATGGTAAAGGTCATCCAGTGATAGATTAATTTTGATATCCGATAGGTTCTTCATTTTGATCACTCCACTGAGTCAGTTAAAGCCTTTCGCTGTGGATAATGTGTGTAGGCACTGAGCATCATGTTATATAGTGTATTAAGGGATAATATGTATAAACTTGTTTGGATCACCAACATTTGGCCCTATTACTATTTGTATGGAAATTAAGCTATGGATATTGTATTTTATTCGAATTTATTATGAATATTTGATGATTGAATCTCTTGGCCTATGTATGTTTGAATATGAACTCTGAGACTTGAGTTTAATGGGCTTACCTGCTAGGCTTGTGCACTGGTCATGGCCCCATGATTTGAGTTGTGACAATTTTTATCTATCCATTGTCTGCTATGAAAATATAATAAGTAGTATTGAAGCGAGGCATTAGGAGAAGGTTTGTGCTTAGCATGAAGCAGCAATGCTTGTCAAGCAAGAATTTTACGCGGATGTGTTCGAGCATGAAAATGGAGTCACATTTTATAAATGTAAGTAAGTACTTTTTGACAACCACATAGTTAATCAATTTTTCAATATACCGAAGATTGGAGAGGATGAGCATTCTAGCTATGTTGAGGGCAATGTGGATCTTGATGAAGTGATCACAATACTTTGTGAACCTAGTACACAGTGGAAGATATCGAAAGGAGTCCCATTCTCTTTCAAGGATAATGCCATAAATAAGTTCTTCAAGGTCTAGTATCACTTCCTTTCAACCAGGATGCTCTAAGTAAAACACCTAAGTGATGTCACAAAGGATAGAGAGGTCTCACTTTATGCCATGGTTAAGGTTATATCTATCAATGTTGGAAAATTGATTTTCGAGAACATTATCCGTATTGCTAGTTCAGTCAAAGATGGCATCTGGTATCTATCACTTATTACAGTTCTATGTAAGCAAGTAGGAGTGCAATGGTCTAGCGAAGAAGAATTTCTCTATTCGAAGGTACCACTGGACTCCAGCATTGTCAATAGATTATATGAGTACTCAACTGCTAGTGAGAGCTCATCCTTTGCACCAAAACCTCCACCACATGCAGCAACCTTAACAATACCTTAAAGATTGAAATGTCTATAGTGTAGAGTAGTGTACCATGGCGAGTGTATGAAGGCAATGGAACAAATGTTGCAAGCTTGTGCACTATACATGGGTATCAACATGACTACGTTCCCATCGCTACCAACAGTGCCATGATAGATGAGGAGCAGGGGGAGGAAAAAAGTGACTCATTTTGAATGGGAGTTCTCTTTTCTTAACTTTTTTTAACATTGGGGACAATGTTAGAATTCAGTTTGGGGGGACTTTTAGTTTTTAAGCTTTATTTTCTTCTTGTTGCATTGATGTTTTTAGACTTTTAGTTTATTCAAGTTGTTCGTCATTTAAGTTTTTGCATGTTTTAATGATTCTAAACTAGAATGAGTAGCACCAATTTTATTTGATTCACCTGTCCAATGATGAAAACTTAGTTATCTTGTTTTCTTTTTCTCTTAGTAGATGTAAATATTGTTTAAGTATGAACTCCCATGATAAGCACCATTGTAAGATGAAATTTTCCATAATTTGAACACTATATCTCTTACATTGAATTGTTGTGTACATTTAGAGAAGATTTATGTGAATGAAAATTTTCAAATAATGGCTGAGTTTTAGAATTTGTTTGAGTTTCTCTCAAGGCGAAATCCTAAGTTAAACTTAGATAAAGAAATGTCTTATGCCATCTATGGACCGTTTGAGCCTTTGGAGCCACCTTTCTTTATATTTATCCCTAGAATACTCTTTTGAGCCTAATGTAACCTTTTCTTTATTTAAATACATCATTATTAGGCTAAACCCTTTTATAAAATGTTTAAATTTTTTTCACCTCTCATTCCTAAGTGCATAAGTCAATTTAGGAAGTCTAATGAGCTAAAAAAATAGTGAAGATGATAAATAATTAAAAGTTCAACATCTTTGTATTCATCTCACTACTCAGTAAAAGAAATAAGTTTAGGGGTATGAAAAAGGGAAGAAAAAAAAGAAAAAGAATGAAAAGTTAAACAAAAGAAAGGTTGATGTAAAAATAGTATACTCGACAAAAGAGAATAAAGCTCTATATAGGTCCTAGATTGACTATGTGCTTAGGGTAAATTGAGCCTCTTAATTCCCCATATCGTACCTTTGCCCCAGCCATACGTTACAAGTCGAATAAAGTCCTAAGGATCTTTAATTAAGTATGAGTCTACATTAGTGGAGAGAGAAACGAAAAGCAAATGTATGAAACTCTAAACTAATTTGAATTTTGCATGAGCATAAATTTATTTGGCTTGCATAATGGTTCAATTTAAAAGATTGCACACATACATGAGAATTCATTCGAGAATGGGCTTGCATGTGAGTGGAAATACGAACTTGAATAATATTTATGTTTTGCTTTGAGTTGAGAGAAAATGAAATGACTTGTGAGGAATATAAAGGTGATCATTACTTTGATGCAACCTAATCCTAGTTAGATGTTTTCTTTATTTAGGTTATTTCCTTTTTGTTTTAAATTTTGCTCAAGGACTAGCAAAAAATTAAGTTTAGGGGTGTGATAACTTTATCACATGGAGTTATCTTGCAATATTTTAGGTGCTAAAATGACTAACTTATCGAGTTTTTAGGTGTAGCTTAGATTGTTTAGTTACTTTTTTTTAATGCAATGAAAGTATATCATGCTAATTAAATTTCAGTTATTTCAATCCAATTATGTGTTGAAATGTTTAATCTTAATTGCTATTGATTTAACCCCATATTGTGAAGGTTTATGAATGAAAAAGGGCTGAAGTTGAAAAAAATCGCACAATGGTAGATCGGTGTAGAGGTATGTTGACTAGGCTAGATTCTTACGAGCATAACTAAAGTTATTGATACTCAATTGTTGTGAATATTTAGATCACCGGAGAGCTAAGTTAAAGACCTACAACTTTTGTCTTGATCTTTTCAACTAGTTCCAATGAGAACATGGTCACAATCATATGAGAAATGATTGAATTGTAGTAAGGGAAAGCATTGAAACTGAAGGGGTAGGAAACAAAACAAAAGCAAAGGTGATGCAACGCCAGGCTCCTAGCACTATAGGACTACCCACATTAGTCGGTAAACCCCCCTAAAACAGAAGCAAAGGCATTGTAACTTCAAGCTCTCAGCACTACAGCATAGTCTAACATAAGGCTACAAGATAAAAGCAAAGGTGTCGCGGCACCATGCACCTAGCGCCACGGTGCTATCCGCAAGAAACCTCTCAAAGTGAAAGCCACAATGCCATGGTGCCAACCCTCAAGCACTGTGACATTGACATTAAATGAGGCAAAATATGGACCTTTCGATCTTTCAAATCAAAGGGCCACTGAGAGAGGTATAAAAAAGGGTTTTTTTAAGGTAAAAAGGGGGCCTGAAGGGAGTTTTTGCAACAACTTTCAAAGAGGAAAAAGAGGCAACTTTCTACAAAGAGGAAAGAAAGGATTCAAGGAATTCTTGGGGGCTTCAATCATCTACATCATCTCATTTTTCTCTCACTAGTTTAATCTTTCTCTCTCTACTTTTATTGTAGAAATGAATTTTTTCTAGAAATATTGGATTTTGTATTAAATATGTTGGACTAAATTTCTACTCCTAAGATTGTTGATAATCTCTACTTGTAGTTTAGATATTTTAACTTTCCTTTACTTAATATTAATGGGTATTGTGTTGTTTATTTCAAATCTATGCTTATTGCTTATAATTGCTGATCAACAATTAGATTGAGTTGGGTCTCTAAGTGCAACTTGACACAAGGAACTTAGAATAAACCAAGGATTTGAATAGCATGTGTTTACGTCACTTAGAACTTAGGTGATTTGATGAGTATTTAGGATAAAAATATACCTAAATACAATGTGCAGCAAAGATTAAGATATAACTTTAGTGAACCTACTTAATTAATTTACATAAACATATGGACAATTATTTAAAATAGGTATATTAACAATATCTTGACAGAGAATAGTAGATAAATTTGGACCCTAAGCTAGCAACCGACCCATTGATATAAGTATAAGGAGGGAAATTAAATCCAAATGAAAAGTAGAGTAATTCCACCAATCCTAGGTTTTATTCTACTGAACTGTAATCAATTCTTAGCATTAATTCATTAGTTTAGTTTTGTTATTTTAATTTCAGTTTTAATTAATTGCAGAATTAGATTTACTTGTATAAGATTAGGGTGCCAAATTTTAGTAATTAGTAGCAATTTAGATACAATTCCCTATAGAGACGATAGCTCGCTCATTACCATATTACTTGTATGACATGTTCACTTGCGTGTGTGTAGAACCAACAACAAGTTTTGTTAATATCATGTACTTCATCCAATAGACTTATAATCATAATCATATTGATGACAGAAAAACTTTATCATTTGGAATGAATGATATGATTGCATTATTGGATCTAAGCCTTGACCAATCCGATTGGCTACAACGCTTATTCTAGCATAACGCTCATCAAAAGTTACATCTGTTGTCAAATTATCCACACAAGTGCATATATCGTTAAACAAGCAATATAGTAAAATATAGAATGTCGATCCTGTAGAGAATGGAATTAATTCCTACTGCTAACTACTAAAATTAGCATATCTTAACCTTATTTAAGTAATTGAATTTAATTATTAAAAAGTAAAATCCAGTCTAAAACTAAAAACTAATCAAAAAATTTGTCTGAGAATTCAATCAACTACCAGACCTAGGTTTATGATATCCCTCAATAATTCATTTAAATATTGTCTTTCTCTCTTAACTTATTTCAATGGATTAAGTTACGAACCTAGGGTCTCAAATTATTTACAATTCTTTCTCAAGTTTCTCATAAAAATATCTCTCATAATTAACTTATTATATCTCTACGTAAATTAAATTGAAGAAAGATTCATTAAGTTCATGTTCTAATCTTGACTACACATGACACCTACGCATATTTCTATCCTACACGTAAACGAAATCACCTAATCAACTAAGTGCATTTGAACATATGAAATTTTATTCAATGTCTATACTAAACTTCCTTCACCAAGGTTTATTCTAGGTTTCTAGATCTATCTAATTGGTGGCCAATCAATTAGAAGTATTAAGAACAGAACAAGAATAAACAACTTAAATCTATCAAACATAAGCATAAGAGAGATAAATAATTTAAACTACATATTGAGTTCAATCATAATCCTAGATAACTAATTTAGTTCCTCATAATTGTAGAATACTCTAATAATTTGGTGATTGTTGGTTTGCAGTTATTCTTTGAATTATTTGCTTCCCTTCTTGCTTCAATGCCTCTTTTTCTTTAGAAAGCACATGCTTAGTTGATGTTTAATTATTGCCTAATTGATGCTTTAAAAGTGCTCTTCAAAGGTGTTTAAATAGGGCTCAAGGCTATAGCAACTTAAAAGTCTAAAAGCACAAGGAATTTTCTCACTTTTTGGACTTAAATTTTGATTCCTTTAGCTATTCTCATCAGGGGCTGGAACCATGGGCTTTAGGGGCCACAGCCTCGAAGACCTCTCTTGATTTTCCATGTTCTGCTGCACTATTCTGATTTTCATATGATTTTTGGCCCCCTTCCAAGCTAAATTGAGTGAAGTGGTAAACATGAAAATTGTAGCTTTACCTCTTATCTTTTCAATGATCCAAGAATAACATCATTTAGAGTTTTGTAGTGGACAATATGCTTAAAATACCAAACATGTGCAATGAAGGTCTACACCTAGAATGCAATCTCCTATTTCCATTAAAAGTCTTCATTTACACCTACAAAAGCACAATTTAATCAATAGTAGCTATCTTAGGCACATATTCATTGATTTAAATATAAAACTAACTAAAATTAGATTGACTCAACATAATTAACTAAAATTAATCAAAATTAAATAAAACCTAACTAATTCCCATGCAATACTATAAGAACTAAACCAAATTACTATCAAAATTAAGTCTAAATAACTCTATATCATAGAGTTATCAAAATTTCTACTAGCAGTGATTCTATCAGTTTTAAGAAAAGAAATACGATAAGCCTTGGATTGACTACTGTACCATATGAAGACACCTCAGATAGCCTTTTGTTGGAGCTTGTCACGTTAGACTTCAGGTACATGCAAATAGCATAAGCATCCAAATATTCTAAGGTGGTCAACAGATGGCTTATAGTGATACTAAGCTTTAAATGGTGTCTTGTTCATTAAAGCATGAGTGGGAAGCAAATTAAGCAAATATACTGATGTATTAGTAACCTCTGCCAAAAATTTCTTAGGCAAATTGGTTTCAAACAACAAACACCTGAACATCTCAATAACGGTTTTGTTCTTTCTTTCATTTACACCGTTTTGTTGAGGTGTGTATAGTGCAATTAATTGATTATGGATGCCAGTATTCTTCAAATAATTAATGAACTCAATTGAACCATAATCACCTCCATTGTCTGACTGTAGAGTCTTTATTTTCCAACCTGTTTTGAGTTTGATTTTCACCTTGAATTGCAGAAAGAGTTCAAAGACTCTAAACTTAGACTTGAGAAAATATATGTAGCAAAACCTGCTCATATCATTAATAAAAATCAAGTAGAATCTATTGCCAAACAAAAATCTAACACTAATGGGGCCTACAATGTTTAATTGAATTAATTCAAGCTTCTTTTTAGCTCTGTGCATGGATGCAAATGGTAAAGGCTTCTTGGACATCTTCCCAAGTTGTAAAAGCACTGCAAACTTGACCTCTTTCAAATAACACTGGTAAATTTTCAAGCAAATCATTAGAACTTACACACTTGAAGGATGAATAATTATAGTGTCCCAATCTTTTAGGCCATTGATTAGTGTCAGTTTCACAAGATTGAGTGGTCTGCATGCAACTTTCCTTCCATTCTAGTGAGAAACTTCTATTTTTCATTAGAACTGTCATGAGATAATTTCCACTTGGGTCATATAAGGAACATGCCATGTCTTTGAATAGCAAAACATAAAAATGCTCCACCATTTGTCCAACACTTAGAAGATCCTAAGTTATAGAAGAAACCAATAAAACTTCTAAAATATACCTAGAATCTAAGAATGAGTGCACTCAAATGGTACCTTTTCCAAATACGTCAAGGTACAGACCATTGTCTACTTTCACTCTCAACTTGTAGTCTTTATTTAAATTGATAAACACATCATTTGAAGGGGTCATGTAGTTAGAACAATCACTATCAATAAGCCAATCATGATTATCAATATTATAATGTGAGCTAGTCACAGCCATGAACAAGGTCTCTTCCTCAACCTCGACTCTTTCTATAGGTTGTGGAGTTTTATCAAATGGTATAGACTTAGTTTTGCAAACTTTGTCTATATGACCAACTCCATTGCATAACCTACACTTAGCGTCAAATCAAAACTAGCAATATTCTTTCAAGTGATTACTTTTCTTACAAAAAGAGCACAATTTAAACTTACCTTTTTTACAAAAAGATTGACTTGCATTGGAGAACTTTCTGTCTTTCTCTTTTAGATTCTTTTTAACTCCATTATCCTGACCATCTTTGCCTTTGAACCTAGAAACCATGGCAAGTTCAGTCCCTAGATTCAATCTAGTAGGATCTACTTTGCTCTGCAGCTTGGGGAGCACTCACTATTTTAGTGATAGTGAAGTCAGACACATCTTTCGATTGTTCCAAAAGAGTAATGGTAGCTTCAAACTTTTCTGGAATGCTGATTAGATTCTTCTTTACAACACGTACTTCAGATAAATCTTCACCTAGTCAATGTACTCCTTAAGAGATTGAGTCTCCTTCATTCTTATGAGAGCAAATTCCCTTCTGAGATTAAAGGTCTGCATTTGTTTTGTTCTAGTAGTGCCAAGAAACTCCTTTTGAAGTTTGTTCCAAGCTTTTATTGTCTCATGACCCATGATTGTGTTCAATATTGTCCGTCACATAGCTAAGTGAAAAAATGGCAAAGCTCTATAGTGTTTGGCAATGTCTTCTTAGTATTGTTTCACTTGTGCTTATGTTGCACTGTCCCTTAATGGTGGCACCTCATTTTCTTTTTCAACCACATTCTAGAGGTTGTAACCTTTCAAATAGGCCTTCATCTTGATAGCTCATATTGAGTGGGTGGTGCCATCAGACAATGGTGGTCGTTGATGTGTAATAGTAGGAGTTGTCATTTCTATAAGGAAGGTTGTGAAAGTATTTCTAATTAGGTGATTTTATGAGATTGGTGGCTTCATTATAAGGTCCTTCAAGGCTCGAATATGAGCTTTGATACCATGTTATGACTGAGCTTAAGAACAAGGTTACTAGGTTGTAATCATACTTCATTAAGCATAAACAGTAGCTTAAATACACATAAAGTGTGCATCACACTTGTAATGATATGCAAAACAAGTGTTAAAGTCTTGTAATTACAGGCAAGCATACAAGTACAACCTCAAGGAAAAGCAAGAAGCTTAGTCATATAAAACCAGTACAACAAAGCAAAATATGTTATGGTGCTTCCATTTGTTGGTTCAAACGCAAACATTAACTTCCAACATGCACCCCTTTCACACCGTATACAAAACCAATCCAACAAGACACAAAACCATACTCTAATAAGTCCAAAATTGAAACATTTCTGTTTCCAACAGACACCTAAGTTTCAAAGGAACAATTTCTAGATGAACCACTAGCTAGGAAAGCCAAGGCCATGAATGAATTATCTTACTCAATTTACTTTTAATCAAAATGAAATAACATAAAATAGAAAAATATTAAATCAATGTTTACTTTACTTCTTAATAGAAGCAACAGCAATAGCAACAACTCAACAAATTGACAAACTAGGAGGAACCTTTATGGTAAAGGAAACATGTAATTTTTACCATAGTTGGGGCATATTTTTTGTAGGTCTATGGTGTATTTATTCTTATGGTAAATGTTCTTGGATGATTATACAGAGTATACATATTGATTGTTACAGTAAGATAAACTATTGCTCTTTTTTTTTTGTACCTTAGTATGGATACTTGATTATCTACGTGTCTTGAGCAGGCAGTTGGAATGATTTTTAGTACAAGATCTGTCCAACTGTAGTTAAGTTTGTGATGGGGAAAGCAATTAACTTTGATGAATCTTATCTTAGAAGAAACATGTAGTTTACACCTTTCGTGGGACATGTTTTTTTTAACTCCGTTGTATATTTTTATTCTATTGTCATCGTCCAGAGCACTCTTGCTTTCAAACGATATTTGCCACTTTTTCTTTGGTTTGTTGATCTTCTTTCTTAGACTCTCACTTTTTTCTAGCTGCGTTTTCTTACTCTTTTGGCAAAAAACCTGTCCAATTATACTTAGTGTTATAGTATCTAAGGAATGTTCAGTAATAACTCTTAATACCATATCACGCTCTAATAAATTATATTTCATAATACACACAAATTCTATTTATTTATTTTCAATCTTCAATAATTCCCTAAAATTCTAATAACTAGCAGCAAAACGCGGACAATGGTCTAATATATAATAAAAGTAAGAATCAAGTCATAAATCTGTTATTGAATCAAAATTATTACCATATGACTATCATACCATCTGTATTGCTTAAGTATCTAATGTTATCATGAAATGTTTAATTTAATCCCTTTATTCTAATTTTTGTCAATTGAATTTTGCACTCTAAAAACTACGACAAATCAAGCCCAATTGTTAACCCTATGAAATTGGACTGTTATTTAGGCTGACTTGGTGCTTACACAGAATGGCGTATCAAATACATGGTTGACATGGAAATTTTAAAAAAAATTAAAAAAATCAATGATAGTGGCATTCTTTGCTTTGTGTCACCAGCACCTGAGACCAAATCCCTCCCAAAAATCCCTAATTTTCCCTTTTCTTTTCCTTAACTCGGAATAACCTTAATCCCAAATAAATCTAAAAGGAAAAATATGCAAAGCAGTTAGGTAAAGTGCACAAGGCAACTTCATCTTGATTTACCTTTGACCAACTTCTTATGATCTTTAAATACACTGTTCATGGGCCTCGCCCAACTCGAGTTGGGTTCTGAACAAGTTTTTGAAGCCCAAATTGGCTTAGCTCCGAAGCAAGAAATTATTATATTATATTTATAAAAAATATTTTTGTTTTATTTTAATGTTAAAATATATGTTTAAATATTAAAATATTAACAAAAATATTTTTTAATATTTTAATACTAAACTTAATTTGAATTAGTGGGGTCAAAGCTTGTTTCAAGCATTTGCGGTGTCAAATGGGTTTGACCTAACCGGGCATTAATTTGTTCTGAATTATGGTTTCAAAATGGCCTACTTTATTTTCTACTTTAATTAGATAAATGGGTAATTTGCAACTTTCTAAAAAAAAGTGATTCCAAATGTAGTTTGAAATGTTTTTTTGTTTTTTTTCCCTAATTTTATGAAAAATTGGAAAAACAAGGAGTTTATGAATTTAGTTGTTATCTTTTTTTTCTTAAAAAAAAAAGGTTACAATTTATCTTTATATTTCATTAATCATTTCTAATGTTAAAAATAGGGATGATGTCATTGTCATGTGACAACTGATGTGGCATTAGAATTTGCTAGCTAGGAATTGAGTTTTTCCTCTTTACCTAGCCCACATGAAAGAAATAATAATTTTAAAGATTTGAAACAAATTTTAAAAAATAATGTTTTATCTTTTCTAATTTGATAGAACAATTAGTTTGTGCCTAAACAAACTAAATCATGTGATTTAGGGTTTTTAACAAAATTTACTAGATGGGATTCTTTTCCCAAATCAAATTAAAAAATCATTTTCTATCAAATCATCAACTACTCTAGTTTCCATCGTAATCAAATTTATCAATTCTCTTTGTTCTTTTTTGTTATTGGTTCCAAATACCATGGACATCAAGTGCAAATACGATTGTTTTCTTTTGTTCGCTTTTTTTTATATGCTAGTAGTAGAATATCATTTTTATTCTATTCTTGTTTAGAACTAGAAAGACAAAGAAAAGGAGATTGTTTATTGTACTCTTTTCCTTTGGAATCTAAATTGTATTGTATTTGAATTGAATGAATAGATTCGAGTGGTGAAGAAAGAAAAAAAGAAAATCAATTTGGAATTTTCACAATTCATCAAAAAAAAGTATGTTCAAAGGCAAAGAAGAGAAAGAAAATGGAGAGAAGCACATGGAATGTTGACCCTCATAGTATTCCACAAATAATGAGCAACGACCAACCATGTTATATTTTTTCTAGAAATAATGTATAATAATCCTTAACAAGGAACATCGTAATAGAAATTCTGGCCACACTCTAGTTCCTTTAATTAAAATAGTCCTTAGAACTTGTCATTCCTTTTCTTAAGAATCCCATAATAATTAGATAGTCATCTTTCCCATTATTTGAATTCTTTGAGGAATGGATTTCTTCCTTCCATTTACTCTTTATCCTAACTGCAGTAGGTTTACTTTTGAGATTTTTCTTGTAAGGCTTAAATTGATTTTTTTTTTATCTCTCTAAAGTGCTCATTACTAGTAATTTTTGCACGAGCAACTTCTACCAATGAAATGATGGAATCTATTTGAATCTCACAAGATAATTGGCCTTGCAATAATTTTATACACAAATTTCATGAAACAAAGAGTAATCACCATAAATATGAATTGGATTATGATGGAAATTGGTGTAGCTAATGATTTGATTGAAAATGATTTTTTTTTCTTTTTGATTTAGGAAGAGAATCACATCAAGTTTTGTTAAAAACCTTGAATTGAGAGATTTAGTTTTTTTTCTCAAATCCATAATTTAATTATTTTTTGAGACATGGCTAGGTAAAATGGAAAAACTCAAATCCTAGTCAATAAATTTTAATGTCACGTCTTTTATCACGTGGCAATAATATCATGAAAATAACTTGTTAACATGCCAGATGGTAGATGACGTGACATCAAAGTGCCAACATTACTGTTGACAAATGAAAGTGAGATGGGCCTATTTGACTTCAAATAAAAATTTAAGAGCTTAATTGAATACAATAAAAGAATTGAGGCTTAATTAACTTGTTTTGATATAGTTCAAGACCTTATTTGGGTATTTAGCCAAAATGTAATAGAATAATATGCAAAAGACTTTGGTAAAATTTTTAAGTGAATTTTGTCAATATTTTTATTAAAATGATTTTAAATAATTAAACTTGAAATGGAAATGTTTACATTAATATATCTCATTGAATAAATAATTTTAATATATAATTGTAAATAAAATCTTTGTGTTTATAGCAAGTATAATATTTTATTTATAAGTATTGAAATAAGTTCAGTTGTCTTGTTTTTCAAACTTTTGATAAGTAAATATATTCAAATTTGGAATAAGTTACAAAGTATGTAATGATGTATGATATAGAATTTTTGCAATTTTAGAAATCTTTATACCTAATAATTGAATTTCAAGTACTTGTTCTTAAAACTTGGTCATTAGTTATAAGATTTTAATACAAAAATATCAAATTTTTGTACTGCATTTTTTTTACCAACATTTAGAGAAAGCCAGTTTAACATTGTATGCCTTTCTTTACTATTATTTGTTACTATATTTGTAAATATAGAAGTTTGGATTAAGTTGTGGAATGATATTCATAAAAACAACAAACATTCATAAAATGTAATAATAACGTTTGTTACATTTTCTTGTTTCATGATATCCTTATGCAAATTTTCTAATTTATCAATAACTATTTTATTTTTATTTTAACAAAAGTATTCAGATTAAAGTTATGTCATTCTTGAAATTTACGTTACATTTTGTTTTTGGAAAAGCTATGGTATATCTATCTTCAATCATCATGATCACTATTAATATGGTTATTATTTTATTAATTATTTGATCTTTAAGGAAATTATTAAAATTTTGATCATATGTTTTATCTCTTTTATGTGGACAGAGCTTAACGTGTATCATACCAACTTTTTAGATGTTGATATACTTTATGCAAGTTGTGAGAATAGTTGTTCTACTTGTATTTTCTAGTTTCAATTGTATGTTTTTCATTTTAACTCATGTCTTCTCATCTTTAGCTATTTTTTATCTCTTTCTTGTTTGTATAATTACTTATCCCTCCTCATCCTATTTTTACATCTCATTTATATGTTCATACTTTAAATAATTTGTTGTCTATTGTACTTTAATAGGATTTTTGTGTTTGCGATTAAATATGCTGAGGAATTTGTGATAAGTGATAAAGTTGGTTTTGTTAGTTAAAAAAAAAAATTTATGCTGTCACCTTCAAATAGTATCATAGTCCACAAACAACTAAAATAATGGTATATATTAATATAAACAAATGAAACATTTGCTAATTCATAAGCTTATTTTTAGTTTTGGTTTATTAGTTTTCTTTTTCTAATTACCTTTTGGTTAACGTAGTCTGTCATTACTTTTTCAACTAATAATTTTGAAAAATACACAAATGTTGTGTTCATTATCAAAGTCATTCTTGTAGGAGGTTCCCAGCATAAATTTTCATAGCTCATTTGAAAAAGCTATAACAAAATATTAATGTCTTTTCTCCAAAGATCTCAATAGAGGATAATGCAGGTCTTTCTACACACAAATTTTACAAGTGAAATAAAAAATACATTATTAATCTATTTATCTAAAATACTCAAAAGCAAAAACACAAGAAAAAAAATATTACTAACTATATCTACTTACACTTTATATATTAAGTTCAATTTCTTATAAAAGGAATTTTGTAAAGCTAAGGTGCTATTAGTTCCAATAATCTCTTCCAATGTTATTGTTAAAGCTTGAGCTTGCATTGTAGTCATTAATGAATCTAATTATTAGCTTCTCCATCATTAATGATAATGATATTTCATATCATTTCGTCTGCTAATCTTCATTTATCAATCAAAATCGTTGCCTCTACCAAGTTTTTATTAATAACAATAAATAGATAAAATCTTATATTAAAACAAAATTTAAAACAATAAACGCAATACAAAAATTTAATAAATTTAATGATATTACTTACAACACAATTCTTCTACAAGTTTAAAAAATTACTTGGCAATCCTAACTTTAATGATATTCATGCATAGTATATTCAATCATTTCAACCTTCAATGCTGTTTTATAGTCTCACATAATAGCATTTTTTTTTGAAAGAATTCCCTTTTCTTTCACAAAGTTACAATTTTTTTACAAGTTGAAATTTTATTTATCTTGAGAGGCATCGTCCTCTAAATCAGTAGGTATGCAAGTCTAAATATCTTTCGATTCTAAGACCTAATGAAATTGTTATTATCAATTATTTTAATTTTCATATAAAATACTTAGCATATTAAATGTTGGTCAATTTTAAACTATATTTTTTCTTTATCATTTTTTTATATATGTTCATCTTTTATAATGTTTATTGAAAAATATTTATTTGTAAATTCAAGAAAGTTTAGATTAATTTGCAAATGTTATTTGCAACAGTTGAGATGGATAAGAATGTAATATTGATTTTACTTAATTTTCTTTTTACTTTACAACATTTAGTGAATTTTGTACAAATTTTATGCAAATTTTGTATGACTTTTGTGTGACTTTTGTGTAAATTTTGTGCAAATTTTGATAGGTTTAAACCTTTAGCTCTTTCTTTTGAATTGTTATTTTCTTTATTTGATTTAATGTGGTACATAAAGTGATTAATTCTTTTATAATTACTTATATAGTAGAACATGTGTTACAAGCAATTTTTATAATATAAAAAGTAATAAAAATGTACCAAATATTTTGTTGGTATAAGATCAAAGAGCCAATTGGTTTTATGCTTGTAAAACACTACATTAATTAGTTATATTTCATGTTAAATACATTATGGGTATTTTATATAATGTACGAGGTATTCCTTTATCCATGAGTTTATTTATAAAAGAGTTATGAGAGATTTATGTAAATAAAGTTCTTGAAACATAACAGCCTTGCAAAGAAATTATAAAGGTTATAATTATGAGATTTTTAGGTATCAAAACCTTATTCCTAAATATGTTTCTAATCATTGTATTATTAAGAATAAGGACATTGACAATACTCAAAGACTGGTACATGTTGAGCCTCTTTACTTTAGAAATAAGCAACCAATCTCATACGTTAAAGTATGTAAAATGCTTGGAGATAGGATGTGGGTGCTTGCTAAGAAACAAGTTTACTGAACATGACTTGATATGAGAGTTTCATTTGGTATTTCACTCAAGTGTCTATGGAAATACTCTCATGTGTTAGTAATGTAAGTAATCCTTAGACTTATGATACCAAGTTATTTTGTATATGAATTGTCATACTTTGATTTTACCTTTATAGGTTTAGAAGCGATCAGATGCCGAAATAGAGTGCTTTTGAGTATGGCATAAAGCATGTAAAGATGAATGAGTAGTTTAGAGAGGAGTCATCACTCCGAATGATTTAAAAGGGGTATATCTCATGTGCTTCTAGCTTATATTAACTAAAAGTCTTTGACCAAGGCAATCTTGATAGGTCAATATAGAAGCTGCAAGACTAATATGGATAAGTCAAAAACTAGACACCGAGTCAGGCTTTCTATCTATTTGGGATATACGATGAAAAGATCGAATTACACTAAGATACTAGGCATTGAAAGGTTAATTAAACCAAATTGATTCTTTTGACATTTGAGTGGTTATTATGCA
Organism: Theobroma umbraticum; assembly: GCF_002168275.2. NCBI lineage: Eukaryota > Viridiplantae > Streptophyta > Magnoliopsida > Malvales > Malvaceae > Theobroma > Theobroma umbraticum. Next base: position 902,786 of record NW_018397256.1, on the reverse strand, counting down.
TTATTAGATGTTGCTCATAATCTATAAATATAAATATAAATTCTTAATTGAATTGATTTATATTTATTGTCAACATGTTGGAGACCTAATGGGTCACACACAATAAAATGACAATGTGAAATTAAAATGGGATTGGTATTTAATTGAAAATTAGGAATTTTCAATATCGACTTAATTAAATTGTTTAATTAAGTAGAAAGATTAAAATGCAATAAACCAAAACTTGGATCAATGTTTTGACCTAACTATAAATACTTTTTAACACCCGAGTATTTGGCTCATTGGTTGGTGTATTATTCCCCTGTCTAAAGAGCAAGGTTCGAATCCTCCTCCTCTAATTATATAAAAAAAACTATAAATACTTTTTATATGTGTGCTGCACTTTGTAAGAAAGAAGTGAGAAAAGATGACAGAAAAATAAGAGACAAAAACTCAAGCCTTAAGTGCCATTTTCTTAAGAAAAAATTTTCTTGTTTTCTTTAAAGCTAAAAACAAATAATCTTTGAGAGGTGAGATTTTTCAAAAAAAAAAAAATCTTGGCTACTAGCATAGCATCACAGCATAACATAATCCCAACCTAGTGTAGGTTTTTCAATTAATATCCTTGTGGATCACCATTAGAGGCTGGGCACATGGATAGCTTTGGTTTTCGACAATCGAGGTTTGATGTGCAATCAAGTGGAGGGATTTTGACAAGATTTTTGGAATCACTTCTTGAGGTATATGGCTAAACATATCTTTGTTTATATTTGCTTTTAATCGATAAATAGGGCCACATAAGTGATCCAAGAGTGGTTTTAGTTTTGTATGTCTATATTTCGTTACATTATATGAACGTGATTTTTACTCTAAGCATGCTCAAAAACCTTCAATCAGTATCATCTCTCTTCATGTGTCCATCAATTGATGCTAGGGTGATGGTGGCGAAAAATCAAGTTTTCCTTATCTAAATGAACATCATGGCAATTGATGTAGTAAATATTACTTTTTTTCTTCTCATTTTAGAGATCAAGAGAGATGATAATAGCTTATCTAGGATGTATGCTCAGGTAGTTGAATTCATATATTTGTAACGAACGTATAATGGATGTTATTCCTAATGTCAACAGTTAATTTTGTATATGTGAAATCTGACGTGATATGCTGACTAGATACAATAAGAGTTGTTGACATGCAAGAAATTCCACGTTATCATACCTTAGTGTGTCTAATCAACATGCCACATCAAATTTCATGCATACAACAAGTGATAATTGTCCTTAAGCAAAATGTATGTTACATTTTCATTATGAGAAAATGACTAAATTGGATAACATAAAAGAATATGGGCTCAATTGGTTATGAATAAAAGAAAAAAGTTTTCATTGAATATGATAAATATGTTAGTATTTAGTTGTAAACTTGCATAAAATTTAAAAACTTTGGGCACTATTATGCATTTTCCAGTATCACTTAAATTTCCTAATCATAGGAATAATTATGTAACTTATAGGTTCACCAAGACTCAACCCAATAACATCATTCATCAAACATTCAACATATAATTCAAATCCATAACTAATAACTTAGTCTATTAATAACTCTATTATATAAAGTTATTTCAACATATTTTAGAGGCTTAAGTAGCTAAGTCTTTGAGATTTTAGGTTTGAATTTAAGTAACTTAGGTGTTTTTCATGGTCAGTTAGATTATCAGTTGATTGGTTTGATTTAAGCTATTTTAGTTTAATTTTGCACTAGTTTGTTTTAAATTACTTTAAAAATAGTTATTGCTAATGTCTCTTATTGCTTTTGTAAGAAATTTGAGGAAAAAGGCTCATTTGACGAAAATCCATACAAGTATGGTGATGGCTTCATTCATATATGCTTTAGTATTTTAAGAATAACTTGAGCTACAAAAGTCCAAATGACATAATTCTTAGACCATTAAAAGCTAAAAGATAGGGCTACAACTTTTATGTTTATCACTTTGGCTAGTTCTAATTAAACGATGGTCAAAATCCTGATCAAATTGGAAATGTTACACTAAAAGGGAAAAAAGTCAAAATAGAACCTTAAAAGCCACGGCTCTAGATGTTGAGAGCCGTGATACTGAAAACAAATATAGCATGGACATCAACACAGAGAAGTGAAAGCCGTAACTCTAGAAAATGAGAGTTGCGATGCTCAAAGAAAATCTTGATTTTTCTGCACTTAAGACTTTTAAAAGTTAAGGCGTTTTAAGTTGCTATAAATAGATCTTTTAAAAGAAAGCTTTGAAGAGGACGGGAAGCAATTATTATTGAGAAAAAGAGCCAAAAACTAAGCAAGAAAGCAAGAGAAATTGAGAGAGAATCAAGATAAAAAGCTTCAATTATTAGTTTTTTTCTCTACTTTTGTGTTTCTCTTATTTTCTATGACTTGGATTAATAGTTAATTTTTTTTGGATGATGTTATATTTAGATATTATAAACTAATTTGCTTTTCTAAGATTATAGTGGATTTCAACATATAGTCTGAATATTATTTTCCTTTTTATTTATTATGAATGAGTATAGTTTTCCTTATACAGATATGTTCTTAATGCTTTTGATTATCTGGCCAACAATTAATTGATTTGAGAATCTCATTAAGACTCGACAGAGAGATTTTAGATTGGACTAAGATTTGAATAGTGTATGTTCACGTTACTTAGGTGATCCGATTTGTGACTCGAGTAAACATACGCCAATTACCATACGTAGCCAAATTAAAACACAAGCTTAATGAACTTTATTTAATGGATTACTATAGACATATAGTAACCCAATTAAGTTAGGTATTTGTGCAAGCATCTCAATGGAGACTTATACGTAGCTTTGGATTGTAGGTTAGTAAAACCACCCATGAATGTAAATAATAAGAGAAGTTGGTATCAGATACAAGTGTTGAATGAATCCATAATTTTAAGTTTTAATCTATTGCTTTTCTCAAGTGAATTTTTAGTTTTTGTTAATTAATTTAGTGTTTACTTTAATATAGTGTTAATTGATTTTCTAAAAAATTTAGTTGCTTGAATAAGATTAGTTTATCATAATTTTAGTACTTAATGAAGATTTAGGAGTGAATCCCTTTGGTGTACTGTAACACCCCGTATCCTCGTATATGAGCCAACACAATCTCATCAACGAGACAAAGGGTTGATGGATGTAAATCTAAGTGCGAAAGACAAGTGATATGTGAAAGGAATATTTTGGAATAAAATATTTCATACGCAAGAAAACGATAATTAAATAATAATATTTTATCAAAAATGAATTATCGAGATCAAAAGAGTAATTTGGAAGTGAACTAAGATAAAGTAAGACATTTTGGGTCTTGACAAGACAAGTTGAAAATTTTGAAATAAAATAATATTTTATTAATAAAATAATATTAAAATATTAATATTTTATCTGTGGTTGAAATTAGTCATGAAAAAGGAGTATATGATTAATCTAAGTGGGGACGAAGAAATAAGAATGAATCGTAAAAAAAATGACATAAGCAGGGCCCACGTGCCTTTATTAAACAGAAGATGAGTGGGTAAGCATATAATTAAATATTATGGTGATATTTTGGTGAAGTGTAAAAATTGATATTTTATTTGTATATATGTAGGGAAGAAAGATAGAAGGAAATTGGAGTTTAAAGGAATTGATTGAAGGACCAAATTGCAAGAATGGAAAGTTTGGTGGAACAAATGGTAAATAAGGAAAAAGTTGAGGACTTTTGTGCAATTACTATATTTGAAGCTAAGTGGATATTAACTAACCAAAGGAAGTTAGATTATGTAAGACAATAAAATGTGCATGTAAAATTTCCTATTACATGCAAGTGATGGCATGCAAGAAGGAGGAAGATAGTGGGGAACATGTGAGGGCCCCATCATGTGAAGTGAAAGGGAA
>NW_018397256.1:898775-898871 GCF_002168275.2 Theobroma umbraticum | reverse complement strand
AACCTTGTTTGCATGAAAAAGGATTGGTATATTAAGTGGTCAAATGAGGAAAGGGAGACATAGATACAAGTGTCTTGAATGGTTTGAAGAATGATT
>NW_018397256.1:898578-898675 GCF_002168275.2 Theobroma umbraticum | reverse complement strand
TGCATGCAAACAAGTTTAAGCCTATCATACCTTTTCACTTCACATGATGGGGCCTCACATGTTCCCCACTAACTTCTTCCTTTTTGCATGCCTTCAC
>NW_018397256.1:898461-898568 GCF_002168275.2 Theobroma umbraticum | reverse complement strand
TAGTGAATTTTACATGCACATTTTATTGTCTTATATAATCTAACTTCCTTTAGTTAGTTAATGTCCAATTAGCTTCAAATATTGTAATTGCACAAAAGTCCTCAACT
>NW_018397256.1:898179-898386 GCF_002168275.2 Theobroma umbraticum | reverse complement strand
CCAATTTCCTTCTATCTTTCTTCCCTTACAAGTGTACAAATAAAATATCAATTTTACACTTCACCAAAATATCGTCAAAATATTTAAATATATGCTTACTAGCTCATCCTTTATTTAATAAGGGCACATGGACCTCGCTTACGTTGCTTTTCTTTAAAATTCATTCTTACTTCTTCTCCCCCACTTAGATTAGTCATATACTTCTTC
>NW_018397256.1:897546-897678 GCF_002168275.2 Theobroma umbraticum | reverse complement strand
CATGATATTTGCTTCAAAATCTGTGCCTTGTGTTTTTGTGTGATATGCATAGCTTAATGCATTTGCCAAATGATTTGAAATGCAAGTTTTGTGCTTTGGTTTTATTCCAATCTTCGTACAAGTGATTACACC
>NW_018397256.1:897455-897536 GCF_002168275.2 Theobroma umbraticum | reverse complement strand
ACTTGAAAAGTAATTTCAAAGGGGTTATCAAACCTTGATTAGAAAGGATTAAAAGGAAGAGCCTTGTAAAACCCGATTTGG
>NW_018397256.1:881712-897445 GCF_002168275.2 Theobroma umbraticum | reverse complement strand
AGTTTTGATAAATCGAGAGCTTCAAGAGTAGGTCGATTGTCACTTCGGTTAAGTGTAACCCTTGTGCACAAGTAAGCTCTAGATAGAGACCTTTGGGTTACCGATAGGCTGTTAGACATGGCTAAGGCCATGGTCTATGATATATGTGGCAAGGCCACAAGTTGTTATATGTGGCAAGGCCATAAGTGATATTCGCGATTACGACTGCTTGATTTCTCTGATGTCGTCCAACATCGTTGAGGTTGCCACAGCATGTGGGGATCCGATGGAGCAGAGTTCCCCGATGTTATTACGTGGAAATGAGTCCACGAGTGATTACGATACTTATCTACTTGAGAGCCTTGTGAGTTTTTGATGCATTCTCTTTTGCATGGTGGAGAGTTAAGATTTTGTTGCAGCTCCCCTCATTTGAATAAAAACTTTCAGTGCTTACTTGATGACTATGAAATGGTTTACGTTGCCATGCACTTTGATTTCTTTATATGCCACACATTCTGAGAGTGTGCATACTTGACACTGTTATTCATATTTTTATGGCAAGCAATGTTTCGATTGTTTGAACTCATTTATGTTATATTTGTTTTCAGCATCGATTTGCCAAATAAAATGTTGTAATATGATTTCATGACTTCGTTTTTACAAGGCACAAATATCTTACTTACGTTTTGGGTTCTTACAATTATGATTTGATATTCCAATTTTATTATTCAACTTATCTGTCTTATGCTTAGTTTCCATTTACGCCCTGCTCACAAAGCCGATGATCACTGAGTCTGTGAGACTCACCCCCTATTATTTCCCTTTTGCAGATAGTGATCAGCCTAACATGTATTCCTTGACATTTTCAGCCCACCACGGATAAGTAAAGGCATCTTATAGTACTTTATTCTGAGTCACTTCGCTATTAGAGGTCGAGTCTTCATAAAGTAATTTGTTATTGGATTAGACAATAGTGTCAATTCAAATGTACATTTGGAGATTTTAAGTCTTAATGTATCGTTTGTACGATTATATGAAATAAAAGTTTGTTCAATTTGTAAAGAATATTGTTCAATTCTTATCACAAAGAGTTTTGTGGTTCAAGGAAATTTTTTTAGATTGATATTAAGAATGTGAGGTAATGACTAACGTTTTAAGTAAGGCTTGTTCAGGACTTGACGGGTTCTTCCGTGAGACTCGAACGTCGGTAGCGATTGAGTAGTGATAGTTACATGTACAATTATGGACTTACTATCTATTTTACTTGTTTGATACATGTACTTGCATGTGTAAAATCGACAACAAGTTTTTGATGCCATTGCTGAGGATTTGTTTTCATATTTATTTTGCTAATATTAAAATTGAACTATTAGTCTTAATTTGAGTTTTGCTTCTTTGTCATTCAAGTTTGTTTTGTTGTTGTATGAGAAGAACAAAAAGCTTGGAGATTATACCGTGTGATCTATAAATTGAGAAAATATTCTAAAAACTTTGACGAGAAAATTAACAAGGTTTTGCTCAAACAAATACAATGGCTAATCGACAAGGTGAGCAACAAATCCAAGAACGAGCAAGCGCAGAAAATCGTTGCTTAAGAGATTATGTTGCTCCATTGGTACAAGGAATTTCATCGAGCATTCGAAGGCTAGTTATTTAAAACAACAATTTCGAAATCAAGCTGGCTATCATCACCATGATTCAAACTTCAGTCCAGTTTAGGTCCTTCCAAATGATGATCCAAATGCCCATAGTTCAAACTTCTTAAAGATATATAATACCTTTAAGCACAATGGTGTCATAGATGATGTAATTCAATTGAGGCTTTTCCCTTTTTCATTAAAGGACAAAGCTAAAGTATGATTAAATGCACTCCCTACTGATCCATAACAATATGGGATGATCTTGCTCAAAAGTTCCTTGCTTAAGTTCTTTCTTCCAACCAAGATAGCGAAAATGAGGAATGATATCACATCATTCATGCAACTAGATTCTAAATCATTGTATGAGGCTCGAAAAAGATACAAGGATTTACTTAGACGTTGTCCTCATCACAGTCTTCCAAAGTGGCTAAAAATGCAAACATTATACAGTGGATTGAGTGGTCAAGCTTGAACCACCATTGATGTTGCTATGAGAAGAGCTATAATGGCCAAGTTAATTGATGAGGCATACGATCTATTGGAGAAGATGGCTTCAAACAACTACTAGTGGCCAACAAAGCAATCAATGAATAGGATAGTAGTTGGAGTTCATGACATGGATGCCTTCACAACATTATTAGCACAGGCAGCAGTTTTAACTAAAAACTTGAATCTTTTGGTGCTAACTTCATTCAAATTCCTTTTGTAGTTTGTGACTATTGTGGAGATGAGCATGCAAACAATAGTGTCCGAGCAGTACAAAAATAGTGCAAGTTTATGAGGAATAGAGAGTAGAACAATCCTTACTCCAACACTTAAAACTCAAGGTAAAGGAACCACCCTAACTTCCCATGAGGTAACAATTAGGGTGATCTTTGACTTAAAAACCAAACATACCTCTTAGGTTTCAACAGCAAGCAAGAACATCTATCCTAGAAAAGAAACCATTTATAGAGGAGTTGCTGATGCAGTTCATGACAAAGAATGATGCCATCTTTTAAAATCAAGCAATTATCATTTAAAGCCAAGCGACATCAATTCGAAACCTTGAGATCCAAGTTGGTGAACTTGCCAACACATTAAACAACAAAGCTTAAGGAACATTACCTAGTGATACAAAGGAAAATTCGAAAAAAGAAGGTAAATAACAAGTCATGACCATTACCCTAAGGAGTGAAAAAGAGGTTGAAAGCAATTCCAAGCAAGTTGAGTAGCAAAAAGAGTTAGTTAGGAATGAAACAAAGATTGTGAACACTGACAAGTAGTTTCAATAGAAGAATACAAAAGCAAACCCACCACCACCACATTTTCCTCAATGCCTTCAAAATTAGAAACTTAACAAGTAGTTCCAAAAGTTTCTTGAAATATTTAAGAAGCTTCACATAACCTTTTTGTGGAAGTTTTGGGACAAATGCTAAGTTACATGAAGTTTCTGAGGGACATCCTACCCAAAAAACGGAAATTGAAAGATTTTGAAATGGTTGCACTTATTGAGGAGTGTAGTGTTATAATCCAAAATAAGCTTCCATCTAGGCTTAAGGATTCAATGAGTTTTTCTATCCCTTGTACTATGGACAATTTTAAATTTTCTAATGCTTTATGTGATTTGGGTGCTAATGTTTCAATTATGACTTTGTCAATTACTAGGAAACTTGAACCTAATGAGATACAACCTATTATAATTTCTTTGTAGTTAGCATACAAAACCATCAGTTACTCAGTTAGGGTTATAGAGGATGTGTTGGTTAAAGTTTGGCATCTCTACATTCTAGTGGACTTCGTTGTACTTAAGATGGAAGAGGAAATGAAAATTCTTTTAATCTTGGAATGTCCATTCTTGGCTATCACAGGTGCAATCATTGATGTAAAGGAAGGAAAAAAAACATTCAAAGTTGGAAAGGAGGTAGATGAATTTACTATTTTTAATGCAACTAAGTATCCTATAAATCATTGCTATAAAGTGGACTTAGCTGATGAAGGTAAAGGTAATCTTGCTCTATCACCTAGAAGTAAGCAAGCACCAACTATTGAGTTAGAGTCACCGCCACCACATCTCAAAACTAAGTAATGTTATGATAAGCATAATCCACCACCTTCCAATGATCTTGATTTTGAGGTTGGACAGCAAGTAATACTCTCTAGCTCCCACCTCCGTATTTTACCATGGCAACTTCAACCATATTGGTGGAAAACCTTTAAAGTGGTACAAGTTTTGTCTTATGACATTTTTGAGATTTTTACCACACTTACTGAAGCATTCAAGGTAAAGAAACAAAGCCTCAAGTAGTATTGCAGTGAGGAAGAAATGAAAAAGAAGGTATCATAGTCAAGCTAATAACTATAAAGAAGAGCTTCTTGGGAGCCAAACAAAGCTATATCCTTTTAGATTTAATTGTTATTTTGGTTAGTTTTTGTTTTTCTGTATAAATAAGTAGTTATAACCTCTCCCTAACTTGTTTTGTTGAGTATGTAAGTTTGGAAAGCATGAAGATAAGGAGAAAGAAAATTAGAACTTTCAATGCACTTCTACCATTGATAAGGGAGTTTATTTTCCTTATCCTTTTCTTAGTTTTTCACGTTAAGGACAATGTGCAATTTAAGTTTGGGGGAAGGTTTTATTCTTATTAGTTTTTGTGATATTTTAGGTTGGTTTATTTTCATAAATTTTTTAATTTTATGCATGTTTCATGAACTTAAGCTAGATTTATTTACGTCGCTTTCTTTTAATTTACTTATCCAATGATGAGAACTTAATTATATTCTATCTTGATTCCTTGAAGCATGTGAATATTGTTTGAGTGTTATGTAAATTGTTATGCTAAGTTTCATTGTTAAGATGAGATTTCTACAATTTGAACATTATGTCTTTTTGCTTAGATTCATTGTATATGTCTAGAGAAAGTTTATGTAAGTGTAAAAATTTTGAATTATGTATTGAGTTTTAGAATTTATTTGATTTTCGTTCGAGTGAAATCCCAGGCTATACATAGTTAAGGAAATAATTTAGGCCATCTTTGGACTAATTGAGCTTTTCGAGCCACCTTATTATATAATTATCCTTAGTTTATCTTTTTTAAGCTTAATATAATGTTTTTCTTTGTTTAAACATTTAATTTTTAGTTTGGACCCTTATATTAATATTTTCAATATTTGTATCCTTTATTCCTAAGTGTATAAGTCAATTTAGGAAGTATTATAAGCTAAATGGTGAAAGAGGTAGTAAAGATGAAAACTGATGAAATGTTTAAAAGTATAGTTGTATCCATCTCACTATCTAATAAAATAAATAAGTTTGGGGATGTGAAACTGAGAAAAAGAAAAAAGGAAAGAAAGAAAGAAAAAAAGATTGAAGTGTTGAACATAAGAAAAATTTGATGAAAAAAAAAAGGTATACTAGGTGAAGGAAAATAAAGCTCTAAAAAGGTCCTCGAATGACTGTGCTTAAGGTGATTTAAACCATTTTAATATCCCATACCTTACCTTGACCTTAGCTATACATTACAAGCTTGATAAAGCCTTATTGATCCTTAACTTAGTATTAGTCTACATTAGTAGAGAAGAATATGAAAAGCAAACCTATGAAATTCTATTAATAATTTAAATTTTGCATGAGTGTAAACTTATCGAGATTGTATAATGATATAGGTGAAAAATTGCACACACACACACACACAAAAATCCACTTGACAATAAGCTTACAATTGAATTGAAGCATGAACTTGAATAATATTTGTGTGTTACTTAGAATTGAGAATATGGATTAAGTTTTGAGGATATAAAAGGTGATTATCGAGATGGTGTAATTAATTTCTAGTTAAGTATTTTGTTCATTTAGGTCTTGCATTTTAGTTTATGTTTTGCTCAAGTACTAGCAAAATTTTCAATTTGGGAGTGTGATAACTCTACTAAATAAAGTTGTTTCGATACATTTTAGGGGCTTAAGTAGCTAAGTTTTTGAGATTTTAGGTTTAGATTTGAGTAATTTAGGTGTTTTTCATAATTAAGTTAGATTACATGTTGATTTGTTTGATTTAAGTTATTTTAGTTTAATTTTACATTATTTTGTTTTAAATTACTTTAAGAATATATAATTATTGCTAATGTCTCTTATTGCTTTTATAGAAAATTTGAAGAAAAAGGCTCATTTGATAAAATCCAAACGAGTATGGTGATAGCTTTATTTATATATGCTACAGTATTTTAGGGATGACTTGAGCTACAAAAGTCCAAATGATATAATTCTTGAGCCATTGGAAAGCTAAGAGATAGGACTACAACATCTATGTTTATCCTTTTGACCATTTCTGATCAAAAGATGGTCGAAATCCCTATCAAAGTGGAAGTACTACACTAAAAGGGCAAAAGGTCAAAACAAAACCTTGAAAGTCGAGGCTTTAAATGTTAAGATGCATGGCATTGAAAAGGAATAGAGGACAAGCGTCAACACAAAGAAGTGAAAGCCATGGCTCTGGAAAATGATAGCAGCAGCGCTTGAAAAAAATCTTGATTTTTCTACACTTACAATTTTTAAAAGTTAAGGCTTTTTTAGTTGGTATATATAGATCTTTTTGAACCAAAACTTAAAAGGAGGATAGCAAGAAACTATTCTGGAGAAAGGAAGTTAAAAAAAAAAGCAAGAAAGCACGAGAAATGGAGAGAGAATCATAATCAAAAGCTTCAATCATTAGTTTCTTTCTTTACTTTTGTATTTCTTTTATTTTCTTTGACTTGGATTAATGGTTAATTTTCTTTGGATGAGGTTTTATTCAGATATTATAAACTAATTTGCTTTTCTAGGATTATGGTTGATTTCAACATGTACTTTGATTATTAGTTTCTCTTTTATTTATTATGAATAAGTATAGTTATGCTTATTCAAATCTGTTCTTCATGCTTATGATTGTCTGGTCAACAATGAATTGATTTGAAAATCTAATTAAAACTCGATAGAGAGATTTTAGATTAGACAAAGATTTGAATAATATATGTTCACATCATTTAAGTGATCTGATTCGTGATTCGTGTGGACATACGCCAATTGTCATACATAGCCAAATTAGAACACTAACTTAATAAATTTTATTTAATTGATTACTATAGACATATAATAACCCAATTAAGTTAGATATTTGTACAAGTATCTCGATGGAGACTTGCATATAGCTTTGAATTCTTAGTAAACCCACCCATGAATGTGAATAATAAGAGAAGCTGAAATCAGATGAAGTGTTGAATGAACCCATAATCTTGGTTTTTAATTTATTGCCTTTCTCAACTGAATTTTTTGTTTCTATTAATTAATTTAATGCTTGTTTTAATTTAATTTTAATTAATTTTTTAAAAAATTTAGTTATTTGAATAAGATTAGTTTGTCATAATTTTAGTACTTAGTGAAGATTTAATAGCAAATCTTTTTGGAATACAATTCTAGACTTATTATCTATATTACTTATTCGAGACGTATACTTGTGTGTGCTAAATTGACAACATCTGTCTATCAATCTAGCATGTTATTCATAGAAATCACAACATGAAACCTACTATGAGTGGTATCCCGTCCCAACTCATGGCTATATATAGTTATGTGTGATACATGCCCCACATCAAGGCTCTCATAATCATATAAGATCTGACAATTTTCGTAACATGTAACATAAAAAATTTATCATCATATTTTACTATATATCATAATCATAATCAAGCTTATATCATCTTGTACATGGTACTGCTTAATATGCTAAACTCATTTTCATTCTTTACATACTCATGTGCATATAACATGTTCATCTTTTAATCATAACGTGGGAAAGCATACATCCACCCTAGCATTCATCTAACCATACATGAATTTCATGTTCAAACACACCATCATGGAATCATTTTGAAGGAAACCATTTGAAAAGGCTTATTTCCCCTTGTTAAAACTAGCATATGTTGAGGTATTTACATAATATACATGTACATTTTAAATCCATTTTCAAAAGCATTGAATTTAGATTTAAAAAGCTCAAAACATTTTAAATTTAGATTTAAAACTTACAATCATAAAGATAACATTTAAATCATGCAAGTCTAAGAATTTTCATAAAACAATACTTAACTTTACATATCAAAATACTTAAAATGGTGTATCTACTCACCATGAAAAGAGGCATTTCTCTTCTAGCCTTCGTTTCACAAAACCTTGCTTAATCGATGACCCTTGAGCTCTAATAATACCTATTATAATTAAATCTCACCATGACTTTCTTAGTTTTCCCTCAAATCCATTAATTCGAAACAAGTCAAGTAAACTACAACTTCTACTATTCAATACCAACAACCTGTTAACTTTAAACCCATAACTTATACTACTCAACCATAAAAGTTCTAACCTTACTGAGTCTTTTGGAAGGTAATGTGCATTAAAATCCCCTACTCAAATGGAGAGAAAATTTAAAAATTGTAGATAGAGAAAGTTAGTGCAAAATCCATGGATTTAAAGACTTAATAAAGTTGAATCTTACCTTAGATTCGAGTTTGAAAGCTTAGTTTTTGCTAAAAATGGATGGGGTTGAAAGGAAGAAGAAAGGAAAGTGAGGAGAAAAGAAAATAGATTTAAAAAGGGTGAAATGAAAAATTGAGGCTCGATTAGAGTTTTATTTTTTTTCACACTATGTTATAGACCTGTTTTTTCCCTAGGGATTGACTCTTTTGTTTTGGGGATCGACCATTTTTCCCTCAAAGTTGAAATTCATGTTTCTTTTTGCAAGAATCAACCTTTTTTCCTCCAAAGGTCAATTAATGAGTTCTAGAGAGTTAAAAATTTATTCTTAACCTCTAGGGATCAACTTTGATAAAGATTGACCCCTTATCAAGTATTGAACTTTTATGTTTTAACTTGTAAAAATTGATTTTCTTTTAGTTTCCTTTCTTTTCCATTCTTCAAATATTCATTCTTTTTTATGAAAATATTATGAGGAGGGAAATTTTAAAATATTTTAATTGGGAAACCCATACTAATAGTTCACATAGGAAAAACTTGCTACATAATTTTTGAAAAATTACAAATTACATTTGGACGGAAAATTGAGATTTCAAGTTCACTTTCCCTTAAAAATTTGTCCTCGATCTCTAACTTGTGTACTTAAGACTTCCACTACCTATGCTCAAAGCCATCTAAAACGCTAACTATCTTTGTTTGCCCGGTCTCAATTCTCTTTATCACAGTCGGGTAGGCGGGAATTACATTAGCCCATCGGTCAGCTGGCCCGCGAACTTGTCTTGCAAAGTCCTAGTTCTGATCCGGGTCGAACATTGGGCACCTGCGGGTTGACAAACCAATCTTTTTTCTTTGAAAAGCTGCAAATTTGGGATTTTGAACAGAGAAAAACGCGGACCCGTTACTCTGTCGGCTTAGCTTGCATTGTTGAATCTTGAATGGAAAGCCAAGAGAGCCGAAGCATGTCCATAGCACAGCTCTTGTGGTATATGGGCATAGCCACAACCATAAAGCTATTAGTAATTCCGTCATACCACAGCACAGACTTGGAAGTCCATCGCCACTGGCTGGCCATTACCCACTCTCTTCCTCTCAGTCAATGGTACTTTGATGAAACCAGTCAATGGACGCTCGATTACCCTCCCTTCTTCGCATACTTCCAACGCTTCCTCTCTGTCTTTGCTCATCTCGTTGACCCACAGATCGTCCATCTTCATCATGGCCTCAATTACAAAGCCAATTCTGCCATCTATTTCCAGAGGATTTCGGTGATTGTCTCAGATTTATTTTTTATATATGGGGTTTACAGATGTACTTCAAATTTGCCTTCGTTGAAACGGAATTTGGTATGGATATTGGCGGTTTGGTCTCCGGCCTCATGATGTGGACCATCTGCATTTTCAGTACAATGGGTTTCTGTTTGGATGGTTGTTGTTGTCAATTTCTTTTTTAGCACAAGGAAGAGATTTGATGGGCGGGTTTTTGTTTGCTGTGTTGCTGTGTTTCAAACATTTGTTTGCAGTGGCGGCTCCTGTTTATTTTGTTTACTTGTTGAGGCATTATTGTCGGGGTGGGCTTGTTAAGGGTTTTGCTCGGCTTTCAGTTATGGGGGCTGTTGTTGTGGCAGTTTTCGCTGCAGCATATGGGCCGTTTGTTTATCATGGGCAGGTACTTCATCCTTAGATTTACCCTTTTTTTCCTTTTTTTTTGTGTTTCTCATCTCAACCCAAATGTTCTGCTCTGCCTTTTTCCGCAGCAGTTCTTCCTTGTGACCATAGTATTATATGACCTTTATTTCTTTCTCTTGATCTGTTGCTTAGCTGATATGGTCATTTCTCTATTTTCTTGTCTTTTTCAAATGGATATACGACTGGATGAGCACTAAACTCGCTACATTTGATATGCATGAGTTGCCTTTATGTGCATTTGTATTGAATTGTTACAGAATCATTAAGTTGTTAGATATTGGAAAAGGTTGATATCGAAACTGGTAACTTGGCTTCACAGATTTAACTTATTATGTGAGCTTTGTGAAATGAGAAGCTTAAACCTCCATTCCTATGGTGCAGTAGTTTCTGGTTGCCATTGTACCCTCCTCTTCTCACTATTTAGAGGGACATAATTTTAGCAAATTGTCTATTTCACTTGGTCATTCCAACAAATACGAAAAGCCATTAATTACCTTGTCCTATTATACATAGTGCATTAAGTGTACAGCAAATCCTTGCAGATACAACAAGTCATCCGCCGCATGTTTCCTTTTGGCAGGGGACTCTGCCATGCATACTGGGCTCCAAACTTCTGGGTTTTCTATATCATGTTAGATAAAGGGATTGCTTTCTTGCTGACGAAGTTTGGGTTCAATGTCCCATCACCAGCAGCTTCATTCACTGGTGGACTAGTTGGCGATGATCACCATTTTTTATATTACTCAGGTAACACTACTCACTAAATATAGTAGGATGTTTTTTTATGTAATTACCGCAATTGCGCTAAATCTACCAGAGTAATTGATAAGTTAGTGGTTGTATTTCTTCAAATCTCAAAACAAAAAAAAAGAAAGCGATCTCCAATCTGTTATCCCTTTGATAGTCATATAAGCCCAGCACTGTGGGAAGGTGTTATGGTTAGATATCAACAAGGATGCTTGTTAATAGTTACCAATTGATGAGATGCCGTTTTCTTTTCGTCTATTGGCTACTGTACTGATTAATTTGTGTTATAATTGATTTCAATGAAATGGCAGATAACTCCCATGAAAACCTTCATTTTGGTCCTGCTTGCTGTCTCTCCTTGTCTGATTAAAACTTGGATGGATCCCAGGCCAAGGCTGATCACTAGATCAGTTGCCTATGCTTACACTTGTGGTTTTTTATTTGGGTGGCATGTTCATGAGAAAGCATCACTACACTTTGTCATCCCCCTGGCAATTGTTGCTGTGGAAAGTATGGAGGATGCAAAGCATTACTTCATACTATCTATAGGTAATGGTTGGCCTAGTCTCTGTTATCTGTTGGTTAATTATTGAACATGTACAGATATTACACTTGATAGATATTTTAAAGGTTCTTTGCTACCTTTTTGTACAATAGATGAATACGTCTGCTTTTGTGATTTTGGCTGCTCCCTAGAATATATTAGCTATTATATTGCTTTTCATTCACATTTTTTTTTGTAATTTTTATTATCAGGCGGATAGTGTGAAATTAATTTGCATAGTAAAACTCTCTATTAGGTAGATTTAACAGAAGTCGCTCCCTAACTATAAGCCTGATGGTGAAAATTGCTGTCATGCTTTAATAATCCATCTCGACGTCAGTTTAATACCTAAAATTAGTTATGTAGGGATACTTAAATATAAAATAGTGTCATGCATTATATCACTTATCAGCATGAAATTTAAAATCTAACGTGGATATTGTTCTTTATGTGCCATGCAGTGTCTAGCTACTCACTCTTTCCCCTTCTGTACGAAGCCCAAGAATACCCAATAAAAGTGTTGCTGTTGCTGCTACACTCTATCCTAATATGGTTCTGTTTTTCTGCACAATTCACCAAGAATAAAGTAATGAAGTCCACTTTACAGGCTGACCAGAAGGCCGCTCAGTTCGACTCAAAGGGAAGTTCCCAAACTGCTACTGAGAATGGAGGCTTTGTTCTTGGTTGGCTTGCAAAGAGTTACCTGTTTGGTGTTTTGGTTGTTGAGATATGGGGTCAGTTTTTGCATCCTTACCTTCTTGGTGATAAGTTTCCCTTTGTACCACTTATGTTGATCTCAACATATTGTGCATTAGGGATTTTGTACTCTTGGATTCGGCAACTGAAACAGATCATGATATTGTCCTGACTTGCATTCCCATGTGTTGCTTCCTTGGATTCTAGTTCATTGAGTAAAAAAATTTTCTAATTCCCGAGTAGATAGGGAAGACAAATCTTGCTTGAACTGTGCTATTGTAGATTCTAGTTTGTTTCTCAGACAATTTTTTCTACTATCTTTTGTCTACTTTGTGACTGAGTGAATAGTTTTCTAATTTGTTTAGGAAAAAAATCAAACCCTGATTTTGATAGTCATTTGAAGACCTGAGAAAAGTGCTCATATTCTCTTCATTAGCATTTTGAATAGCACTCATAGACTTGATTTTATATCCGAAAGTTTATTAGCATTAGAATTTGATTTGATTCTAAATTCACTTCAGCAATTCCTGGTTGAGAGCAAATTGACGCCAACTAAGCAGGCACTTGAGATAAATTTACCAGCTTCCCCTCGTAATAAAACTTGAATTCTGCTTCTATCTCTACCCACACCAAACCCCAAGTGATGTAGAATGGAAATATGCTACTAATTGAGAGATTAAGTTATTTATGATTTTAGTCTATATTCTTATGGGTTTGATTGTAAACTTTACATTTATTTAGGCTATTTTGATTTTTAGGTTATTTTATATTAATTAGTATTTTACTGTTTTTTTTTTCAAGTATTAGAGCTTTAGGTTTATATTTGGTATTTTATGTTTTAGTAGGGTTTTAGGTTTAGTTACAAACGCATAAGTTATTTTAATTTCAAGTAATCTATGATGGATAAATTATTGATATTTTCTAAATATTTTGAATATTTTATATTGATAATAGAGAATTTGGTTGAGAATTTCGAAATTTTTCTAGATTATTCTGAGTTTTGGATTATTTGTTCTACAATAACTTGGAATGAGATTCAAATGTGGAGAATGGGAATGTTGAATCTACAGATTGGAATTGAACTGAACAATTTGTTCAAATGATGCCTATTGCCTAGTGAAGTCCCTTAATCTGTTAACTTTATTCTTGAGTTTCATCCCATTGCTACTGATGATAAAACCATTGATTGCTGCAGGAGTATTAGAGCTAGCTTGTTGTATCCCTTTTTCTAAAAGTTGGTACCATCAGATATAATTTAAATCATCAAACCTCAAAATCCACTTAAACACCATCAATGGCATCCAAAAAAAAGAGAATGGTGCAGCAACAACTAATGTGTTCTATGTACAGCAAATGTCATTAACTCTTTCAGAGATGAAAACCAAGAGAACATTTGACATGAACAATGCCAAATTAACATACCACCTTCTTCCCCTTATATTCTCTAGGTTTCCCCTCTCTGTTCCCTGCAATAGGTTTCCTTTTACCTAAGATACATGCATATATATATATCGACACACACACACACACACACACAATAAACAGATAAAAATCACCAGTATGCTACAAATCACTGTCCCAAGAAGAAAAAGTATGGCAAGATACAAAACTGACAAATCTTGAGCTCTAGCAGGCTGCAGCAGCTAGAACAGATTACAGTTTGTCTAAGTATGGTTAGATTATGTACAACTTAAGTTTTATATTTAAACCAATTAGTGGATAAATCATCCCAACATATTTATTGCGGATTTAATCCAAAAACACAGGCATCCTAATTGAAAAGTATGACAACATGAAAGAGGAGAAGAAGTCTAATCCATTAACAATAAAGACAATCAAGTTTAAAGATGAATAAAGATATTGCACATATTTATCAACTCCAAGCACGTATAGTGCAAAAAAGAAGCGCCAAAAACTATAATCTATTAGAACAGGCAACATAATAAGGCAAAGATTTATAACGTCCGCAGATCATATAGGGTACTAACATTCATCACACACAGGCGCTTCACGTTCCTAATGTCGTTGATAGTCTACAATGTTGGATAGCAATTAGCTTCAACATGGCAGCAGAAGCAGCATAAATCCAAGAATAAAAATCAAATCTGGTTTAGTACCAGCAAAACCAACAATGATAGATCTCATGAGAAAGCAGATGATTAATTGTTATCTACACAATGTCAAAACATGACATGACTGCTTGTGTGGAAGACGAACACAGTATATAGATAAATAAATAGCCAGCATAAAATTGAACAAAGGTAGAATACAAACAGGATAAGAATGACTAGCTGAAATCTAACTAATTGGACCAATAAAACTGTTATATATAGAATCTTATCAACTGGCTAAACAAGTTAACATCATCTCAAATGTTGAAGACAATTGAACCATAATTGATTTTGAATTTTGAAGTCAAAAGTTATATTCATTATCCGATCAAAATGGAGCTGAAGTGTATTGAAACACTTCGATTATCTCTAATTTCCCATATTAAGATCCATGTCTGGACTTAAAATGGGGATAGAGACCAAAAGCCAACAGAATCTTAAACCTGATTGATTTTCTGACAACTTGCTTCGAATGAAATTGATAATACAAAGATAAACTCATCAAATACTCCAACCCAGCCAATCAAACGGCTACATCACTTTTCCTGTCCGGTCCTTCATTCAGATACCAGCATAAACCATCCTTTGTGGCTCAAACTGGTCAATTTTTCCCCTCTTTTTTCTTTCCTATATTTATATCAGGAGAAGAATCAGAGCGAATAGCCGACCTGTCCATATGTTAGTCCTAGCAGCACACCAAGCCCTGAAGTTAACAGAATTCTATTCTGGCAAAGACCTCCTGCTTCTCTGATGTAAATTTGATGGCCTCTGTTGCGATTTTGGATGGACATTTCTAGAACCATTTGGCGGAATTTTGGTTCTAGTCACACCATGATATTTTCCCATTGCCCTTTCACCTTGACCATCACTCGTATGTGCTTTCAAGTCCACATTCCTCCTCTTGTTTGTTCTTCTTCTACTAACTGCAACAGTTTCACGAGCACCTCTCTGGCTGCGCTCATATCCATCCTCTTCATCATTACAATCACCATCCTCAATATCTGAACCAGACAAGTTAGCTGACACCCAATTGTTTTCCTCCTCACTTTCATCACCGTCATCACCACCTTCTTCCTTTGTGGGTGCACTACTCGCTGCCTTCTTTTCTTGATTGCTTCCACTAGGAATAGAAATATCTTTACCATTTTCCGTAACTGTGTGCATAAGATGAATATAACGATTCCTGATATTCATCAATGAATTACTCTCAAGCAATAACCCCCTTTTATAGGCCTCCTTCAAAACCACTGTATAAGTTCCTGTCTTACTTGATAAGTAAAAAATGTGTGGATGGTAAAGCAAAACTCTCTTAAACCTTGACCTTATGCCCAAATACTCCCCAACACACAACAAATCATCCCTCTCTGCCTTTTTTCCAACAAAAAGATATAAAATCTCATGCAAAACAGCAGCTGCCCACTTGTCAGATTCATCACTTTTTGGTGGCAGATGAAGAGCATTCTCATATGGTGAAACATAAGGCAATTTCTGCCAATCATCCCACCACTTTTTCACCTTCTTATCCATCTCAACTCCCTTTGAAAACCTAGCAGGAAATGCTATAGGCATCCCCTTGAAATACCCTGATTCTCCCTCCATGGCCTTCTTTTCCAATGCTGAAACTGCAAGCTCATCACTCCAACAAACCAACTCCAACTGACCAGAGTCCTCAGACCCAACAAGGCGAAAATAATCAGGAAAATCCGGGACGAGAGTTTTCAAGTAATTTTGAGGAAGGCCCAGATCCCATTTCAATATATCAAGAATCCTAATGGGTATTTTGTTCGTTCTTGATATCATCAGCAGTTTCAGAAGACTGTCAGCTACTAGTTGCTTGTAAGAATCAC
>NW_018397256.1:840877-881702 GCF_002168275.2 Theobroma umbraticum | reverse complement strand
CAAATGCTCTTCGGCATCAATACCCAGCACTTCTGGCGTCAGCTTGATATGGGGGTGGATTCCGGTCCCGATTCCACCGGGGAGGAATTCCTGGAAGACTGAAGGGTATTTGCGGATAAATTCGATGGGCCGGGAGGGGATCTTCAGGGATTCCTTGTGTTGAGAGATTATAGAGAGTGGGAGGGACTTGGATGGTTCCGATTTGATGAGGTTCTTAACATTTAGGAGCGGCCGAAGGTTCTTTTCTCGCTCCACTGCATGATCTAGGCCGCGGTCTCTAACGAATTTGATGGTGGCGGCGGCACCGTCCATGAACGTTCTGCAGCCGCAATATCTGCGGCTGCCCACAACATGTGTTGGGACCTTCATCGTCGGCGTTGTACGAATGAGATGCTGAGCAAGGGTTTTAGAAGGGTTTTGTTACTTTTGAAGTTTGAAGTTTGAAGTTTGAACCAACAACAAAGCCGCAAAAATGGTGACCGGTAATATTCATGTAAGCCATCGAAATACTACAATAAACCCGCATTTGCCTAAGATGTTTTCGGGTCGGATTATTTTAAATAAAAAGAAATTTGAATAATTTCGAGTAAGTCCACTTATTTCTAATTTGGATAATTCCAACTCTTTCAATTTTTGGTTATTTCAGGTTTTTTTGGGAATGAATACCATTTCAGGGTTAAGTTGGTAAACTTCTTAAAATCAAAAATCAAATTAAATTTAAATATATTATTTAGTTTAGATTTTTTTGAATTTAAATTAGATGAGTTTGGATTATTATATTTTTTTATTAAACTGAGTTGAATTGAATTCGAATTCAGGTGAGTCAAATGATTATTGAGGGGATTCTAACCTTACTCTTTAAATAAGAAGATAATGCATCAACCAATGAATTAAATATTCGAATGTGAATCAAATGAATTTTTCGAGTTTGAATCAATTTTATTAGTTGTAACTAGTACATATCTATTTGAATTTGCATAACTTCACATTCGAACTACAAAAATTCAATGTGGTACCTAAGCTATTAAAGTTAGGCCAATAGGCCCCCTTTTTCTACCACATTGAGATGGGGATTGCTAGGTGCTTAACAACCAATAAACTATTAATAAAACTCTTAACCCAATTTGCTTTGCGAGTCAAACAATATCAATGTACAGGTGGAGTTATTCAAAGAACCAAATGATACAAAAAAAAATGTAAAATTGGGTATACACTAGTACTTTAATTTTTTTCTTAAAAGCTTTTTTCGGCCAAGATTTAAAAATAGGGGTTGGATTTAAATTATTTCAAACTCATTATTGGGCTTAGTTTTTCTAAAATTGAAGTCTAAGTTTGGCCACTTTACAATTTCAATTCAACAGTTTTAGTCTATTCACCCTAAGTTTAATAAATTTAATTTTTACGCTTTGAGGACAATCATATAACATTTTATTGATGACTTTTTAGTCACGTGGCACAAAGCAACATGAAAAAAGTTTATTTTAATAAATTATAAAACATTGTTAATTACAATTAATTATTTAATTAACATACAATTTAATTATCAAAATACTAAAAAAACACAAAGAACATAATAAAAGGAATTTCAAAAAAATTGAAAGAATTAGTGTGGGAGAGAAATAAAAAACAATGAAAAAGAGAGATTAAGGAAGGGAAATGAAGGGAAGGCCTTTGAGTACCAATTTGGTTGATGGAAGACAAATCGACACCGATCTAACTTTTGCCAACCAAATCAGTAATCGAGCCTCCCCTCTCTCTTATTCTTCGATCGTTGTCTTATCATTTCTCTCCCTTTTCTCTTTTCTTTCTTTTTTTATATCTTCCTTTCTATACTTACCTACATACATACGTTCATATATTTTTTTTATTTTATATAAATTGCTTTTAATTTTTAATTTTTGTTATAATATTTTTTTTAAGACTTATATATGCCACTTGATCATAAAGTTCAAACCAAAATCCCACATTATCCAAGTTAACAACATAATATTAACACCAATAATGATTGTCCTTAATATACTTTAATAAAAGCATGAGGATTAAATTTATAAAAATTGAGATAAAAGGATTAAAACCACCGAATTGAGATAGTTAGAGACCAAATTCATAGCTTGGCCATCACTTATATTCTATTTCTTCTTTCTTTCATAGATCATTGCAACTCTTTTTCATTTTCCTTTATCTTTTCTCTTACTTTTTAATCTTTATATAAATATTAAAACCATATATTATATGACCCACATAATGGTTGTGCATATAATCAATAACCAATATGTTGCATTTAAATGTTATGCATCCACAAGACATGCAACTTTATTAATTATTTATAAATAATTAATAAATATTCAATTAATTAATATTGGATATTATTATGATATTTCTTAATTCAATAATTAAAAAATGTTTGAGATAGAATATAAATTTAAATTTAATTTGTTTAAATTTAAATAAAAATTATCTATCCATTATATTTAAATTTAATTTGTTTAAACTTAAATAAAGATTAATTACATTTGAATTTAACTTTTTTAAATTTTAAAGTAAAATCCTATCTCTATATCCTGAATATATTTATAAATGGTGAACAGACATACGAGTTTTTTCACACAACTAAGAGTAAACGTGAATTGTTCTATAAGTTAGAAAAACTAAAAACTTTTTTCCTTCTTTTTCTCTTCATTCTTGAGGTACTATCAAAGGTTAGAGGGTTTTGGAACACGTAATTTCTTGTAGACTCTAGTAGTTGCTCCATAACAACGAAAGTGAAGAGATCATTGTGTGCACAAAGGATGATTCGTAAGGCAAGCTTTTTCGATCAGGAAAGATGTGCAATATTCATTTGAAAAGATAAGCCTACCTCCTAGTAGTGATATCAGAATAAGTTTTGGCTTGCTTTCCTCCATTTAGTTTGTACATATTCTGAAAGCATGTTTTGATCATGATTTTACTTAATTTAAATTATCAGTATATAATTCATTATGTATAAATCTACAATATGTTGTATTTTTTATTAGCTTAATATATTACATATCATAAAAAAAATATTACAAATTTATTTTACTAAAACTGATATGGGGAAGGAGTAGGCTTTAATCTAGTGCAAACATGTGCATTCATCTAAGGCCATGTGGTGTCTTATGGATGGCAACAAAACGAGGAAAAAATGGGAAAAGAAAATGCAACTCTTGCGCTGACAAAGTCATTGAGACTTTTAAAAATATCGATCAACCAAAAGAGTTTAGACACAGCCATAAAGGGCCTAATGTGATAGCCACATGGCGTCAATGGATATATTTTTAAAAATTTCATTTTTACCCCATAAGTTTTTATTTTTACAAAATGACCTCAAAATTTTTTGATAATTACAAATTGATAAAAAAATTCAAAATATTTTTTATGTTTTTGGCATGCTAATATTTTATTAAATTCACATGCATTATAAATATAGTTAATTAATATGCTAATTAACCACATTCTTTTACTTATATATTATATATTAAAAATTATTTTCTTCTAAAACATATATATGGTTTGAGTGCATTTAGCAAATGTTTGTTAAATGAATTATTTTCCATATGTTGTAAATGCTATGTGCCATATGAGTATATTTTGTATGATTGCAATATTTTACTTATTTGTTAAGTAAAATTTACAAAATGCATGACGTAATCATTTTACTTATTTGTTAAGTAAAATTGTAAGCAAAAAGACAATACGGTGATTATATGTCTCAATAATTTTGTCAAAGAAGATTGAGTTTTAAGAGAGACCATTTGTTACTCCCCTAGTCTTTTTTAAAAATTACTACAAAAGTAAAGTGCTTTATCGAGGAAACATTTGTAGTTTTTCTTAGAAGCATTTGAAAATTATATGATCTATTTATTGCTACTTTTCTATGCATAACATTTATATGCAAGATTTTGATCATCCAAAAAAATAAATACGAGCAAGCGCAACATCCCTATTTTGTATATTCATGTAATAAGTTCCTTATGGTGTAATTTATTTTAAGTTTGTATTAATTACTTATTAAGACCATGTAAAGGGATGTAATTTTGCATTTACTTTACACATAATATTATTTTGGATATAGACACCTACAAATATCAATAGGGTTCTTTAGTAAAACTTATTATATTATGTGATAAGTGGGAGTTGTTCCCATAATCCAAGGTTAAATTAGATTAGACATTTTAATTGATGGTTATACTATTAGTGATGATTACTAGCATGCATGCAAAATTTTTGAACTAGTAATATAGATAAAAATTAAATATATATAATTTTAATTGATTAAAAAATTAGATATGTGCCTAATTAAATCTTATGCAATGATGTAATGATAAGGCTTCAAAATAAATTATTGTTGATTTGACCAAAGGTGCCAAACTTGATGGCAAAAACTATGATATTTGGCATAAGAAGGTTCAATATCTTTTTAATGAGTAAAAGTTGCTCCATCATTTGACCAAATAGATGAATCCACCTAAAGTTGGAAACACTGCTTAGTATTGCCGTAACCAAGAGGCCTATGACACTTGGTATAAGAGAGAACATAGTGCATGCTTTGCTGTTAAGCTGTATGCATGATGATCTCATTAGGGAGTTTGAGAACTTCCCAACTACCAAACAGTTGTGGGAACAACTAAAATTCAAGTATAATGGAACCACAGCTATGAGGCTTCGTGCCTTGACACTTAGGTTCAATCAATATGTGATAGACTCCAAGCAAACTATGGTTGAGCACTTAAAGGCTATGTCAACTATGATAAGAGAGATTAAAACAACTAGCTATGATTTCACAGATGAGCAGCAAGTCTTAATTATCATCAAGTCACTCTCAAAGTCTTCATAGGGACATGTTAAACTTGTATTAACACACAATGAAAGGATAAAGACTTTTGATGACATTTCCCTTCATCTTAAGCTTGAGGTAGAGTGTAGAAAAGCTATTCATAGCACTGCCCTGATAGCTCAAGCTAAAAATCACGAAGGGTATGTTCTTTAGCGAAGGAGACAACAAAAGAA
The DNA here is from genome assembly GCF_002168275.2 of Theobroma umbraticum. NCBI lineage: Eukaryota > Viridiplantae > Streptophyta > Magnoliopsida > Malvales > Malvaceae > Theobroma > Theobroma umbraticum. The sequence goes on along the minus strand of NW_018397256.1, from coordinate 876,674 downwards.
AGGAAAAACTAGAAATCTAAGGCTCAAAAGTGATGGAGTCATTAAGCTCTAAAGAAACAAGTGTGGTGGGAAAAAGGATAAGTCCAAGTTGAAATGCTTTAACTGTGGTAAGAAGGGACATTTATGTATGTTCTCATGTGTTCATAGTTCATTCTCTCCTTGGTTGGATTACAGATACAAGAACAACCAAGCACGTAACTTGCAACCATGTAGGATATTTAAATTACCATCGTTTACCAATGGGTAGATACTTTGTCATGTTGGACAATAGAGTATAGGAAGAGGTTTTAAGAGTATGAACCTACCAACTCATAATGCACAATGGGCGAAAATGGCTTTTACATGATGTGTTTCATACTCTGTTTGTACAATGTAATCCACTTTCAGTTTTAGCATTGATGCATTCAAGATTTAATTTTAATTTCGAAAATTATAGTTTGTTTATTTTTCTTGAAGATACATTTTTTTGGTCATGGTTATTTTAAAGACAGTTTGATTATATTAGATTTGGATTCTAATAATGATGTTGCTTTTGTTTCAAATTCTTCTTCTGATGTTATAAATGATTCTGTGAAATGGCATGCTAGATTAGGACATATTGTGCAAAATGGAATGTCCAAATTGACTAGAGAAGGGCTATTGGGCACACTTGCCAAAGTTAAACTTCCTACATGTGAGCCATGTCTTGCTGGTAAGTCTAGCAAAAAGCCATTTGAGAAAGCTAAAAGGGCCACCTATCTTTTAGAACTTGTCCATTCAGACATTTATGGGCTTATGAATATAAAGGCATGCAATGGCGCATTCTATTTCATTACATTCATAGATGATTACTTATGATATGGATCCATATTTCTATTGTCTCACAGTTCTGAAGCTTTTAATTGTTTCAAACGCTTTGTGGCAGAGGTTAAGAATCATAAAGAAAAGAAGCTTAAGGTTTTTTACACAGATAGAGGTTGTGAATAGCTATCTGATTAGATCAAAGAATTATATGAGGAAAAAGGAATACGTCGACAGTTAATGATACTTAGAACTTCGCAACAATATAGTGTTGCATAGAGAAGGAATCATACCTTGTTAGACATGGTTAGGTCGATGATGGCATAAGTCAACCTTCCAATAAGTTTTTGGGGGAATGCCTTTTTGACCACAACATACATCCTCAATTGTGTGCCCTTAAAATATATTCCCACAACTCCATATGAGTTATGGAATGAGAGTAAGCCCAATTTGGACGGTTTACATCTTTGGAGATCAATAAGGTACGTACATCACTCAACTCATAAGTATGGGAAACTTAGGCCTAAAGCTAATAAATGCGCATTTATTAGACACTTAAAATATTCTAAGGGCTACGTGATGTATGAGGAACACCTTGATGGAGGGCTAATTGAGATGGAATCTCATGATGCTGACTTTTTAAAAGATGACTTCTTAAGCATAGGTTAAGTTAGGCTAAAGAAAGCCTTAAACTTTATGAGATGGAGGAGCCTCAAGAAAGTGTATCCTAACATAAGAAAATGAATATGGAAACACATCCTATCCAAGATACTGTTGAGGTCAGTCTGAGCTTCACCAAGATTCACATTTGTGAAGAAGTGATCATGGACAAATACCCCATAAACAGTTCAAGATAAAAGGTCAGTCTTTTTTAGGTATTTGAATAATGAATGTGAAAAAAATGATAATAATTTGAGATTCGTTTTTGAAAGAAACAGAAATATTGATGAACTTGATAATGAAGAAAATGCAGATGATTACACTTTTTCTCTTGCCTTGCTAAAAATAGTTGAGCAAGAAGAATGATAGATCACACCTCATCAAGAAGCCACTAAAACAATTGATTGGCATGTCATTATCTCCAACAAAAGACATGAATTAATTTATTCAAAGATATGTGGACATGTTCGCATAACCATGTCAAGATATGCCAAGACTTAGGATAGATGTCATGGTATGCAAGTTGTTGTTCAAGCATAAATTGAAGTGAATCAAGCTTGAAATGTTAAAGAAAAACTTGATGGTAGCATCACGCACTTAAGATGTGCAAATTGAAAGACAATCTTCAAAGATTACTATTTCATGAAAGTAACCATACTTGAGATGACAAATGGCCATCTTTCATATTCCTTTCACAAATATGAAATTATTCATTTGTTGTTCTCTTTGAGCTTATTGAATTCTTTTTTAAATTCAACCTTAACCAAGGATCACTCTCCACACTGGGGGGCAAATGCAAAGAAGAATTTATCAAGGTAAGAAAAATGCCTTGTGTTGACTGGATCTCAACATCATACAAAGCAAAAGGAAAACTGATGAAAAAAGAAAAAGGAGAAGAAAAAAAAAAGATATAAGAGACCCAAGAATCATACAATGTCTAAGGTCTCCAGGAGAATCCTTCACATGATAAGAAATGATCCTTGGTTAGATTACCCATAAACTGACATTTTGAGCCTATTTACCTTTTCTTTCGAAACCCCTATCCCTAGCCTATATTATATACCTAGAAAAGTCCATTTGGATCAAGTATGGATGATTAAATTGAAGAGGCTTCTTTTGAGATTCATTTATCAATCTTAAGAAATTTTTGAATTCTTAAAGTGCATGATGGGCAACTAGGACACAAGTAAGAAAATACGTATGTTGAAAACCTAAAAAGACGATCTAGGTATAAATCTAAGCGACACATGAAATGAGGGGCAAGCATCGAAGTTTGTAAAAGTAGTTGGCAAGATAGAGGTGATAACTCTATTATATAGAGTTATTTTGACTCATTTTGGAAGCTTAAGTAGCTAGATCTTTGAGATTTTAGGTTCGAATTTTAGCATTTTATGTTTTTTTTAGTTTAAGTTTGATTACTGTTAAGTGATTAATTTAAGTTATTTTAGTTAAATTTTAGGTTATTTTATTTTAAATTACTTTAAGAGTAGTTATTGTTAATTTCTCTTATGGCTTTTGTAGGAAATTGATGAAAAAGACTCATTTAATGAAAATCAGTGCAAGTATGGTGATAGCTTTATTCGTATATGTTTCAGTATTTTGACCATATCTCTTTCTAAAAAATTCCAAAGGAGATGATTCTTAGACCAATCGAATTATAAGAAAAAGGATACAATGTTTATGTTCACCAAATTGCCCAGTTCTGATTGGATCATGGTCAAAATATTTGTCAAAGTCGGACCACTGCAGCAGTATGTAAAGACTGAACATGATGCGGATATTTGGAGCAATCTTTCAATCCAGAAGTCCAATTGATGTGATTCTTAATCCATTGGAAAGTTAAGAGACAGGGATAAAACTTTATGTTTACTACTTTGCCCAGTTCCTAACATATCAGGGTGAAACTCCCGTTTGAAGTTTAGACTGCCACAGCGTGGGAGAACAAGGCTGGCAGCGTTGATGAAAGGAAGCACACATACAAAATTCCAGAGAGCTCAGCGCTGCGGCTCTGCGAGAAGCAGCGCCGCAGCGCTGCACGACTTTCCTAAATATAAGGGAAGTTAACGGGATTTTGAAAATTAGGTTATTTGGAGCCTATTTAAGGAGCCTTTTTCAGAGATTTTTGGGGGGAGGCAGCAAGCAACTATTCTGGAGATTTGGAGCCAAGAACAAAGCAAGGAAACAAGAGAATTGGAGAGAGAATCAAGATCACAAATCTCTAACTATTAGTTTTCTCTCTTACCTTTGTGTTTTTCTTATTTTTCTTTGACTTGGATTCATGGCTAAATTTCTTTGGATATTGTTTTTATTAGATACTATGAACTAAATTATTTTTCTAGGATTGCAATTGAACTCACATGTAATCTAATTTTTAATCTCTTTCTTGCTTATTTTCAATGGAATTTGAATTGTTTATTCCAATTTGTTCTTAATGCTTTTAATTGCTTGGCCACCAATTAAATTGATCTAGAACCTAAACAAACTTGGGAAAGGGAGTTTAGTGTAGACTAAAATTGGATAGCAATGATCATATTAATTGATTTGCCTATAGGATAGGGATATAACTATAGGCCATATGTAGCCAGATTAGAGCCTGAACTGAATGAGTCTATTTTAATTTCAATTCACATAGGGATATAGTGTTTTAGTTAAAATAGATATTTTTATAAGATGAGTCGGGAGACCCTTATAAATAATTTAGGACTCTAGGTTAGCAATTCAACCCATTGAAATAAGTTAAGAAAGAGAGGTAGAAGATTTAGATGAAGTGTGAAGGATATTGTAATCCTAGGCTTGTTGATTTGCTGTTTGCCCAATTATCTTATTGCTTTATTTGTAATCAATTAGTTTTAGTTGCGTAATTTTAGTTCAATTAGAATTAAGATTTTAATTATTTGAATAAAAACAATTGTTTTAATTTTAGTACTTAGTAAAATTTTATATCAATTCCTGTGGGATCGATACTCTGCTTGCTAATATACTATCTATTCGATACGTATACTTGCATAGTAGAATATTAACTGACAAGAGGCAAGGTATGATTAAATGCACTCAAAATATCAAGGACATCAACGAATGAGTTTTTCTAAAAATGAATTTTAGATCAATTAGAAATCATTTGGAATGTTCATTATACAGATACAAATTTGCTATCCTAATTCATAATTCTTTTTCTTAATCGTAACTTTTATTGGAACCTCAATTGTTTCCCCACTTACCCCTATTTTCCACAAATTTCCCATTTTACCATGAATTGAGGAAATTTGAAAGTGTATTGCATTGTTATTACATTGAAATGATAATGAATAGAGGATTAATGACATACATTGAAATCTTAGGAAAAAGAAAAGAAAGCAACCAGTGGTGAATGAACAAAGAATAAAATAGCCTTAATCTTTTGGTGATGAAGAACAACAAAAGCACTCAAAAAAGAAAGGAGTTCAATGAAATGAAAAAATTTCAAGATTAATCCATGATTTGATTGAAGAAGATAAAAGAAAGAATGGATGATGGAATTTGAGAACCTTTTAAAAAACCATAAATATAGATGCATGACATCATCATAGTAGTCAAGCATTTCCACACCATGATAGCATTTTGCATCATAAGCATTCAGAAAATAATATTTGCTTATTCATTTTTAAAGTTACACAGCTTTATGCAAAATGAAGAACATATGCTTTCTTTAAAGTTACATAGTCTCATTTAAGATAAGGAGTTTATTCCTATTTAAAGTTACGTAACCTCACTCCAGATGAGGAGTTTATTTCTTTTAAAATTACGTAGCCTTATTCTAGATGAGGAGCTTCCTCTTATTTAAAGTTACGTAGCCTCATTCCAGGTAAGGAACTTATTCATTTTAAAGTTACATAGCCTTATTTCAGATGAGGAGCTTATTTCTTTTTGAGTTACATAGCCTCATTTTAGATAAAGAGCTTTATTTTTGAAAAATTATCTTTTCGGCCAAACGGTGTCTAATTCTTCACACAATTCTTGATTCTCAAGAAATGTGCAAAGAAGGGCAGCTTTCGACACCCCATTTTGTCCAAGGTATTGAATTTAGAAGTTCAAAAATAATAAAAAACAAAAATAAAAAAAAAGATAAATATGAAAAGATAAAGATATATTTGCACTAATTATAATCAAATTGAAAGTCTGAAGAGAGATTACGTTAGATTAAATTAAAACTCAAGAAACCAGTTTGAAATAGAATAGGACACATTGGCTATAAATAGAGTCTAGCATCGAAGCCAAAAGAGAGGGGGAAATTAGAGAAAACATAGACATAGACAAATCAGAGAGAATACAAAGAGAGAAAAAAAGGAATTGGGAAAGAAAATAATTAGGAAAAAGTAGATAAGAACAAAAGGAGAGAAAATCGTTCTTGGGTTCTTGGGTCTCAATTTCTTTTAGATATAGGAGAGTCAGTTTAGTTTCTAATCGAACTATTTTGATTATAAGGAGAGACAAGAAAAGAGAAGAAAGAGCGCCCTAGTTTCTTGAATAGGGTTTAGAAAAGTGTTCATCATTCCTAACAGTTCATGCTTGTATCGGGATTTGTAGTTTGGTTTTTTTTTGGGTTTTTTAGCTCAATTAAGTAAGTTTATTTTTATATGATTTTAATTTGAATTTGAATTTTAATTTTTTTTTATCTTTAAAAATTAGAAGTTCACATAATTTATGTAAATTCCCTAACGATGAAATCTCCCAAAAGTGGCTTCTTTAGAATTTCTAGGCGAGAGAATTTTTCAAAATTCTACCATAAGCATTTAAAGATTCTGAAAAATTATCAATATCAAAGGATTTACATAAATATTTAAGTAAAATTAAAAAAAGATAAAATTATAGAATTAAATAGGTTCTCCAATGATGAAATCTCAAGAAAATAAAAAATGACTTCTTGGGAATTTCTAGGTGAGAGAATTTTCCAAAATTTTACCATGAGTAGGAAATTTTAGAAAATTTGTAATATCTAGATTAATTATTTTCTTACTTGAAAAAACTAATAAAATAAAAAATAACAAAATGAAATAAAATTAAATATTGAACTAGATTTATTTTAATAAAGCTTAAAAGACACATAATTGATAAGGTACCAATTAAATGGGCATTGTGGAAGTGCTAATACCTTCCTCACTCGTAAGTGAACTTTCGAGCGGTAAATTTGTTTTATAGACTAAAACTAATTTTTTTAATGAACTTATGTCAAACTTAGGACCTTATTAAAAAAAATAGATTCACTTGGGTGGTCAATTACACCTAAATAAAAAAGATTGATGGTGACTCCTTTTAAATTGAACTATTAAGTTTCAGGACTCATAACAACTTGCTAACGAAAAACTTTTTCTATGTAAAATATTTTACAGGAAAATTTTTTCTATGTAAAATATTTTACAGGAAAATTTAATTTTTTTTATTGTTTTGATAAACTGTGGAAAATATTTTTCATTTTCTGGATCATTATTGGCTCCACAAATTTTTAATGATAACAAAACATTCCCATTCATTAATGTCTAACGATACTACTTGAGTGTGTAAGATAAAAATGTATGTCAATGATAGATTAATTACTTGATAGCGAACATCAAAACTTATCAAAATAAGGAGTTAAAAATGAACTACAAACAGAAGACTCTTAGTCAGATAATCAAGGGAATTAGCCAGCTAAAATCCAAAAGTGAAATTGGTTGTTTCAAGACAGTAAGCTCTTAATCGGTTAAAGTCTTACTTAACCAATTAATAGAGTAAAGAAGATTGCAAGACAGAAAGGACTTAATCGACTAAGTATAGTTAACCAGCTAAAAACTCACAATCAGAGAATTTAATTGTGAGACAGGGAAGACTTAATTGACAAAGAAGTATGGTCAACTAACTAAAAGCTCACTGTCAGAGAATTTGAATTTGAATGTTTGAAGACAAACTAAAGACAAGAAAGGATTTTAAATTGTTTCCAACAGTTTGAAGCTGTCAACATCCATCAGAGTTAATTTTTCAACTATAAAAGACATCTCCAATGGCTAAGAAGAATAGTAGATGCTTCTAAAAACAAAAAGAGCCCAAAAAAAAAAATCTCTCAATTCTTCTTGCGTTTCACTTTAATCTTTGTAATATAGTTTAATACTTTATCTTGTACCATTCAGATTAGGTTATTGATCATAGGTACTTCTTCATATCTATACTCCTTGATTACTTAGTGTACGAGTCACTCTAAGAGGATTAATCAAGCTTGGGTTAACTTGATTGGTATTATAGGTTCTAATTTAGCCTAGCGTAAAAAAGTTAGATTTGGGTTTTGATTGATTTCATGAAAAACCATTGTTTAAAATTGTGGTTGAGCCTGTGAAAAGTCATTATAAAAGCTTGGTGGAAGCTTGGAAATTCCAACGCTTCTAGTGATTTTATTTGAAAATCTTTAATTAGAAGATCAAGATAGAGGATGTAGGTCAAAGAGACTGAACCACTATAAATATTTTTGCATTTTCTACCCTCTTTTATTTTTTCATTTCATTATTCTTTAAATAATTTTTCCATCTGGTTTTTAATTTCTCATCATTGACCTTTAACATGCCTTTAATTAAAAGTTAAGTTTAATGACATTCAAAAAGTGCTATTCACTTCTCTCTTGTACACATCTAAGGACCAACAATCATCTCGTGGAAAATATTTTCTACCATCACTTAAATTATAAAAATGTTATAATCTTCAACTTTTCTTATAGATTTGAACGTGAGTTTACTATAAAAAAATACCTTCTAAAGTGTAAAGTTGCTTAGTTTGTTGAATAGATTTCACAAACTTCAATTTGATTTAAAGCTATAAAACCCTTGTTTTCTAAAATTATGCATCAGTTTGAAGATAATAACAGAATCCTACTACTTAGTGCATTACTTTTCACTTGGTTTTATTTTTGTGTCTCAGGAAAATTGTACAATTAGAACTAATGGCCTAACCTCAATTTCCTTAGATCAACTAAAGTACAAATGTAATATAATAGTAACCCAAGATGATTAGAAACTAGATGAGAAAAAGCATCTAAAAGTAACCCTTTAGAGATCACAATTACATATTCACCATTATTTGACTACTGGGCTAGCAACATTGACAATCAAAAGTCTTAAATAATATCGACAACATTATTTTTTTATTAGAAAAAGAGCAAAGACCCAAGCACAAAAACCTAGGTCCTAGTAACTTTTGGGCTTTGAAATCATGTTTTGGTTGCAATCTGTCTATTATAATCAGTCATAGATCACATGAACCAGCAACCAAGCTAAATTGGTTAATACCAAAATTATATGGAAAATTGAAGCAAGAAGGTCGAAGGGAAACAAAGATGGCAAGTGATGGTGTACACCAAAATGGGAAAAAAAAAACAAGGCCCAAGAAATCTTTGAAGAATATGAGAAATAGAGAATCTAAAACAAAAAAAGATGAAGGAATGAGAGATTTATTCTAGATTTGAGGAGAGGAGGGAGAGCATACATGGCTATTGAGAGAAGAAAGGCTGTTGGATGAAGCTAACCATGTCGTTTATGGAAGAAATCAAGGGTGGGGAAGGGAGGTAGAGAAGGAACTTGGGGTCTTGGTGTAGGAGGTTTTTGTGTTTTCAACTAGGAGGAAATTGTTTTATGTCGTTTGAGGGTATAAGACAATTTATGAGGTCAATCGGACTTTTTCCCATTGACTTGTAAAATCTTTTACAAAGTGAGAATGTTTTCAAGTTACAAAACACGGATAAGTTATAAAAATGTTTTCTAAAACACATTTTTAGTCAAAACAATTGGACTCTAAGGTCAATTTTAAAGATAACAATATCTATGTAATAAAATTGTGTTAGTTGTGAAAACACAATTAAATAAATGATTTTAAACAAATTTCTCAAAAATAAAAAATAATTAAATCTACCCACAAGACCATCATCTTTTTCTATAAATTTTCTTTGGATAAAATACCCAGACACCTTTGTGTTTTGATCAAAATTACACAGAAGTCCATTAATTTTTAAAGTGGACACTCCATCCGAAAGATATATTTTCGCTGTACTTATAAGTTTTGTCATTAGCCAACCATCAATATTTAAGTTTGTTCAATAACATGATAATATTTTTAAAATAATTTTACCCTTTATTAATTTTAAAAGTTACCATTGCATAAATTATCATTTTTATTTTTTTTTAAAAAAGTGTTGGTCAGTTGCGACTAGAGATCAAGCACCCAAAAGGAGCACCAGATCTAGTGCTCTCTCAAAAGCCCCAACTGATTGGTGCTCCCTTGAGGAGCTCAATTTACAGCTCCTCTTAGGAGCTCTAGTGCTCCTTAAGGGAGCTTGTTTTGGGGTTCCTATTAAAAGCCTAATCAAGGTTCCAAAGGAAGCACTACCAAAGGAAGCACTAGATCTAGTGCTCTCTTGGGAGCCCTAGTGCTCTCAACGAGCACCGATCTAGTGCTCTCCAATGGAGCACAAGGTGGAGACAAGTGGTCAGCCAGTGCAAGGAGACGTTGCCGACCGACCTGAGAGAAAGAAAACAATGATAAAAAGAGAAAGGGTATTTTAGATATTTCATAGTTAACATTAACTTTGTTTAGACGTTTAGGGTAAAGTGTTCATTTTGAAAACTAGTGAACCTTTATGTAATTTTAATCAAAACTTAGAGGTGTTTGAGTATTTTACTCAATTTTTTTTTCATTTGTGACTTTCCTTTAATTTATTTCTTTCTCTTTTTCTCTCTCTCTTATTTTTTTTCTTTCTTTGTGCTTCTATTCTACTAACTTTGATCTATTTTGCTAAGGCCAAATAATTAAAATAAAAAAAATATTAAGTTTTTTTCAAAAAGATTTTAAAGAAATTTGTAATTCCTTAAACTAATTTTTACATAAAACTTTTAAAATGTTAATGTTACAAAAGAAACATTTTTTAATTTTAACATAAATGTACAAGAATAATTATAAAAGAACATAACTTTTCAACATATAGCCTGTTTGCCTTAACTTTTTTCTAGTTTAAAAACTATTATGAAGTTTTTATGAAAAATAATGACTTTTAAAGTTAAGCTAAAGCTGTTAAATAAGCTGTTTGATAAAATAAATTATATAAGTTTTAATTTTGGTTAAAATTACCAAAAAAGATATCCATGTTATATTCAATCACTTAATAAATCAAAGAGAGCAAGTTTGTTTTGAGCTTATATATATCATTTCAGATGTTAAAATTAAACAAATCTATATGGAAATGAAATAGATCTCACATTTTGTATAATAGGAATAGTATTAGATTTTTATTGATTTAACAAGTAATCAGATTATGATGCTTCAATTTCCTAAGAAATAAAAAAAAAAAGAAACGATGTATTTGATATTAAAATCTTTTTTGGTAAAAAAGAAATAAAATATTTTAATAGTAGTTGAATATAGCTCTGAATTTTAAATCTTCTTTTATCTTAATCTTTGTAAGAAAAAAAAATCTTAGATTTAGCAATTCTGGTTTTTTTTTTATAATTAAAGGATGAGGGATTCGAACCCTACTCTTTAGGTAGAGGGATTATGCACCAACTAATGAACTAAATATTCGCGTGCGAATTAGTTATTTTGTTGCTTGGTCTTATATCTTTTTTTTTAATAATCGAGTGCGATTTAGTCGAGCAAGTCAAAAGCGAATTTAGGGTAAAATTTTTATTTAATATATTAATTAAAAAATTAACTTATCAATACAACATCTTTATATGCAATTAAGATTTTATATATATTAAGAAATCTTTTTTTTAATAAGTAATATATTACAATAAAATCATTAAGACAAATTTTGGGTAACATCAAGCTCCCAACAGGAGCACCAGATCTCGTGCTCTTTTAGAAGCCCCAACCGATCGATGCTCCCTTGGGGAGCCTGATTTGGGGCTCCTCTTGGGAGCTCTAGTGCTCCTTTGGGGAGCTTGTTTTGGGGCTCCCATGGAGAGCCTGATTAGGGCTTCAAAGGGGCACTAGATATGGTGCTCCCATGGGAGCCCCGGTGCTCTCAAGGAGCACCAATCTAACGCTTTCTAGGAAGCCCCGATGCTCTCAAGGAGCACTGATCTAGTGCTTTCCAGGGGAGCACAAGGTGGAGACGGGTGGTCGACCAATGTAAAGGGAGCTTGCCGGCCGGCCTAAGAGAAAGAAAACAATGATGAAAAAAGAAAAGTTATTTTAGGGATTTCATATTTAACATTAATGTCGTTTAGACGTTTACAATGGAGTGTCCATTTTGAAAACTAATGAACCTCCATGTAATTTTGATAAAAACTTAAGGCTGTTTGGGTGTTTTACTCAAATTTTTTTTTCATTTGTTACTTTCCTTTAATTTCTTTCTCTCTCCCTTATTTTTCTTCTTTCTTTGTGCTTTTATCCTACTAACTTTGATCTACATTGCTAAGGCCATATAATTAAAATAAAAAACAATATTAAGTTTTTTCAAAATGATTTTGAAGAATTTTGTAATTCCTTAAACTAATTGTTACATAAAGCTTTTAAAATGTTAATGTTACAAAAGTAACATTTTTTTTAATTTTAACATAAATGTACAAGAATGAGTATAAAACTACATAATTTTTCAACATATAGCCTATTTGGCCTAGTTTTTTTTTAGTTTAAAAACTATAATGAAGCTTTTATGAAAAATAATGACTTTTAAAGTTAAGCTATTTGGTAAAATAAATTATATAAGCTTTAATTTTGGTTAAAATTATATCCATATCATTTTCAATCACCTAATCAATCAAAGCAAAGCAAGGTTGTTTCCAGCTTATATACAATTTCAGATGTTAAAATCAAAAACATTTATACAAAAATGGAATAACTCTCACATTTTGTGTAATAGTAATAATATTAGACTTTTATTGATTTAACAAGTAATCGGACTATGATGCTTCAATTTTTCAAAAAAAAAAAGAGAAAAGAGAAAATGATGTATTGGACATTAAAATCTTTTTTTTTTGTGAAAAAGAAATAAAACATTTGAATAGTAGTTGAGTATAGCTCTGAATTTTGGATCTTCTTTTCTCCTAATCTTTGTAAGAACAAAAAAAGATATTAGATTTAGCTATTATGTTGCTTGATCTTCTATCTTTTTCTCTAGTAGTATTTGTAAAGAGAGGTAGAAAAAAGAGAGATCGCGATTTATGTTGAAAAATGGTGATTTGCAAAGAGAGGGAGAAGGGACGGAGATCGAGAAAGGGGTACTTTTTGAAAATGTGATGTATTTAATTTTTTAATTCTGTTCTTTAAAAAATTATTTTTTTAAGTAAAAAAAATTAGACTAAATAAGCACATAGTATCCTTACAATCTTGATGTAAATATATAAAAATAATGTTAAAAAATAATAAAAATTTAATATTTACCTTTTTCAAGGCTTGATATTTACCTAGAAATGGCAATTAGAATACAAACCTCACGGGTTTCACTATACCTCAACTGACAGTAGGAGGTTTTTTCATTTGAAATCAAGAGATCGAGATTAAACGAGCAAGTCAAAAGCGAATTTAGGATAAAATTGTAATTTAATATATTAATTAAAAAATTAACTTATAAATATAACATCTTTATATGTTATTAAGATTTTATTTATATTAAGAAATCATTTGTTTAATAAGCGGTATATTACAACAAAATCATTAGGATAAATTTTGGGTCACATCAAGTGGAAAGTGGTTTCTAGGTTCGAATATTAAAAATGGTACCTCGATATTAAGCCCAGGCTAGTTCAGACAGAGGCATCGTAAGTAACTGGGTCCATTCGTACTCCATCAATGTCGCAAAGATTTTACCAGCTAATGGTAAATTACATTTATCAGGGTTTAATCTACCATGGAGCGATTCGTTAGGTTTTGATTTATTACTAATTTCTATTTGACATAAAATTTGGTGCCTGAATTACTTTTTTATTTTTTAAAAAAATTAATAACAACATTGGCAAAATTTTATTGATTGTTGAATAATAAATATATATGAATTTTTAATAATTATAATAAAATTATTTTTTCATTATAAATCTAAATTGATTTTTAATTGTCTCTGTAACTTAACATGACTAAAATTTAAAATTACAATGAACAATTTTAAACCAAATAAATCATTTTCTAAGTGATTTAATGAAAAATAAAATTCTTATCTGTACACTTAAATCTTAATACCATTAATTTTACAATTATAAATAACAATTTTAATCAATAAAAATTATTTTAAAAAATGACAATTTAAAAGTATAATGAATAAAGATATCTATTTTCGTGAATAAAAAAATTTGCTCCCATATTTACTAAGCTTATTAAGATGTTAAAGATTATAAAAAAGTAATATCTTTATTTAATATATATAATAAATCATAAAATTATGTATCAACAAATGCATTTTTTTATAATAAAAAAATACTAACATTTAATATAAAAATAATTTTAAGAAAATACAACCATAAGAATTACTCAAGACACCCCTCAACAAAACTCATGGTTACTAGGCTTACGATGGAACTACTTGATTCTACACCCCATTGAAACTTAACCTAAGTTCAGCAAGTTACCAAACACAGTATGCCAAGCAAAGCAGGATGTTCCAATGAATTTTCCTTCACCTAAACTCCCCAAGTAACTGATTTAATGCTGATATTATGCTAGAACTATATATATATATATATATATGTATGTATGTATATGTATATAATAAACTTAAAACCCAACCAACATGATTAAAGCCCCTGGATGCCTGCTGTTGCTCTGATTCATTGTAACAAAGGCATAGAGCAAACACCATGCCAAGTCCTTCCTACCAGTCCACTAATCGAGGGTCCTAAACCCACCTCATATCGAAATATTAAATCCAACTGAAAGAGTTAATTCTAAATCTAGATAATTAGTTTCAAAGTTTGTCTTCTGAATAGCAAAATTCAAGAGGGACACATGTATCATTTATCACCCTCATAGCATCAACTACACCTTCCAACAGTCATCATTTGAATAGTTCGTAGTTTGTAGAAGAATGATACCTCAAATAGAAGCCTTCGAATTCATAGAAGCATTAGCAAAATAAGAAGAACATAAACATAATCCAAAGGCTTCTGGGTACCCTCAAATCCCGTCCTGCAGATTCGTAATAGGGCTGGATCATTATCTCAAATTTGCAATTTCCTACCGTGGGAGTGGGATCCGTTTTTGTGATCATTGAAATATTTGGAAATTTGCAGGCTACTTCAAGCTGGTTATTTTTCTGAAAGTAACTGTTAAAGGCGTAAGATATATTCCCTCTAGCATCTAGATTTCCACAAGATGTCCCATAACCAAGGCTAGTGCAGTCAGCAAGTCCACATGCATAGCTCACACTTGGTTCTACTTGTGGGTCATCAAGTCTGGCTGAAGGCTTCATCACACACCACTTCTTTTCCAAGTATTTTACATCTTTTGCAGGAACTAAAGCTCCGGAGTTTGTAGTACCCAGGTTGAGAGGGTATTTGGCCTGCCCATCAAAAGTAAATATCCCCCAGTGGCGTTCAAAATTTCCTGGAGCAAAGCTCTTATCATCCTCATCAATCAAGCTAAATAAATAGGCATCTATTGGCCCAGGTCTCATTGGGGTTCCTCTCCCACCAGAAATGTGAGACATAAAACCTTGATTGAATCGTCGAGCATACTCTATGTTAGCATTTCGGTCTCCATCAGTGGGCCACCCAATCTCCCCAACTATAATGGGCAAGTTTCCAAATCCATTCTTCTGCAACGCATGTGCAAGGGTATCAAGATTAGCGTCAAACATGTTGTAATATAACGTTCCACCATCACTTAGTGGCGATGCATTGCCATCAAAGAATGCATACTCAACCGGGAAGTTGGCATCAGCATAGAGGCTTATAAAGGGATAGATGTTTACTGTGAAGGGAGCACTACTAACACTCAAGAAGTTGACAATCGTAAGCATGAGATCATGGATATCATCACGGAAGTCACCACCAGATGGATAGCCACTTGAACTTGCATAAACATCAGCATTGAGGGGAACAGTAACCTTTACTTGGCTTCCAAGCCCAGCTTTGACCAGGGCAGACTGAATGTTCCGAAGAGCAGGGTAGGTTATACCCAGGTAGCTTCCATTATATGTCTCCAAAAAAGGTTCATTACCAACAGCAACATATCTGTAGGTAAAGCAGAAGCTAAGTGGGGGGAAATGACAAAACAATGTAATGGAAATTAAAGAATGAAACCTGGCAATCCTAGAGTATGCCTAAATTATGTCAAGTTTCAACACCTCAGAGAAGTAGACGAGAAGATGAAAAGCTTAAATACATGAGTAAATACTTCTTAAGGGATATTCCAAAAATGCAATTGTTGTTAGGAAGTGAACTATTATTATACTTGCAACAATCCAACAAATCAATTTCCCCTGTCAATTGCTTTGCATCATATACAATGTGGCTAATCAGTTTAAGACCAAAAGACCAAATGTCAACTCACATAAGCCATTGGAAAACATTGTAAAAGCAAAAATGAAGTTTCAGGCAAATTTGCAGGGTGATTGCAGTGATAGCGGCATAAGAAGCTTAAAGCTTTAACCAGACAATAGATAGAACATCTAATACGTCCCTATCAACACCAACTATAACTGAAGTTGCTATGACGTATATCTTCCACTAACCAGTCATGCCTAGTGGTGACTGGCCATTTTTTCAGAAAGCAACAAAGTGAACTGGAGGGAAAAAAGCCCAAGCCAAGTTAACCTTTTTTGGATGTTTCAATTATGTGTCAGCCCAAAGCCTTTTGCCTACTTTATTTCTTTTCAGCTGAGCAAAGAAAAGCTCTCAGCCCCAATACCTCGTATTTGTATTACTGATGTAAATTGTAACAGAAGCAATGGTGGAATCAATATTAAAATCTGATTGGAGGAATGTTATGACATGCAAACCTACATTTTACAAGCAATCTGGATCAACAAAAGAGCAAGGGGAGAGGGGGGAGCGGGAGGGAGTGCAGGTTATGGGACAGCTATTTAGAAAAAGGCTAGGATTATACCATGTTAAAGAAGTACCAAACTATAACCCCTTTTAAAATATTTGGTTTAGGATGCCTGAAAATGCAACTAGTTCTTTTTACTGATCAATATGTTTGACATGGCATATTACTAGTAGAACAAAAGCAGCCTTCAACAAGATAGATTAATGACTGAAAATCAACATGATTAACTTTATGTCAATCCAATTACTTTTATAGCTTTGATTTTCCAGGTTTATCAGTATTATCAGGCATATTTGGTAAAGGATTACTAGGATGCTTAAAGATGGTTAAGTTTTACCTATCTATCCACATTCAAGTTTTTAAAACTATTTTTAAGAAGATTATTAGGATGCTTTATAGATGCAACCCTTATCAACCATAGTTGTATATATTTTTTAGAAACTTACAGACAATGCTTGATCATGCAATCTAATTCCTGCCGAATACAAACAAGGCGTTGGGAAACTTAAAAAACCAGTCCAGTCCAGTCTCAAACAAACACATAAAATCAGTTTCATTAATTGACAACATAATAAAATATCATGTAGGATAAGTTTCTTAAAAAGAATATTTGAAAGGAACCAATCATTTACTGAAATTAATAGATTATATCAATATTATCACCTTGCTTTTCAGACAAAATGGACAAAGAATCTTACCTTGATTAATATCAAATCAATACAAAAGGTGGGGACCACAATCAGTGAGGCAAGGATGGAGCCATGATCTAGGAGGGGAGGAGGGGGGACTATTCATCATGTTTGGGGCAAAAAAAAATCACTTTTATATGCTTAAAAGTTGATGTAACACTTGGGCATTTAACTCGATAGTAACTACATACTAACACCAGAGCATTTGGCTCCATAGTAGGTGCATGTATCCCCTATCAAAGAGCTAAATTTAAATCTCTCATTGCCCTTCCAAAAACGCTATTTAATACTTATACTTTTGGTCCTTAATTATTTTTTAAAAAAATTATGATTTATTTTTTTATTTCAAGAGGTCAGTATTCAAGCTTTTAATTCTTTGCATAAAACAAATTCAGGATTAAATTTGTTAATCATAGAAATCAACCATTAAGTTACATGTTATTTTGTTGGTGTTAATATGAAATTTATTCATATACATTATATTGCATAAATAATTTGAATATGATTATTTTGAATGTTATGATCCCTCTGTTACATTATTGTTTGTCATTGTTTGCTATTTTAGTCAACAAACTGAACTTTAATCATGATTTTTTAATATATCGTAAAGAACTAAAATTTCAAAAAAAAAAAATTATGTTTTGAAAATATTTTAATTCAAAATTTTCTGGTCTTATTTTTTAAAATTTTATACCCTTATAATTTTAAAAGAAACAATGGTTAAAAATTTAGTTAGTTTGTTTGACCAAAAATATCAATGAAGGAAAAACATTTTTGGGAAAGAGGGACTAGTAAATTAGCATTTTTTATGTTAGATTTTATTTGGGGAAAGCGGACCCGCTCTTTGAGCAGCGAGATACATCCAGCTACCAATGAGCCAAAAGCTCCTATGGCTGAGCTTCGAGCAAAGCACAAAAGGAAATCCTTACGTTTGGCCTCCTTTCCAAGGAAGGATGAAGTGCAATATTCTTTAATGTTTTGATTACAATTACATAGGCTCAAAACAAGTTATTGTAATTATTGTCTTATATTAACGATATACAATATATTAAAAAATTATATGCAAAGAAACAACTTTCGCAAAAGAAAAAAAAATTACATGCAAAGTTAACTAGTTAAGTGTGTGTGCGTATGTGTAATTGAAACCAAATGTATCACGTAAAAAGAAATGCTATGAGAAGTAAGAAATTTGAATAATTATTGAATAAAATTTGAAAAAGTAATAAAGAATTGAGTAAGTAGATTGAAAATGTCAAAGGATATGTAAAATATATGAAAAAAAATCAAAGGTGGGCCGAGCATATATATGAGAAAACTAAGAAAAACTCATTGGGCTAAATAATAATTCTACGAAGTCAGGGGGGGCCAAATAAATATAAATAAGAAAACCTTAAAAAGTCATGGGGCTAAAGGATAATTTTGGAAAACGCCTCCCTGGCTCCATCCTTGCATTGAGGACAAAATGAAAGAATCAGGTTTCAAGTGGCCTACACATTTAAAGAGGAAACCTAGATATGCCATTCTATGTGAAGATTTTATTTAATGGAGGATGCACACATTAAGAGGAGAATAAGACACAAATGAAATCTACTATAAAGGACCTCACTTTATTTGAACTTATTTAGGATATGACCTACAATAGGGCAAAATGCCACAACAGGGTCCATATAACTGATCCCATGTGATGGGAAGGAAATTAGTTTGTTGGTTTATCGTTGTTGAAATCAAATCGGAAGAATTGAGTGTGTGTGTGTATCAAATGAGGAACTCTTAAAACTTGTTGTAAGGTTTTTCAACTATAAATTTTGTCAATCATATTGAAGATAAAGGTAAATGTAAGAGATAATCTAGCAAAGAACATCCCAATGATGCGCATTATCTCTTTTATTTTATCTTTATCTTCAATAAAACAAACACTGAAGTTCAAGAAAAAAATGAGCTGCTTGCTTTCTTCAAAATCAAAGGATTAATCCAAAATATGTTTTAAATCAGTACAAGAGGCTAGCATGTTTTATCATAAGAAGTAGAACTTGTTACTGAATTAAAGTTTGCTCATTACTCCTGTTGTAGTCATCATAATTAACAGGAAAGCAGCGTAAAAACATTCTCTAATCAAATGAAACTGAAAAAAAACCAAAAAAAGAAAACCAAACGAAGGCAAAGTTCTATGCTGCAAGAAGAAGACAAAACAATTGCACAAAGCTAGCATTCTTTCTTTTGAAATTCTTCACAACCGTTTTCATTCACACATCAAATTGTTCATTCATTTCTTTCCAGATGGACTACAAC
Source organism: Theobroma umbraticum (assembly GCF_002168275.2). Lineage (NCBI taxonomy): Eukaryota > Viridiplantae > Streptophyta > Magnoliopsida > Malvales > Malvaceae > Theobroma > Theobroma umbraticum. Next base: position 857,286 of record NW_018397256.1, on the reverse strand, counting down.
AAGACTTAACTTTTGGTACTTCACCATGCTGCTAATTATTCTTAGCATTATAATTTCTTATAACTGAGTGGCTAGTGTCCAGGTACATTTTTGGCAAGTAAGTATTTCGAATTACCTCACCCTTAAGAATACTTAATGATAAAGAATTCCACGTTCTATTGATCATCCTCAAGAAAAATTAATTATGAAGGAATCTAGCTAGGACCTCCCTAGTTATTGGAGGTAATTTGAGAAAATATACTCAGCAACATCAATTTGAAGGGTTGAGATGTCATAGGAATTGTGGTGTGACTCCGCAAATTTATAATTAACCTCAGAAGTGTTTCTTCTGTTATTATTCTTTTAATTTAACTCACTACTTCACAGCATCGCTTACATGAACCAACAAAAATATTGGTATTAAGATAAGCAAGTGGTGGTCTCTAAGTGCTATTGAGCTTACTACGCGTGAGCTTATTAAGGCTCCATTTGGTTTACCCTTTTACTATTTTCTCTTCGCTATTGGAAGCAAAAAAGCAAAAAAACCTGTTTGGATGCAAAAAGTAATAACAATTTTGAATGATCATGTATGAAATATATAAACTTTTTAGATGAGAAAAACCACAATTTAACTTCTATATGAATTAATTATGTTATGATTAGTGTTGCATTTTAATTATTTGTCCATATTAAATCAATTATGATATTTCTTTTTTAACTTTAGTTCTTGCTTTATAACAATACTTGAAAAAGTGAAAAGCATCAAGCTATGCAGCCTAAAATGTCTTCCTAAGACAATTAGGCACTTGGGGCACTTGGACAACTTTTAGGAAATAAAGATTAATTTAATTTTTGTTTAAGAAAATTGAAATAATTGGCAACTACTTTTTGGAGAGTTGCGTTTGCTCACCGAGAATAAAAGGAGAGGACTATTATTTTCATTTTCATTAGTAGAACCTTTTACAATCTCCTAGAGAGTTTTCAGACTTGTGTTCTAGGAGCATAATTGGCTTTAGGAAAAATCATTACTATTCATATCACATGTTTCATTTCCACAGTAGCACATGAATTAATACAAAGCCATGGTCAAATCAGGTAACTGAAATCCACATTAGAGTGCTCTTGGTATAAGTGTTAGCCTTAGACCTAGTTAAGTATTAATTTGATTTTCTTTGACTCTTTTGAATGTCGCTTATTATGCTTGATTTTAATTTCTTCAAGGAGGTGATGTGATTACCCCTTTAAGGAGTGATACTATCAACATGGGTGATGTAGGATCACTTCTAAGTATGATCACCTGGACAATATGCAACGGGGTAATTCTATCACCATTAGTTGCATCACTCGTATCACTCTCATCACCCCTTCGTATCATCCATACCAAACACCCCATATATTGTGCATGTAACTTTAATTCTGACTCCTTTTTATTTATTTCTTATTATCTTTTTAATCTTTTTTAAAGTTTTGTAACTTCTATTCTGTTTTTTTCAATTATTGGTAAGTTTTGTAACTTCTTATTTTAATTTTCAAAAGTTTTGCTAAATATTAAATTATTATTTCTTTTGAATTCAATATTCTTATTTTAATTTTGTCCCAGCCCACCCTAGAAAACTGGGGTACTTGAATAACTTTTCAGAAATTAAAACTAATTTAAATTTTAGTTTAAGTAAATTGTAAGTAATTGCTATAGGCAACTATTTCAGGAAAATTGCGTTTCCTTGCCTAGAAAGAAATTATTTTTCTTTTCAATTTCATTGGTAGAACTTTTCATAATTTTTCTCAAGAGTTTTCAGACTTTGTTGCATTGTGGGAGCACAATACTGCCTTTTGGAAAATATATTAGAATTCATTCTTTCTTCCAACAAACTCCCATAAGCACAAGTTTCATTTCCACAGCACCGCATCCAATAAACAGGTCAAACCAGGTTATGGAATCAAAATGGTACTTTAGTATAATAAATTATTACTAAGGTCTAATTATTTTATAAGCAAATCTAAATTCAGAATGACAACCAAAAGTTTAATTACTGAAGCTTCAGCTTAAGTAGCAGTTCAGAATGAAAACAAAACAGGGAAAAAGTTACATCACAAATCAGGTAAGAAAGGTAGGTCTCAACGTGATATATAGACCAAGAATTTTCAAAGATGAAATTCATTGATAGTTGATCAAGTTAAAACAGAATTTCAAGGAAGAACATGAGGATAACTTATTATATAGACTTTTCCTGCCAGAGCAGATAGCAACAGGATGGTAACTGAACTGAAGAGAAAAAAGCAAAGAGCTGACCTGATGTTGACATTATTGGAGGTGATATGTGCGGAGACATTTTTGGCAACCCATTTCTCAGCAGCCTTCATGCTGCCACCCACAGAAGCAAGCATGTCATTTGGGATTCCCACCATGACCTCAATCCCAGACTTGCCCAGAGCCTTAAGTGTACCGTAGTCTGCATCAAAAAGCTTCACTCTTTGAAACCCATTATCTTTCAGCAATCTTACTATAATGTCTGGGGGCAGGGGGTGGGATGACTGTGTACCCCAGTTTACACCAATTCCACTCACACTACACAACATCCATAACAAACATACAAACCCAATATTAACCCTGTCTCTAACTGAAAGCCGCCCCATATTCTTCCTATCCGCTGCTCAATTTTGAAGTTAAGGTTTAGGCCTGACCTTTTGGTTCCAAGCCAGAAACAACCGAAGCTAGAGATTAAATGGAACTCGATAAGCAAATCTAGCTAGCAACAAGTGAAAGCTAAAGTCTACTTGGTGATCTGGGAACTGTGGTTAGCAGAAACACTAAGCGACAACCTTCATCCCAGAAACCCATATCAGAAAAAACAGAGAACTGAAGTAATTTCCATATTGCTGAAAATGAAAATCCACTACTACTTATCACTGAAAATGGAAAACTGATTTGAGCACCGCCGAAGGTTAACCTTTTCTAAAGAACATCCTTTCACTGCAGTGTTTTGAATAAGTTGTAGAGCTCAAAACCCCAGTGAAGATTCTTGATAAACAGATGAAGGAAAAAAGATGAGGAAGAAACGGTGAAATGTTTCGGAAATAGTGAAGAGGTACTAAGAAATGGATTGGGTTTGGATGGTTAACAAACAGCAAACAGAAACATTTGTAGCAGTCGGAATGAAATCCATATTCATATTTGCTAGCAATCCAAAAGATATTAACAACTAGAAGAAAGAAAGCAAAAAGAAAAAGTGAGCTTAAAGAGAAGAGCAATGCGGTCAAGAAGAAGTTAAGGATCCTCCCTTCCTGCCCCTGCCCTTTGAGTGACAGGAGGTTGAAGAATCTATAAGCCTCCGCCTCTCACAAAAAGAAAAAGAAGAGTTGGAGAGAGAGAGAGAGAAAAGCAAAGTAAAGGGCATAGCAAAGCAAAGCAAAGCTAAGCTAAGCTTAAAATAAGAGTGGTACCTTACCTACATGACATGTGCATCATCCAGACAAGCACGAAAACCAAAAAAAAATGTCTTTCTGCTGTTACAATACAACACTGCGACAGTGTTGGCAGCTCGGATTTGACGGGGACATGACGTCTTCGTTTATCTGTGAACTGACCAGAGAGTTCGAGATCAGGAATTGACCGTTATAGGTTGACGGTCGTTAGTGAAGTGGGTAAAGTTCTCAACTATGCTAAGTTTGGCTCTGGGCCAAGCTACACCTGAAGCCCTCGTAATTATTCGTCCTTTTCCCTGCATGCACGTGGACACCACTCAACAATCATTACGGCTTTTACCAATCCTCTCCGATGGCGTAATTATCTCATTAGTCCCTCGACGGGATGTTCGGTTCATTCTTTTTACCCCGGTTTTGATCGGTTTAATTTTTATACCGTAAGATAGAAGGTTCCTCTATATTAAGATCGTAATATATCAACTTTATTTACGAGATATCACGATATTTTATAAGAAATTAAATGATATTATAAATTTTTTTGGGTAAAAAGAAGATATTTTATTATGAAACAGCATTTACAAATGTACAACAAAATAAATTGAAAGGCTAAGTTTGTTTTAACGTAAATTTTTTTTAAAAAAAATATTTTCAAGATATAATAGCGTTTGGATGATCGAAAATGAGATCTAAGAGGAAAAAATTTTACAAGTGCGAAACCTCAATCTTTATTTAGAATTAAATTTGTAACTTAATTTGGTGAGCATGTAAATTCACATTCATAACTTAGTATATAAATTGATACCCAATTGAGTTTACTTGAAAAGGATTTGGTTTTAAACTTAAAAATACATTCTGGGGCAAAAGTATCAATACTTGTTTATGTAGTATCGATACTTGAAACTCAAAAATGTATCCTGATGAAGTTGTGACAATACATGTTCATGATGTATTGATACCTTTACCCAAAAAGAAAAAAGTATTGATATTTTTGAAAATTTATTGTTATGTTAGTCGTAGATTTGAAAAAAAATAGGCATATTAGACTTTTCACCCTTATTTTAAAACCCTCAACACTTCAAACTTTAACCAAAATAGCTAAAACAATTTTCTCTCTAAACTACCTTGCTTTTCTTTTTTCCCTCTTGACACTTTTTCTCATCCCTCCAAGTCATATCAAAGTTACAAATTTCATATTTGAAGTCCTATTTTAATTTAAGAACTTTTGGAGGTAAGGTTTCGCTATTTAAAACACTTATGATTTTCATAACTTATTGGTTCTAAGAAATTCATTTTTCTCCTTAAAATTTAGGTTTTAAATTGATTTTTATACTTTCAAGCTCACCAAGATAAAGTTACTATAAACGTTAGCTAATTGAAGTTAAACTCGTAGTTAGGATTGGATTCAACTACTGATTTGGATTAAGGATTAAGTGAAGAAGTTTTTGGAAGGATAATCAGATATTTGTTAAGAATAGAGTTAAAAAACAAGGTATTAATGACGTAAATTTCATTATAGGCGTTGTTGAAGAAGTTGGCCTTTTTAGAGAGGTTGAGCTTTTGACAAAAAATGCCAAAAGGAAAGGCACACTTTAACGAGGTACGTAGATGTTACGTTTATAATTATTTTGATATATTTAAGCATGTCCTGTTTACAATCTCACATTTAAACGTATTTTCAATGAAGCATGAATTACTTTAGGATTGTGGTATGAAACAATGAGTTTTGAATGTTTTGATGAAAGGTATATATGTTAAGTAAATATGTCTGTTATATATTTAGTTTTATGCATTGGGAATAAGCACTTTGAATGTTTTTATATCTCAAAATTCTAAATATTTGCCTGTTGATTGATTAGATGAATGACTTAGGAATTTGAAGTGAATGATTCTGAATAGACTGTAGCATTGGGTCATTTTGTCTTTGAAATGATAGTATAGGTTGATGACAATGGAACACAAGCTATTCCAAACTTAGTCTAATTTAAAATTACTCTGTCAAGTTTCATTTAGATTTCTAATCTTTAGAAGAAAAAGTTTAATTTAGATTTTCATAACCAATCAATTGCTGATCAGACAGTCAAAGGCAATAAGTACAAAATTGAATAAACATCACTATACTTATTTATAATAAATAAAAGAGAAACAAAATATTCAAATTACAAGTTGAAATCCACCACAATCCTAGAAAAATAATCTAGTTCTTCATATTTACAACAAACAACAGTTTCTCAAGAAAATAATTCATGTTTATAGCAAAAAAAAAAGAAAGAAAAACAAAACTAAAGTGATGAACAATTCTCTATCGATTCTGATCCTTAATCCTCTTGTTTTTTTCTCATTTTTCTCTTGTGCAAAATGTTTTTTTTTGTTAAAAAGTCATTCTATCCCTCTTTTCTCTAGTAAAAAGTCCTATTTATAGTCCTTTTAAAAGCCCTATAATTAAAAAAAGTGAAATTATACAAAAACCTAAAAACTTTTTAAACAATAAACTAGAGTACAAAATGGTAACCTTATAAAACCAAATAACAAATAAGGTATTTGTGCCTTGTAAAAAAATTGTTGTGAAAATCATAGTGTAATACTTTCCTTGGCAAACAATGCTGAATTCAAAGCATAGTACAATAGATTTCGATTGTGGAAATCATTTATTTCCATCATATATACTATGGCCTTATAAAAACAGGCAAACTCCTAAATCGTGTGGCATGTAAAAAAAAAAATTGAGTGCATCCATGTATATCAATTCATCATCAACATATAAAGCACTGAAAGCTTTCAATTAAAAGGAAAGTTGTGGAAAAACAATATCTCTCCACCATACGAAAGAGTACAAGTCTAAAAACTCTCAAAGTTCTCAAGTAAGCAATCATAGATAATCAACCCGTGGACCTTCTTTTACGTAATAACAATCCAGGACGCTTCCTTCCACAGGATTCCCACAACCATGATAGTTTCAACGATGTTGGCCGACATCAGAGAAATCCTGTGGTCTTAACTACATATATCAACTCGTGGCCTAGCCACGTATATCAACCTGTGGCTTTGTCATGTATATATCATAGACTGTGACCTAGTTGCGTCTAACAATCCGTCGATGACCCAAAGGTTCTCTAGTTAGAGCTCACTTGTGCATAAAAGTCACATTATCTCGATATAACATTCGGCCTACTCTCGACGCTCTCGATTTGTCAAAATCATTTTCAAAACCAAATCAAGGTTTTTAAGAGTTTTTCTTTAAATCATTTGAAAACAAGGTTCGATAACCATTCGAAATTATTTTTTTTTTTCACATTAAAATGCATGGTGTAAATATTTGCATAAAGTTCGAGCTAAAACCGGCTCTCAAGAATTTACATTTAACCCTTTTATCAAGTGCATTTAACTATGCACGTCACACAAGATACAAGGCACGGTTTTGATGCAAAACATTGTAAAAAGGGCTTGTTTCTCAGTTTCTAAAACACTTTACATATATATATATATATATATATATATAGTATACACAAACAACTTCCAAATCAATTTGCATCCACAATTGCCTATTGTTTCTACCAGCCCATGCTTTCCATAAAAGAAGTGTATAAATCATTGTAAACCATGTATTCAAATCGCTTATCATTTTCTAGCAACTCATGTTTTCCACAAAGGCATTGGATAATACTTTACATATATTTTAATATAACATAGAATCTTTTAAAATTGACACCCCTTATTCACCTTACAATGGTTGGATGTTACTTCGCCACTTATCCAGTTACGTTTCAAATTAAATTAACTTACCGGTCACCCGTTTCCTCCTCCAGTTAATTACCACGGTAATCTTTTTCCACTTACACACTTCTTTGCAATAAATCAAGCTTAATATACTTAGTATTTATCATTCCAATTCAACTCACATTTTCAGCCCTATGTACCACATTTTGAGTTCCTTTCATTTTCAAGAACTCTTCTCATTTCAAATGATTATTTTTCACTATACCCCACGTCACACTTTATTTCCAATTTCATGCATATACACAATTATATATGAGTAGCATTTTAACCAAAAATCCTTAATCAATACCCACATTATTCATCTTTATTCTTATAAATACTCTAACACGCAACCACTAATTTTCAACTAGCCGAACGTATTGTGTCATAACATACCCACATTACATGCTTACCTTCCAAATCACATTGAACTCTACATGCAATTCAATATCTCCTCATAACATTGTTCACCTTTGTTGCCACAAACACAGATCATCAACCAATGTTCTATCTTTTTTTCCATTCATGAAACTCATGGTCAAGGACACTTACCCATCGTTTCTTTGTCTCAAATCACCATATACCTGTGCACCATCAACATGCACGCATTCGGTCCTTAGATTCTTTGAAGATCTTATTGCCAAAAAATGTTTCTTATGGTTACAACCAGTTTTCAAAACATGCATGCAAGCAAAATCACAACTCTTACCTTCCTTTCTGTTGAATAGTCAAACCGAATCATTAATCTCCTTCAAGCTTCAAATCTACACTTAGAATGGTAAATGAAAATCAAGACTCAACAAGGAAAAAGTAAAAAACCCATGGTTTCTTTGGAATCCTCACAAACCTAAGACTTCCTCCATTTCCTCTCTCTCTTTCTCTTTTCTTCCTCTCAGGTGGAGCTCTCAAGAACAATTTCTTCTTTCTTTTCCTCCATCAATGGTCGATTCTCTCAAGCTTCTCAAGACCAATTTTCTTTTCTCTTTTACTCTTGGGAATCTAGTATTTATATGACCACCCACTTAGCCAATTACAATTCATACACTCTTTTATCTTGTCATGCTAATTAGCTTCCTTGCCAATCTATGAATCCTCATGCAACAATTCTATCCCTTTGGCCATTGGTTGGAAATCATTTACATTATCTATCCCATTCACCTTCATGCATGGCAGACTATTCAATTTACATTTCCATTCTCCCATTTTCCCATTCTTGCATTAGTTTAACATGTTTCTACTTACACCACTTTACTTTTGTCCAATAGCCTTCATGCATTCTCCCACATTATTTCTCATTTGGCCTCCCATTTAGCCAACAACATTACATGCATATACATTTTCTTTCATTTAGTCCAACATAGCCACCAAGTGTCCATCATGCATAAATCTTTTATGCTTTCTTTAACTAGTAAAATCACATGCATATTTCACCTTGTGCATTTGTCTCTTTCTTTTTTATTTGTCACATGGTGGGGGTCTCACATGTTCCCTACTAAGATTTCACCTTTATATGCCATCTTTTGCATATAATAGTATTGTCACATGCATATACCAATCTTTTACATAATCTCATTTTTCATGACAAATTATTTTCTTTTCATCCAATTTTGCATGTGACCAATAATTTCTCTATCTAAATAATATAATATAATATAAATAAATAAAATATTATTTTATTTATGTCATCCAAAAATTTTATTTTTGGTCTCCCCCACTTAGGCTTAACTTATCTCTCGCAAGATATGACTCGTTCCGACTTTAGATTGTTTTAATATTATTTTATTATAAAATATTATTTCATTCCATAATTCTCCATTTGTCTCCTAGAGTCCTGAAGTATGTCACTTTGTCCCGATTCACTTCCAAATCACCTTTTAACTTACTAATTGATCTTTGATAAAAAAAATTATTATTTTATTATTATTTTCTCATTACAGAATATCTTATTCCAATATATTCCTTTCACCCGTCACTATTTTTTGGCACTAAAATTAGTATCAATTGACTTTTTGTCTTGTAGATAAGGTCTTATTGACTTTTATATGACGGTACGGGTTGTTATAAGTTAATTGTGCTCAAAAGATTGAAATGACAACTATAGAAAGTCAAACGACTCGAGACAAAGCCAAGAAAGCTAGGATTGAGGGCTAACATGATGTGAATATTGGACGTGGATCATCCACAAGCCATCAAGGCCAGCATAAAGCATCTTAGTCACATAGTTCCCAGTTCAGGGCCAGCGTAAAGCTTCCAAATAGTGCCCAAGTCGTGAGTGCACGTAATTTTGAGGCACTAGCATAGACACTTGGCATGACTGTGTCTGAGTACAACATACAGTTTACATAGCTATCCTGATATGTGTTGTTTAGTTTTCTACGCACACAAGTATACGTATTGAATAGATAATATGATGACAAGTAGAGTGTCAATCTCATAGAGAATTAAATTAATTCCTACTATTAAATATTTGAATTAACACACCATAATTTTATTCAAATAAATAAAATTAAACTTATTAAAATTAAAATTAATAAACTATAAGTAAAACTAATCTAAAATTTATAAACAAATTTGTTTTAAAAATTTAATTAACTACAAGATCAAAGATTATAATATCCCTCGATGCTTCATCTGAATATTGTTTCTTTCTCTTAACTTATTTTAGTAGATTAAGTTGCTAATCTAGAGTCCTAAATTATTTACAAGTCTCTGTCAAGTTTCTCATAAAAATATCTTTCCCAATTAACTAACTATATGTCTATACAAATTAAATTGAAGAAAGATTAATTAAATTTATGCTTTAATCTTGGCTACGTATGGCTTAGAGGTGTATATCTACCCTATATGCAAATCAACTACCTAATCAACTAAGTGCATTCGATCATATACTATTTTATTCTAAGTCTTCCTAAATCTTTTTCATCAAGGTTTAACCTAGGTTTCTTGATCAATTAAATTGGTGATCAGGTAGTTAGAAGCATTAATAACTAAATAAAATAAATAACTTAAAGCCATTAAACATAAGCAAAAGAAAGAGAAATAATTCAAGCTACGTATTGAGTTCAATCAAAATCTTAGATAACTAAATTAGTTCCCCATAGTGTCACACATCATCAACAAATAAAGTTTAAATGTTGAAACGAAACCAAGAAAATAAAAGAATAACAAAAAGAATAAAGAAACTCCAATAATGAAAATCTTAATCTCCAAATCTTCTTGAATCTTTCAATTTCTTCTAAAATCCAATGAGATTTTTTTCAATGATTTTTTGTGGCTAAATCTCAGCTCTAAATTTGGTGTTTCGTGCCTCCAAAAGTCCTTTGAAAAGTTGCATAGATGGGGTGCAAGATTAGGTCAAAAAAGAAGTCCAATTCGACAAGGATTTTTTCATCAAACCAAAGAAGTTGTGACCTACCTTCACCAAGGCCACAGCCTCGACCACTTAAGTAGCAAAAACAAGATTTTGTAGTTGGGGCGCCGTGGCTTACCTTTTCCAAGGCAACGGCCATGTTTGGAGTGCTACAGGATTTCAATTTTGACAAGGTTTTTGACCATCTTCCAGGCCAAACTAGGAAAAGTGGTAAACATGAAAATTATAGATTTTTCTCTTACATTTCTAATGATGGAAGAATCACTTTATTTGGAGTTTTGTAGAGAGAGTTATAATTAAAATACCAAGACATGTGCAATGAATGTCTACATCTCATGAACGCTTAACTTGACAACTTTTCACCTTTTTAATTGCACACCTATAAAATCAGTAATTTAATCAATAATAACATATCTTAAGCACACTAATATCAATTTAATCACAAATTTAACTAAGATTAGATTGACTCACCTAATTAACTAATTAAAAATAATTAAATAAAATCTACTAATTTTTATGCATCACTACAAGAACTTAGCTAAATTACTATCAAAATTAAATTCAAATAACTTTATATCATAGAGTTATCAATATGCACCTTACATTGTCTCAATTAAGGACATTAGAATTAGATGCTTTATGGATGGGTTATTAGAGCCACTACTCAACGCAATGGCTTCACAATCACTCGATACCTATGCCTTAATAGTTGATTGTGCTCAATGGATTAAGATGGCGACTATAAAGAGTTGAGTGACTCAGGAAAAAGCCAAAAGGGTTAGGATTGAAGGCCATTAGCACATAAGAGGACCTTTCGATCGTTTGTTACATCACTCAAATGTTTCACTGAAAGTAATTTTGCAAGTAAGAAATGATACCAAACCTTACAGTCGTTATCCATAGCATTAACTTTAAAAGATATTGGAACACCTTTATGCAGTTTCCATTATATTCCTAGATGCTAATAGATCCCAAAACCTCATCCAGATTAACATTTCTAATAAAGAATTGGCTGCACCATTGTTCTTAATGTCAAGTGAGTTATAAAACTAATCAATAATGTGGTTATTGAAAGCTACTTGACATCCTCAAACAAACATTCACCCATCTACATGTTTAATAGCTTTGGCATACAATTCATGGACAACTGGCATTATTGTTGCCTTTGGCTGGGCACAGGATTTCTCCCACTGACGTGTATCAATAATGTTGTACATGTTAGGATAAATCCCTTTTTGAACATCAATGTCATGCTCTGGTACTACGAATTTTTGCAAAAAGGACTAAGCATGACACTTCTCAGGTTCGGCTGAAACAAATTTACTTTGATCAAAACTGCTTCCACTTCCACTAGCACATGCTCTTTTCTTTGGTGCCATGGTGATTTACTTAACACAAACCACAATAACAAGCAACTTTCGACCACCAATAGTTAGTATACACATCAATTAATTGATCAATATACACAAAATAGTTAATACTAACTATTCAACAATCATATGAATGACACTAATATCACCATACATCAAAATTAAATTCTAACTGTAGAAAATTAGAGTAATTCATAATACCCACTATTCAAAATTCTAATCAAAGTCACAAAACATAAAAATTTATGAAACCCAAATTTTACATTATCAAAGAAAGCACATGCCCATCAAGACCAATCAAGAATTCATCTTTAAATCATGATGTCATCCATAATAAAATTTATTCAATGGATTAAAGCACTTAGCAAAGCTTTTCTGCACTTGAAACACTTTGAAAACAGAAAACTACTCTGAAATCCACTAAACTTTAGTTGAAACGCAAGGAATTTGATGTTTTAAAGTGGGTTTGGAATAGGTAAGTGTTAATGGGAACAAAAACCTGTAATTTTGGGAACAGGGTAAATAATTTCTAAAGTTAAGTTTTAAAATTTTGATGAGAGGAGTTTTTATAGGGCCATGGTCTTGACATGGCATCACAGCATTAGATCTGACACGTTGCAACGTTGCTTTGGGCCCTTGGCTATATACTTATTTTTTTAAAGTTGTGGGCCATCGCAGCGCTTATTTGGTATCGTCGCAATGCCTTAGCCTCAGGTTCCACTACGGAACCCGAGTGATGCACCAACACCACAATGCTGGCTCAAATTATTTTCTTTTTATAATCAAGAGAATGTCATAAAAATATTACCTACAACAACAAGAAAAAGATAAGAAAATTAGTAGTCAATAACTAAAATTCCACAAAACAAAAAAAATTAATATGCAAAAAGTGTAAAATACTTGGGTTGCCTCCCAAGTGGTGCTTTCTTTATTATTTTAGCTAGACTCTCTTTTCAACTCAAATGGGGTTGAAAAGTGATAACTCTATGATATAGAGTTATTTGGGCTTAATTTGATTGTAATTTAGCTTAGTTCTTGTGGTAATATATAAAAATTAATAAGTTTTATTTAAATTATTTTAAGTTAATTAATTTAGATGAGTCAATCTAATCTTAGTTAATTTTATACTTAATTTGGTATTAATATAATTAAGAAAGGTTGTTATTAATTTATTCGTACTTTTGTAGGCGTTTAATAAGGGAAGAATTTTAATAGAAAAAGGAGAACAATTTCAAGGTGTAAATTTTCACTATACATGTCTCAATATTTTGACTATAACTCTCCTTACAGAACTCCAAATGAGATGATTCTTTGATAATTGGAAAGATAAGAGAAAAAGATATAACTTTCATGTTTATCACTTTACCCAGTTTGACCACGAAGAGAGTCAAAAATTAATCGAAGTTGAAGTACTCTAATAGTCCTAGAGCAATTACGCTTTCTACTAATTAATTGGTCGAGGCCATGGCCTTGGTGTAGGTAGGCCATGGCTCACATAGCCTGATGAGGAAATACTAGTTGGAATTGATTTCCTTCTTCACCTAACTTGGTCTAACTTCAAAGCCCTATGAAAATAATCTTTCAAAGGACTTTTAGAGAGAACAACAAAACGCTAAATTAAGAGTTGAGAATCAAGCCACAAAAACATTGAAGCTGAGAAAAAGTCAAGGATTTCAAGAAGATTTGGAAGATCAACATTACAATTCTTGGGTTCTTTTATCTTTATGTTATTCTTTTATTTCCTTAGTTTGATTTTAATATTTAAACTTAATTTGATGGTGATGTGTGACTTGATAGGGAACTAAGTTATTTATTTAAAATTATGATTAAACTCAATACATAGTCTAATTTATTTATCTCTCTTTTGCTTATGTTTAATGGGTTTTAGTTGTTTATTTTATTCTGTTCTTAATGCTTCTAGTTGCATGATCATCAATTGAATTGAATTGGAAATCTAAGTTAAACTTTGATGAAGGAGATTTAGGTAGACCTTGAATAAAATAGCATATGATTGAATGCGCTTAGTTGATTAGGTGGTTTAATTTGCATATAGGATAGGCATACGCTTATGAGCCATACGTAGCTAGGATTAGAACATGAATTTAATAAATCTTTCTTTAATTTAATTTGCATAGTAAGTTAATTGGAAGAGATGTTTTATAAGAACCTCGATAGAAATTTGTAAATAATTTAGGACTTTAGGTTAGCAACTTAATCCATTAAATTAAATTAAGAGTTAAAGACAATAATCAGATGAAGTATTGAAGGACATCATAATGTGAGGTCTAGAAGTTAATTAAGTCTAATAAAATAATTTTGCTGAGTAAATTTAGATTAAGTTTAGTTTTTAAGTTTGATTTAATTTTGCTTTTTAATTCAAGTTTTATTATTTGGACAAAACTAAGATGTGCAATTTTAGTAATTAATAGTAAGAATTAATTTAATTCTTTGTGAGATTGACACTTTACTCATCATTGTATTATCTTGGCGATATGTATAGTTGCATGGGTAGAAAATTGAACAATAAATTTTTGGCGTCATTGCCGAGGAATTGATTTTTAATTCTTTCCTGTTAATATTAATACTAAGCATTTTTAATCTTCATTCAAACTTTTCTTTTCTGTAATTTTTAAGGTACTTTTGATCATTGTATGTGAAAAGCATGAAATTCAAAAATTGTTCCTTTTGATCCAAAAATTGAAAAGACTTTTCGAAGACTTAAAAGGAAAAATAAAAAAGTTTCTACTCTAAGTAAAACAATGGTTGATCAACAAAGGGGAAAAATCAAGTTTTGAAGGAATATGCTATCCCACTAGTACAAGATTTCCACTCGAGTATTTGAAGACCTTCTATTCAAGCCAACCACTTTGAAATTAAGGCAGCAATCATTCAGATAATTTAGACTTTTGTTCAGTTTGGGGGTTTGCCTAATGATGATCCTAATGCTCATATTGTGAAGTTTTTGAAAATTTGCAATAAAATCAAGGCTAATGGTGTTACTGATGATTCCATAAGATTGAGGCTTTTCTTTTTGTCACTGCTAGATAAAGCAAAGAATTGGTTAAATTTGCTTCCTGCTGGTTCCATTAATACTTTTGATGACTTGGCTTAAAAATTTTTAGTAAAATTCTTTCCACTTGCCAAGACAACAAAGATGCGGAATGTTATCACTTCTTTCATGCCATTGGATTTTGAATCATTATATAAGGCTTGGGAAAGGTATAAGGATTTGTTAAGAAAGTGTCTTCACCATGGAGTACCTAAATGGCTACAAGTTCAATCTTTTTATAACGATTTGCTGGAACTTATTAGAACTACTATTGCTGCTGTAGCTAGAGATGAACTTATGAGTAAATCCATCGATGAGGCTTATGATTTGGCTGAAGAGATGGCTTCCAATAACTATCAATGGCTATTTGAAAGATTGGGTATAAGAAAAATTGCTAGGGTTAATGAATTAGATGTGATAAATTCTTTTTTACTCAATTAGCTTTTCTCACAAAGCAAATAGATAAATTGAGTGTTAATGTTGTTCAAAGCCTCTTTGTGACATGTGAATTTGGTGGAAAAGGATATTTTAATGACAAGTGTCCCATCTATTCTAAATTTTGTCAATTAGTTGGAAATAGGCAACAAAACAATCCTTATTCCAACACTAATAATCCTAGTTGGAGGAATTATCATAATTTCTCATGGAGCAAAAACCAAGGGTCTTCATCAGCATCTATGTCAAACTTTTCTTCTAGATTTCCATCTAGAGTCCCTATGCTAGAGAAAAAGCTTTCAATGGAGGAGATATTCATGCAATTCATGACAAAGACTAATGCATTCATTCAAAGTCAAGTAGTATCAATTAGAAATCTAGAGACACAAATGGGCCAACTTACCAAGTGATAATAAACTCGACCTAAGAAAAGAAGGTAAAGAACATTATAAGGCAATTAATCTCCGTAATGGAAAAGAGGTAAGGTGTAAAGATTTAAATTCTGAAATTTCAATTCAATCTGATGCGAAAGAAACAAAAAAAAGATGCTGAAAAAGAAATTGTGGTTGAACAACCTAATGAAATTTCAAAAGAAGAAAAATCACAATTAAAATATGCTCCCACACCACTTTTTCTTCAAAGAATTTAGAAGGAAAAACTTGACAAATAATTCCAGAGATTTATTGATGTGTTTAAAAAGTTACATATTAATGTTCCTATTAAAGCTCTAGAACAAATGTCAAGATATGTTAAATTCTTGAAAGATATCCTATCTAAAAAAAAAAAGAAATTGGGTGAGTTTGAAATTGTTGCACTTACTGAAAAGTGCAATACCACTATTCAGAATAAGCTTCTATAAAAGCTTAAATATCTAAGTAGTTTTACTATTCCTTGCACTATTGGTGCTCTTTGTTTTGTTAAAACTTTATGTGATTTGGGTGCAAGTATAAATTTGATGCCATTGTCCATTTATAAAACATTTAGTTTGGAAGAGATTAAGCCAACTACTGTGACCTTGCAACTTGCTGAT
>NW_018397256.1:815048-840867 GCF_002168275.2 Theobroma umbraticum | reverse complement strand
CCTATCTTTATGGTATTGTTGAAGATGTTTAGGTAAAAGTTGGTAAGTTTATTTTTTTAGTATATTTTATTATTCTTGATATGGAAGAAGATCGTGAAATACCGATCATTCTTGGGAAACCATTCTTGAGAATTGCTCAAGCTTTCATTAATGTTGAAAAAGGTGAGCTTACCTTAAGGGTTGAAGATCAACATGTAATATTTAGTATTTTTTGAGCTTTTAAATCTTCCAATGATCATGATGAATGTTTCTCAATTAACGAGGTGGATAGCATTACTAATAATGTGTTTATTGAGAATCATTATGATGATGCACTAAAAGCATCTTTAATTTCTTCATGTGATATTATGGATGAAAAAGTTCTTCAATATGCTAACCATGTTGATGCCTTATCACATTTTCCAAAACCCTAATTTAAGTCTTTGGAATTATCAATTACAACTTCACCAATCAAGCCTTCAATTGATGAACTTCTTTCACTTGAGCTCAAACTACTATCTAATCATTTAAGGTATGCTTTTTTGGAAAATTCTTCTACACTACCAGTAACTATTTCTTCTTCTCTTGCTGATAAATAGGAAAATAAACTCCTTTGAGTTTTAAAAGACTGCCAAAAAAAGCAATTGGGTAGACCATTACAGACATTAAAGGAATTAGTCTATCAATTTGCACACATAAAAATTTTTGGAAGAAAATCACAAGGCAACCATTGAGCATCAACGAAGGCTAAATCTAACCATGAAAGAGGTGGTAAAGAAAGAAATTATCAAGTGGCTAGATGTAAGTATTATCTATCTTATTTTTTATAGTTCATGGGTAAGTCTAGTCCAATGTGTCTATAAAAAAAGAGGTATGACTATAGCTTCTAATGAAAATAATGAGCTCATTCCCATTAGAACTGTGATTAGATGGAGGATTTGTATGGACTATGGAAAATTGAACAAAGTTATTAGAAAAGATCATTTTTCACTCGTTTTTATTGATCAAATGCTTGATAGACTAGCAGGTAAGGATTTTTATTTCTTTTTGGATGGTCATTTTGGTTATAAGCAAATTGTCATTACTCTTGAAAACCAAGAAAAAACCACTTTTACTTATCCTTACGAAACTTTTTCTTTTCGTAGAATGCCTTTTGGACTTTGCAATGCTCCAACCACTTTTTAGATATGTACAATGGGAATTTTTTCTAATATAGTTGAAACGTTTTTGGAAGTATTTATGGATGATTTTTCAGATTTTGTTGATAATTTTGATGATTGTTTATTTAATCTTACTAGAATACTTAAGAGGTGTGAAGAAACTAATTTAGTTTTAAATTAGGAAAAATGTCACTTTATGGTGCAAGAAGGCATAGTTTTAGGCCATCGAGTCTTTAGTAAAGGTTTAGAAGTAGACAAAGAAAATTAAAACAATTGAAAAACTTTCAACTCCCACCTTTGTTAAAGGCATTTGTAGCTTTTTAGAACATGTCGGATTCATTAGAGATTTTTCTAAAATTTCTAAACCAATTTGTAATTTGTTTGAAAAGGGTACTCCTTCTAATTTTGATGATGCCTGCCATGAAGCTTTTGTTGAATTAAAAAAAAAGATTAATTTCTACTCCTAGTATCATTGTTCCTGATTGGAATCTTCCTTTAGAAGTAATGTGTGATGCTAGTGATTATGTAGTTGGCACAGTCTTAGGCCAATGAAAAGTGAAGATTTTACATCCTATTTATTATGCTAGCAGAATATTGAATGAGGCTCAAGCAAATTACACCACAATTGAAAAAGAGTTGATTGTTATTGTTTTTTCTTTTTATAAATTTCACTCCTATCTTGTTGGTACTAAAGTCATTGTTTTTACTAACCATGTAACTATTAAATATCTAATCGAGAAAAAGGATGCAAAATCATGCTTAATAAGATAGGTACTTTTGCTTAAAGAATTCGACTTGGAAATTCGAGATAGGAAAGGTATAGCAAATCAAGTAGCAAATCATTTATCTAGATTGGAGGATGGAGAACAAGTTGGGAATTCAACAGTGATCAATGTGACATTTCCTGATGAACAATTGTTTCGTGTAGAAAAGTAGAAAAATTTGTCATGGTATGTTGATTTTGTGAACTATCTTGTGAGTAAACTCTTTCTTCCTGGATTTATTTCTTAAAGAAAGAAGAAATTCTTGAGTGATGTTAAATACTACATATGGGATAAGCCTTTTCTTTACAAGCATTGTGGAGATCAAATAATTAAAAAATGTGTTCCTGAAGAAGAATTTGAAAAAAGCTTTCACCATTACCATTCATCTTATTATGGAGGACATTATGTGGGAAGATAAGCTACTGCAAAAATTCTACAATCAAGTTTTTATTGGCCTTTCCTTTTTCAGAAATGCTCATAATTTTGTTGAAAGATGTGATAGATGTCAAAAAATAGGCACTATATCTAGGAGACATGAGATGCCTCTCAACAACATCTCGAAAGTCAAAACTTTTGGTATGTGGTGAATTGATTTTATGGGTCCATTCATTCCACCCTTAAATAATGAATACATCTTGGTTGCTATTGATTATGTATCTAAACGGGTTGAAGCTGTTGCATTGTCAAGGAATGACTCTAAGGTAGTGATAAACTTATTGCAAAAGAACATTTCACACTTTTTGGAACAGCAAGAGCCATAATTAGTGATAAAGGGTCTCATTTTTGCAACAAAACTTTCGAGGCAATCTTGGCCAAATATGGAGTCAAGCACAAAATAGCCACAGCTTATCATCCTCAAATGAGTGCCCAAGTTGAAGTTTCAAATAGAGAAATTAAAAGAATTTTGGAGAAGATTGTTTGTCTTTTTAGAAAAGATTGATCGACTTAGTTGGATAATGCTTTATAGAATTATAGAACTACATATAAAACTCCAATTTGAATGTCTCTTTATAGATTGTTGTTTGGAAAAGCTTGTCATTTCTAGTTGAGCTTGAACATAAAGCATATTGGACAATTAAAAAGCTTAATTTTGATCTTCCGGCAGTCGAAGAAAAACGTCTTTTGCAACTCAATGAGATGGATGAATTTTGTCATAAAACATATGAGAGTGCAAAAATCTATAAGGAAAAGATGAAATGACGGGCATGATCAGAAAATCATAAGGAGAAGTTTTGAGCCTGGCCAACATGTTCTCTTATATAATTCTCGTTTGAGATTATTTCTTAAAAAGCTAAAATCTCGTTGGTCCGAACATATCATTTTGAAAAAAATATATCCTTATAGAGTACTAGAGGTAGCTTATGATAAATCACGTTTCAAGGTGAATGGCCAATGATTAAAGCATTATTAAGCTGGCGATTTCGATCATCAAAAGTCCTCAATCATGCTTATCAAAACATTTTGAGTCAAAAGAAGTCAAGCTTAATACTATAAATCAAAAGCTTTTTGGGAGGCAGCCTAAGCATTTTAATTTAATTTATTTATTTTATCTTAGTTATTTTTATTTATTTATTTACTAATAATTTTTTTTATTTTGCAAGAACAATTAAAGCTCCCAAAAAATTTTTTTTAAAAAAGAAAAGGTACGACTCCTACTAGGAGAGGTTACGACCTTGTGAACATGTAATGACTTGGGCCGTGGCCCATTAGACCTCAGGCTGTAGCCTTGCATTCAAACATGAAAAAGGAAATAGAGAGAACAAGGGGTAGATGGTGGCCTCCCGAACTCCTTATGATGCAAGCTGCGACCCACTAAGCTTCAAGTCGTGGCTTGTGAAAAAAACATAGTGAGGTCCCGACTTCTCGACCTTTTTACATGTGGGTCGCGATGCCTTCTAAGGGTAAGCTGTAGCCCTTTTTATGTGGGCTGCCAAAATTAGGCAGCTTGCTAACCAACAAACATACCCCTCTTTATATATGGGCTGCCAATGTTAGGCAACTTTCCTTTCCCACATTTAAAATCCCATCTTCACCATAGTAGCCGTAACTCTTCCTTCTTAGTGCAATTTTCTGCACTTTTTTCCTCCTCTCTTCAACCTTCAACTTTACATCTCCCATTAATTCTCCACAACCAATTCTTCTTTCTCCAATAACTTTCCATGCCCATTAGCCACATTGTTATCCTTCCTTCTACACTTATTTTCAACATTTTTACTCAAGATTTCAAGTAAGTTTTCATAATTTTTTAATATTTTATGTCTTTCATATATCTATATTTTTTTCTTTTTTTGTTATATTGTTGACTTACCTTATGTTATTTATTTTGTTGAAAATTTGTGATAGGTATTAATGATTCTTGAGATGTTGTGTTTAGTTATTTTTTAGGTACGGTGGATTGTTTTGATTTATGCTTTAAATTTCTATGGTAAGTTGGAATTGGGATATGGATAAGTTGATTGATTTTAAACTATTTTTAATGCTTAGAAGCTTAGAAAACAATTTTATTTGTTGGATTTTTACTTGATACTGTGGGCATTAATTATTTTTGATGTGAAAACATATGGGGTGATATTGTGAGTGGTCTATTGTATTTTGTTGGTCTTTTTCTTTTCTTTTGATTGAGAATTAATTGTAGGAAATTTGAGAATGGTACCCAAACGAGCAAGATAAAATTTTAATGGTTCATTTGATCATACTAGATTTATGTCAACTGATGTTATGGCTAAACACGCCTATTCTCTAATCAATAGAATCACAATACTCTAATGAAGACTAGATCAGGGGTTGATCGCACACCTTGACCTTTAATCAATGATTGATGAATGCCATTGGAAAAAATTTTGTGCCTCACCGGCAATATTGATTATCCCTCTGGTAAGAGAATTTTACGCTAATACTATTAAAGCTATTAATGATTTTATTTTTGTGTGAGGTAAATTAATTCAATTCTCCAACCATGCCATCAATGAATTTTATGAAGCTCTTGATATTGAAAATGATGGCTATGGTTAATACTTGGCTGAGCATGAGGATTGGGATGATATCCTTCGTAAACTCTGGTGAATCTTCAATAATGCATCGGTTTCATTCAAGAGGAATATGATGAAACCAAGTTCTAAGATATGGTTATATTTCGTGGCTTCCAAATTACTTTATGCAACACATTTCAATGATGTCACAAAAGATTGAGCCATTCTTATTCATTCCATCATGACTAAATGCATAATTGATATTGGTCACGTAATTTACATAGCCATGACTCACATTGCATACTCAAAGCGTGAAGGTTTGTGGTTTTCTTCTCTTATTATAGCTATGTGCAACCAAATGGGTGTAAATTTGAACGCTAGTCAAGAGTTATTGCACCCTAAACTTCCAATTGATCTTAACCTCATCCTCAAATAACCTCAACATTCTACTGAGGGTAGTTCTTCTTCTACACACCATCCTCCACCCCTTCTACCAAGACACCAACAACTATCAATGACTCAAAGAATAGAGAACCGTGAGCACATAGTTAAGCAACTTGGGAACCAATTTGAGCAGCACATGACTTATCAGACCTAATGTAATCAACATATGGACCATATGTTTCGAGCTTATGGTACTTTTATGGGAATGGACATGTCTACTCTTCCACCAACACCTAATCCTCTTAGGGGTGCCAATGAAGTAAAGGACAATGAAGGTAATGAGGCAGAGGATGATGGGGATGATGATGAGGACTAGAGCTTCACTAGAATCACTTAATCATCAGGGGACAATGTTTCCTTTATTTTTTTTAACATTAAGGACAATGTTTAGTTTATGTTTAGGGAGGTGAATTTATTTTTCTGATGGTAAATATTTTGTGGAAGTTTTAGATTTAATTTTATTTGTATGCTTATCTAGATTTTTAAATAAGTAGGATTAGTTAGTAATTTAATTTATTACTTGCTCAAATTTTATGAATCTAAAATAGAGTTACGTCAATTTTTTTTTTGATTCTCTATCCAATAATGATAGCTAGTTGTCTTGAATTGTTAGCTTTTGGTGAATAAGGTTTTTGTTAGGATTCATGCTAAATTCTTTTGTTGAGTATCATTGTTAAGATGTGATTTCCATAATTTTGAGCACTATATCTTTTGCTTTAAATTATTGTGCATATCTAAAAAAAGGTTTATATTAATATGAATTTTTAGATTGTGTCATGAATTATAGAATTTGCTTGATTTTCCCTCGAGGTGAAATCTTAGGTAATATTTAGTTAGGGATATGATTTAGGTCATCTTTGGACCGTTTAAGCCTAAAAAGCCTACCCTGTTATATATTTATCCCTAGTATACCTCTTTGAACTTAAGTTCCCTTTTCTTTGTTTAACTACATAATAATTAAGCATAGCCTTAAAATAAAAATTTTCAATTTTGTAACCTTCACTCTTAAGCATGTATATTGATTTAGGAAATATAGATTGAGCTAAATGTTGAAAGAGGTAGAAAGGTGGAGTTACTAAAGAAAAAAAAGTTCAAAATATTAAAAGTCACCCCATTATTTTCAATACAAAGAAAGTAAGTTTGGGAGAGTGATATTGTGAAATAGTGAAGAAAAAAAAAGAGAAAAAATATTGACCCAAAGAAAAGTTCAAATGTGGAAGAAAAGGTGTACTTGGAGAATGATAAGAAAGCTCTATATATAGGTCTTATAATAATTATGTGCTTAGGGTGATTTGAGCCACATTTATATCCTTGATTCTACTTGGACTCTAACCATATATTATAAGCTTTATAAAGTTCTATTGATCCCTAACTTGGTGTTAGTCTCCATTAGTGGAGAGAGAGATGAAAAGAAGACTTATGGAATTCTAGTGCAAATTTGAATTTTGTGTTGGCATAAACTCATTTAGATATCCTGATATTCTTGGAAAAAGATTTCACAGATACACACACACGAAAATCCATTTGAGAATGTGCTTGCATTGGAATTGAAACATGAATTTGAATGACACCTATATTTTTCCTTAAGTTAATGATTGATAGGTATACTTTTGAGGAAATTATGGAAAATCATTGAATTCATGCATTTTATCTGTAGTAATAGCTTTATTTATTTTGTTTTCATCATCTGAAACTAATTTTGTAGGTTAGTTTTGTTTCTATGTACGCTTCAGGACTAGTAAAATATTAAGATTGGGAGTGTGATAATTCTATGATATAGGTTATTTAGGCTTAATTTTGATAGTAATTTAGCTTAGTTCTTGTGGTAATGCATATAGATTAGTAAGTTTTATTTAAATTATTTTAAGTTAATTAATTTAGGTAAGTCAATCTAATTTTTGTTAATTTTATACTTAATTTGGTGTTAATATAATTAAGAAAGGTTGTTATTAATTTATTTGTGCTTTTGTATGTGTTTAATGAAGGAAGAATTTTAATGGAAGAAGGATAACAATTTCAAGCTGCAGACTTTCACTGCACATTGTTGATTTCAAATAAATGTACTAGAGGGGGGTGAATAGCACTTTTTGGCTTTTACTAAATTTGACCTCTAATTGAAAGCAAGTTAAAGTTCAAAGATGGGAAGTTAAATGCAAGATATGGAATAATCTAACAAAGAATGAAATAAAAAATAAAACAGGAAAGACAATACACAAAGATTTATATTGGTTCGGTCAAATACCTACATCCACTACCTTGATTGTTCAACCAAGGATTTTTCAAATTAAATCACTATAAATGGTGAAATTCCCAAGCTTTCACCAAGTTTTTACAATGGCTTTTCACAGGCTCAGCCACAACCTTCAATAATAGTTTTTCCCGGGATCAACCAAAACCCAAAACTAACTTTTCTAGGCTGAGTTAGAACCTATACACTCAATCAAGCTAACCCAAGCTTGATTAATCCCCTTAGAGTGTCTTGCACACTCTAAGCAATCAAGAAGAAAAGAAATAAAGAGGTACCTGTGATCACTAACTTGATCTGATGGTACAAGATGAAGTGCTTAACTCTATTACAAAGATTGAAGTGAAGTGCAGAAAATATGCAGAGTGTTCTTGAGATTTTTGAGCTATTTTAGATCTTAGAAGCCTTGAAATCTGATTTATGGCTGTTGGGAGGGCTTTTTATATTGAAAAATCAATTCTGATGGCAGCTAGATAGATTCTAACCATTGGAAATAGTTTGGGAGCAGTTCTACCCGTTAGTTTTTCTTTTAGCGTTCAGTTCAAACTGTCAAACAGAATGCTCTTAGTCAACTAATCGTTATCACTTAGTCGACTAAGTTGTCTCTATCTCTGAACCCAGTTTCTAGCAGTAGGCTCTGTCTCTAAATCCAGTTTCTGGCAGTAGCCTCTTAGTAGACTAACAAAACTTCTTAGTCAATTAAGTCGTTTCTGTCTTTGAACCCAGTTTCTGGCAAAAAGCTCTTGGTCGACTAACACTGTCTCTTGGTCGACTAAATGTTCTTTGTTTCACAATTTGCTTGAACCCGCCAATTTCTCTTGTGAGTTTTATCCAACCAACTCCCTTGATTATCCAACTGAGAGGCTTCTTGTTTCATTGCTCAATTGTAGCTGCTTATTCTTATGAGTTTTCATATTTGCTTTTAAGTGATTAGTTTCACATTTTTGTCCTGCACACTTAAACAATATAATTAGACACCAATGAATGAGAATATTTTGCTATCATCAAAAACATATAGAGTCAACATTCTCTATCTCTTATTTTTTATGATGACAAAATACTCCCAGATTAATAGTGCGATGTCTATGTTCAATATGAATGCTTCAAATCTTTATGCGTAATGAGTTGCTCCCCCTTAGTCAATGCATCTAGTTTTCTTTACATAATATTCAATAAAACCAAAACAAAGCATCACACATAAAAATTAAACATGAAGACCAATCAAACTCTATTTAACTTAGTCTTCCTTCTCTTTTTTTTTATCATTAAAATTGACATTCAAAACTCCCCCTTAATGGGTGCATCTAAGTTTTCCTTTAATCTTTAGATCAAACTTTAATGAATGGGAATCATAAGCACTCACACACTTAAGTCATACAAGCTTATAAATATAGTTCAATAACTTCAAAAGTCAAGCTTATAACTATGTAAGGACAAATGTATGGGAGTTAAATCATTTCAAGTAATTGTCAAGGATTACTCAAATAATGTTCAAGCAAATTTGATCATTTTGTCATAATCAAAACTATAATAATTTTAAAGCTAACACACATATCTCGGTATTTCAACTATAACTCTTTCTACAAAACTCCAAATGAGATGATTCTTAGACCATTAGAACGATAAAAGAAAAATATATAACTTTGATGTTTACCACTTTACACAGTTAGGCCTAGAAGGTGGTTAAAAATCTTGTCTAAGTTAAAGCACTGTAGCAATCCTATAGCAATTACAATCTTTGCTAATTAATTGGTCGAGGTCGTGGCTTGGTGGAGTTAGGCCATGGGTCATGTAGTCTAATGAGGAAATCCTAGTTAGAATTGATTTCTTTCTTTACCTAACTTGGTTTAACTTCAAAGCCCCATAAAAATAACCTTTCGAAGGACCTTTAGAGAGAACAACAAAACACCAAATTGAGAGCTGAGAATCAAGCGACAAAATCGTTAGAGTTGAGAAGAAATCAAGGATTTCAAGAAGATTTGGAAGATCAAGATTACAGTTCTTCTTTTATCATTTTGTTATTCTTTTATTTCCTTAGTTTGATTTTAATGTTTAAACTTAATTTGATGATGATGTGTGACTTGATAGGGAACTAAGTTATTTATCTAGGATTATGATTATGCTCACTATGTAGTCTAATTTATTTATCTTTCTTTTGCTTATATTTGATGAGTTTGAGTTGTTTATTTTATTATGTTTTTAATGCTTTTAGTTGCCTGATTACTAATTAGATTGAATTGGAAACTTAATTTAAACCTTGACGAAAGAGATTTAGGTAGACCTTGAATAGAATAGCATATGATCAAATGCACTTAGTTGATTAGGTGGTTTGATTGCATATAGGGTAGACATATACTTATAAGCTATACATAGCCAGATTAGAGTACGAATTTAATAATCTTTCTTCAATTTAATTTGCATAAACATAAAGTAAGTTAATTGGGAGAAATATTTTTATAAGAAACTTGACAGAGACTTGTAAATAATTTAGGACTCTAGGTTAGCAACCTTAATGATTGAAGTCTATAACTTGACTTAAGTGATGGAATTGCTTATAGTGCTTAATTTCATAACTCAAGTTAAGTTTGATCATGACATATATACTTACATTGATGGAATTGATTATAATGATTAATTATTTTACATATGCATTTAAATGTTGACTATGCCTTTATTGAGCCTTAATGCTTATATGATCTAAAGATTTTGTGTGTATCCACACTAGCTTATAGGTTACTATAAACAATATAGAATGTCAAATGAAATATGCCTTATAGCTTAAGTGAGCAGTGAATACCTAATATGCTTAAAATGAATACTCACTACTTGAATCTTGGTAATTGATATTCATTGATGATTGGATGTTCACTTTTGACATATTCATGATTTGTGTGCTTTATTTTCAAAATTTCATAATCTTGAATTATGAGGATTATTGAGAAACAACATGTACCTAGAATTTCAATGCTTGCATATTTTACTTGGCATAAAAAAAAGCAAAGCAAAAAATTATATTCATACTTGCATTTCGTAAAACAAATTAGATTTGTGATTAAAGAAGATAGCCATTTATTTCTTGCAATCATGCTTGTATTTACTTGATCATAATATTCTTTTACATGATTGCAATAAGTGCAAAATGCTTTAGTAAAGCTTCATTAATAATTATATTTTCTTGATGTGAAAGTTCTCCTTGAATTGATAGTTTCATATATGATTTGGATAATATTTCTTGGAATGCTTAGTAAAAATGGTAATTAAGAATGCTTAATAATGATACTTTCTTTTAAATTTCTCCTTGAGTTGCTTTTTTATATATGAATTATAAATTTCCTAAAAATGCTTGATTGATATTGCTTGGTGATACTTGCTAAATAGTGATTGAAAATAAATAATGAATGTTTGATAATGATTAATTATTGATAAAACTTTATGATAATTGAAAATGATACTTGAAGACTATTGATACCTTAGACATGCCTAACAACTACTTCGTAAATATTTGTTGAAAATATTACTATTTGATGCATATATTGAACACCTATTTAAATACTCATACTCATCTAGTTCCATGAATACTTAAATACTCATTTATTCTAGGCTCATGATTTCACTCCCAAAAATTAGTGTTTTAACAGTTGAAAACTTATTGGTTTAATAATTTGTCTATAGTGATTATCTTTTTTATCCCTTCTGTTTCTACATCACGTTTAAATTAACCTTATTTTACTCTTAACCTCGCTTTTGATAATGACAAAAAAGGGGAGAAAGAACAAAGAACTATTGTCTTTGCTGTTGTGTTTGATAAAAAAAACTGTTGTACTTGAATGCTTAATCATTTTTAAATGCAAAAGGTTTAGCCCATATGATAAGGAGACACTTTTACAAAGTTTTTCAATCTAGATGCACTCATTAAGGGAGAGTTTTGAATATCTTCTTTAATAATGACAAAAAGGGGGAGAATTAGGAAGTAGGAAATGGCTAGGAATATACATATAGGGAGGAATTATGAACAATGTGTCTACTGGTTTATGCTTTTATGTTGATGACTATGAATTGACTATCATGGTTTATATTTAGGGAAAATTTTTTTTAGCCTTAAAATACAAGGTGTTTTTGAAAATAACACTTTAAATAATTTTAACTATTTTTAGCCAAAAGAAGAGATTTTTAGACAAAAATGCCCTTAATGAGTCTGGTTTATGCTTTTATGTTGATGACTATGAATTGACTATCATGGTTTATATTTAGGGAAAAAAAATTTTAGCCTTAAAATACAAGGTGTTTTTGAAAATAACACTTTAAATAATTTTAACTATTTTTAGTCAAAAAAAGAGATTGTTGGACAAAAATACCCTTAATGAGACATTTTCATTGACGTGCACTCTCATTCACACGTATATTGGGGAAAATCCAAAATATATCTACATAGAATTTGTTCCCTCTAATTTTGTGCAAAACATCCTTTTTTTTTTTTAGACACTTGTGTAAAACAAAATCATGTTGCAGAAAATGGTTTTTTAGATATTTTGGACATTGTTTTTCAGATACTACAAGAAAGGTGATATTAAACCGAATAAGGAACCGATAACGATGAATACAAAGCTTCGAAAATGACATGAAACTAGAAATCCCTGATATGGTGGCGAATCAAAAAGAGAAAGATGTGAATTCAAACCACATGCTGGTCATACTATAGTAAGCCATATGTGGCACGACTGTGTCACGGTAGGGTTTAAAGTTTGTGAAACACCATGGTGGGAATGTGTGACATAGCATGGTTGTAATGTGTGACATGTCATGGTGAGAATATGTGACATGGCAGGATTTAGAATTTGTGACATGCCATGAAAGGAATAAATGACACGGTAGGGTGAGAATATGTGACATGATTTATAGAGAATATGTGAGACGACATGGTGAGAATATATGACACGCCAGTATGAGAATTTGACATGCCATGGTGTGAATATATGACATGTCATGGTGAGAATATGTGAGATGGCATGGTGAGAATATGTGACACGACTACGACATGACAAAGTTTAAAGTTTGTGACACGCCATGGTGAGAATATGTGAGACGACATGGTGAGAATATGTGATACGACTATGACACAGTAAGTTTAGAGTTTATGACACGCCGTGGTAGCAATGTGTGACACGGCATGGTGAGAATCTGTGACACTGTATTTTGAGAATGTATGAGATGACATGGTGAGAATATGTGACATGGTAAGGTTTAGAGTTTGTGACATGCCATGGTGGGAATGTGTGACACAGTATGGCGAGAAATTGTGACACGGCATGTTGAAATCGTATAAAATGGCATGTTGAAATCGTATAAAATGGCATGGTGAGAATATGTGACACAACATGGTGAGAATCTGTGACACGACATGGTGAGATAGCGTGGCACGTCATGGTGAGATATTGTGACATAGCATGGCTTGAAATAGGAAAATAATGCAGACAAATAATAAGGAAACCATTTGAACTTCAACTGCATGAATATTAAAAGGCCATTGCATTTTATTTTCCCTTTTATTATATTTTCAAAATTTTCAAGCGTCTATGTGAAGGATCTAAGAAAGTTTGGTTCATTCATCATTCCCAAAGGGATCAAAGTGTTCGACTTCGTTCTTTGCAAGCATAACGACATCACAACAACAATGTTAGTTATTAGTGAAGAGGTCAATCAGTCTTGAATTAAAACTTTCTTTTGTTTGTTCATTTTTTACTGGGTTGCTGTAATATGTTTGTGTTTTTGCATTTGTTATGTTTTAACTATTTTTTTCCTAGTTTTACAGTTTTTAGGTAAATTGTGGAGAGAACTACAATATTTTTATGCTAACATCGTTTATGGTCGTACCAAACGTTTGGAAAGGATATGTGTCTACCTATCGTGTAACACGAACTACAACATTTGATCTGGCGTGTAATGGGTTAACTAGCTTTTTAGGTTTTTAGCTTTTGTTTGGGGTTTTTAGCGTGTCACCACATTGGGTGTTTTAGGCAGTTCATGTAACGAGTCAATAATTATAGTGATTGGTATGTCATGACATGGGATGTTTGGCGTGTCACGACATGGCTCAGCGTTGGTGTATAACAACATTTGATTTGGTATGCTTAGAGTGTAACAACATTTGACTAGGCATGCATAGTGTGTAACAACATTTTACTTGACATGCATAACGTGTAACAACATTTATTTTTTTCTTCAGTATATCATATTGCAGATTATGGGTTAACTCAAACGTACATGTGTGCTATGTTTTACAAATACAGGTCAAAGAGTGTGATGATCTTGACAGTTTGCTTGTTGTCCTAAAAGAGAAGTGGGTGTTCAAGGTCTCCATTAACACTCACTGTAAGTGGTTGCAACTACATAACATCAACAAGACTCTCTAAGAGAAACGAGTGTATGATGCAGTAAAGCGTATGTGTTTTGAAATGCTACTGGACGTACATCCACAAGGCTACTTTTACAATGGTCTCCTACGGAACATCATGATTCGTGAAATCACTCAAACAGAATTAAGGGACCATGAGTTATGGTTTACCATTGGCAAGAGCAAGACACGTTTATCAAAATGAGAGTTCTGCCTTATCACCAACTCAAGTTTGGCCCAATGCTCGATGTATTCACATGATCGTACGAATTTATTGCTAATGAAAATCATGCGAGATACTAGAATAGGCAGCAGAGTGTTTAGCTGCAGATGTTACTTGATATGTTCTGCGGAGGCAAACTTTCAATGATCAGGAGACATGACCAAGTTGGTACTCGTCTTGAGTGTGAATAACATTTTATTTGGTCAAGATTATCGTAGGCAGGTGATGCCTTGACTCTTGTCATTGGTGGAAGACATTGACACTTAGAATGTCTTCCCTTAGGGTCACTATGTTTAGAGGCTGACTGAAGATTACCTATTGAAAGAGTTCGAAATGCCTACCCTACACTTGTAGAAGGATAATCGTTTATGCTACAACATTTACGGATTTGTGTGAATGATATAAGTACTCACATAACATTTTTCAATTTCCTTTTAACATAATAATTTATGGTTGCACACGTTTATCATTTACAGTCTGATAATGGTTACATTTGACTTATAGTTCTATGCAATGGAGGTGATTCCTGCCTTTCAAAAAATAGTTACCCCCTTTACTCCAAAGGACAACATTTACCCACATATGTGCAGATGACAATGCAATCAGAAGCCAAAAGACTTCTACAAGGCAGTTGAGAAGTTGGGAGTCATCTCAGCAAGTGAGTGAACTGCTACTAATTTATGATGTGAATTTATATAATAATTACCATAAAATTTATGAAATACCTATTTTGCAGTTGTGGTCACATAAAACCTTGGAGCCCACCCAAGTTGGGGCCACAAGGGAATATTTAATGGGCATTGATGTCTCTCTATCTCATGGGCACCAATGTGTGCCAATAAGACACATTGAGGATCAAGCGGACTAGGGTTTAAGTGAGAGGGAAAAGAGAAGAAACTTGAAGGAGAAAAGAGCCAATGGTCCCATTAAGTGGAGGCACACCACCGTTTTAGCACTACTAGGCCATGAGTTGATGGAGGAAAAGGACGACCATGGTAATGTTAGTGAACAACCAATAAAGATAGGTATTATGGATTGTGTTCAACAATTCCATATGTGATTATTGAATAACACAGTAATGTCTATGTTTACAATTGACCCATGTGACGACAGCTCCTCAACCACTAACAGGACCTGCTCAGACACATAGTGGTAACGAGCCATTGATAAGTACGGTTCTAACAGTTTGTGTCCAACTTTTCCACATATGTTTATCAAATAACACAGTAATTATTATTATTACAGTTGACAGAAGGGACAACAGCTCTTCAACCACCGATCGATCTTGCCTAACAGCACAATACTAATGAGCTGCCTGTAAGGATAATAAATTTCTAATCATTTACATTCAACAAATCAATAACACAGTAATATCTATTATTGCAGTTGACTCATTCGATGAGACTCAATGATGATGTAGTCACCAAACGTCAATTGCGACAGATCATGCGCAAGTATAAAAAAGACATGTTGGAGTTGAAGGCTTCAATTCAGTTATTAACTCTCACAATGTACACACTTGAGGATCATATTGTTGGTCGGATTCTGGATGACCTAAAATTACAAGTATGTTATTATAGCTTCGCTCATATATTGGTGGTTTACGTTTAGCGGGTGTAGTCTTATTTTTTATTTTCGGTTTATGGTTTATTATATTTTATGAGTTAATGGATTTTTCCATTTGTCCTATTTTGTTGGGTGGTGTTTCATCTCACCATGATGGTGAGCACCACGACGATGATAATAATGGGCAATATGATGAGCTTGGTGTTCACATTGACCATGACATTGTTGGTGCTGATAGAGCTATGGCAGGGGACGTGACCCTTTAATCAGTTGATGCCGAAGGGGACCATGTTCTTGAGGTCAATATGGTTGTAGGTTCGGTTGCAAGAAGGGAGAGGGACTTTCACTCAGTTGAGGTTAAAGAGACCATGTTCTTGAGGCCAATGTGATAGTTGAGTAGCTGCAAAAGGGGATAGGAACCTTGCATCAGTTCAGGCTGAAGGGGACCATATTCCTCAAGTCAATGCAGTAGTCAAAGCAGTTGCAAGAGGGGGTGGTCACATTGCATCAATTAAGGCATCTGATGTCCATCATCGTGCAGCACTCATTTCAAATCCAACTGATCTAGCATGGGTCATAATGGCCAGCAAATACATGGTAAGCCCATACATCGACCCATTCATTGAGTTCTTCAGGATCTGAAGAACTCAATGATGGAAGCGTACGAAGCTTACGAGAAAGCCGAGCATGTAAGGTAAGCTCATGAATAACATTGAAAATACTATTTTTGAATGAAATATTAATCCACCAACCTTTTTGAAATTCATTATGTTACATGTGTAGGCGTAATGTCGAGATCTCAAAGGATCAAGGCTTGAATTTTTTACATCATTAGAGAATCCCTAAAAGGAAATGACAAGGGAACAAATTGACGCATGCCTCAACATGCTATGTAAGCAAATAACATGGTCGAAGTCTAAGTTGTACAACACCCCTGTATGCGTGGTTGATACGACATTTTTCGTAAGTTTATTTGCACATTTTTGGATTGCATCATGTGTAAGTTGACAATTCCATATTTCATAAAACACCATTTGTATGCTCTACATCGCATATCCACTTGAAGCTGAATAATCGACTATGCAAATTCCAGATGAGTTGCGGATGTACATGGAGGGTGATAAGCCAACATTTGAGAAAAATAGAAAGATATTGATTTCATCCTCGCACCTTGCAATGTGGGTGGGCACTGGATTGTTATGAAGATCAACTTGATCAAGTGGACGATCAAGGTGGTGGACTTGGCGAAAACTTTGACTGTTAAGGATAACAAGGTTCATGCCACTCAATGACATCCCTTTCGACAATGATGCCCATCATTTGCCACCAATCTGATTATTTCAACAACACGGGCAACAAGACACAAGATTCCACACTGATGCCATTGGACATTCATTTGCAAAAATCTCCAATGCATCACCAGAAGGATAGCGTCAGCTATGGTATATTTATTGTAGGGTACATTGATGATATTTTGCAATCCAGACTGATCAGAGTTAAAAAGAATATGATTGTTAATATATGTCGCCAATACGCTCTAGAAAGTTTTACCAACAATTGTGAGAGTGAACCCTGAACTTGTGAACATACCGACAGTTGTATGCATATTTTTTATAGATACAATTCATTTTAATTATAATATTTGTTCCTTTTATATATTAATTTTTCAATTTAGACACAGTAACTATAATGACCCTAAGCTAATATTTAAAATAAATACTGTTTTACCTTCAACATGTGGGTTTTTTACTGATGGTGTGTCATGACAAGATGTAGATGACATCTAACAAACGTGGCGTGTCACCATAATATTGCTACAACTCAACATGCCACCATAAAATGCCCTACCAAATCTAATAATTGAAGCATGACGCGTTACCCCATAATACTGCAATAACTCAATGTATCACCACAAGATGTCAATGACATCTAACAAGCATAGCGTGTCATCCTATAATACTGCAACGACTTAGCATGTCACCACAAGATGTCAATGACATCTAAGAAATGTGGCGTGTCACTCCATAATACTGTCGGGATTTTCTCATTCCAATATATAAAAATACGAGGGTAGTAGTTGAAATGACTCCTCCGGTGGATCAAAAACAACCCTTTCCGCATACTATTTCACTTTGCAAGCCTTGCCATGCAAGTATTCTAATCCCCACTGAACCTTTATCTCATTAAGAATGTCCTTAGGTCTCAATGCTACTCTATTAGCTTGAAGCTTGTCTGACATAAGTTCATCAAGAATCTTTGCACTCTTGATTCAGAATCGCCCTTGCAAACCATTGATAGTACACGTGTGTACTTTGTGGAATGTCCGAACTTACCAATATTCTCCTTTAGGTAACTTCATGGTGCGCACACCGAACTTGCATGCCTTGTCCTCACAAGCAACCTCTAAACAGTCTTTACATGACCTTTTTACTTTTATCTCAAAGTACACTATTAGAGCCAAAATGTTCAAAGCTTGTTTCAACTCGACCTTCGAGATAAACATTCTTCCTTTGTATAAACGATCATCGACACATGTCAACTCCTTAGTGGTAATTGTTTGGAAGGAGAACCTTTCTACACTTGGAATTAGACATGTACGAGATATCCTTATGTTTTCCCTTTCCTGATAATTGTCATCGAGCAATATCTCAAGGGAACGAATCTCATTCTCACCAGCAATAGGGTATTGTATATGGGGTCATCACACTAAACATCTCTTACATCAGCACCTCCAACAAGTTCTGTTTCGCCTTCAACATTATTGGAAATTGGAATGTCACTGTCCTAAAGCCAATCATCATCTAAACTGTCATCATGCCATTCACTAAGCTTGTCACTTGGATTGTCATCAAATTTATCTTCACCAGTAGGGAACAAATCCTCATTTCCCTCATCAGATGTAGTGTTGTCCTCTAGCGTGGCATTGTCGTCCTCTAGTGTTATAGTGTTATCCTTAAGTGTCATAGTCTCATATGAAAATGGCATTAGACCCTCTACAGTTTCACCCAATTATTGCATTTTTTAGACTAAGGCAAGTAATTGGATCGATGCACACACTGATCGAAATTGTGTAGCCAACTGTTCTGTGAATGTCATGTGTCTACTAGGCTGCACAAACTCTTGTGCATACGTCAAATGCGATTATTGTGGGCTAAGGACTGAATGTTGTGGTATATGTGAAACATTGTAAATCTCATTCTGATTGAGGTAATTACCACGTTGTATAGCTTTGTCATGTAACATAACATTTGTATGGCATTCTTTAATGGTGACGTACACTGCCAAACATTCCTCTATTCTAGTAAAATTAATGTAACATCCTCATCGTCCTTGATAATTGGGCCTAATAGCTTTTCAGGTATACTAATCAATGCATGTAACTCAATCTCGTGAATTTTTTGTGTACCCCAACAACATCTTCAACTAGCTTCATCAAGTCTTCAAATGACAAATCACTCTTAACCCCCTACATTCGTGACTCACCACCCTTGTTAATGCCATCCACCCACTAACCACCATGTCTTATCATAAGTCACAAAATTGGAACACCATTGAAATTTTGAAAACAAAAAATTCGTCAGTCATTTTACATATTACGTGCTGCATTCTAAAATTTATTAGTCATGTTGTTACATGCTATGTTCAAAAAATATTACATGCCAAGTTCAAAAATGTTACATGCCATGTTTACAACATGTTACACGCCATGTGCTTACACATGTTGTTTCAATATATTTTTTACACGCCATGTGCATTAGAGATCTATGGTGTGTAACAACTCTGGACAATGTTTTAATGATTTTGCTACATGTCATGTTTACTACACGTACTGTATAGACAAATTTTACTACAAGCCCTGTACTAAAACATGTAATTTTTTTTGTTTTAATATATTTTTTGCAAGCATGCTGTGAAACAACTCTAGGTAATGTTCTAATTTATCCAAAAAGTTTCAAAAATTATTGTGTTATAGCAATAACCCAATAACATACCTTGATGTTATCTCTACTCTATAATCTATTTATCGACAACGATATGCCCAAATGCCAAAAGATAGACCACAGTCGATGACAATGGTGCTTAATAGAGAGTTGACAAAGTTGATATAGTTCAGAGAGATGAGAAAGCTGAGGGAACTAAAATAGCTGAGCATTTATTTTATCTATGGCGGGAGGGAGAGATATCTGGAGATTAATTTACCAAGATGTTTTTAAAGGCATTTTGGTCTATTCATGTTTGCTTTTGGGTAAAAACAGATAACTTTATATGGGTGACTATTTCTAAAGTTGATAAAGGAAGGTTATTTCTCACAATTTTCTCTTTATCTTTTATGGTTTATGGTTAAATAACTATCATGGATTGTGGTATGCTTATGCCTTATGTTTATTGGTTTCATGATTATATTAGCTATTATGTGCAGATGGATTATTGTTGATGATTATACATTGTTGATAATTATGGAAAAACTATGCACGCTTATATAGATTATATTTGCAATAACATATTTAAATACCTTTTTTTTAATGCACATATTAAGGAGAATGTTGCACATAGATTTTGTGGTACAAAAGACATTACACTCTTAATCTAGAAATGCCTTTTCATCATAAAAAAAAAGGGATAAATGTTGACTCCATATGTTTTTTGTTATATCAAAACATTCTTTATTTATTAATATTTAACTTCACTATTTAAGTGTGTAGGATAAAATTAATTCCCTTCATAAAATTGTTGGTTAAATGCAAGCTCATTGAAAAGATGGGTTAATCAGTTAAAGTGAGAAAGAAGAAAAGGGTTAGTGAAAACAGAACCTCATTAACAGATTAACATGAATCTATAACTAGATAAGACAAAACTAGGGACTATATAAAAGCAAGGCAGAAAAGCCTTAATCAGTTAGCTTAATTGATTAATAAGGTACCAGGCTTAATTGATTAATAAGGTACTGGAAGCTAAACAGAAGCTTGCTAACTAGTTAAGCAAAAGGCTTAATTAGTTAAAGCTCAAGACTTGAAGCACTTTAAAGCACCAAAGTTTAAATTTAAAGTAAAGTTGACCATTGAAGGGAGCCAAAATGAAAAAGT
The DNA here is from genome assembly GCF_002168275.2 of Theobroma umbraticum. Classification (NCBI taxonomy): domain Eukaryota; kingdom Viridiplantae; phylum Streptophyta; class Magnoliopsida; order Malvales; family Malvaceae; genus Theobroma; species Theobroma umbraticum. The sequence continues at coordinate 820,042 of NW_018397256.1, read as the reverse complement.
GCAAATTCAAAAAAATTTTAATTAGTTAAAGTTGATTTGAATCGATTAAGGTTAAAAGAAGTAAAACTTCAATCAGTTAAAGAGAAAGTTAACCAATTAAAAGAAGATTGCTACTTGGAAAAGATTAGAAACAAAAACCTTTTAATCAGTTAAGTTTCCTTTAACCGGTTAACACAGTGCCAGATTTACCAAAGAATGCAAGTCAGAAAATGGCTAATTGATTAAAGCATACCTATAACCAGTTAATGAAACTTTGTCTGCACATTTGAATTTAACTGCTAGAAGACAAAATAACAGGTAAAAACTATCTCCAATGGTTAGAATTAATCTCCCAAGTATTTAAAGCCTTTAAGCAGTCAAAAATCATAAAGAAAAGCCATTCAAAGTGATTTCAATCTTAGAATACCAAAAACCTTCTCTTTACACTTGCATTTCACTCTTATCCTTTGAAAAAGTGTTTAAGCTTAACTTTGTACATCTTTGGCAAACCAAATGATCAATTGTACTTCATCTTTTCTCTATTTCTTATTTACTTAGAGTGTGAGAGACACTCTAAGGGGTAGACTAAGCTTAGGAAACCTTAAGGAATCTTGTAAAGGTTTTGAGCTTGGATTAGAAGATCAACTTGTAAAAGCTTAGTGGAAGCTATTAATTCCACTAGTTTAATGAAGCTGGGTTGAAAATCCTTGATTGGGAAATCAAGGTAGTGATGTAGGTCAAAGGGATGGAACCACTACAAAAACTTATGTTTTCTTCCCTTCTCTTTACCCTTCCTTTGCTCGGTGATTTTCTACCTTTACAAGTTTTAAACTCTCCTTTTCAAAATCCTTCAAAAGTTTTCTAACCTTAAAAGTTTCTTTAAAAAATTTTAAGAGTACTATTCACCTTTTTCTATCACTCTATTAGGACCAGCAAATACTCTCGACTCGTACCAAAATTCTACCATAGTCTAGCCTACACATATTCAAAGTACTTTCATCCACTTTGATAAACTCACCCCAAAAGTCACTAAAAGCCTTGATAAGGTTCAAATGCCAGAAATGTAAAGGAATTTCTTCAATTTTTACCCAACACCAAAATTCCTTATAATCCTTTTTACAATCATACGATGCCAAATTCATTAAGCATTGATCAAAGCATTTAGAGTAATCCTCCAATAATACCTCCATTTTTGCTTCATCATAAAACGTTAACAACACCTTGAGACCTTCTACTTGCCGAACTCACACCTTAACATCTTGTTCCGCCAACCTTCTTTTAATCTCATCAACATTGAAACCCTCCCGTGTAGTACCGATGGCATTCCGATATAACCATTCTGTGTTAGACTTTGGTTTATATACTTTTTTTTTTGCCACTGAAAAATAGCCATTCTTCTCCTTCATGACAGTCAATCGGGAAGGAACACTCTTGGATGGCTACTTTTAGTCTCTTGTTGACCCAACAAAGCCTCCTTAAAGGATTTACTCGACTTTCTAGGGGGATATTGCCTATATTGAAGGACACTAGATATTGCCTCTCTCTCTTTTACTCTCATCTTGACCTTTAACCTTCTACCTGAAAGAATCATAACATTGCCATGTCGAATTGCAAGATGAAACTCCCTTACCTCTCAACATCTAACAAAAGAAAAATTTGCAATCCTATGTCTCTTTATACGTGGTACAAAGACATCTTCCACCACACCAAATTGATCAAAACCTTCTTTAATTACTGTTCACGAGAAACCTGTCTTTAGAGTACTTTATTGTATATATATTAAAGACACAAATTATATGTTATAATGTTTATATCTTACAAAGTTTGTATAACTAATAACTAATTGTAAATAATATGTCATAAAAACTAAGATAATAACTAACCAAGTTATTAATTGTAATCATATAAATAAAATTTATTATAAGCTTACATATAAAACATAGGTGTAATAATTATAACATTTTAATAAATATATATATGTTGGATATTTAATATCTCATATATATATTAACTTATAAAGTTATATTATTTAAAGCAGATAATTTGTAATTTCATATTAATACAAGTTTATATATATTTTTTAAATAATACATGGGTATATGTGTGTGTATATATATATATATATTTCATTGCTATAATTCTAATTTGTATACATACATATGATAAACTAAAATATTTTAAATATATTATATTAATAAGTTTACTATATATTTGTCTTCTTAATTTGTATTAACTAATATTAGTACACACTTAAAGTATTATAAGTTTTTGTTTAATTTATTATTAGATTTTGTCATCTATTTTTATAAAATTAAAGCATTTAGTATGTTCTTTTTATGAACTTGTTAATTTTATAAAATTAATGAATTCAGAAATAATAATTTATAATTTATAATTCAATAGTTTTCAAAATATATAAAAATAAGCAAAGGGAAACACATTTAAATTTTCAACAATACGAAAACTCAGTATGTATATACTTAATTTTATTAATATATTTCCTATAAAGGATCAATAAAATTTAAAAAAATTAAATATATTTTATTTAAAAAATTTAAAAAATAGTAATACGATGAAATTCTCCAATGGAATATTTCGTTGGAAAATTTCTATTGGTAATAGCCTTTTTCAACGAAAAATTCTATTAGAAAATTTGACGAGTTTAAATTTTTTTGGTATCTTAAACTTTCTAATGGATTATTTTCATTCGAAAATTCCAATGGAAATCTATCGAAAAGTTTGGTAGGAGTATATTTTTTTTTTGCACAAAAAACTTCATTGGAAATCCATCGTAAATTTGTCAAAAAACTCAAAATAAATTTGATTTCTGTTGGAAATTGATTGGAAATTAGTCAAAAAATAAAAATAAATTTCCATCAGAATTCTATTGAAAATCCTCAACGGATTTCCAATGGAATTTTTTTTGGAGGAAAAAACTAGTTTTTTTTTTGTAGTGAGATGGTATACATTTTGAGTACATGGTTGTGCCTTCGATTGTTTTGTGAGACTAAAACTTAGTATAATTGATCATAATTACATACTTGTTATACACATCGATATGCTATTTCACGTTACACCATTTGTTGATGGTACTTGTTTAGTTGTATTTGAGACTTGCTTGGATCGAGTGGGCTCTACCTATGAAGTCCTTGCACCGATCATAGTGTGGGTTTGGGTCATGACAAAGGGACAAAGAAAGGGACACAATAATCTAAATGACATTAAATTGAGGATATTGTACAAGCAAAATAAGATTTTAGATAATTTGTAATAAAAGTAAAAATAGTTTACAAAACCACAAGAAATCAATAAAATGTAACAATACCCCAAAAAAAATTTTTTATCTCACCTAAAACTAAATTAAAAACATTCTAATTCACATAGGAAATAGTCACCATAAAACAAGCGTATCAATTCAGCAAAAAATAAAAATAAAAAGGGACTTTCATGTTTTTTGAATATTTTTCGGAAACATATAGTTTTTCTTAAATTTAGGGAACTTTAGGGTTTATAAAAAGACAATTCTGATAAATGGAAAAATGGGATCGAAAGAAAAAAGTTAGTGTTTTATGGGTGAAATTCAATTCAAACTAGTGGCGGACGATGACCGACACGACAAGAGAATAGTTGGTAGTCCAGCACTAGTATTTAGAAGGAAAAGGGAAAAGGAAAGTTAAAGAGAAAGGCTCTAACTTTTTAAAGAGAGAGAAAAGGGGACAAAAAATTATAAGAAAAAAAAAGAGGTATAGTACTTTTATACAAAAATAAAAACAACACTGTTTTAAGGTAACCCTTTAAGCCTTAAAAATGACCTCATTTATGATAAAGGGAAAAAATAAAAGAGGTGAAATGATAGTGTGCTCTTTAAAGGCTATAAAACCAAAATAGCATCATTTGAAAGGACGCTTAAGAAGTTAAATTGATGCCGTTTTTGTAACACCCCGTATCCTCACATAGGAGACAACATAATCTCATCGACGAGACGGAGGGTTGATGGATATAAATCTAACTACAAAAGAGCAGTGATAAGCAAAAGGAATATTTTGAAATAAAATATTCTGTACGTGAGAAAATGATAATTAAATAATAATATTTTATTAAAAATGAATTATTGAAATCAAAAGAGTGATTCGAAAGTGAATTGGGACAAAGTGAGACATTTTGGATCCCAATAAAATAAGTTGAAAATTTTAGAATAAAATAATATTTTATTAATAAAATAATATTAAAATATTAATATTTTATCTATGGTTGAAATTAGTCATGAAGCAAAAGTATATGACTAATCTAAGTGAGGGAGATGAAGTGAGAATGAATTTTGAAGAAAAATGACATAAATAGGGCCCGTGAGTAAGTATATATTTAAATATTATAGTGACACGTTGAGGAGGCGCAAACCTTATATTACATTTGAATACATGTAAAGGAAGGAAAGATAAAAGGAAATTGGAGTTTAAAGGAAATGATTGAAGGATCAAATTGCAAGAATGGAAAGTTCAGTGGAACAAATGGTACATAAGGAAAAGTTGAGGACTTTTGTGCAATTACCATATCTAAAGCTAAGTGAACATTAACTAACTATAGGAAGTTAGCTTATGTAAGACACTAAAATATGCATATAAAATTCACTATTACATGCAATTGATGTCTTGCAAAAAGGAAGAAGTTAGTGAGGAACATGTAGGGCCTTCACCATGTGAAGTAAAAAGGTATGATGGGCTTAAACTTGTTTGCATGCAAAAGGATTGGTGCATTAAATGGCCTATTGAGAAAAAGGAGACATAGTTACAAGTGTCTTGAATATTTTGAAGAATGACTTAATAAAATATAAAATAAAGTTGGTGCATGAAAGGTGGTTGGAGGAATGAGGTGGTGGATGAGTTAAATAATAAAGGAAGATTAAATGGGAAAGCATGGTGAGGATAGATATTAGACCAATGGATAAGGGAGGAAATTAGTGCATGAAACACCATTGGATGACAAGGTGGTCAAATAAAATAAAAGGAATGAGAATG
>NW_018397256.1:812514-814948 GCF_002168275.2 Theobroma umbraticum | reverse complement strand
AATATCTTACTTATGATTTGGTATTTTAAGACTATGATTTGATATTTCGGTTTTGTTATTCAACTTATCTGCCTTATGCTTGTTTCCCATCTATGCCCTACTCATGGAGCTAATGATCTAGAGAATGTGAGACTCACCCCCTATTATTTCCCTTTTGCAGATAGTGATCAGCCTAGCGCGCATTCATCGGCATTTTCAGCCCACTGCAGATAGGTAAAGGCATCTCATAGCACTTTATTCCGAGTAGCTCCGCTGCTAGAGGTCAAGTCTTTATAGAGTAATTTGTTACGGGATTAGACAATAGTATCAATTCAAATGTACATTTGGAAATTATAAGTCTTGATGTATCATTTTTACAATTATGTGGAATAAAGGTTTATTCAATTTATAAAGAATATTGTTTAATTCCTATCACAAAGAGTTTTATGGTACAACAAAATTTTCTTAGATTGATAGTATACATGTGAGGTAATGACTAACGTTTAAGTAAGGCTTGTTTGGGACTACATTTCAATAATCATATGGCGGGTACTTTATGTAAGCATTCATGAAGTTATTTGTCAACTGCAAAGTGTGCAGAAAAAAGCAAAAGTTGCATATTTGTTTATTTAAATAGTTATAAATGTAGGTTGCAGCATGCAAGTTATAGAAACAAACAAAATACATGATTAGTAGCTTCACTTAGTGCTGTCAATGACCTTAACATTGGGTCTATATGGAGGTTCTTTTCTAATAATAACAATAAGCATTCCATTATACATAAAACCCTCAATTAGATCCATCCTTTTATTATCAAGCAAGTTAAACCTAGTCATGAAGTTACCCTAAAGAGTTATGAAAAATGTGTTTTCATGGTTTTATTTCTGTTTTGGGGCATATATAATCAATGATGTGTTTGTGTCCAATAATAAATATGAATTATCATTTGTCATATGGTTCATATAGATATAGTAAGCATGGTGCTCAAGATCAATACATGCCACCATGTCTGTAAGCACATATATAGATAACCATTATCAGATAAATATAACCACATGATGTGTAACTCTTCTATCATGCTCGTCAATATATATAAGTATTAATTATCACATAAATATAACCACGTGACATGCACCTTGAATCTTGTATGCTGCATATATCAGTTTAATTGTATGCATTCATACGCTTAAAAATATGTAATTTTTTTATTTGTTTCTCACCTAGGTCATGGATGGATGACTTCCAATTATACTTGCAAGTGTTGAGTCTCTAATTTGTTCTTGGTTGGCAAGAGATTGATGCAAGTCAATTTGCATGTTGATGATCTCAACACTGAATGGGCAATCCTCATATCTATGTTTGGTACATAAATTCCATGATCAATTTTTTTTTGTAATTTCAAGTATGTCAAGAATAAAGGTTACCTCATTATGAATGCTGCAGTCTGAGGAATGTTTAAATTGACACATATTTTAATTGCGAAACATGATGCCAAGTATAAAGTGTCTAAAATAAGGGAAAGGTATCAAAAAAACTTGGAGCATTATTGGTTACCATAGAAAGAGAAATCAATGCATATGCATGCGATATAAAATCAATTACAAACGTATAATACACTCACTCTTGCATCTTCTAAGTGTTGTGGCAGCTAATGTAACAATAAGGTTGATGGTGTCATCTAAAAGTTTATTTTCATTGATTTGATCAACTTTATCTCCATAAAAAAAAATCTTTAAGTTGTTCCCATTGTATGCAGTGAAATGTTATGTGAGACATTTTCCATAAGATATAGAAGTGTGAGCATAATCACGTAAAACAAACAACAATGACAATCATGTTATTATTTACTAAACAAAATTTTGGAAACAAATATGGAAAAATGATATTATCATTGAGTTGAATCATTGAAGAATATTTATAAGTCACACAAAATGTGTAAAAATGATAGCGATAAAAAAAAAGAATGCAATTTAATCTTTTGCAAAGTTTTGAACAATATTTCAAATGCTCACACCTATCAAAATCACCTCATTTTAACTCTACCATTGAAATCATTGAATACTGTGAAAACAAAGTAATATGAAAGGTCTCAACCAAAGTTTTCTTCAATCTGTACATTAGTAACCAAGGAACTCATATCAAATAGTATTCTGTAATTGTATGTAAACACTGTGGAGATAGCTTGCGAGAAAGAAAATGAGAAATGACACATAATAAAGAATATGTGTGGCGACCGCTCCTCGATCGCTATCGACATTCGAGTCTCGCGGGAGAACCCGTCAAGTCTCGAACAAGCCTTAATTGAAACTTTAGTCATTATGCTATCCATCCATGAAATTGCTTTGAACCATATGCCTCTTTGTAATTAGAATTGAACATAAATCATAATAAGCCATCTTATCTTTTATTCACCATAATCGTAAGAAATACATTAGAGTCTATAGTATCTAACTGC
>NW_018397256.1:811183-812414 GCF_002168275.2 Theobroma umbraticum | reverse complement strand
TGGCAAGACAATGCCAAAAACAAGTGTAGCAACAAAGTTCATTCATTGAAAACATCACTTGCCATCAGTTATAAACAACGGTATGAAAGTATGCACGCTTCTAAAGTATGTGGCATGTAAAGAAACCAAAGTATACGGCTACATAAACTTTTTCAAAATCATCAAGTAAGCATTGAAAGCTTTTATTCAAACAAAGGGAGCTGTAAAGAAATCTTAACTCTCTACCATGTAAAAGAGTATGCGTCGAAAACTCACAAGGCTCTCGAGTAGGTAAGTATCATAATCACCCATGGACCCATTTCCACGTAATAACATCCGGGAGCTTTGCTCCACCGGATCCCCACAGCCATGGTAGTCTCGACGATGTTGGCCAACATCGGAGAATCAAGCAGTCACAACAGCGAATATCACTTGTGGCTTATCCACATATAACAACTCGTGGCCTTGCCACGTATATCACAACTATGGCCCCAGCCATGTCTAATAGTTCATCGACCACCCAAAGGTTCTATAGTTAGAGCTCACTTGTACACAAGGGTCACACTTAACTGAAGTGATAGCCGGCCTACTCTTGACGCTTTAGGTTTGTCAAAACCGTTTTAGAAACCAATTCAAAGGTTGTCCAAGATTTTTGCTTTAAATCATTTAAAAACAAAGTTCAACAACTTTTCCAGTTAACCCTTCGCATTAAAAGGCATGGTGTAAATATTTATGTACAAATCGGGTTAAAATTGAAGCTAAAAACTTGAATTCAAAATCGTTTAACAAATGCATTAGCTATGCATATCACACAAAAGAATGCAAGGCACAGATTTTGATGCAAACATTGTAAAGGGCTTGTTTCCAAGTTTCTAAAACTTTTTACATGTATAGCTTATTTATAGGTATATCCAAATCACTTTGAAAACACTTGCATCCACAAACTTCCTATGGTTTCTACTAGCTCATGCTTTCCACAATAGCAATATACAAATCATTATAAATCCGTTTTAAAATTGCCTATCGAGGCTAACAGCTCATGTTATCCACAATGCACTTAAGAAAACCATCGACGTTTACTAATGTAAATCAATCAATTTATATAATGTAAAATTTTAAAATAGGCACCCCCTACTCACCTCATAATGGCGAGATATTACTTCGCCACTAATCCAGTTATACTTCTCCTTTGGTTATTCACTGCGGCAATCTTTTTCCGTTTGCACACTTCCTAGCAACAAACCAAACTTAA
>NW_018397256.1:810643-810780 GCF_002168275.2 Theobroma umbraticum | reverse complement strand
TTTCAACAACCATATTCACATTGCATGCCTTACCTTTGTGATGATTTAGATCTTGCATGCAACCTCAATGTTCTTCGAAAATTCCATCCACCAAGCTGTCAACATTCACACAGCATTTTCTCACAATACTCAACTAA
>NW_018397256.1:807467-810543 GCF_002168275.2 Theobroma umbraticum | reverse complement strand
TGGATCCACTTTCACGTAATAACATCTGGGAGCTCCGCTCCACTAGATTCCCATTGCCATGACAGTCTCAACGATGTTGACCGACATTAGAGAAATCAAGCGATCGTAACTCGCGTATCACAATTTATGGCCTAGTTACATATAATAACCCATGGCCTTGTTTATTTGTGACTTCAAAACCAAAATACTCACCCATTGCTTATCTAACTCTAAAATCACCATGCATTCCAAGATTGACCCACATGCATGCGTCTATTTCTTTCAAATCTTGGAGGACCTTTGCTGTCACAAACATTCTCATAGAATTACCAACTCATTGCCTTAAGAAGTCAAAACCAAAATCAAAGTTCTACTTACATTCCTTAGCTTGGAACCACTAGGCTGAACCTTCCTTGTCTTTTTCTTCTTTCTTTTTTCTTTCTTTCTTCCTTTCATTTTTCTCCTTTCTTCCTTCCTCTCTTTGCTTCCAAGCCGATTCTCTTTTTTTTTTGTCTCAATGCTGCAGTTTTCTTTCAAGGCAAAGTCATTTTGCTATTTCTTGGTGTGGGCAGATTTCACAAGAAATGACCTTGAAATGGTCTTGTGAAATCTTCGTTTTCTTTCCTTTTCCTCTCTCATGGGTGACCTCTTAAGGCAAAAGCCTTGAAAATTCCTTTCATTCTCTTTTTGCTCACACATGAGCAGATTGCCCAAGGTTACTTTCTTTTTCTATTATTTTCTTTTCTTTTCTCTTTACTTTTCTTTATTCATTCCTCATTTCTCATTGGACCAACTCACCCCCACTCACATTTCATGCAAAAATTTACTCTTTTGCTCATTGGTCCAAAATCTATCCCAATTATCTTCCATCTGCAACCTCATTTTCTCACTTTTTTTTTATTTCATTTGCCACTTTATTCCTTCAATCACACTCCTTGGAGAAGCTTCACTTTACATTTTATTTGGCCATTTATTCAACCATTCAAGTCAGCAACCCACATTTCACTTTCTTCATTTTGGCCACGCTAATGCCGCCAAATATTACATGCAAATAAACTTAACTTTATTTTTCCTTTTTCTTTACATGGTGGGGGTCCCACATGTCCCTCACTAACTTCTCCTTTTTACATGCTATGATTTGCATGTGATAGTGAATTCACATGTATATTTCACATTCCACATAATTTAACTCCCCTTAGTTAGTAAATGTCCATTTAACTTTAAATATTGTAACTACACATAAGTCCTCAAACTTTTCTTATTTACCATTCAACCCTCCATACTTTTCATCCTTTACAATGTGGTCCTTCAATCATTTTTTTTATTCCAATTTCCTTCTATCTTTCTTCCTTTACACATGTACAATTAAAATATCAAAGTTGCACTTCATCAAGGTGTCACCATAATATTTAAATATTTACTTACCGGCTTTTACTTTGTTAAATAAAGGCATGCGGCCCACTTATGTCCTAGTTCTTTGAAATTCCTTCTTATTTCTTCTCCCCCACTTAGATTAGTCATATAATCCTCCTTCATGACTAATTTCGATAATAATTAAAATATTAATTTTTTATATGATGTTATTAATAAAATATTATTTTATTCTAAAATTTTCCACTTGTCTCCTCGACACTCAAAATGTCTCACTTTGTCCCGGTTCACCTCCAATTCACCTTTAACTTGTTAATTCATCCTCAATAAAAATATTATTATTTTATTACTATTTTCTAGCATGTAAAATATTTTGTTTCAAACTATTCCTTCCATCGGTCACCACCCTTTGGCACTTAAGTTTACATCAATTGACCTTTCGTCTTGTCAATAAGGTCATATTAGTTTCTATACGGGCGTACAGGGTGTTACAATATGCAATTAAACAAACATATGTATATATTTATAGAGAATATACGATGCATAGTTGAAATCAAGTTATCAAATATTTCTTTGTAAACAATGTTTTTTGTTTCGTTGATATTGTGGCCATCATTGCCTGTAACCAAGATTTTTAATCCATTTCAAGATGTTACTCTAGAAAGGGTAATGTATAATTCACCATGTGTGAAACCAAGTTTGGGTAAATATAAATCGATTTTATTAAGGGTTTGACCTTGACTTTTATTGATTGTCATACCATAACCTAATCTAACAGGGAATTGTTTTATGTTGAAAACGAAAGGTGATTTTTGATGTTTGGTCATCAAAATGATTCATGGTACAAAAACTTTGTTCTTCGTTTCTTTTTCAAAGATGATTTTGCCTTTAGTTACGTTTGAAGCTAACTGTGTAATTATAAGCCTAGTTCCATTACACAATCCAAAATTGGTTTATATTCTTTAGTAACATCACAGCGAAACCTACTTTTAAAGGTAGTGCATGATCAGGTAAACTAGAAAATTTGAGTGAGCTTAAGAATTTTGTTTGGTAAAGTAATTTGTGTTCTAATATTTGATCTGTTGCTTGTGAAATTATGCCAGTGTTGAAGTAAGTTTTTGCAAATCCAAGTAATAAATCAAGTGTATATGCATTCATTAAATCCACTGTTTCATTGTAAAGTGTAATTATAGCTCTTTTTTATTGGATTTTTTGTGTCTGAAAACAACAAATCATTTGACAGTGTAATCCACTCTGAACATTGTTCATTCTCAAGTATCAATGATACTAAATTTCCATCACCCACGTCTAGTAGCAATTGTGCAAATGTTTCTATTTCTTTTTTGATGCTTCATCTAGATCATGTCTTAGTAATCTCATGTTGGTCATTTCCTAAAATTCATACTACTTCACAAGTCGCTTAGTATGTGGGATAAGTGATATCATCAACTATTCTAATTTATTCATAACTAGTTTCCTTTTGACTATATTCAATAACATGAGTAAAAGTAAAATTATCCTGTTGCTAGGTGTACATAATTCACTCTACTAATATGGCTTCTTAGTTTCCTTTTTTCCATTTTGTCTCTTGTTTATCCCAAACATTTTAGTTGAAAAATCTGTATAAAGCAAATGTCTACCACTCTCGTCAGTTTGATTGTTGACCATCATGAATTGGTGGCCAAGCAATTAAAAGCATTAAGAATAAATTGGAATAAACAATTCA
>NW_018397256.1:807217-807367 GCF_002168275.2 Theobroma umbraticum | reverse complement strand
CCAAATCGGGTTTTACAAGGCTTTTCCTTTTAAATCCTTTCAAATCAAGGTTTGGTAACCCCTTTGAAATTACTTTTCAAGCTAAATGGCATGCTGTAAATATTTATATACAAATTGGGCTAAAATCGAAGCTCAAAACTTGCATTCAAA
>NW_018397256.1:807067-807207 GCF_002168275.2 Theobroma umbraticum | reverse complement strand
AAATGCATTAGCTATGCATATCATAGCTAATCTATGATATGGGCTTGTTTCCCAGTTTCTAAAACTCTTTATGCGTATAGCTTATATATAAGTATATCCAAATCACTTTAAAAACACTTGCATTCACAAACTTCCTATGG
>NW_018397256.1:806330-807042 GCF_002168275.2 Theobroma umbraticum | reverse complement strand
ATAGCAATATATAAATCATTGTAAATCCATTCAAAATTGCTTATCAAGGCTAACTGCTCATGTTATCCACAAATGCTCTTAAGAAAACCAATCACATTTATTAATGTAAATCAGTATATAATATGGAGATTTTAAAAATCGACACCCCCTACTCACCTCGCAATAGCAGGACACTACGTCGCTATTGACTTAAACGCGTATCTAGCTAATTTCTACTTGCCGATCTCTTGTTACTTCCTTCGGCATGCCACCATGGCAACTTTGCTTACTATACTCTTCCTAGCATCCATTCAACCCAATTTATTTAATTATACTCAAAATGGCAGCATATCACCAACAATCGTTAATTAAATTTCATAGTTTTATCAACATTACTCACAAATATTTATCACACAATTTATACACTTTAACAACCCGAGTTTACACCACACAATATAGTCACTTTGCATGCTTACCTCTCGGTTTAAGATTGAATTTCCCAAATGTGATTAACAACTTCTTCACTTCTAAGATTACCTTTGCTGCCACAAAAATAATCAATCAATACACATCTTATTTTTCCTTTCCACTTACGCTTTCAAAACTAAAACACTAACCCATTGTTCATTTAGCTCAAAAATCACCATGGATTCTAAGATCTACTTGCATGCATGCTTTAGGTCCTTTGAATCCGTGTGGGTTCTTGCTACCACAAACCAAAGCACACTTTAAA
>NW_018397256.1:805906-806254 GCF_002168275.2 Theobroma umbraticum | reverse complement strand
CCTTTTTCTTCTTCCTCCTTTCTCCCTTTCTCTCCTTCCTTTCTTCCTCTTTTTCTTTTCTTCTTGGTAGTGGACTGATCTCCTAAGGCAAAAGACTTGAAAATGCCTTTGGTTTCTCCATTTTGTTCTCTACAAGTGGATTGCCCAAAGTCATTTGCTTTTCATGTTGTTTTCTTTCCTTTTTCTCTTTATTTTCTTTACAGGCGGATTGCCCAAAGCTTCATGCCCTTTTGGCATGTTTCTTCTTCCTTTTTGTGACAAAAGCACAAGGCAAAAGCCTTGAAAAGTTGTCCACCCGTCGCACCCATTTTCTATATCTTTTTCACTTTTATTTTTCTTGGTTTCTTT
>NW_018397256.1:793946-805622 GCF_002168275.2 Theobroma umbraticum | reverse complement strand
CCATTTATCCAACCAATCAAGTCTTATGCAACCCACATTTCACTTTCCTCATTTAACCACTCAATGCACCAATCAAATCACATGCAAATAACCTTTAAATTTATCTTTCCCTTTTTCTTCACATGATGGAGGTCCAACATGTTTCCCACTAAGTTCTCCTTTTTGGCACACCATAGTTTACATGTAATAGTAACTTTTACATGTATATCTCATACTCCTCATAATTTAACCTTCATTGGTTAGTAAACATCCATTTTAACTTCAAATATTGTAAATTGTACTTAAGTCCTCAAACTTTACTTTATTTACCGTGTGACCCTCCGAACTTTTCATCTTTATAATTCGGTCCTTTCAACATGTTTTAAACTCCAATTTTCTTCTATTTTCCTTTCTTTATATGTGTACAAATATATTATAAGGTTTACACCTAATCAAGGTGTCATCATAATATTTAAATATACACTTACCCGCTCGTGTTCTATTTAATAAAGGCACGCGGACCCACTAATGTTGTTTTTCTTCGAAATTCATTCTTTCTTCTTCTCTCCCACTTAGATTAGTTATATACTTCTTCTTCACAACTAACTTCAACCACAGATAAAATATTAATATTTTAATATTATTTTATTAATAAAATAATATTTTATTTTAAATTTTTCAACTTGTCTCTTCGAGACCCAAAATGTCTCATTTTGTCTCGATTCACTTTAGAATCACTCTTTTGATTTCGATAATTCATTTTTGATAAAATATTATTATTTAATTATCGTTTTCTCGCGTACGAAATATTTTACTCCTATATATGCCTTTCGCCCATCACTGCTCTTTCGCACTTAGATTTATATCCATCAACCCTCCATCTCGTTGATGAGATCATATTAGCTCTTATACGAGGGTACAGGGTGTTACACATTTATGCTCAACCTGTAGCTAGAGAAAAATGTTTACATGTGGTAACCTTCATATTTGAAATTCAATAGTATAAGTGACTAAGTGCAGCGAACAAAAAAAGGGATTAGTGTGCAAAGAGGTTGCCCCATAAAATTATTGAAAAAGCATTAATTTGTCTCAAAAACATATTTGAATGTTCGATTTAGTTGTTTTACTAGCTATAGCAAGGCTAAAATGTTTTTTCTTCATGAGATCTTCCATGAAATATCGAAGTTTAATTCTAAAAACTCTTGAAATTATATTAAGCCTATCTTCAGGTTTTTGATGTGAGATTAAACTCAATACTTGTTCAATCTCTTTCCATCGAGCGTTGTAAGTAAAGGTAATAAAAAGATTGGGATAAAAAGATCAGAACAGTCATAGTACCTACTAATGGCCATTCCGTCTTGATAGTTTTGCAACTAATATCTTGGGCCTCTCATAAAACTTCCTAGTAAGATTATCTTTTTTCCTATTGTACTTGCATCAGTATCACCCCTGCTGAAAGCATCCTTTAAACCTTTATATAAGTCAATCTTAAACTTTTTTGGTTATTTCTTATATACAATAATCTTTCTTCTTCTATAATAGCAAATGCATCCATAACAAATTGTTGAAAAAGGCTAGATCCCTTCAATAATGTGTTTCCAATAAGTATATGTTGTTGGATTAAATATGAAAAATATTCTCACATGGTTATAGTTTTCCTATTTTTCTTTCTACTTGTAGTTGAGGAAACATAATTTATATTAGTTGTATATCCACCTTCCCCATAAAGGAAAAGAAAAGGATATTGCATGGCCATAAAAAAAGAATGCAGTTCACTTATTCTTTTAAGTCCTTTAGTAATAGTATCTACTATTACATCTCAATGACCATCACATTCTCTTATATCTCCAACTAATAGCCTAGCAATTTTTGAACCTATGGCTGGTGCATAGTTTTGTTCTCCATTATCTCGAGATCCTATAAGTCTGAGTTGGAGGGGAGCATAATCAAATGTTTTAAGTCTATCTCTAGCCATTCTAAAAACTTTTACATTAAACATTTTTATTAAACCTTCAACTATTGATCTATCGATGCTGATAATATCATCTTGATCATTGAAAATTCTCATTCTATTTCAGATTTTATTTTCTGTATCATAACGTATAATTGAACAAATCTAAACTTGTCACCAATTGTTGGAAGTAAAGAGCCTATTCTATGATAAGTTTGGCCATTTATTTTAAAAAGATAAGGTTCTCGACCATTGTTGATTGAGTTGTCAACTCTGCCTCCTAAAGATGTAAATTGGAACATATTATTATACATTCTTAGAGTATCTTTAAATTTTTTACCTTTATAATCTATATTTTCATGAAATAGGTCATCTCAAAAAGGTGTATGTTTGAAAGAAGGTATTGTAATTATACCTTCAAGGCAACAAAGAGTAAAAGTTAGATTCATGGTTTTTTTTGGATATATCAACTATGTCTTCATACCATATATGACCATTGCAAAAAGGGCAAACAAGATAGGACCACAGAAGGAAAAATGTGAATAGCACTTTCCTATTAAATACATTACAGATAAAGTATATATTAATAATTATATAAATGTAATATGTTAAATTTACACATTATATTTGAGTTGACTTAACTTGACTCACTCAAGTGTGTGTCATCCTTTCTTTGAATTGATGGTTGGCTTTGCACTTGCTCATTATTTGGCAGAAAACGAATGCCTCATGTTAGACCAGCAATTTTTTAGTTATAAGTCAATTTTATTCAATAAATTTTATATTGATTTGTGTTATGAAAAAGTAAAGAAAGAATTGCAATATTAAATATATAATTTTCTAATACTTGAGTTTACTATGAACATTAGAAGTCAAAGATGTATGATCATGGGAAGTGCTAGTAATGGTCCTTGCAGAGTTGTTGTAAGAACAATTGGCACCACTCGACGAAAGGAAAAATATGGTATTGAATTTTTTTTGGGGGAGCAGAATCTTGGGGACTAGGAACAAAAAAGGTATTATTAGGTTCAACCAAAATTGTTTGCAACTCTTCTTGAAGATTGACAGTAAAATGGATCGTCAGATGTTCACCAATAGGTATATCAATGGCTATCGCATGCCCGTTAATAGGTACATCAATAAGATTGACTTTAGAGTAGTTTCTCGAGTGCAAACGGTGGCTTGAGATGATATTTGATATTTTATTGTGAAGGTTACTATCATTTATCGATTGAGGAAATTGACTTTGGCTTTCAAATATTAATCTAGTGGAATGGATTGTCATGTGAACTCTAATGGATACATTAATAAGATTTGTTGTTCAAAGTAGCTATATGAGTGCAAACAATTGGTCAAATCGCTATTTAATGTTTCTTTGTGAGGGTCAACATGATTTGTCTGTCGAGGAAAGGGAGTTTGATTATCAAACATCGATGCATTACAACATTGAACAAAATTGTTATGGCATTTGAATCTTTTAGTTTTTAATATTTGTATTCTCTTAGATTTAGGTTCCTTTGCTTGTTTAATTTGTTCCATGAGAACACAAGTATTTGAAGGATACAAAAACACAACCTAGAAATCAAATATTATATTTGAATTAGAATTATAAATAATGGGTTTGGAAAATAATGCATGGAGCATATTGTAATGAGAGATATAAAAATAACTAAAATGCAAAAACAAAGGAAAATTATATTTTTTTGAAATGAAAAGTTATCATAAAAATAATGACAAAAATAAAAAACAACTTAAAAGCAAATCTAGTGTTAAAAATAATAGATATGAAATACATAATAAAAATGGTGTTCATTATATAGTGGTCAACCAATTGAGTATTCCGTCACAAAGAAAAATTACGGTTGACAAAAAAAATAAAAATATTAGTTTTCAATTAATATTATTTTATAGAAATATGTTCGCATGTAAAATTTGATATACCTACAGTTGAGATAAATAAAAACTAAGAGTAAATGTAGAAAAATTCAAAAATTCAAAAGAAAAAAATAGAAAAGCAAAGTACATGCTGTAATCGCAACAATCATTAATAAAATAAACCAAGAGATGTCACTTTACAGCCAATCATTTTCGTCTATTTTAATGTTTTTAAAAATAGTAGACAAAGCAATTGCCACCAAGCTGCTAATTAATTATGGCATCGTATCTTATCTTTTTCCAGCTTAGAAAAGTTTCTTCAACATATTCTCGCAACTTCCATTAACCCCAATAGCTTGTTTAGTGTCTTCACTGATTCTTGCAGTCATCGATTTCAATATTTCAGTCCCCATCAGCTCTTTAATTCTATCCACAATCTCCTCTCTTTTCACCAAAAAGTCAAAAACCTATGCTCAACTCTTCATGCACAACCCCCATCCACCTCTATTGGCTTATAAATCCACCAATAGCTTTGTGACTCAATATCTCCCACTAATTCACCCATTCTTTTACAACCAATCTATTGTTCATGACCTTCTCTTTCAACTCCTGCCCAAGAAATTCATTCAAACTCTCGTCTTTTTTTTTTGTTGTCAACTACCTTACTTTTCACCACCCAAACGAATTTAAATCCACTTAATACCAGCCTAGTGCTTAACTATTTAGTTTGCACTTTTATGCAATTACAAAGAAATATGATTTTTTGTGGTAACAAGCTCTTGAAAAGTAAAAGTAAAGTATAGAAATAGGATAAACATGTAGGCAAAATTGTTCTTAAACTCTTAAATTAATGCACAAAAAGAAACCATAGAAAAAAAGGATGCTTATTGGAAAAAAATATGGTAAGCACAACTCAAACTATAATTATATGATACAATCTTACCATGACAGAGACATTTAATTCCTTATTCAAATTGATCAGAAATCACATTTACAAACCATATTCAATAAACATATTTAAATAGAAATCCAACATTGAATAATCAAATACTGATTGCAATTTTGAAATATAGCCAAAGAATAATAGACAAATTTTCAATTTGCATAAACTTTACAATTTATAGCCTCAAGACTTGGACATTGCTACTTTCTTCACATTGCTTCTTCATTCTTTGTTCCAACTGTAAAGAAAAGGAAATTGTAAATGAAAAAAAATGAATAACTGAAAATATTTCTCATCAATTGCATTCAATAAGTCCTTCAGTAACTTAAATATCTACATAAAGAAAAGTCAAAAAGCAGCTAAACAAAACTACCAAAGAAAGCAAGTTCAACAACAATTGGGGGGGACTGGAATCAGAAGCAAAAGCATGCAACAAAAAATGAGCAAGACAAAGAAAGAAACCATTGTTTGCAAAATTTATAAAACATCAAATAGAAAGCAAGAAGCAAAAACTAAAAAGGATGAGAGAAAAGTTGAAGAAAAGAGTAGAAAGAAGAAAAGAAACAACAAAGAGAAATAAGCACAAAAAAAAGGAGAAAAACTTTTGAAAGCTGAATTGGCTTGTGAAAGACAAATAAAAATTGTTTTGTTTTCCCCTCTCTATAATCATATTGCGTAACCATCCAAAATCTCCAAAGCATGGATATTGCAAGTTTGCAGCTCATGTGATATGGCCCATTATTAAGAATTATAAATGGGAAATGCCCATTAGGCCTAATTTTATGGAAGCCTTGGAATGGTACAATAGTTAAGGTAATTGGTATGCTAGGTAATATTTGATTTTTTAACGTAAATCACTTAAAATACATGTAATTTTTCTTCTTCAATTATGCCTTTGGTTCCAATCCAAATGAGTGGCATCGAATTTAAATTAAAGAACAATAAATTTTTTTTATCAACAAAAAGATGTATGTATTAAGGAATATATGCATGTCCCATTTCAAAACAAAAGCTATAACATTAGTTGTCTATCAAACTAAAGAAATCTCAAAGCACACATTGCTAATATCGATTTTAAGTGTATTTAACTGAATTTTTAAAAAGTTACCCTTAAAATTGTGTGTGTGTGTGTGTATATATATATATATATATATAATTTACTTAAAAGTAGATAGGTAGACATACAGATAAATAGATAATAGATAGTTAGATAGATAAATAAAATATATATATATATATAATACAGTACATAAAGATGTTATACAAAATGAGGAGAAAAGATTGTAACAAGAAGCTAAAAAAGGGTAATCAATACCTTGCTAGTTCTCTTTCTTTTGTTAAAAAAAATTCTTAAGAAGAAAGCAATTTCCATAAATAATTTTTTTTAAACTAAGCAAGCCCGTTATGAAAAGTACTGCAGAAAGCAACGCTATTGTTTGTAAACAGAGAATAATAACAAACTAGTAAAAAGAATAAAAAATAAAAATATATATATCGTCCTCTAACACACAATGAAGGTTACTTTTAACGACCACCTTGATAGAATTTAGAATGATAGGAATGGAATTGCCTTTGTTGCCATAACGTTTGTTGTTTCATCGCATTCAAATATAGATAAACACTCCAAGTAGTCTAAGAATGGCAGAATAAGTTTGCAAACAATGATATATGAAATATATTTACATTTTAATAATCATACTGTAGTCAGTGTATAAATATTCACAAAGCTATCTGTGTAGTTGGCTACTCCTTTGTATTACAAACAATATGTTGTTAGCATTTCATCAACATCAATTGCAAAAGATTTGGACTGATATATTTGTACAAAACATCAAAAGCTGCACACTTGTTTAAGTGTTAACTATTCACATCAAGTAGTCATAAAAGAGCTATAAATGAAAGCTACAGGAGAAGTTGTTGCCTAAATACAAAAAAATAAAGGCATCTTGAACTTGAATTGTTGTTTGGTTTGTAGTCACATGGTTATGGACAAAAGTTAAAAAAAAAAAAGGTTGCAACTGAGACTAAGGGCATTGAAGTTGTGTTTTTAGATGCCAACCTGCGTTCGAGCAAAATACTTCACTGTCATTTATATTTGGATGCAAGAAAACGAAATATAATGAGCTTCAAATGTTTTGTACCCAATTTTGCATTTGTTTTTATTAGCGATTGTTCTCCATGATTGGTCGTTGCTAGCTTTTTAGGTGTTGAGTCTGAGAACAGCTCATTAGCAACTTGATTGTTAATAGGCAATAATGGAAGTTGCTCTTGAGACTCATCAAATGTGATTTGAAGTGGTGTGCCTTGAGATGGAATAGCAGCACATAAGGGTAGACAATTTTTGTCTTGAATTTCATCATAGCCATAGAGTTTAAATTTAGAACTCCATTCTGGATTACCTTTGACATCAGACCAATTATAAAACTTCTTGTTTAATTAATTAATATTGTAATAGGCCCAAGCGGTGTTATTCTGTGAATAGTCTTCATTGCCGCTAGTTTCACAATTATTGCTCCCACTAACTTTTTTGTTGGTCTAGCAAAGGCTACAAACTCCATTTCAGCCAGTATCATCTTGTATTATGATTTGTATGGAAAAATCTAAAAGATGAGTAAATGCAGTTTTTATCATAAATATAATGTTATGACTACAATTACCACAAAATATTCAACATGTAAAAAATTAAAAATGAAGAGGATGGCATAACGATGACTAGATAAAGAATTTAAAAACATTTTAGGTACAAAGAAGTATATATCAAACAGAAATGTGATCATATTTTGAGCATATAAATGATGAATGCGAGGCAACAATGAATTAATAAAAACACGATTATATCGCATGAATAAAGAATGGTTCAAAAATTTACAAATGAATATATAAAACCAATAAATGAATATAATGAAAAAATTAATAAAAGTGAAAGAAACATGAAAGTGGACAAAAAAAAAGCATGGAAACAGAATAAAAAAATTAGAAAATGAACCAAATGATAAGGAATGAAAATAATATATAATGGACAAATTTATTATTCAGTTTGTTTGAGTGGGTTACAATTATGGTGTATCTCACATATCCAAAATTCGATACCTTGAGCATTGGGTTTACGCTTTTTTGCTCTTTATTTTAGATCAAAATTAGCTTTCAATTTCGCATTAAGTAGTATAATTGTCTACCTCTTAAAAAAAAAAAAGAAGCAGAACTTCAAAAAACAATATGTAACAATAAAAAAAACATTGTAACAACAAAATAATAGATGCAATCCATCTATAAAATGTATTCTTATATTTTGAAATAAATTCATAAATAAAAATATGTCTAATTATTTTGAAACTAATTAATCATCAACTTGATGAAGACGAAAACATTTTAAGCAATAAATAAAAACATTAAACAAAATAGCAACTAGGAAAATCCCATAAAAAATAAAGACACCAACTTGATAAACCCTAAAACATTTTAACTATTAAACAAAATGTATTTTCATAGCAACAAAATCATAACATATTAATAAATAATCAACAATTAAAAAACCCAAAAAATAGAAAAAGGAGGAAATAATAATAGAAATGAAATGAACAAAAATTGCAACAAAAGAAAAAACAATCTAAAACCTTTTTGATGAACCCAAAAGTCAAAAATCACAAAAGGATTTGCTTAAAACATGTTCTTTTTTTAAAAAAAAATAACATGCAATGCAAAAACCCAAAAGGCAAAAACCATGTATTACTTCAAATCCATATGGTAAATAGGAAAGACCAAAATCACTGCCATATCATTTAAAAACCTAGTACTCAACACAAAAACTATCTCGAGGCATGTATCTTTGTAAAAAAATAGAAGAAAATCAAACTGAGCAACCAAAAGGAAAGAATTACACAAACATTGAAGAAGGAAAATTTGAAAAGCACAACAAACCAATGGGTATGAAGACAACTAAAATTTTGAAGAAAAGTAAAAGGATTTGTTCATCACATGAACAAGAAAACAAAGGAAAATAAAAACAAAAATAGACAAAAAGCATGGACAAAATAAAAAAAACAATATAATATGTTGAATGAAAGCAAAGTGACAGAAACCCCATAACCAAAAACAAAATAACAAAAATAAAAAAACAAAAAGCAAAAAAACGCCATAAAAGGAAAAGGTAAAAGCAAAAAGAAACAGAAAAAAGGAAGGTGAAAATCAAATGATAGAACAATAGAAGCAAAAGGAGAGATGGAAGCTTATATCCATTATAACATAAATATAAGCAAATGACACGTAGCTCTGTTACTATACCCTTCAAAATACATGTAAAGATCGAGTATAACATAAAGATAATCACATGACATATAGATAATCCATATATCTAATGTAACAATGTGGAATAGTAGGGAGCGAACTAACAATAAACTATAAATAAAGGTAGAAAAGAATGTAAAGAGTTAAAATTTTCTCTAAGTAATAGATTGAAAATAAGGGAGATGTAGACGAATATCCATTATCATATAAATATAACATATGACATGTAGCTCTATTACTATGTCCCTCAATATATATATATATATATAAAGATCAAGTATCACATAAATATAATCATATGACATGCAAATAGTCCACATATTTAATACAACAATGTGGAGTAAAAAGCAAAAAAGAATATAAAGAGCTAAAATTTTATCTTTAGGTAATGGGATGAAAACAGCATGTTCTGCATATTTATTAGAAATGATGTGCTTACATTGGAAGCGGTGTTTTTTCATCATGGTGTCTACACCAAAATTTGCTAGAACACAAGCGTAAAGTTGATTTGCATTGATTACAAGCATTGAAAAACCATCCATTTGTGCAATCGATATTTGTCATCTTTACTTTCAGTTTGAATCTTGTATGCTACATCAGTAATGATAAATAAGTGTAATTATATGCTTTCATACATTAAAAAAATGTAATTGTTTATTTGCTTCGCACTTGGGTCTCGGATGGAGGAGTGCCTAGTATGCTCACAATAGTTGTGTCTTTGATTTGTTCTTGGTTGGCAATAGATTGTTGTGAGTCAAATTGCATGTTGATAATCTCAACATTGAATGGTAATCCTCATATTTGTGTTTGGTACATTAATTCCACATTAACATTTTTTTTGTATAGTTTCAAGTATGTCAAAAATAGAATTTATCTCGTTTTGAATTCTGTAGTCTAAAGAATGTCTAAATCTACCTATATTTTCGTTGTGGAGTATAATGCCAACTATAGACTATCAGAAATAAGAGAAAAGTATTGTAAAAATTTGAAGTATCATCAATTATCATAAAAAGAAAGAAATCAATTTACAAAATCAATCAAAAACATAGAGTACACTTACTCATGAATCTCTTGACTGTTGTGGCAGCTAATGTGACAATAGGCCTAATGGTGTCATCTAAAAGTTGACATTCATTGATCTGATTAGCTTTATCTCCATACAAAACAACCTTCAAGTTGTTCCCACTGTAAACAACGAAATGTTAAGTTAGACATTCTTTATATGATATTGAAGTGTGAGTATAATGATGTAAAGAACACAACAATGGTAATTAGATTATTACTTACTTGAGGTTTTCAATGTAAAGGTCATGTTTACTAACATCACTTGTTTTATTTTGTAAACGAACTCGTTCAACAGTAGTCATTGATTTCAAAGGCCCTATAAATTCTAGATACGATAAAGATACATGTTAAAACAATCTCAATAATAATTGTTTAAACAAAATTTTAAAAATGAATATAACAAAACGATATTGTCAATGAGTTGAATTATTAAAGAAGATTTATAAGTCACACTAAATATATACAAATGATAGCAATATCAAAAATGAGTGAAAGTTTATCTTTTACAAGTTTTGAGCAATATTTCAAATGGCCAAAATTGTCAAAATCACATCATTGAGAACTTTGCCATTCAAGTCATTGAATGATGCAAAACCTAGTAATATGAAGGTTATGGACTCTATTCTTTTTGAATCTCTTGAAGTTATGTGTTTCTTATGAGCATGATGATATTGATTGCAAGAATTGGATTGAAAGAATTCTTTCAATCAGCAACTTGAAATTTTTTTTTATGATGTATAGAGAGCATTTCTTGAGTTGAGGTGCAAAGTGTTATGCATTGAAAATAGTTATCATGAAATGCATGGCATTTTTCTGCCAAATGATATAAAATTAAGTGAATTCGATAATTGTGAAATTTAGATGAAAAATAATGTCACAAATAATGTATGATTGTATCGTATCAAAATGTTATAAGTAATTGGTAATAATGTTTGTGTAATATAGCTATTTACTTGAGCATCGGTAGCCAAGAAATCAAAGTTGAGCAACATCTAAGGTCAAGAGGGATCTATCGATTCCCATAAGTGAACTATTTTAACTTTAACTGAAGTATTTTGTTGGTAAAGACGCAGATCACATAGGAATTGAAGAGTCATTTTTTCGTTATTTGTTTTTCACGTAAGAGTAAATTGTTTGTGTAATTAATCAAAAAAGGATATGTAAAGAAACTATCATAGTATAATATGTTGTAATTGTACGTAAACACCATAAACAGGGCTTGTAAGAAAGAAAAATAAAACTGATATAGGATACCCTGTCATTAACATATAATGTTCACATAAGTATATATATATATAAGCAAGCATGAAATATACACAAACCAAAGTTAGAAAAATATATATAAATTAAGTTTCTGCAAATGAAAGCTTAGTAAATATATAAAAAAAGAGAGAGAAAAGATACATAGGTTTTGCAAAAGAAAAATAATGTAATAGAGAATAATGCCCTAAAACCATGGATCTTTGAGACACATTGGTAAAGGTAAAGATAAAAGTTTATGAAATTGAGATGGATTAATATTAAAATACTAAAATAAAAAATTTTGCATGACCAGAAACATGAATCAAGCAAAAACCAA
>NW_018397256.1:788952-793846 GCF_002168275.2 Theobroma umbraticum | reverse complement strand
ACTCTATATAATAAAGTTATCAGTAACTAATGTGTAATAGTAAAAAATTTATAGTATGAAATAGGGGAATCTCAACTCTTAGTGTTACACTTGTCAATAGGAATCTTGGCAATTGTTTTGCAATTGAAGAACAAAAGAAATCTAATATCACATAAAGAAAACTGAAATAAATAAAAATGTAAGGTAAAAATCAAAACCAACATTGGGAAAAAAGCTATTTGCTATGTAGTATTTCTTTATTATACATGTAGTGCAAAACAAAAGTTCAATAAGTGTAGTTAACAGTTATCCTACTACGTAAGTATACGTATAGGATAGATATTATATAAGCAAGCAGAATATCGATCCCATAGAGAATTAATCTAAAATTTTACTAACTACAAATATTAGAACAATTTAATTTTATCCAAACATTCAATATCAAATAACTAAATTAATTAATTAAAAATAATTAACGCAAATTTAAACTAAAAAAAATTCAAGTAATAATAACTTGAGTAAAGATCAAATCAAACAAGCCTAGGATTACAATATCCCTCACACTTCATCTAAATCTTAATTATCTTTGTTAACTTATTTTAATGGGTTAAATTGTTAACCTAGAGTCCTCAATTATTTATAAGGGTCTTTAAACTCATTTTATAAAAACATTTATTTTAACCAAAACACTATATCCCTATGTGATTTGAAATTAAAACAGACTGATTAAGTAAAGACACTAATCTGACTACATATAGCCTACAGGTATATCCCTATCCTATATGCAAATAAATTAATATGATCATATACTATCCCAATTTTAGTTTACACTAGACTCTCTTTCCTAAGTTTATTTAGGTCTCTAAATCAATTTAATTGGTGATCAGGTAATTAAAAGCATTAAGAACAAATTGGAATAAACAATTCAAATCCCATTAAAGATAAGCAAGAAAAAGATTAAAAATTTAAATTACGTGTGAGTTCAATTGCAATCCTAAAAAAAGAAACTTAGGTACTCATAATTGCAAAGACAAATAACATTATATAAAATTCAATCATTGAGAGTAACAAGGAAAATAAAAGCTAAGGAAGAAAACAAAACAAATATTTGCAATCTTGTTTTCCAAGTTTTTGCCTCAACTTCTATCTTCTTAAATCTCCCTAAAAGTTGTCTAATCTAAGGTCTCTTAAAAATGTCCTATTTATGCTAACATACTCAACCTATAATTCCCTAAGTTGACTTACAAAGTTAATTGGGCTTTAAAGTGTAATAAGAAGAACAAACATCATTTGTTAATCTTAAAATTGCCATTCCCATAATAGTACACCCAACCATTTTTCGATGTGATTTTCTTTATCTTCAAGGCAGAATTGGGTCAAGTGATCTCATGAAAGTTTTAGTTCCATCTCTTAGCTTTCCAATGGTCCAAGAATCGTAACATTTGGAGTTCTCTAGCGTGCGCTATGGTCAAAACATTGAAGTATATGTAAGTAAACTTTCGAGTCTTTCAAAACTTTACTTTTCAAAATTAAGCCTCATTCCCTTGGTTTCTACAAAAATATAAAAAACTAATAAATAATAACCACATTAAAAAATAAACATAAAATTAAAATAACTTACTTAAAAATAAACTAATTATAAAAACAACAAAAAATAACTAAATTATAATTAAAAATTAAAGACTTAGCTAATATTTAATAACAAAATTGAAATAAAATAATTCTATAAAATAGAATTATCACATCTTATACTTTTTTCTTATATATATGCAAAAAAATAATTATATTTAAAAGAAATCCTCCCATTAAATGGCTAATAAGATATTCAATACAACTTCAAAAATTAATATGGGTTTTGTTGGGATTAGCCCTGCAGCCAATTAGGATGATTGGTTAAGGCTTGATTCTAATCATGCAACGACATCATTCATGTTGAATGATTAAAGGTTTTTGTTCATCAATAAGACATCAATTATAACAAGTTATAAGTCTAATTGGATGAAGTTCATAAGATTAATATGCCTTGCAAGGGAATTGTAATAGGTTGCTGTTATGAGATCCTTATGCGTCAAAGTGTAATATCAAAATGTTCCTAGTCAATGTATCATTGAGATTGAACATCAATGATATCTAGAGACTGGTACATTCTATGTTCCTTACTTGAAAAGTAAACAACCGATCTTATAGGTTGAAGTATAGAAATACTTAGAAGTAGAATGTAGGTGCTTGCCTATGAGAGTAAATTCACTGAACATGACCCGCCATGAGAAGTGCATTTGATATTTTATGCAAGTTTCTATACAATACTTCTCATGTGTCAATTGTGTAAATACTTCCTAGACTTAAGACACCAGATTATCTTATGTTTGGAGCACTATGCTTTGATTTCATCCTACGAGTGCTTAACCAAAGATACCAAAACAGGATGCGTTTGGGTATAGCATGAAACATGTGAAGGCAAATGAGTGGTTAAGATAGGAATCATCACCCCAAGTGATACAGGGGACATATCTTAACTGTTCTTGGTTGATATTAGCTTATTAAAGTCCTTGGCCGAGGCGACTTGAAGATTATGAAAGGAGTTTCATAAGTCTTTATAAAGCTGATGATCAAACTTTAAAAATGAATATGAAGATCAATAAGAGTAGACACTACATCATACTTTTATCATCTCCGGGATATATGATGAAGAAACGAATTACACTAAAAAGCTTATCACTGAAAAGCTTCTTCTTTACACGAATTACACGAATTACAACTGTCATTTATGGCAGTTGTAAGTAAAAAAAGCTTCTTCTTTTTTTCTTTTTTTTTTCTTTTGTTTTCTTTGTTTAGACAGGCTAAGAAATGATGATGCAAATTTATTTTTGGGTGTTGATGTATAAGCCTATAATATGTGGGATACATGGTGCATGATGTTGGAGCACTAAAAAATTGACATTATAAATACAGGAAAATCTAAGATATAGGAGATAACTAGTCAAATTTTTAATTATGAAAACACCGAGCATGCTTTATCTATACACAAACACAAATAAGATTGCATGCATACGTTCAAAAATACTAAAAAGCTTCAGAATTGACATCCATTCAACATTAAAATACTAAAAAATAAAAATGTTTTGTATGATTGGAAACCTGAATGAACCAAAAATCAACATAAGGCACTTGGGCACAATAACTAATGTTTAACAGTAAAAAAAAATGAGAATGGAAAATAAGAAATCTTAACTCTTAGCCTTACACTTCACAATGCGAATCTTGAGAACTGTTTTGTACCTACAGAATAAAACAAACCCAGCATGAAAGGAAGAAAAACCTATCAATAAATGAAAATACGATGTAAAAAACAAACCCAACATTGAAAAGAAACATTGTCTATGGAAAAAAAAGTAAACACCCACAGAGAAAAACAAAGAAATAAAAAAATAAAAAACAAATAAGAAATAAATCTTAAGAAAAAAAAGAGAGAGAACCGGAAGAAAATAGTGGAAAGAAAAAAGAAAACAACAAAGATAAACAAACACAAAAAAAGGAGAGAAAGTTTCACAAGCTGCAAACAAAAAGGGTGAAGAAATCAAAGAGAGGCAAAATACTGAAGAGAAAAGACCAAAAAAGATAGAAAAATAAGGCAAAACCTATCTCAATACAATTCTCAGTCAAGTCACAATAAAAAAACCATATTTAAACACCCATTGCTCTCAATAACACAGCACCACAAGTCAACAACCATGGCTAAAGAAAAAAGACAAAGGAGCGGAGAAATCAAAGAGAAAAACAATAGTGAAGAAAAAGACCAAAAAAGATAGAAAAATGAGACCTTGTTAGTGTATTTGTCTCTTTAGCTTAATAAATTGACATTGGTGTACAATCATTAAAATAATTTAAGAAAATAAGCAAACAAAATATTTTAAAAAGTTACATATTAAATAAGGATTTTATGTAATTTATAATATATGTATATCATTAAATAATCAATAAAAAGGTAATAATCTTTTCTTCTTTTTGTTTCTAAAAAGGAAAAAAAAAGCATTGCTATTTGCTTGTAGGCTTCGTCAACTTTTCTTTCCCTTTGCAAAGAGAAAAAAAAAAACTCTTCCTCCTCATAAACCAAAGAATAAGAAAAATGTCCACTTTCTCTCTTGGTAACTCTTCTGTTTAAAACGCCCACACTTTCCCTTTGTCTCTATAATCCATCAAATTCATCTTTTCTTCCTTTTCTTCACATTTCTTCTTCTTTAATCCATCAACTCTAACAAATACCTTCAAAACTACAACTTTTTTCACTTTTTCGAAAAACCCTAATCGAAATTCACTTCCTTTTATTAAAAAATTTAATAGGGTTCTCTAAAATTTTTACTATCTAAACCTTAAAACCTTTTTTTTTTACTTCATTTTTTTCTTTCAAAGTGAAAAGTTCAATAAAGGGTATTGTTTGAGAGCCTATTAGTTTTTAGCTTATACACATTAATCTTTCTTCCACTCCTGTAGGATCTTTACACCCTCTATTAATAGATGTTAGTTATTAATTTGTTTTACTACTACTTTGGTCTACATTCTCCAAGGATCCTAAACCCACTGTTAATGAACAAATCTAAAAATCAGTAAAATTCGATGAACAGAGAGCACAAAGAAAGGAAATTGATAATAAATCATAGTTACAATACAAAGAGGAGATTACCTTGAAGAGATTATCATTGATACTAAGGAGTAGACCTGTCAATATGGGTCGGGCCGGCCCAGCCAGGCCCTAACCCTTGTGGGTTGAAAAAATATGGGTTGGGTCGGGCCAGTCCATATTTTATACGAGCTACAAAATCCTCAACCCAGCCCACCCTTTGCTAACCCATGGGCTAGGTCGGGCTAGCACATTTTTTTCAAAAAAAAATTATTTTAGTGAAATAAATACAACTAT
>NW_018397256.1:788779-788890 GCF_002168275.2 Theobroma umbraticum | reverse complement strand
AATAAGCAAATACATTACATCAAACATAAATAAAATTTCAAATTTTCAATTTTTAACACAATTACACAAACTACAATCCCATCAACATAACTATATAAATACATAATCAAA
>NW_018397256.1:786870-788679 GCF_002168275.2 Theobroma umbraticum | reverse complement strand
CTACTTAAGCTCCCAAAATGACTCAAAATAACTCTATATAATAGAGTTATCAACCATCAATTAAGCAAAGGCAATGTTGTTTATATTTGATCTATGAATGACTGTGGACAGATTTTCCTTATCATGGAAAAAAACATTTTGCTCATGTGGTAAATGAATAACCAATCTTTGGATTACAGGTTCTTGATGGTGGATTGGAAATGCAAAAAGCCTCCAACATGCTTCATATGCTGATAAATACCTACAATCTAAATAAGTCTTGATTCCATCCATTTCAATTGATCTTATTGGTCGATTTTGATCTACATGTGAATTCATATTTTCCAAAACAATTCTTACTCTACCTAGCCCTTTATTTATGCACTTGAATAAATATTTAATGGCTCTAAACTAATTACAAATCTTAATGTTAATATGTGCTTGGTATTTAACAATTAAATCTACACTATGTGACATGACGAATCTATTGTCTAATTGAATCCCATTTTTAATAATTGCATTATGTGATGTGTCTTGTCTTTTGTATTATGGAAATCCCTTCTCATTTATGATCATAGTTGGCTGGTATTTTTTCAGGTAGTGTTTTTAGCAACATCCTTTAGACATGCATGGCAAATTTAGACGTGCAAGACCACATGGTCCATGAATTATAAAATCTGCTACGGTTTCATATGCTATTGGATCTAAATTATTGTCCAATAGTTCAACTGAAATAATCTTATCTACATCCTCAAAAGTTGAGCATTTTGTAACGACAGCTCCTCGATCACTACCGACGTCTGAGTCTCATGGAAGAACCCGCCAAGTCCCGAACAAGCCTTAATTAAAACGTTAATCATTACCTCACATTCATACCATCAATCCATTAAATCATTTTGATCCATAAAGCTCTTTGTAAAAAGAATTGAACAATGATCTTTATAAATTGAATAAACCTTTATTCCACATAATCGTAAAATAATACATCATGACTTATAATTTCCAAATGTACATTTGTATTGACACAATTGTCTAATTTCATAACAAATTACTCTATGAAGACTCGACCTCTAGCAACGGAGTGATTCAGAATAAAGTGCTATGAGATGCCTTTACCTATCCGCGGTGGGCTTGAAATGCTGATGAATACACGCTAGGCTGATCATTATCTGCAAAAGGGAAATATGGAGGGGTGAGTCTCACAGACTCAGTGATCATCGGCTTCGTGAGCAGGGCGTAAATGGGAAATAAGCATAAGGTAGATAAGTTGAATATTAAAACCGGAATATCAAATCATATTCTTAAAATACCAAACCATAAGTAAGATATTTGCACCTTGTTAAAATAAGGACGTAAATCATAATAATATTTTCACTTGGAAAAACGGTGCTGAAACAATGTTACGAAACCAAGTTCAAACATTGAAAACATTGTTTGCCATACAAATATGGTCAACGATATAAGTATGCACACTCCCAAATTATGTGGCATGTAAAGAAATCAAGTGTACTGCCACGTAAAACATTTCATGTTCATCAAGTAAGCACTAAAAGCTTTTATTCATACTTGGAGAGTTGCAAAGAAATCTCAAATCTCTACCATGCAAAAGAGTATGCATCAAAAACTCACAAGGCTCTCGAGTAGGTAAGTATACAATCACCCGTGAACCCATTTCCACGTAATAACATCTGTAAGCTCTACTCCACTAGATTCCCACAGCCATGGCAGTCTCGATGATGTTGGCTGACATCAAAGAAATCAAGCGGTCTCAACCGTGAATATCACTAGTGGCCTAGCCACATATAACAACCCATGGCCTTGCCACGTAAA
>NW_018397256.1:753306-786770 GCF_002168275.2 Theobroma umbraticum | reverse complement strand
GGGGATGGGGATGGCCAGTCGGTGGCCGGATGGGGATGGGGATTTGCGAAAGTAGATTTCGCTAGAGAAGACTAAAGACTGAAGAGATGCGGTGCGAACCATGCGGTGCCCCGTGCCCATGCGTCGGTGTCAAGCTGCCAGCCAAAAAATTCAATACAAACACGTTTTTTTTCTTTTGGCCCATCAGGCTGGCCCGCACCAACCTGGGTTAGCCCTTAACCCAAACAGGCTAACCCATTTAAGCTTGGGTTTAATATAAGCTTAAATTTTATGACCCAACCCACCTCATTTTTAATTAAAAATGAGTCAACCCGATGGGCTAGACCCATATTGACAAGTCTACTAAGGAGAGAATTGAGAGTTTCAACACGAAGATTGAGTATATTAAACTGTAAAATTAATTTCAAGTAAAAAAAAGAGAAATATTATATTTAATTGGAAAAAAAGAGAAAAATAGTATGTAAAGAAGAGTGTGGAAGGAATATTTGGAGATTTGGTCTTGTAAACTATTTGAGAAGAAAAGAAGAATCATCAAGAGAATATATCAGAAAAAGAAAAAAAATAAACAAAACTTGATCCAATACAACTCCCAGTAAAATATCAGTTACATCACTATGTGTTACTCAATTGTTCTTTTAATTATTTTCTTTCGAGATAACTTCTAATATATGTAAATTTAGATATATTTTTAATTATTTTTTTGGGTTATTTAATTTGAATATTTATTTAATAATTTTCTTTCTTTCATAAACATGTCTAAACTCAAAAATTATTTTTAAAAAATAAAAATTGTAAAAAATAAATTTTAATGAAAACCAATCAAACACTTAAGATAATCATGATATTACCCAAACAAACTCTGCACCTATTATAAATCCTGCTGTGTAACACTGGAAACCTCCTCATTAACAAAAAAATGATCCTATTTGTCAAAAAATTAAAAATTATTTAGATAAAAATGTTTTTGAACTTGTAATAACAAATGGGTAAAATAGTAGTGATGAGATGGAGGAAGCTGACAGGTAAGCACATGTGACGTGCCCTTTAAATTCTCCTCCTTTCTCATCGTCGGTGCTAATAAATTTATAAAAGAAAGGAAGAAAATCAGAGGGCAGGCAAGCTGGGCGTGGACTGAGAGTGAGATTCTCACTGGAAATGAAGATGGATAGAATTAGATCTATGCTCCTTGTTTGTATAATCTTACTGGTAATTTCAAATTTTCACCTTGGGAAAGGGTTTTAAATTTCTTCGTGTTAAAGATTATTATTATTATTATTATTATTATTATTGTTTTTTTGTATTGATTTGGTAATGATGATAATCAGTTGGTCGCAAAAGGCACAGTCGGAAGTCGTAAGAGTGGAAAGTCTTCTTCGTCTTCGGTTTTTTCTTTGTTCAATCTTAAAGAGAAGAGTAGGTTTTGGAGTGAGGCTATCATACGTGAAGGTACCGATGCATTTTTTCTTTAGAATTTCCTCGATATTTTTTTGTTCTTACAAGAACTTTTTCTCTCCTTGTACAGATTTCCATGATTTAGAAACCACCAGCCCTTCTTCAATGGGTGTTCACAACTACACCAAGGCAGGTACGTTAATTTTGTTTTGCTTTGCTCTAACATTTGAGGAATAGCATTTCAATTCACCATCTGAGTGTCTCGCTATGTCAGGGAACATTGCAAATTACCTAAACCTTATGGAAGTAGAGTCTTTGTACCTTCCAGTTCCTGTCAATTTCATTTTTATAGGATTTGAAGGAAAAGGGAACCAAGGTAGTAGCCCAAACTTCACTTTTCTTTTTTACTTCACTAAGTATTGATTTTTGTTTTTTGTTTTCACTTTAATAATACTTGTAATTCTGATATTTCCTTGATCACTTTTATGTGTGTGTAAAATAGAGTTCAAGCTTCATCCTGAAGAACTAGAGCGGTGGTTCACCAAAATCGATCACATCTTTGCACATACACGAGTTCCGCGAATTGGAGAGCTTCTCACTCCATTTTACAAAATTAGCATGGATAAAATGCAACATCACCATCTTCCCATCATCAGTCATATAAATTACAAGTAATACTTTGTGTTTTTATTTTTTACTTTTTGATAGTTGTTGTTGATTTATACACATGCTGGCATCATCTAGAAACTAGAAAGTTATGCTAAACAGGATTTGTTTCCAGGAAACTCTTAAAATGAGGTTTTCATTATTGTTATTGTAATGATTAATTGCTTCTGCAGTTTCTCTGTCCATGCCATACAAATGGGTGAAAAGGTGACTTCTATCTTTGAGCGTGCCATCAATGTTTTAGCCCGCAGAGATGATGTATCAGGTGACAGGTGAAACATGTCCTAACCCAAACTCTCTTTTGTTTTATTGTTTTTCTTACTCATATAACATGGCTTTATTTTTTATTATTTCAAATTGTGGGGGGTGGGGGTTATTTAAGCGTAAATCTTACTTATGTATTCCTTCTTTTAACTTGAAAAATCTCGTTTGCTCATGGGAACTGCTAAATTGGGAATTTGATACTTCATGGTTTGCTCAAACATCTCAAAAGTCCATTGCTTACTACCATTATGGTAGACTATAATATAATTCAAATGAGAAAATAAAATTGTAGATTTTTGCTTTCTTGATACTTTTTATACTTATAGGGGGACCTATCAATGCAACTTGCATGTTTAGTAGCACCGTTTGGATCATACTCCAGTATTGTGTTCTACATTGTGCGGCATATTCAAGTTTAGGATCCTTCTGTTCCGTATTAGCAGATTTATGAACTTTTGATGTTTCAAATCACATGAGTTGAGGAAAACATTCAATATTAAATGTTTTGATGGAAACTTTCAATAATTAAGAGTTTTATGAGTTAAGAGCACAGTCTTCATGTGCAGTCTGTTTTTTGTAGATTGTTAAACTTTCTTAGAAATTATATAACTTATTTGGTTGGCTTAGGTTTTGTTAATCTGAATTTCATCTCTGGCTTCATTCAGTATTATTATGGCTCACTCTTGACAGGGATGGCACTGATTCTCTTTGGCAAGTGGATGCAGACATGATGGATGTTCTTTTCACCAGTCTTGTTGAATACCTGCAGCTTGAAGATGCATATAACATCTTCATTTTGAATCCCCATCCTGATGCGAAAAAAGCTAAATACGGCTACAGGTGCTTATTTTAGTAAGAAAATCTCTTTATTTTCTTTCCTTTTGTTTTTAGGACAAACAAGACCGAATTCATAAACCATCCTTATGAACTAGCCCATCAAACTCCTGCCTTTAGTTCCAGCTATTGCTCTTAACATTTTCATGATTCCTACCAACTAACTGAGGTAGATTTCTGTCCTTTTGCCTTCCAACATAAGCTGGTGTGGGGTCTACCTTTGTAGGTATTTGATGTTGCAGCAGGCTACATAAAACAGAGTGGAATATGTGGTGTGCTACTATTAAATCTAGATCTTTTGATTAAGACTGAAGCATCCGTTTAATATAGAACTGTTGGAGACCTGGAAAATCGATTTTGGTTCTGAAGGATGAATCTATCGCTCAATGCATTCCCTCTATTTATGACTAAAATTCATGTGAAGTTGGTGTGCCTAAAATCTCATGTTTTGGAAGTTGTGAATAGGAATTAATATTCCATGTTTTACTTCTCTCAGTCTCTCTGCACTGCACATGCACATCTTTGAAAATTGGACTGATTCGAGTTGCATGCAGTCTCCTTGAACGGCTGAGAGTGAGACTATGTATATTATTGCTGGCTAAATTGGTTAATACAATCACAAATAGGTTGTTTTTGTTCTCTCTTTCCTCTTCATCTGTTTACCTAATGCTAGCAACTTAATTATATAGACAGTTAAAAATGCATTTTTCCTTGTCACCAACATGTTGGATGAGTGACAAGCCATGACATGCATGTTATGTGTTGAGTAGAAACAGAGACGATCTTTTCCAGTTTTTAGCTCTAAAGAAGCTTTGAGCATGGTCGCTAGGGCACTGATATCACAAAGTTTGTTGGAAGAACCTATGTTACTTGGATTCAGGTATCATTGTCTGTCATGGGTATGTGTCTAGATGTTTGACTTGTTATTTTCTAAAATTTTGGACTCACGGATCTGGCTAAGGTGTTTGAAAAAATGATATGCATACATGGATACGTTTTAAAATTTTAGGTAACATGAAATTACTTGGGCCATATTTTATGTTTGACAGAAATCTTCGAGGCATTTATATTGGCTCAGAATAAGAAAATTAAATACCAAATTGGGCCTATGCTGATCCAAAACCAAAGTAGCTCAGCTATGCTATTCCTTTTTGTTTCTTTTACATGGGCATATAACAGAGATATTAATATTATATAGGCTTCAATATGTGGCGTTGTTGGAAAAGAATCACCATTTCTACTGGGCTAGATCCAGAATCTTCATACCCTTATCTCCATTTTTTATCTATTGCCTTGTAACCTTTTCACTTCATGTTCACTTTTTTTTCCATTCTCCATTCTCTCCCTTTTCTTCATTCTCTTTTCTTGCTTATTTCCTTACAACTCTTCCTCCGGCTCTCTCTTTAATGGTGGCATCTAGGGTTAATTTCACGCTTGATTTATGGATTAGATCTGCACATGAAAGTGGTTGTAATAAGAGTTGTCTATTTGATCTGAATTCCATACAAAAACATGGGGTTTGGATTTGTGTAACCTTTAGAAGAGGTGAGTGATCTATAGTGCTATACATCCCATAATCGTAACGAAGATAAATAAATACAGAAAGCACTATTAATGGTCTTTCCGTACCATAACCTCGAAATCTTGAGAACACGGTGCATAACTTTTCAGTCCTAGCAAGTATCTTTTTATACTTCAAAGATCAAACAGCAAGGCAATGTGTTACTAACTTGTACACTATTAACATGTTCCAGTGTCAATGTTAAACCACCCTTCCAGATTGCCTAGGCTAACCCACAATTTAATTGGTGACATAAATTCTTAATGTTCCCCCTTAAGTTGTTGGTATTGGAGTACTGTATGATTGAACTTGTACTTAGTCTCACTTATCATTACAATGTGTGAGACTCTAATCCAGCTCTACTTCCACAGATACACAGACTATTGAGCTTGTTTGTTTATTTGTTTATATGGATCAGTTACTCCTTCTGGTAGTAAACTAATTTTTATACCTAAACTCAATTTCTATATATTCTATCAGTTATTCATCTATTTTATTTGTTTTCTGTTATCTTAAAGTCTTTACTTTTAAAAAAATAATTGGCAGGAGAGGTTTATCTGAGTCAGAAATAACTTTTCTGAAAGAGGTACATATGAGTTTCTTTTCTCGCTTATTTGTTCCAGTTGCTGTTTGTTTTATCTATTATCATTTTTCAGTTTTATTGTAAAATATATTTCATCATCCTTTTGTACTTGTTAAATTCTTTTTTAGTTTGGTGAATTTGTAGCAGAATATTTGTTGCCTGTTTCCATTTTCTCTGGTACATTCATACTCGAAAACCTGCTTTACTTCAACTTTTATTTTTCAGGATAAGAGTCTGCAAAGTAAAATTCTTCAGTCAGGGCATATTCCAGAAAGTGTTCTTGGTATGAATTTTGTCTGGTTCTTATTCTCTTTAATTTTATTTTTCTTTGCAGTTGTTGGGATTCTTGCTAATTTATTCCTACACTATTTCTATAAGAATTAATATTATTAAGTGCTGAACAATCTGCAGCTCTTGATAAGATTAAGAAACCTTTATATGGAAAGCATCCTATGGCAAAGTTTGCATGGACAGTTACAGAAGAAACTGATACGGTTTGTCCCTTTTCCAAATGCTATGTGTTTGCCTCATTTCGTTGACTTTAATCTGGTAATCGGAGTTTATTGGTGTAAACTTGCAATATTGATCCCAGCGTTCTAACCAATTCTACTTCCCTGCCACAGCTTATTGTATGCGGAAAATTAGTAATGAACCTGGTGTATTTTTTCATTCCTTTGACTTTGACCTGGTAATGAGTATATTTGGTTGTAAACTTGTAATACTGAATTCTCAGCCTTGTAACTAATTCTACTTCCCCAATTCAGTTTATTGATTTAGTATGGATATCTGAATATTTGACCTGTTTTTAAATTTAAAAACTTTATAAAAGTCGAGTGATCCTAATGTCAAAAGGATGCAAGAAATTTCAATCCTTATTTTGCTTATATTAAGAGTAAACTATCTCATTTGTTAATATTTTGTTGCTCACAAAGAGGCAACTTGGAGCCTCATTTTTTTTCTTTCATATATATTTTCATTGGCTATTATGGTTGATAAAATTTTTAGGTGGAATGGTACAATATTTGCGTAGATGCACTGACCAATGTTGATAAGTTGTATCAAGGAAAGGACACTGCTGAAATCATTCAGAATAAAGTTTTACAGGTACCTAGTCTTTTTTCTCATATCTCTTTTTTTAGATGCACAGTCAAGAAGCATTAGGCATTGACAAGTCTGCAACTTTTGTTTTAACATTCTCCTTTTTTTTTTTTAATTTTTTTTACACTCAAGTTATTAAACGGGAAGAATGAAGATATGAAGCTTCTTCTTGAAAGGGAATTAAGGTCTGGGGAGTTCAGTGACCACCATGCAGAATGTCTAACAGATACATGGATTGGAAAGGACAGGTTCAAAATATCTTCTTTTCACTTACTTCCTCTCTCTCTCTTTCTCTTACAAAGACTTTCTAAAAAATGTGTCTCTATATGTATATATTATTGTAGCAGGTGGGCTTTTATCGATTTGACTGCTGGACCTTTTTCGTGGGGACCTGCTGTTGGTGGAGAAGGTGTGCGAACAGAATTAAGTTTGCCAAATGTGGGAAAGACCATCGGTGCTGTTGAAGGTGCTATAATCATTCTTTTTTTCTTTTGTTTAGATTTTCATTTATTTATTAATTTGTGTTTGAATCATTCATATGGGTGATGCTGGAACTTTCCTAGATGTAAATGAAACTAATGCTCGCTTGTTATCAACTGCTGTTGGTAAATTCTTGAAAATTGGTCTTTGCTTTTTTGTTGTTAGTTTGGCCATAATGGTACTGAATTCTTGCTTGTTAACATCCCGTATAGATTTGTTTAGTGTTGCTATGGAAACTTAGTGGACCTTTCTTTAAGTCTTTTTGATTCTTATTATGCTTGCTGTCTTTGGTCTTTCCTATTTTGTTGTTAGGATGGTCATAATGGTACTGTACTCTTGCTTGTTAACATCCTGTATGGATTTGTTAGCCCTGCTATGGAAACTTAGTGGACCTTTCTTTAGTCTCTTTGATTTTTATTATGCTTGCTGTCTTAATGATAACTGCTTAATTAATTGGGATTTCTAAAATGTTTATTACATCACATGTTGCAACTGTCACATACTAGATCATACATAATCAACCTTCTTATCTCATATTGTGTTTATCTGTATGTTTTATTATTTTTATTTGTTTTCCTTCAATCTGCACTTACTTTTATTTTTGTTGTGGCAAGTAGAAATTTCTGAAGATGAAGCTGAAGATCGCTTGCAAGATGCAATTCAGGAAAAGTTTGCTGTATTTGGTGATGTATGTTTACTTTATATGCATGTTCATGTGAATATACGTAGATGCTAACTCACACATGCTCATATGAACGGTAGAAACTGTTGCTTTATATGCATCACAGAGTCATGGTAGTATTTGAACTAAGGAGAGTGTTTCTTTATTTTTAATAATGAAATTCATATAGGGTTCGTATCTTGTCAGTCGAAAGTTAGTTATCTAAAGGGTTTCATTTTTCAGTGCATTGCTTCAATAAAGATTCAAGGTGCTGGAAGTTGAGTGTGTGTATTTGTTTATTTATCTAGAACACATTACATATATATACTTATGGATGAGTTCATCTATTTTGTCTTTTCTCATCAAGTATTGAAGCTTTTCACATTTTCCTGTAAAGTGGTAATTTTTTTCTTGATATCTTCCTCTTCTCTTCCTAAATTATAGCTCCATTTGTGTCAATTTTTGC
The DNA here is from genome assembly GCF_002168275.2 of Theobroma umbraticum. Classification (NCBI taxonomy): domain Eukaryota; kingdom Viridiplantae; phylum Streptophyta; class Magnoliopsida; order Malvales; family Malvaceae; genus Theobroma; species Theobroma umbraticum. The sequence goes on along the minus strand of NW_018397256.1, from coordinate 778,765 downwards.
GTAATATAACCCTTTTGGTATTGAAAACAGAATTTTCTCTCACTTTTTCCGCATGCTCCTTGTTTCCTTAAGACAAGTTTTGCGTAAATGAAAAAAATATAGAAAAGAAAATTAGTCGTAATTTATGTGATTTTATGATGTCTGAACACTTGCATAGTGTGTCAGTGTATCAGTTATCGTTCTGTGACTTTGGCAGTCATTGGTTTATTAGTATATTCATAAGATTGGAAGCCATTGATGTGCCCTTAAAATAGTCTCTGTTGGTGTTGTTGATTTGACTGTTGTTTGTGCTCAATGGGTTCTTCATCTCTAGATGGAGCATATTCTTCTTTAGGCAGACCTCTATCAAAGATAAGCTTACACTGATAACTAATTTCTCTACTGTTTTGGAGGCTTATACATAATTGAAGCTTCTCTCTCTGTTAGGTTTCTGCAGTTTTCTGCTTTATTTGATTCTGCATTTTAATATTGCAGAAGGATCATCAGGCAATTGATATTCTTCTAGCAGAGATTGATATCTATGAGCTTTTTGCATTCAAGCATTGCAAAGGAAGGAGAGTCAAGCTCGCTCTTTGTGAAGGTAGGCTTCATGTTATTTCTACCTTGAATTGCTAATATTTCTCTGACCAGTTTTTTAGGAAAACTGCCGGGCAAGGCATGATATGTTGCTCTAGGGACATTATCCTATGTTTTCCTTATATTTGGAGGGCTATACCTCCTCCTAGAGCCCACTTTGAGTTGTTGGATATGTATTCAACACGGGTGCTTTAAGGAACACGAATAGTCAAAGCAACATAGGTTATTAGTGTGGTCGGTAGGTGGTTTTAAGGTAGGCCATTCTTGTTGAGATTTTTTACAATGAAGATTTATTGTTTTGTCCCCTCATGCTTTTGCAATGAAATCTTTACTTTGAGTCACTTGTTTTATTTGCAATGGACAATCTATAGTCTGAAATCTAAAATCATTCTTTCAGATTTAACTGCCTAAATGATTCTCATTACATATTTGTTCTCTTAATTATTGTTTTTGTTTATTTTGTTGGGCTGAGTCCATCTAAGATAATGGTTTCATAAAATTCAATGTCCTTTAAAATTGTTTTTATGCAAGGGTTATGGTGCTATGCATTTTATATTTTGCAAATTTTTAATTTGAAATATCTGTTAAGTTTATGCAACTTCCAAGATTTATGATTTCAGAGCTTGATGAGAGAATGCGGGATTTAAAAGATGAACTTCAGTCATTTGAAGGTGAAGAATATGATGAAAGCCACCGGAGGAAGGCTATAGATGCTTTAAAACGAATGGAGAACTGGAATTTGTTCAGTGATACTCATGAGGTATCCATCTTTCCTTGAAAAATACTAGTGTGACATTTTCTTTAGGACATGTAGGGGTCATCTATAGTAATGACACCAAAATTCAAGCTATGGTTGTCCTGAAATGAGAAATTGTAGTTCGTTGGCATTGAGTTGTTTCTGTGCAGGATTTCCAAAACTACACAGTTGCCCGGGATACTTTCCTTGCACACCTTGGTGCGACCCTATGGGGATCTGTGAGACACATCATATCTCCTTCAGTTGCTGATGGTGCTTTCCATTATTATGAGAAGATTTCGTACCAATTGTTTTTCATCACACAAGAGGTATGGTGTGTGTCATAAATTTCCAAGGATCATTTATTAAAAATACTAAATTGTTTTTTTCTAACTTTACTGATGCAGAAAGTTCGACATATTAAACAATTGCCAGTGGACCTAAAGGCTCTCCAGGATGGGCTTTCCTCTTTGTTGATACCTTCACAGAAAGTCATGTTCAGTCAGGATGTGTATGCATTCTGAATCATTCTATGTTTCATATTTTGTTTCGTATTCTTCTTTTTTACGTATATTTTATTTTTTTTAATTTCTGTTCTAAACTATTTGTTTCGCATGATGACACTGTATAAATCTGGTTGTCTTTTTGGCACCTAAGTCTACGATTTCATTTATATTTATAGGATTTGAAGGATATGCAGTGGAATTAATTTTAAAATTAAAATAAACGTTTTCATACTGAATGGATTAGAAAAGAGAGTTTAGTATTGGAGAAAGCATGTAGTGTTGAAATGAGAATTAGTGAGGGTTTTGTGATGAAGATAAAACATGTAAGAACTTTTAGGATTGCAATCACTAATTGTTTTTAGAAAAAATGTACAAGGGTGGACATTCTGAAAAGAACATGGGTGCTTTAAAGGGAGAGACTAGGGTTCTTGGGAGTCACACACCTAAGGTTGTTTTCATCATGAGCACAATAGCAACAATGCTGAAAAATCTCCTGTAACAATTTGTGTTCCAAAAGAAAGAGTACCATTATCATAGAAAAAAAAAAGAAATGGTACCTTGATATTTATATAGGCTCCTACCAACCCTAATTCTAAAAGAATTATAACTCCTATTCGAAGTATGACTATACTTGGACTACAAATAGAAAAAATAACAAACTAAACTTAAAAGAAAGCCTATTAGGACAGTGAAAACTCAAACAAAGTTCTTAGAGAAGAGAACTGAAATTTCCAGCAAGCTGGAAAATTTTTTAATAATACCCTTGACATAAACTCAGTAAACAGAAAAATAAAATAACTTACAACTCTCAGTTGAAGAAATTTAAAGGGTTGATTATGTGTTTGGCACCCGAACTATAGTGCAATTGTCGATATGATGCTTGAAATGTAAAAATTCGCAATTAGGTACTCAAATTTTACTTGTTCAAAATAGTTTGCACCATTTATTGATGTGGCAAAATACAGCCAATAAAATGCATACAGTTTGGAAATGCTATGGCATTTATTTATTTTTTTGGAATTTTTATTTTTGAAATTAAAACATAAAAGAAAAAATAAGAACAAAAAGCAAAAATTGGGGTGAGAGAGGGAGAGGAAAGAGAGGAAAGAGAGAGAGAGAGAGAGAGGGGAGGAGGAGGGCTGGTTGGTCCGAGGCAGATTGGGCCATCTGCCTTGAGCTGGCCAGATCGATGACTGGCCGCCCTCCTCTTCACCCTTGACCCCTCCCATCTTTCTCTCTTCCCTTTCCTTCTCTCCCTTGACTCCTCTCCCTCTCTCTCTCTTTCTCTCTTTAATTTTCCATTTTTTTTTAGTTTTTTAGTTTTTAAGTTTTTGAATTTGAATTTTCTTTTTTTTTTTGAAATTTTCTCTTTCCAGTTTTTTATTTCTTAATTTTGAAAGTAAAAAAGGTTTTTTTTTTTTAAAATTTGTTTGATTTTCCAATTTCTTTTATTTTTAATTTTGAAGTAAAAATTTCATGAAAAAATATATTTTTTATTTTCTTTTTCCAAATTATTTTGTATTTTTAATTTCAAAAATAAAAAATTTAAAAAAATCTAAAAAGGTGAAATGATGTGACATTTTTAGACACATGGAGCATCCTTATTCACTGTTTTTTGGCGTCTCCCATTTGAATAGCATCATTAGTGAAAGGTGCAAATTGTTTAATGGAAGTAATATTTGAATGCCTAATCATGTATTTTTAAACTTCAGGTACCAAACTGACAGTTTTACTGTAATTGGGCAACCAAATGTGTAATTAACTCAAACATATATCTAAGACTTATGCCTGTAGAACACAACAATAAACCAAAATAGAATCTTAATTAGTTTAATCCCTTGATTAGCCTCATGTTTTGCATGGGAGAGTCTACAACTTGGGATTGAAGATCTCTGCCCAAATGCTTACCCCCAACCATTTCAATAAACCAATGCAGCAGTGCTGCCCATATCATTCTATATTTTCAGGTTGCTGCATGAAATGATGTGTAGGAATTCTATGCTTCATTTATTGCTATTCTGATGTAGTCTTTGTTACATTTATTTGGTTCCTAGTTGACTAATTTGTAAGAGTTATAGGTTATCACTTTCAGAGGATCCTGCTTTGGCAATGGCATTTTCTGTGGCACGACGAGCAGCAGCTGTTCCACTTTTGCTTGTCAATGGAACATATAGGAAAACTATCCGTTCCTATCTTGATTCTTCAATTCTCCAGCATCAGTTGCAGAGGCTGAATAATCATGGATCTCTCAAAGGTCATCTACTGTCTTCAAGTTGCTCACTGAGGGAATAAAATCAATTTGGTTTTGGAATTGTCATTTTGATGACTATCCACAGTGAAATAAAAAACTTTTGATCTTAATTGCTGAATAACATTAATATCTTTTATTTGTACTTTAAATCCTAATATGCCCTTTTTCTGTCTGATTAATTGTTTCTTTTATGAAATACAAGAAAAGATTGCAACAGTTTTGCATTGTTTTCCTATGATGGTGGTTCTAGTTTGTTATTCTGAAAACCGTTTGGTTTCAGTTTCCCTGCTACTGTGGCAGATGGCAATTACAATTCTAGTTTTCCTCTAAATGCATTGAAGGAGCCTTATTTACTTCCTTACATGACATTATTGTTCATTTGGTTTTATATTGCCACTCACAAATCCCTAAAATATCTGCCCCTTGATTCCATAGGAAACTTTATTACTCCCTCTGCTCCAAGTTGACTGGTCAACATTCCATTTTGCGACATTTTAAATCTGTCCCTCTCCCTTTTTTGAACACTTCAAGCTCTTACTTCTTCTAACTTCCAAAATAATTTTCAGCAAAGCTTTTACAATATTTTGGGAATTAAAAACCTTTGAGCATCAATATTTTGAATGTCAAAACTTCTTTTTCCTGAAATTGCATGAGCTGTGGACGTTCAATATATGGATTTGAGGGTGTATTTATGTGACCTCATGACCTGGCATGTATCATTTTCACTTGTAGGAGCCAAGTTAAATTACTGGTGGTTTGGTTTTTGTCTTTTGGATTTAATATTACACTTGATTCTTAAATAATGCAGGATCACATGCTCATAGCCGGTCCACCTTGGAAGTTCCGATCTTTTGGTTCATTCATACTGATCCGTTGTTAGTAGACAAACATTATCAGGCCAAGGCACTTTCTGATATGGTTATTGTTGTCCAATCAGAGTCCTCATCCTGGGAGAGCCATCTGCAGTGTAATGGAAAATCGCTTTTGTGGGATTTAAGGTTTGTCTCTGGCATTATTTGTTGTTGTTGGTGGTGTTGGTGTGTGTGTTTTTCAACAAATAAAAGAAGGGAGGGGGTTCATCCTTTAGCTATGCTACATCATGCATTATATCTCAGAAGGAAAAACCTATGCTGGCTTGAACAGTGATTAGTTTTTACTAGTAGAGTTGGCATTGTTTGTCTTGCTACTTATTTGTTGCTATTTGAGTTGATTAACTGTTCTCCCCTTTAAGGATTTAGTTATCAATCGGCTTGACTAGTAAAAAGTAAAAACTAGTGTCAAGAAGTTATTGTTAAACTTTTAATCTTTCGATACAGCTAGCTTGCTATTAGACTGTCAGTTCCGTTTGTCTAGATTGGATTCTTTTTTTAAGTTTGCTATGTTATTTGCAGCACTGCTATGCCAAGTTATGCCATATGTTCTGTTATATACTTGGACATAGAATGACTAAGCATTAGCTTGTTGCGCTCTTATTGATTGAATATCTAAATGAAGTTTCTTTTGGTCGCCTATGAGGCCTTGTCTCAGTCGCAGGGAAGCGGCCTTGGAACCTTTAGGTCTCAAATTTAAGTCCCATCATGTGTGGGTTGTCCAGCTTATGCTGGAATTTTCTACCTTTATGCTGGTTTGTTGTTTTGTTTGTTTTGTTTCTTCTATTGAATATAATAATTTTGTCGTATGTATTTTGGTTGTTTAATTGCTATTTCTACCTGTACATGTAATCTCATAAAAAGAAAAATGAAGTTGCTTTGGGTTAAAATAGTTGCAAAAGCTGAAGATGCTGGTTTTTGGATATTGTTTTTTCCTAGTGTACTTAGAGGATTATTTTAAATGACATTGCATTATGAACTATATTAATCCAAAGAGCAATTGTATGTTAATGTATCATTTATTTTCCTTCGCTACTTAAAAATTTGATGAATCATGCAGCATATTACCTGATAGATGCATGATCGTTGTTAATCTTTATTTTGTTTTGTTCTTTTCCCTGCAATCAGGAGGCCCGTCAAGCCTGCTTTGGCTGCTGTTTCTGAACATCTGGCTGGTTTGCTTCCCCTTCATTTTGTCTACAGTCATGCCCATGAAACTGCAATTGAGGTTTGCAAATTTTAGATGTACTTGAAATCTCACCTGTGATTTATAAGTGCAAATGCTTGGAGTCAACCTTAACAATCCCTTTTCTCCATTTTTAAGAGTCTTAGGAAATTTAAGCAAAGGGAATAATGGTCTAAATTTGCCTTTTCCTTCTCTGTGGGGGGCCTGGTGGAGGAAATTCAATTCACGTTTATCATAAAATCCTTTCAAGTTCTATCTATATGTTCAGATGTGCATGTTGTTTTCATCCCTCGCTTCTTGCTTTCTTATACACACACACAGATGTGCGTGTGGATGCAGCACATTATGCACATGTACACCCATATTTGTGTTTGTCTGATCTGCCACTCACTATCTGTGTCTATCCCTCCCGAACATGAAATGGAAACACCTAAAATAGGCACAGGTTGTTTGAACATGTTTTTTTGACTAAGATTATGTGTAGTATCTGATGACTTCCAAAAAAAGGATAAAAAGTCTAAGATCAAGTGTAGTATCTCATGTTATCACTTTATAATCTGATAACATGAGACCTATGGGTTCAGTTGATACTAAGTGTAATATCTGATAACTTCTTTTCTGAAGAAACGAGAGTATGGTATTTCCTCTTATCTGTTTAGAATCTGCTAACACATGAGCGTACAGGTTCACTTGATATAATACCCCTTGTAGGGAAGGGCCCATATAGTAGCTTGCCACAGAGGTGGGGGTATCCTTCAGTGTTGTTACCCCCACCTTGTGCTACAGCAAGGGCCTAGCACACCTGCCAGAAAAAAAAAAAAAAGGAAATGCCTCCATGGGTGGTCTTGATATGTCAATACAGTATGTATAAATAATTGGGTTGCCTTATTCCCACATACACTTGATTGTTTGATGCATGTTATGTCCTTAGCTTAACATGTGAGTCCCATGTACTATAATGACATATGCAATGAAGAGGCTTTAGTAAGCGGGGAAGTAGGGTCACCCTAAAAAATATGAACAAGCTTTGTTGCTTGTTTTTTGATAGGATTGGATATGGTCGGTGGGTTGCAACCCTTTCTCCATTACTTCTCAAGGTTGGCACATATCAAAATTTCAATCAGATGCAATGGCTCGGAGCTACATCATAACAACTCTTGAGGAGTCGATACAACTGGTCAATTCAGCCATTCACCTTCTACTCTGGGAGCGTACAAGTATCCTTTTTTTGTGGCAAATAAATAATTGAGAAGCATAGCATGCATGCACCCAGACATGACACACCACATGCTCACACATAAAATTATGCAAGGAAGGTGACCTTTTCATAATCCCCTAATCATATCATAGACTTGGGGTTTTGGGTATAGCCGGGCTGTGGGTTTGATACCTATTATTTCTTATCTTTGTACTGTATATTATGGCATGAATGTTCCATGAGAAAATGTTTCTGCAGTTAGACTAGTTTTTAAGTTAACAATTCTTATACTTGAAACCTTGCTATTATTTATTTCTTTCATCTTTTGAATCAAGAATTGCTTTTAGATTGTCTTTAGTCCTGACTTGGTAAAAATGGAGTTTCTACAAAGGGAGACTTAACAAAAAGCAGCTGAGAAAACCTTTAAACTCTTTCAATCCCAGGAGCGTGAGCTAGTGAACAAGTATAATTATGTTGTCAGCTTGTGGAGAAGAGTGAGTGCACTTGCTTATTTTAATCTTTGATTAATATTACTCAATCAATTCAATTACTACCACGTTATACTTTTCTGTTGATGGTGACTTTTACTTCACAGGCTAACGTACATTTCTCTTTTTCAGGTTTCAACTATTGCTGGAGAATTGCGTTATGTAGATGCCATGAGACTGCTGTATACCTTAGAGGAAGCAACCAAAGGGTTTGGCCTGCTAAACATTTTTCATTATTTGCTGCCCTTCTATTTATTTGGTTAAATAGCTAAATAGTTATGCAGATAAATTCTTTTCTTTATTGCATTGATTAATCTTGTCATTTAGAAAACGAAGGCTTCTTATGATGAACGAGCTCGTGGCCGGTTGCAACTGATGCATTTTTTTATTAATATTTAAAGTTTGAGTATCTGCGTGTTGCTTTAATATTAAGTGGTGTAGTGAAATTCTTAAGTGATACTTTCTGAAAAATATGAGAAAAATACTTATTGAGAACATGTAAAAGGATGGGAAATCTTTTAACATGTAAGTACCGGGATGAACATGAGTTGAAGCACATAAATCTCTTCAAGCAACTCTAAGCAAATAAAAATAGGAAAGCAAATATTCTGTGCAGTTGTTTTTATGCAGCCTTCAAGTTTCATGTTTTTTGGTCCTCTGCATGTTGTTGATGGAGATGCTTATTTGACTTTGTTTAATCAATTAACTGAATTGGTGGGTTGTACAATTAAGCTCTGGGCAACTTGCATGGTATCTGTGACTCCATAATCTTTTTCTACTGTTGCTAAATGACCAAATTTTTTGTAATATCTTCTGATCTCTTAGAAGTAAGCATTTTGATGGTATGATATTTGTATGTGAAAAGTGTGATTTATATGTTTATAATATTTCATTGGATGATGGTTCTATTTTTGCGGTAGTATTTTCTGATTTCTTAATAGCCATTCATTTTGCTGAATTTGATGGTACGATGTTTCTGTTTCATTGAAAAAATGCAAAAGATCTTCTAGGATTTAGATTTTTATGATATTTAATTTGATTGCGGTTTGATTAATTCATTATCAAGGGTTTTACTGTTATGAGCTGAACTTCAATTATTAATTCAATAATGGTATTTTGACCATTCATGAGGCTGTATATTTTATTCATCTGTTTATATGGAACTGAAATGACCTGTTGAAATTCTGGTCGATCCTAATTAAGAACCTGAAACCTCAAGAAACTTTGGGATCTTGAAATGAACTAGTGAAAGAAAATTATTAGGAGCACTCTCCTTGTGTTCGTTTCTAATAGCTAATTCCGGGCAGGATGGGAGGGGGAAAGATGGAGAATTTGAACTGTGCTTTATGGAGAAGCATGGCAATCGATCTGGCTAATGTGCCTTTGCCACGAAGTTAAGAAGCCACTTAGAAGCATTTTACTCTCTTTCCTCCCATTCACTCAAAAACAATGTGGGAAATAGGAACTGTTATCTCACATTGGCGGAAAATTGTTCTCCTTTATGTGTGTGTGTGTGTATTTTCTTCTTGTAAGATATCAATTTTGGGTTTGTACCTCTAAGAGCAGTAAGTGAATGCCTCCATGTATAGACTGACTTCTTGTTTCGCTGGCTCCTTGGTTCTGGGAATTGCAGCTTGTGGCTCTTGTGGGACAGAGGACGCTTCTCTGTCTTAATTGGTTGTTTGAGCACAAATGATGACCAACAATCCCACTTATGCTATACACTTTTTTGTAGTTCGTCTGTTCTTCAGGGTCTCTCTCTCCTGAATAGTTAGAGCAATGATTTGCAAGCAGTTAAAAGTTTTGGGGCTGATCTCGTAATTTCATTTTCTTTTGCAGGTTTGTTGATCAAGTCAATGCAACCATATCCCTTCTTCACCCGATTCAGTGCACAAAAGAGAGAAAAGTAGATGTGGAGTTTGATGTGACAACAATTCCTGCTTTCTTGATTGTTCTTGGTGTTCTATATATTGTGCTAAAGCCAAGACGACCAAAACCTAAAATCAACTGAGCTAATTTGTAGCTGATGTCATGGTCGCAAAATAGTGGCAGCAATTGTCTCAAAGCTTCTTGTAGATTTCTCATGAGAACAAAAATTTTCCCCTGATAATCACACATAGTTTGATGTACACAGCTGTTAGAAATGATAGTTGATCAGAGAAAGAAAAGAAATGAGAAAGTGGCAAAATGGTGAGCACACCAAAAGCATATAGCAGCAGTTGCTTCTCAGTTTTTGGTACCGTTCTTTTCATTAAACCTAGAATATTGATCTAAACATTGTCATTTGTAACATGGGTAAAGATATTGCCAAGAGACAGCAGCTTTATACGTAAGCTAATTGTAATACTCATTTGTCACTGATGAGGTATCAAAACTGAAATTTTCCAAGCCTTCACCGTCTCCATCTTGTATTTTCTGAGGCAAGTTGAAAGGTCGACAGTGTCCCTATCAGCTTGAATTGCGGCTGGTCGGTGAGCGTGTTTATAAATTCCTCAGAAACTAGTGCATAATCAGGTGGAAGAAGTGAATGGAACGCGTGGGCATTCTGCTGCTGTCCCGGGTTGCCTCATCAAACACACTCTGTGAAGCCTCTTTCTTTTATCTTTAGAAAAAACTTCTCTAAAAGTCACCCCGAAACATTAATTTTATAGGGGACATTCGTTGCCTAAGATAATTGGGTCGAAATGAGGCAAGACTTGCCCTATTGGTTTCCAGCACAAGATAATGCCAAGCCAAGACCATAACGACGAGGACACAAGATTATGTTTGAAAACATAATTTTTTGAGAATGTGGATTATTTGGATTTAGTTGTTTATAAATTTTGAAAATCAGATCCACATATTATGTAAAAATTAGTTGAGATTTAATCTATTTATATATTTGAAAGGGTGTAAAAAGATGAATTTAAGTTAACAAATTTTTATATAAATATTTTAAAATTTCACTGCTAAATAAAAATTCAATAAATCTTTGAATTTGAAAATCTATACTATATAATAAATTGATCCTAAATGGGGTCAATTGAATCAAACTTGGTGTTGCAGTTGAAGGACATGTGATTGATTTTGGTTTGAATTTTGAGATGTAGATGGCATTTTGTAAAAAAGGGCAGCTTTTGTGTCTTTCTAACGTATAGGTTAAGGGTTTTTTGGTAGTTGTGGCCTGTTACTAATTATAGTTTTTTGTTGCTTTCTCTCACTCTTAAGGGTGAGCAAAATCAATTTAGGTCAATTACCCACTCAAATCAAATGTGATTTTGGTAAAATGATTCGGTCTAATTGGTTCATTGGATCATTGATCTAATTGATTTTTTGGTCGATTCTCGGTTTTAAAATTTTTGGACCAATCCATCCAAAAAATTCAAACTAATTTTTTATATATTTATATATATAGTCATATATATAATTTTTTTTACATATTAAGAAAAATTGATAGTAAACTTGATTAATAATATATTTAAAATATATTAGGGTATTGTATGTACGTATACAAATCATAATCATAGTAATTTAATATTAATTATATATATTTATTTATTCATAAATCTGTATTAATATGAAATTACAAGTTATATATTTTAAATGATATAAGTTATATGTTAATATTATAATATATGATAGTAAATATCCTGCATATTAATATGCTATAATTATTACATTTTAGTAAAGTTTTGTAATATAAAATGGTACGAATATATATTTATGTATATAAATATATTATATATACATATACATAAGCATTACTATAATTTATAATAAATTTTATTTATATGATTATATTTAATAACTTTATTGTATCACCTTAGATTTTATAACATCTTGTTTATAATTAGTTATTATTTATACAAACTTTGATATAAAACATTATAACATATAAGTTATGTTATTAATTATATATATAATAAAGTCATATATTATATATACATATTTAATTTATGCATAAGCATTATTATAACTTATAATAGACTTTATTCATATGATTATATAAAACATTTTAACATATAATTTGTATCATTAATTATATATATAACAATGTAATATATTATGTGTATACATTATATTTAATTTACACATAAGCATTACTATAAGTTATAATAAACTTTATTTATATGATTACTCTTAATAAGTTTATTAGCACTCACCTTAGGTTTTATAACATATTGTTTATAATTAGTTATTATTTATGCAAACTTTGATACCAAACATTATAACATATAAGTTTTATTATTAATTTCATATATATATATAATTATAGATAAAGTTTATAAGTTTTAATATTATAATTTATAGAAAAAAGGTGATAAAATTTTGGTCCCTTGGTTCAAAATCGGACTAACCAAACCAAGTCTATGTTTGGTTGGTTTGGTTTCCATTATATTTGGTCAGTTTTGGTCGATTTTTTAAAAATGATTGGTCTATTTGGTCTTTAGGTATGGTGGATCAAACCACCCAATCCACCCATTTGCTCACTCCTTTATTCATTTCACTTCAGTATTTTCATGGTGGTTTTTTTTTGGGTCTTTTTGTTTCACTTTGGTTTCTTTGTCTTCATCTCTCTTCAAAAAATTTCTCTCTTACTTTGTTTCATTTGCTCTTTTCATTCCCTCATATCTCTTCTTCTTCTTCTTCGACTTTTTTGTTATTTTCTCTTACCTTATCTCTATTTCTTCGATTGTAGTTTTATTTTGTTTAAGGTTTCAGTTGGTTGTTTTTCTTTTTTGCAGGTTGATAACTCTATTATATAGAGTTAATCTTGCCACATTTTGGATACTAAAATAGCTAAATTTATGAATTTTAGGTACAACTTTAGGTAATTTTCATTGTTTTTCTTTAATTATTTTAAAGAATGTTATGCAAAGTTAATTCAAGTTATTTTAGTTCATTTGTATGTCAAAAATGCCTATTTTTAGCTATGACTGATTTAGTTCCTATGTCTCGAAGGTCTTAAAAATAAAAGAGGTCAAGTGGCAAAGAAAAATGCAAGTATGGCTAAAGGTGTCTCCTAAATATGCCGTGGTTTTTCGAGTATAACTCATGCTACAGAAGTCTAATCAATATGATTCTTGGACCAACGAAAAGATAATTGGTAGAGCTAAAACATTTATGTTACTATTTTGCCTAGATCAATTTTGAAATAGGAGAAAATCATATTGTAATAGAAGGGTTTGCAGTATGGTCAACATAAGAGAGCTTGGTGCTGCAATCGTGAGTGGTCGTGGCTGTGGCGTTGGGATGCCCCCACACCCCATACAATTTAGAGAGAGTAAGGCACTGCGGCACCAACCACCCAAGGCCATGGTGCCTTGATGCCACAACCCTTAATAGAAAAACCAATTGGTGCTGTGACGCCAACATGTGACCTTTAAAAATCTGTACTTTTTGATTTTTTTTTTATTTTAGGGCTTTCAAGAGAGGTATAAATAGTACTTTTTCAAAGGCTAAAAAGGGGTATGGGGTTCTTTAGAGACACTTTCTGGAGAAAAAGAGACCTTTTACAAAAGAAGAAAGGGGAAGAAATCAAGGAAGATCGAGCTTTGAAATAAGCTTTTTTTCTAGATTTGCCTTTCTTTTTCTTTTTTTGGTTGCAAAAATGGTTTATTTTCTTGAGATGTTGATGTTTGTTGTAGAAACTATGAAGTAAATTGATTTTTCTAGGATCGTGGTTGATCTCAACATGTAATTTGGATATTTTCTCTCTTTTACTTATTATTAATGGGTATTGGCTTGTTTATTTCAAAACTATGCTTATTGCTTCTAATTGATTGATCAACAATTAGATTGATTTGGGTCTCTAAATGCAACTTGACGGCGGGAGCTGAAAATAGACTAAGATTTGAATAGCATGTGTTTATTCCACTTAGAGACTAGGTGATTTGATTAGTATTTATGATGGCAATATACTTAAGTGCCACATGTAGCCAAATTTAGAGCATAAGCTTAATGAACCTTCCTTAATAGATTCATATAGACATATAATGAGTTAATTATGAGAGGTATTTGTACAAGAGCTAGAGAAAGACTTGTAGATAAATATGGACTTTAGGCTAATAATTTAACCCGTTGATTTATGTATAAAGAGAGAGATTACTTCCAAATGAATTGTTGAGGAATACCATGATCTTAGGCTTTCAATCAACTGCTCTTTTAGTAATTCTTAGTCTTCATTTCTTAGTTTAGCATTGTTAATTAAATTTTTCCTTTAATTAATTTTCAAAATTTAGTTTGTTTGGATAAGACTAGGGTGCTATAATTTTTATACTTAGTCAAAATTTAGGCACAATTCCTAATGGGATACGATACCTTCTTACATCTATATTTCTTATTCGATATGTATACTTGCATGTATAAAATTGACAACAAGTTTTTTGTGCCATTTCCGTGGTATTGATTTCCTACTTGTTGCTAATATTAATACCAAGCAAGCTAGTTGACGTTGGGGCACTGTAAAGACACTTGGGCATTATGAAAGACACCAAACGTGGTGAGGTTAGAAACCTCACTAAGGTGAATCACCAATCTGGGCAAGGTTGAAAACCTTACTAAGGTAAAAAATAGTCAAAATCTCACTTTATTTGGTTAGACCAAAGATACTAAAAATCTCTTACTCTTTAAAAAGAGCCTAGAGAAATAAGCACTCTTGCTTAAGAAAATATTTTTTATTCACTCTCAACTTGGATGTCTCATAACTAAGCCTAAGGGTCTAAAGGTCTTATTTATAGTATTATAGGCCCACATCCTAATAAAACTCTACTTTTAATTGCTGAATACAATTAGAATAATTAACTAGAGATATAAATAAAATAGATATTCATTCTTAAATAGAACATGACTAGCTTAAAGTCCTAATACAAGTAAAAGAAGAATTTTATTATACCTATAATTCCTAAATAATAGTAATCTAATAATACACTCTTGTATCATTCGAATTTTATTATACCTATAATTCCTAAATAATAGTAATCTAATAATACACTCTTGTATCATTCTCTCTAGGTCGAAGAAAAATCATCTTCAAGATCCTTATCTTCATCATGTTCTCCGTAGCAAAGAAAGAGATCAACAACATTGAAAGTTACCGAAACTTCATAATCTCTAAGAAGTTCAATCTAGTAGGCATTCTCATTAATACGTTCCAAGACTCGAAATGGTCCATCAACTCAAGGAGATAGTTTTGCATAAGACTTAGGAAAACATTCTTTCCTTAAATGAATCAACACTAAGTCTCTTTTTTTAAAACTAGCTGGTTTTTTGTGCTTGTTGCCTTGCTTTTGGTATCTGCCAGTTTGATGAATAGTCTTCTCTCAAACTTCTTCATGAAGCTTCTTGATTTGCTTAGCATGTTCTTAAGCATCAGCACTAAGTTCACGAGTAGTTGGTAATGCAAGAAGGCCCAAAGAACTAAGAAGGCGTTTTCCATACACTACCTCAAATGGACATCTTCCAGTGGTTTGGCTTACAAAATTATTATAAGAAAATTATGCTTGTGCTAACACAAGATCCCATTGGTGAATGTGTTTACCCACAAAGCTTCATAATAAGTTTTCCAAACTTTTGTCGATCACTTCTGTTTGACCATCGTTTAAGGGTGACTTTCTGAAATAAATTGCAAGTGAGTTCCTATTTTCCTCTAGAGAGTTCGTCAGAAATGACTGATGAACTTCACATCTCGATCTGAAGTGATGGTTTTTGGAATTCCATGAAGACGCATAATTTCTTTAAAGTACAAATCAGTTATATGAGAAGCATCATCATTTTTATGGCATGGCACAAAATGAGCCATTTTGGAAAATCTATCAATGACCATTGTTACAGAGTCCTTTTGTCTTTGAGTTTTTGGTAAACCCAAAACAAAATCCATACTTACATCTACCCAAAGAGCTTCAGGAATGGGTAATGGTTTACACATACCAGTGTTTTGATTTCCAAGTTTGGCAATATGGCAAATATGACACCTTAGAATATGTTGGATGATATCTCATTCTAGCTTGGGCAAATAAAATTTTTCATTCATAAGAGACAATGTTTTTTCTTTTCCAAAATGTCCAGCTAATCCTCCATTATGAACTGCACAAATAATAGATTGGCGTAAAGAACATTGAGGGATGCATAGTTGGCTACCTTTGAAAAGATACCCTTCTTGCTGATGAAATTGTTGATAAGTATGTTAGGAACTGGATTTCCATATCTCACCAAATTCAGGATCTTTCTCATACAAATCTTTCACAACTTCAAAGCCAACAACCTTCAATTGTAAGGTAGATAGGAGAGTGAGGCGATGACTTAAAGCATCAGCTACTTTGTTTTGTGCACCTGACTTGTGCTTGAGGAGAATTGGAAAAGCTTGAAGAAACTCACTCTAAGTTGCATGTTACCAGTTAAGCTTGTGTTAGGAGCTAAGGTGTTTGAGGGCCTCATGGTCAGAATATAAGATGAATTCTTTTGGCAACGAATAATGGCTCTAATGATCCAGGGCTTGAATAACAGCATAAAAGTCCTTATCATACATTCAATATTCCAATCTTGCATCATTAAGTTTCTCACTGTAAAAGGAAATTGGTCTTCCTTATTGAGAAAGAACAACACCAATACCAATAGTAGAGGCATCACAATTAACTTCAAATGCCAAATCAAAGTTTGAAAGTGCAGGCGTGGGAGCTTTAGTAATCCTTTCTTTCAATTCCTCAAAGTTATGTTGTTCCTTAATGATCTACATAAAACTATCTTGCTTGAGACATTCAGTAAGCGGAGTAGCCACAAAACTAACATTTTTGAGGAAACGTCGGTAAAAGGAGGTCAATCAATGAAAGCTTTGAACATCGTGAAGTGACTTTGGATTGGCCAATTGACGATAGCATCAACTTTGCTTTGGTCCCCTTCAATCCCTTAGTTTGAAACAACATATCCTAGGAAGATAACTTTGTTCGTCATAAATTCACATTTCTTTAAGTTAGCAAAAAGCTTTTTCTCTTAAAGTACTTCAAATATCTGTAGTAAATGCTCTAAATGCTTTTTCTGATTTCTACTCTATACCAAAATATCATCAAAATAAACCACAATGAACTACCCAATAAAAGGATGGAATACTTGGTTCATTAGGCACATAAAGGTGTTGGGTGCATTAGAGAGGCCAAATGGCATAATTATCCATTCATATAGCCTATCCGAGTTTTAAATGCAATTTTTCATTCATCTTCAGGTCACATTCGAATTTGGTGATAACCACTGCACAGATCGATCTTGGAGAAGATAATAGCACCATGCAATAGATCCAACAAATCATCAAGTTTAGGAATGGGAAAATAATACTTGATGGTGATTTTGTTTACGGCACGACTGTCAATGCACATATGCCATGTTCTATCTTTTTTTGGAACTAATAAAGTAGGAATAGCACATGGGTTGATGCTTTCTCTTACCAGGCTTTTCTTCAAAAGTTGTTTGACTTGATGTTGTAACTCTTTATGCTCTTGCGAACTCATGTGATCAGCAAGCTTGTTTGGAATTACCGAACTAGGGATGAAACCAATGGCATGCTCAATTCCTCGCATTGGTGGTAGTCTATGGGGTATCGCATTGGGTACAACATCACAAAACTCCTCAATTATGGGTTTGACCTCTTTTGATAAGGGTGAAAATACTTCATTCTCCTTACAAACTAATAAGAGGTATAAAAGGTTTGACTCACGATAAGTTTTGTTTAAACCAGACATAGTGATGAGTGCTTTATCTTCCTCTTGTCTCTTTGGGTAGTCTTCTAGCTTTAATACAGTCAACATAATTTTTACTCTATCCTTGATGAAGGAATAAGTATTCTTGTATCCATCATGGTGAGCTCAATGATCATATTGGCATGGGCATCCTAAGAATAGGTGGCATGCATCCATTGGGATAACATCACACCAGACCTGATCTTCATACTTAGTTCCAATAGAGAATTGAACACAACAATGCTTCATTACCTTAACTTCATTTCCTTTTCTCAGCCATTGTAGCTTACAAGGATGAGGATGCACTTAAATTAGAAGTTTCAACTTTTCCACCATGTGGTTGGCAACAACATTCTCACAGCTTCCATTATCAATAATGACATTACAAACCTTCCCTTAAGATGTGCATCTTGTATAGAATATGCTGTGACAAAGCCAACTTTCATCTTCGGTCACAATAGCAGTGTTAAGGTTACGACGAACAATAAGTGCTTCTCCATGGTTAGCAGAAACTTCTTCTATCTTTTTGTTGTTGAATATTTCTAGCTCATCATTTATTTCTTCCATGTTAGGTTTTTCCATAACTTCTTCTTTAACTAAAGAGATAATTTTTCAATTCAGATAATCAGAAGCAATATGCCTAAATCCTTGGCATTTGAAGCACTTTTGTTGACGTTAAAAGCATGAGTAGAAGTAGTCTTTTCATTACTATTGTTTGCAATTTTGGAAGAGTTTACCTTTGGAGGCAAAATAGTTGCTAAACTTTGTCTCCCACGGTTTGAGGTGGAACTTTTTTGTCTAGATGAACTTATTGAGCCTTTTCATGATTGTTGTTTCTCAACCTTTAGTGCTAATCTGATGACATCATTTAAGTTCCAATATGGTTGTAGTTGAACAATATATGCAATTTTAAGATTTAGACCTCCAAGATAACGAGCTACAGTTTGTTCTTCAGGTTCATGGACATTGCATTTCATGTGTAGTTGTTCGAATTTCTTTGCATATTCTTCCACCAACATTGCTTTTTATCTCAAGTTATGAAATTTGATAAAAATTTCTTACTGATAATGTTTAGGAAGGAACTTATGTTTGAGATCTCGACGCATCTTTTCTTATGTTCTGATCTTGTTGCAACCTTCTGTTTCTCATTGTCTTTGGAGATTTTCCCACCAAATAGAAGCATGCTTTTTCAATTTAATTGCCATAAGCTTCACATGTTTTTCATCGAGAATATCTTTGAGCTCAAAAACTCTTTCCACTATGTAGAGCCAGTCAAAGAAGTCATCAGGGTGAAGTCTTCTTTCAAATTCATGAATATCAATTTTGATTCCCAAATCTCTAGTAGCAACAATTCTCAGGTGATGAATAGGTACTTCTTCATCAGAAGACGAATTTTGACGAAACGGTTTGGTGTCATTCTCTTCATCACTAGAGCTACTATTTTTGATTTGAGCATCACATCTTGCGAGTTGCTCTTATAATTCTTGAATTTGTTGACGTAGTTTTGCAATCTTGATCTCGTGATCATCTCTTTGACGACTTTGACATCTTGGCAACATGTTATTGTATGATGATGACAATGTGGTGATATAGAAAAAGATGATGATATAACTATAAAATAATAAAAGAAATAGATTTACCCGAACAAGGGGTAACGAAACTCGACAGTGAACCTGAACTACGTAGCAAACAATGACCTTCCTGCTTTGATACCAAACTGAGGTTGAGGCATTGTAAAGACACCTAGGCATTATAAAAGACACTGATCGTGGTGAGGTTAGAAACCCCACTAAGGTGAATCACCAATCTTGGCAAGGTTGAAAACCCTACTAAGGTGAAAATTACCAAAATCCCATTTTGATTGACTAGGCCAAAGATACTAAAAACCTCTTACTCTTTAAAAAGAGCTTAGAGAAATAAGCATTTCTGCTTAAGAAAATATTATTTTTTAACTCTCAACTTGAATGTCTCATAACTAAGCCTATAGGTCCTATTAGAGTATTATAAGCCGACATCCTAATAAAACTCTACTTCTAGTTGCCTAATATAATTAGAATAATTAACATGAGATTTAAATAAAATAGGTGTTTTATTCTTAAATAGAACATGATTAGCTTAAAGTCCTAATACAAGTTAAAGAAGAATTTTAATGTACCTATAATTCCTAAATAATAATAATATAATAATATACTCCTATATCACTAGTCTTACTTCAAGCTTTGTTTTTTTTTTTAGGTACTTTTTGGTCATTGTATGAGAAGAGTAAAGAGCTTGGAAATTGTCCCTTGTGATATGAAAATTGAGAAGAATTTTTAGAGACTTTTGAGACAAAATTCACAATACTCTAATCATTTGAAAACAATGGCTGATAATAAAAAAGAGAGGCACATTCAAGGGTGAGTAGTGGAAGATAATTAATATTTCCATTCGTTTAAGGTCTTTACTCGAATATAGGAAGGGCGGTTAGTCAAGCTAACAACTTTGAGATAAAGTTGACAATCATTCAAATGCTTTAAACTTTAGTGTAATTTAGGGGTTTATCTAATGACAATCTTAATGCTCATATCTCAAATTTTTTGAAAATTTGTGACACTTTCAAGCATAATGGAGTTATTGATGATGTCATTAGATTGAGACTTTTCCCTTTCTCATTATGGGACAGGGAGAAGATTTGGTTAAACTCGGTTCCTATAGGCTTTATTGCTACTTGGGATGATCTTGCTCAAAAATTCTTAGCTAAATTCTTTCTTACAGCCAAGACAATGAAAATGAGGAATAATATCACATCATTCATGCAACTTGATTCTGAGTTGTTGTACGAGGCTTAGGAGAGATAAAAAAATTTTCTTTAACATTGCCCTCATCGTGGTCTACCTAAGTGGCTTCAACTATTGACATTTTATAACAGTTTGAATCATCATATTGGGACAACTATTGATGTTGTTACTAGAAGAAGTCTTATGGCCAAGTCTATTGATGAGACTTATGATTTGTTGGAAGAAATGGCATCAAACAATTATCAATGGCCATCAAAAAGATCAATGCATAGGAGGGTAGTTGGAATTCAAGAGTTGGATGCTATCAATGCATTGATAGAACAATTTGTTGTTCTAACCAAGAAATTTGATTCTTTTGGAGTTCATTATGCTTAGAGTCCACTTGTTCTAGGTGATTATTGTGGAGATGGGTATTCCAGTGATCATTATCTAGTGAGTTCTGTGTTAGTTCAGTTAGTGTCACATCGCATTTCTGGGAGGGATTGTGATTGACGCATGGATGTAAACAAGCATAACCCATTAGGCCAAGCAAGCCTCCTATCATAACATCATCAAACATTCATCATCTCATGTGGAAGCATTATGTCACATCCATTAACGTACATAATTGTAATACATACATTCTTAAAACTTATTATACAATAAAGGAACTTTTCAACTTAATTATGTAAGCTCAACTTAATACATATATATGTGTATTAAAAAGTACGCCTGTCATAGTGCACAATAATATAAACATTAAACATAATCAGCACCCTCGGGTGTCCATATAGGGTCTTGAGCCATCACCATGATCTCATACATAATATTATTCATATAAGGTGCCCAAACATTGGCAATATCAACATAAACATGTTCATAGTCTATAAACATAACATAAAGTAAAGATCGACTTGTCATCAGAATGTGATCGACACGTTAAGCATCAAGTGGCTACTAGACACCAACCAAGGAATAAAGATCAGACACTGGTATCCGTGACACTAGCTGCTATCAGATGTTATCACTGATCTGTAACAAAATAAATGGGAATAATAACTTGTGAGTTACAAAGACTCCATGAGTGGATATGAGAAGGGGACAATCCAGGGGATAGGAGTACTTCGTAACCATGCATTTATAACTCATGCTGTTCCTAACTTTTGAATCATAAAATTCATTGTACATGTCATTTAAACTCATTTAAATACCTTTTGTTAGAAAACAAACTTATATAAACCTTTAGAAATCTTTTACCTTTAAAATCCTCTTCAAATTCACATGAACATCCTTTTCTGTACCATATCTATTGGTACATTATTGAATGTATTGATACTTTCAAACATCTATCGATACATTGGTAAAATGTATTGATACATTTCACTCAGAAAGCCTTCTATGATAGTCTGTTTAGAATGTATCGATACGTGCTCCATATGTATCGATACTTTGAACATAGAGACCAAATTTCTAAACAATTTCAGCATTTTTGCCATTCTTTAAGTCCTTTTGCATCTCGAGAACTGTCTTTAGGGCTTAATTTTTCTTACTAAGCACACTCTCATGCCATCATAAGGTATAAAGCATAAATATTACTCAAATGAACTCAACATACAACATATCATAAACATAACAACCATAATAATTTCATTAACATTAAAACTCATACATTGTCGTGGTTTAACCCCCATCAACCTTGGGCTAGCAATGTACATCCTCATTACACCTTGGGCTAGCAACACATATCCTTATTGCGCTTGGGCATTTTATGATGCATTATAGGAGTGAAGTTATCACTTACACCTTGTGAGAGCAGTATCAATCACACAATTTGAGTTTTCATACTCGTAGCATGTGGTATGTGGAATGCCCTTCTCATACATGCTTATTCATCTCATAAGGTATATGAAATTTACATCATATACATAATCTCATGGCATTTATACTAGCTCAATCATCTCATTTAGTATATGGAACATACATCTTATACATATTCTCATGGCATTAATCATGCATACTTAATCATCTCATGTAGTATATGGAATCCAACTATTTAAGTTATGAAAATCCAAAGCCAAAAGATTTAAAAGCTAAGAATGTCATCTTTTTCCATAAAAACCTAAATCTAGGCTTTAGAATTATAAAAATGGAATTTTGGATTAAATATGTGTTGAAAGAGCTTAAAAATAAGTGTTTTACCTTGTAAATGCGGGTGAGGGTTGCCAACCCTTGAAAAATGTGATATATTTATAAGCTAGGGTGTGAAAATATGTTTTTACCTTTTTTATTTTTCTGAAATCAACGAAATGTATTGATACATTGGCCCATGCAACGATGCATTTAGTTTTGGGGAAACAATATTGATACATTATGAACATGTATTGATACATGTTCATTAGAAACCTTTTTTGAGCTAAATGTATCGATACATCATGAACATGTATAGCTACATTTGAGATAGACTATAGTTTTCTGGGATAGATTGCTTGTAAAACCTACCTAACTTATTTACATTAAATGCCATTTAAGTAAATGTCTTTTTTACTTTCCATTTATTTCAGATATTTAATGTAAATAAGCAAACAACCCTTTTTTTTGGATTCAATCAAAATATCAAAAAAATTAAAATCCAAAAGAATCGAAATCTAAATTTTGCTGTTAAGAACAGAATCAAAAAAGGTTGATTGAAATTAAATTTGCGATTCCTATTTACCTTAGCAAATGTGCTCCAAAAATTAAGGAAACATCATTTTTGATCATCTAAAAACCAAAGGAATCATTACTGTCATTTTTTTATTTCCAAAAGATTGTTCTATAAAAATCACATATTTTGACCCCTTCTAGACTTAGAATATCTTTTGCTTTAAAAGTGACAGACAATAAAAAGTGTCAACAATTCTTTTGAAGGATCAATATAACTTTGATATTCGAAACATGTAATCTATATGCTCACCTAAGGATTTCCTAACTTATCATCGTACTCGAGGTGGGATTTCACAGTTAGTTGGGAATAGGCAATATAACAAACCATATTCCAAGAAAAAGAATGTGATTGCACTTCAAAGGAATGATGAGTCTCAAATCATCGAAATAGTTGACTTCGAGTGATGATAATATAAAGTGGAGTGGAATCACGTGAAACCTAAACTTAAGTTAGGTTGTTTCTTTAAATCTTAATCTCACACTTATGTATTCGCTTATGGTAGAACCATAATCATGATGAACAGTGGACTCATGTCTTATCTCCTTATAATATTTGATATAGCATTGGCACAATTATCTTAATGCATTGATCTGAACTCTGCATGTTGGGATTGCAATTGAGGTGAGTATTTGGGAACATATATGCAAATATTGGAGTTGATAGTATTAACACCACTTTTAGTGATTTCAAGAAGATTGGTGATTTAATTTAGCCCCAATAGATTGATGAATTAACTACTCATCATATCTTAATGCTTAAAAGATTAAATCTCGAGTATTAGATCACCACTTGAATGAAATCTAAGACTAGGGGATAAAATTCACATAAAAGGTAAAATGGTAAATTCACCTTGTTATTGGATGGCTATCGAGGTTCACAACATAAGGTTTGCAATTAGACAAACCAATATTAAATTTTACATATCGGATATTGTTCGTAATTATAGATAATTTAAGAGTGCAACTATAAATCTATGGTAGAGTGATTTCATAGTTAATAAACTAGAATTATTTTTAATGAGATTAAGAAATAATTCTATGTTTATTTGAGCTTGAAATATCAATGTCCAATTCGATTCCCCACTTAGCTTCATAGAATTCAACTTGTTTAAAATGGAATGTGTGTTTAATTATTTATGCAAATTAATCTTCAAATTTGGTTACTAAGTGTTGACTTAATTAATACAAGAGTTGTCTTAATCATAATATTTTTAGTAAGTCAAAAATTGTCTTAATATGGAAATATTTTTTAAGA
This sequence comes from Theobroma umbraticum, assembly GCF_002168275.2. NCBI lineage: Eukaryota > Viridiplantae > Streptophyta > Magnoliopsida > Malvales > Malvaceae > Theobroma > Theobroma umbraticum. The sequence continues at coordinate 754,534 of NW_018397256.1, read as the reverse complement.
CAAGGCTTATCTTAAATAGAAAATATTTATTAAGATAATTATAGACTTATAAATAAAATAATGATGGAGGATATTTAATTATAAATATAAGAATTGAAATTATTAATTCTTTATTTATAATTAATTATAATTATGAGATAATTATATTACTCCATGTGTGATAAGGATTTCCTTGTTTTATTATTAATTCTTTTTAATTAAAGATGGATAATAATAAAATAGAATAATCCTATTTTAACATGGACTAGCAATTATCGTTAAATAAATAAATTATTTATTAATTCTAATTATGGATGGCGTATATTAATTTAATTTTAATTAATTAAATTAATAAAAAAGAGTTTTAAGAGAGCAAAACTTTTCTCTTTTACGGTTGGCCAAAGTTAATATATATATAAATATAATATTAGCTTATTTTTCCTTAAGCCTCCAAGACATGACCAAAATTTCTCCTCCATTTATCTCTCTAGATTTTCTTCTTCTTCCCTATTACAATTTTCTAAGAACCTCTAGCAAAAGAAAATTGCCATAGAAGAAATTGAGAGAAAATTATCTAGTCAACATTTTGAAAAGTATTCCACACCTAGCACACTCTAGGTTCAAGATGAAAAGATTCTTACTGAATAAGTGGTAATTCAAATTGTTGAGATTTTCGCTTGTGTAAATTGGATAAATTGCTTCCATAGCTATAAATTTTTGAAATCCATAGGTTACACAATCACAAGCATACGATTCAAATCCAACATTTTCAAGCATCCAAAGCATCATCACTCCATTAAAAATCAACAAAAGTGGAGAAAATTCAAGTAAGTGCCAACTTTCTTTGAAGAATTTTTTTCTTTGGTAAAATTGGATATTGAGGAAGAGATTTTTGGTTGATATTGATGGGTTTGTGCTTAATTTGATAATGTGATATTTGTGCTTAAAGATTTTTAGTTTTTATTGGTTATTTTGAAGATTTGATGAGTGAGAAATGGGAATAGTGCCAATTTTTTACAGTTAGAATTAAATTGTTGAATTGTAGAACTGTGGTGATTTTTGTGCTATCAAGTTGGTAGAATATTTTGTCGTTAAAGTTGAGATAAATGTCAGTTAAAATTCTACTACGCAAGTATATGTATCGAATAGATAGTATATTAGCAAGTAGAGTATCAATCCTATAGGGAATTGATCTAAAATTTTACTAAGTACTAAAATTAGAACAATTAGTTTTATTCAAATAATTAAA
>NW_018397256.1:745372-753223 GCF_002168275.2 Theobroma umbraticum | reverse complement strand
GCAAATCAAACAAGCCTAGGATTACAATATCCCTCACACCTCATCTAAATCTTACAGTTTTTCCTTAACTTATTTCAATGGGATGAGTTGCTAACATAGAATCCTAAATTATTTATAAGGGTCTCCCGACTCATCTTATAAAAATATCTATTTTAACCAAAACACTATATCCTTATGTGAATTGAAATTAAAATAGATTAATTAAGTTCAGGCTCTAATCTAGCTACATATGGCCTATAGGTATATCCCTATCCTATACGCAAATCAAGTAATATGATCATATGCTATCTCAATTTTAGTCTACACTAAACTCCCTTTCTCAAGTTTGTTTAGGTTCCTCAATCAATTTAACTGGTGGCCAAGAAATTAAAAGCATTAAGAACAAATTAGAATAAACAATTCAAATCCCATTATAGATAGGTAAGAAAGAGGTTAAAAGTTAAATTACATTTGAGTTTAAGTGTAATTCTAGAAAAATAATTTAGCTCATAATATCTAATAAATACAATATCTAAAGAAATTTAACCATGAATCCAAGTCAAAGAAAATAAGAAAAACACAAAAGTAAGAGAGAAAACTAATAGTTAGAGCTTTGTGATCTTGATTCTCCCTCCAATTTTCTTGTTTTTTTGCTTTGTTCTTAACTTTAAATCTCCAGAATTGTTTCTTGTTGCTTCCTCCTCAAAATCTTTGAAAAAGATCCCTTAAATAGGCTTCAAATAATCTAATTTCCAAAATCCTGTTAACTTTTTTATTTTTGGAAAGTCGCCCAGTGCTGCGATGCTGAACTCTTTGGAAATTTGTATGTCTGCTTCTTTTCATCAACGCTGCATCCTTGTTCTCCCAATGCTGTGGCAGTCTATCAACTTGAAACGTAGGTTTCACCCTGACATACTCTGAACTGGGCAAAGTGGTAAACATAAAAGTTTTATCCTTTTCTCTCCAATGGATCAAGAATCACATCAATTAGACTTCTGTATTGAAAGATATGCTCTAAATACCGCATCATATTCAATCCCTACGTACTGCTGCAGTGCTTTGATTTTGAAAAATACTTTGACCATGTTCCAATCAAAACTAGGTGAATTGATGAAAATAAACGTTTTATCCCTTCTTCTTAGAATTTTAGTGGTCTAAGAATCAGCTCATTTGGAGTTGTTTAGAGAGAGATATGGTCAAAATACCGAAACTTATACGAATGAAGTCATCGCCGTACTTGCATTGATTTTCATCAAATGAGCATTTTTCATCAATTTCCTATAAAAGCCATAAGAGAAATTAGTAATAACTACTCTTAAAGTAATTTTAAAAAAAACAACATAAAATTTAACTAAAATAACTTAAATTAATCACTTAACAAGTAATCAAACTTAAACTAGAAAAATACCTAAAATGCTAAAATTTGAACCTAAAATCTCAAAGATTTAGCTACTTAAGCCCCCAAAATGTGTCAAAATAACTCTATATAATAGAGTTATCAATAAATGCTGTGATCATTTGTGGTTGGAAATTGGGTTTTGATTGAGGAAAATTGTTGAGAATAATATCATGGCACCGAAAAGAGCATGTGGTAGTGGAAGTAGTGGGTTTGGTCGTAGTAAATTTGTGTCTGTTGAAGGCTCAGTACGCCATAGTCAATTTGTGTTGCAAAAATTTTTGATATTGGAAAAGGGTATTGATGTGTACCCAACACTTTACAGTGATATTTATCACATTATTAATGAGTGGAATTGGGATAAATTTTATGCTCAGCCAAAAGTAGCGATGATGCCAGTAGTTTGCGAGTTTTATACTAATGTTTATGAGCATGAAAATGGGCATGCTTTTGTTAGAGGATGACAAATGGCTTTTGATAGCCACATAATTAATCAATTTTAGAATGCCTTTGACATTGATAGAGATGAGTATGGGCATCATTTGGATGGAAATTCTGATTTGGACAAGATCATTAATTTGCTTTGTCATCTGGGCATTGAGTGGAAGTTATCAAGGAATGAACTAATTTCTTTTAGAGCGAGTGCGATGGACAATGATCATAAGGTTTGGTGGCACATCTTAGCAACCAAATGCTCCTAATTAAGCACTCTAGTGATGTCACCTAGGATAGAGTAGTGTTGTATATGCTATTATTTCTGGTAAGTCTATTGATGTAGGCAAGCTGATTTTAACAACATCCTTCACATTGCTAAACCACTTAGAGATAGACTGTGGTATCCTTTGTTAGTCACTACTTTGTGCTGACAAGCCAGAGTTGTATGGGATAGTAGTGAAGAACTCTTACATCCCAAGTTTCCTTTTGATGTTATTATTTGCTATTTTTATGCATATAAGCTTTCTGTTGCTGGGGATAGTTCATTGTCTGCACCACCGCCGTTTAAACCCACTCCACAATAGGCTTTAACTCTTCCTCAACGGATGTAGTGTTTGGAATTGCAAAGCAATCAATAGTATCTTACCAAGTAGAGTGTAACCATGCTCTTAAGCTGATGTTTAGAGCTTGTGCACTTCACATGGGGTTAGACGTGGAGACCTTTCCCACACTACCAACTGCTCTTCAAGTTGGTGATAACGATGAAGATGAATAAGAAGATTAGAGGATCTTCACTAGCTAGGTGAGTATTCTTTACCTTTTTTTTTTTACTTTTTTAACCTTGAGGATAATGTTAGACTTGAATTTAGGGGGAAGTTTAAGTTTTTAACCTTGGTTTTATCTTTTGCCTTTATTCTTTTAAATTTCAAGTTTAGTTAGGTTGTTTAACATTTAATATTCTGCATGTTTTGACAACTTGAGTTGCAGAAAGTTATGCCAATTTCTTTGATTTACCTATCCAATGATGAAAATTAGTTATCTTGCATATTTTGACCTTAGTAAGTGTGAATATTATTTGAGTATTTTGTTCAACTCTTATGTTAAGCATCATTGTAGGATGCCTTTTTTGAACTGATTACGCCTTTCGAGCCTACCTTACTATATATTTATCCCTAAAATACCCCTTTGAGCTTAATTTTTTTCTTTTTTTGTTAAACACATAATTAAATAAGCTTAGGCTTAAATAATTTTCCAACTTTGCACCCATCACTCCTAAGTATGTAAATCATTTTAGGAAGTGTATCGACCTAAGTGATGAAAAAGGTGGAAAAGGTGAAGTTGTAAAAATTGGGAAAATGATGAATTCAATATATGACCAATCATGGGTATTTGGATTTCAGCATCTATCTCAACACCATGTAGCTCTGCCTCATTGAGACGAGATTACTTACAACATGTAATCTCTAATAGGTTCCCCAAGTTTCTGCTTGAGGTCCTTAAAAGCATTGATTGCTTTTACTTTAGATGACCTTGTTTTAACACAAAACCTCTCACGTAGACAAAACATCATGTCAACAGAATTGCCCATGCCCACGTGTTGCTTTTGCAATATACTATACATGGAGACTAGTATGTAGCACATACCCAACTTGTTTCCATCATGCCATTTCTGATGATATTCAATATCTTGTGGAGTTTAGTTAGGAGCACAAGGTGCAGGCTCATGCTCAGAAAGAATGCATGTGATCTTGTCATAATTTAGGACAATATTAATGTTCCTTTTCCATTTAGCGTAATTATCATCATTGAGAGCACATTTATTCAGCAAAATCGAAAGTGGATTCATGTTTGTCATGCAGATATGTTTTTGAAAATACATTTGAAATTATGTAAGCATACTAGTTATACATGGAGTTTGAACATTTCATAATGCATGTATGCATGATGATAATATATAAAACCTTGTAAATTATATTATTAGTTTAATGGTTATTCACCTTTCTATAATAAATTAATCGACTATAGGCTATGAGAATCTACTACTAGGTTAATTGGGACCCTCCAACTTAACTATGTTAGCAGTATCTTCATACCTAACATGGTTAAGGGCCGCCTTCATTTGGTCCATGAATTTTACAAACGGAGATATTGTAGGTAGGTTATTAGTAAATTCATGTTCAGTGTAACAAACATTATTTCACTCTTTTAAGCTCCTTACTTAACAAACATCATGACGAATTAGGTCTCTGAAAAACACAAATATTGATCCTGTAGGATTCGATTGTTTCTCTGATTAAATGTTAGTTTATTATTCCGTTGCGTAATATTTTAATTTATTGATTATTTCTTATTCGAGCATGAGGTCGAATCCCATCACCTACAAGCCATTAGGGATCGATTTTGAATGTTTCTAATAGCTACTTCATTCTTTGTCTCAACCTAGGATCGACTTTAATGCTATGGAGGGTTTATCTTGTGAATTCCTTGTAGCTTCCATCTCTTCTGTGCTTTGCTGGGATTGACTTGTTCTATTCAAGGGTGTCATTATTTCTATGTCCAAATCAATGTTTGCTTTCTGTTTCTCTCTAAGATCAACCTTTCATCACGAGGGGGTGAATCTTCACAATTGAAAGCTTAATATTTTGGAAGCTTTTGATTTCTTTTAAGTGTCAAAGACTTGTCAAACATTTGCTAAGACCTTAAGGAGTTGTTTGAGTGAATTAAATCATTTCTGATGCTTGTGTGAAAGTCTTAATTACTTTAATTTGGTCAAATCAAAACATAAATCAATTTTAAAGCTAGCAGATGGCTTCAAAATATTTATTATTATTATTATTATTATTATTGTATAAGTGATGATAATATCTTTATTTATTCTTAACTATTTCGATTTTTGTTTATGATCAAGATTTTTCTTTAAGATTTCCTTTTTATGATGTAAATTACTTGTTACATATTTTCCTTTCAGTTTCATTATTTCTTTTATTCTTGTTTTTGTTTCATCTGTTTCTGTTTGTTTTTTTTTTTGGCAAGTTCTTTAGTGCTTTTCTATTTTTAGTATTGTGCTTAACATGTTTGAGCTTCTTTTTTTGATTATATTCTTTTGAAGGTTTTGTTTATCTTAGGTTTATAAAGGGTTCAATTCATTTGTGTTTTCATTTACATGCAAGCATTTTTTAATGATTTTGCAATTTAGTTATTTAAATTTGTTTTGTATTATATTTAATATTATTAAAATGAGATATTATTGTATACATTAAACCGATTTGTCTATCAATGGTAGGCTAGAACTCTGATGGAAGTATATAGTTGTCGACATTTAATGTTTGCTGATATTTAACTAGATGATTATTAGTTTCCATTTCTCTTTATTTCATTACGTCGGTAGATGGATTGCGAAACCCCTAGTTTTCATTAAAGGATAAAATAGTAAATCTTTGGCTGAGCTTGTAAATTTCTTGTTTTGAACCAACAATTTGAACTTTTTCCTTTGAAAAATCTTGTGTTTTGAGCTACTAAGTTGATTTGATAAGTAGTAAAGATAAAGGAGTCAAAATGGATGTGTTTTCAAGTGGATTTGTACATTCTAGGGTTGAAGTCCCATTAATAAGATATTGATACTTGTTGCCCACAAAGCTTTTAAAAAAGATTTTGAAGAACAAGTATCAATACTTCATTTAAAGGTAATAATACTTGAAAACCCAAAACCAAGGTATTAATACTTCGACTAAAAGTATCAATACTTGTCGTCATTTCTACAAATATAAATGGGGTAAAACAAACTTTTCACTTTAAAACTTTCCCTAATAAGCTAGTCGTAACCCCTATTTAACCTTAGTTCACCTCATTTTACCTTTTCTAGCAACTCTCAACCTCTTTCTCCTCCTTTTTCTCCTTAAAACCTTCATTCTTAAAGATTCAAATCTAGTTTTTGATTTTCAAGTTAATAAGAGGAAGCTTTCCAATTTTCAACTCTTCAAATCTTTGGTTTTCAAGATCTAATTTTTATTCTTTCAACGTATTTGAGTTTCTCACTCTAAGGGTTTGGTGTTTAACTCGATTTTCTTGTTGACTCCATATGTTTTTGATGATAACAAAACATTCCTCATTCATTAATGTCTAACTTCACTATGTAAGTGTGCAGGATTTAATTTTATACCCCTAACAAAGCTGTTAATTAAAAACAAGTCAAGGAGCTTGCTAAGTTTAATGAAGAGTTAATCAATTAAAAGGGAAAAAACAAGTAATAAACAAAAACAGAACCTTAGTAACTGATTATCAAGGGATCTTAATCAGTTAAGGTATAACTGTGTGATAAGCTGAAGCAAAACAGAAATATGCTAATCGGTTAAGAGGTCTAGTCAGTCAGTTGGAGCACAAGGTCTTATTATCTTTAAGCACCAAAAACAAGTTTGAAAATATAGTTGACCGTGGAAAGAAGCCAAAATGGAGTTCAAAATTTGAAGATTTTCTAGCTGATTAAAGGTGATTTTAAATAGTTATGGTTAAAAGAAGCAAAGCTTCAACCAGCTAAGGCAAGAGCTAACCAATTACAATAAGACTGTCGTGTAGAGAAGTGAAAATAGAAAGTTTATAATCAATTAAAGCCTGCCATAAACAGTTAGAGGAAGTCTGCTGAAGCAGAAAAGTATGAAGATAGAACTCTTAATCGGTTAGAACATCTTGTAATTAGTTAGAGCAGAGAACACAGTAGTATGATAGTGCAAGATAGAGAAAATGTAATCGATTAAAGTTACTTGTAACCGGTTAGTCGAAGTCTATCTACCTTTTTGAATATAAACATTAAAGGATGAAGTAACGGCTAGAAGTGCATCTGAGTTGTTTCTAACGACTAGAAACTATCTTTAATAGAAAAATTTGGTTCCTTAAGTATAAAAGGAAGCTCCAACAGTCTTAAAAGGTAGATTGGAAGAGAAAAGAGCTATTTTGAGCCAAAAGCAAGTATTCTTCACCAAAAACATTTATTTTTTAATCCATATCAAGAAAAAGTGTTTAAGCTTGATTGTAATCTATCTATACTTGTAAAGTTATATAGTTGTAGTTCTTTTTTTTTTCTTTTTCATGGGAAATTAAAATGTGCGAAGCATTCTAAAGCATGAAGCTGTAAGGGATTAAAACTTGGGTTAGAAGCTCACCTTGTAAAAGTTTGCTGGAAGCTGTTAATTCCACAAGTATAGTGAAATTGAGTTGAAAATCTTTGATTGGGAGATCAAGGTAGTGGATGTAAGTTAAGGGGACCAAGTCATTATAAATACTTTTGCATTGTCCATTTCTCTTTAACTTTCCTTACTTGGTGTCCTGTAATACTAACAAGTTCTAGTCCATCATTACATTTAGTTGATTAAGAACTCTTCAAGCTCTAAAGGGTTGAGCAAAAAAGTTTTAGTGTTATTCACCCCCTCTAGCACTCTAACAAGACCAACAAGTGGTATTAGCGCTGAGATTCGACCTCATGCTCAAACATATAAATAATTAATAAATCAAAATATAACATAGGGAAAAAATAAATTAGCATTTAATCAGAGAAATAGTCAAATCCTACAAGATCAATGTTCATATTTTTCATGTAACTTTCAAACTAGTTATAAACATGCATAAGATTAAGAGTTATCTACCCTGCTCTAGATATCGTAATCAAGAGCCAATTAAGTCAAAAAATCTTTGCTTCTTCACCTTTAGGATTTGTCAAATCTTCAGCCACTCAAGTGTTTGGCCTCTAACAGTAATCTGCACAGTGATTGAATAAGACCTTCTTCAAGGTAGGATTTTACTTATGCTAGCAAGTTTTGTTTCTAAAACAAAAAGATCAAAATTCTTGTCGAATTTTATTTTTGTCAGACAACGAAACTATTTTTCTTTTCTTATTTTATGGAACGACTGAAAAGTGGTTGGAGGCTTCAAGCTTTTAGTTTGCTAATATAACATATTTGTATAGCCAAACTAATTTGTAAACCTAAATATAACAATTGTGTTTTAATTTAATTAAGTCTTTGAGAACTTAATTAATTTTTCACTTTATT
>NW_018397256.1:741324-745272 GCF_002168275.2 Theobroma umbraticum | reverse complement strand
CTCCCAATCCTTAAAGAAGGATTTTCTAATTCATTAGTGTGGATCACCATTAGATCCTGCACAAGGATTACTTGAACAACTTTGGTTTGTAACAACCGGGCTAAGGTGGTTGAGCTTTTTAAAGGCAAATCGGTGATTTAAGAATGGATTCATCAACCTTTGTTATTAAGGTAAATTTGATATGATCATACATATATATTTTATTTGTAATTTAATTTCGTACTCAATTCGGTATGAAAGTGATCCTAAGAAGGTGAGGCGTAATTTAATTTTAAATCTATTTTCACTGCATTTATTTGTATGTGTTGCATGATCAGCCTTCACCCAACACCAAGTACCAAGGCTGCCTTTTCTTTTGTTGAGCTTCAAAACATTGATCTTTTTGTCCTTGCTCAACCTACAACATGGATTTTCAATTTTTCTTCAAAGATACATAGACTTTGATGGGCCCTTCGTGTTAAAAATCACATGGGATCCTTTTGGAACCCAAACCAATTTGGTTTGGGAAAGATTCTAATAGAATGGAAATGACCTTTCCTACCTCACACATAACAATGACATGAGACAGCATTAATTTTCTTTCTGAGGCTTGTTTTTCTTTTAAACTCTTCTTCATCTTTTGATTTCAATTTTAGTCTTCCTTCTCTCTCGACTTTAAATGCAACACTTTCATCAATCACTCTTTATAATTCTAAACTTTTTCCAATTCAAGCTTCAAGAATTTAGAATCAGTTTTGGATTGTTCTAGTTCAATTTGAAGCATGTTCTTTTGATCAAAAACAAAGTTATACTCATGCTTGATTTTTTCTAAGTTTTCATTCAATGCAACAGCCTTTTTCTTCAGTCTTATATTTTAGTGCAAGTTTTCAAATTTAGCATATAAATAGCCATATTCATCTTGCAAATCATCGTAGGAAATATCAAATGAATTAGAAGTTTGATAACTCTATTAAATAGAGTTATTTTGACACATTTTGGGGGCTTAAGTAGCCAGATCTTTGGGATTTTAGGTTCAGATTTTAGCGTTTTAAGTGTTTTTCTAGTTTAAGTTTGATTACTTGTCAAGTGATTTATTTGAGTTATTTTAGTTAAATTTTATATTGTTTTATGTTAAATTACTTTAAGAGTAGTTATTGCTAATTTCTCTTATGGCTTTTGCAAGAAATTGATGAAAAAGGCTCATTTGATGAAAATCAATGCAAGTATGGCAATGACTTCATTCGTATATGTTTCAGTATTTTGACCATATATCTCTCTAAACAACTCCAAATGAGGTGATTCTTAGACCACTAGAATTCTAAGAAGAAGCGCTACAAGTTTATATTTATCAACTCATCCAGTTCTGACTGGATCATGGACAAAATATTTTTCAAAATCGGAGCAGTGCAGTAGTATGCAAGGACTGAATATGATGTGGTATTTGGAGCATATCTTTCAAGCCAGAAGTCAAATTGATTTTATTCTTCATCCATTAGAAAGCTAAGAGATAGGGCTAAAACTTTTATGTTTACCACTTTGCCCAATTCAGAGGGTGAAACTCACGTTTGAAGTTGAGAGACGGCCATAGTGCTGGGAGAAGAAAGCTGCAGCGTTGATGAAAGGAAGCAGACATTCAAATTTCCAGAAAGCTCAACACTGCAGCACTGGAGAAGTAGCACCGCAGCACTGGGCGACTTTCCAAAAAAAATAAAAGTTGACGGGGTTTTGGAAATTAGGTTATTTGGAGCCTATTTAAGGGACCTTTTTTAGAGATTTTGAGATAGAGGTAGCAAGCAACTATTCTGGAGATTTGAAGTCAAGAACAAAGCAAGAAAACAATAGAATTGGAGGGAGAATCAAGATCACAAAGCTCTAACTATTAGTTTTCTCTCTTACTTTTGTGTTTTTCTTATTTTCTTTGACTTGGATTCATGGCTAAATTTCTTTGAATATTGTCTTTATTAGATATTATGAGCTAATTTCTTTTTCTAGGATTACAATTGAACTCGCATGTAATCTAAATTTTTATTCTCTTTCATGCTTATTTTCAATGGGATTTAAATTGTTAATTTCAATTTGTTCTTAATGCTTTTAATTACTTGGCCATTAGTTAAATTGATTTAGGAACCTAAATAAACTTGAGAAAGGGAGTTTAGTGTAGACTAAAATTGGGATAGCATATGATCATATTACTTGATTTACGTATAGGATAGGGATATACTTGTAGCCCATATGTAGCCAGATTAGAGCCTAAACTTAATGAATCTATTTTAATTTCAATCCACATAGGGATATAGTATTTTGGTTAAAATAGATATTTTTACAAGATGAGTCGGGAGACCCTTATAAATAATTTAGGACTCTAGGTTAGCAATTCAAACTATTGAAATAAGTTAAGGAAGAGAGGTAAGATTTAGATGAGGTGTGAGGGATATTGTAATCCTAGGCTTGTTTGATTTGATATTTACTCAAGTTATTATTATTTTGATTTTTCTTATTAGTTTAAATTTTAGTTAATTAATTAATTTTGAGTGTTTGGATAAGATTAATTTGTTCTAATTTTAATACTTAGTAAAATTTTGGATCAATTCTCTGTGGGATCGACACTCTGCTTGCTAATATACTATCTATTAAATACGTATACTTGCGTAGTTAAGTTTTAACTGACAAAGTTACCTTAATTTCTTTTTCTTTTGGCATCAAGCAAAAATTGGCTCTTTCTTCCAATTTTTCATTTTCCTCTTCTGAACTTGATGAATCACTATCAGACCATGTTGTTGCCATCATTGCTCTTTTAGGTTTGTTCATTTTCTTTGAGGTTTCTTCTTTGAGTAATGGCATTCTTATCTAAAGTGTCCTGGTCTTTTGCATTCAAAGCACACCATCTCATCCTTCATGCTAAAATCACCCTTGTACTTGCTTTTACAAGAAAGACCTTGATTCTTCTTGCAATTTTTTCTTCCAAACTTTCTGCCTTTTTGTCCCATTAGCTTTCTAAATTTTCTAGCCATCATGGCTTGCTCTTATCATCACTTGATATCTCTTCTAATTCCTCCTCTAGTAAACTAATCTTAAGTGCCAAATTTTTTCTTCTCTTTGGCTTCTTGCTTTTCCTCCTCTTTTTCTTCTTTCATTTCAAGTTCATGTGTGAGGAGTGAGCCACAAATTTCATCACGTGTGACCACATTGAGATCTTTAACCTTTTGAATAGCTGTGGCTTTGGATTTCTAGCTCTTACGGAGACATCTAAGTAATCTTTTTACTAGCTCATGTTTAGGAATGGTTTTACCATGTTGATTGAGCTTGTTTGTAATATTGGTAAACCTATCAAATACGGTAGTGGCATCTTTACCCGGTTTCATTGTAAACATTTCATAATTATGGGTGACTAAGGTAATTTTGGACACCTTTACTTGTGATATACCCTCATGAATGACTTTAAGTTTTTCTCAAATCTCTTAAGCTGTTATACAGTTAGAGATTTTGTTGAATTCTAAAGGAGTAAGTGTACAATAAAGGGTATTGACGGCTTTAAAATTTGTTTGGATTTTTTTTACTTTAGCCTCAGTCCACTTAGCTCTAGGCTTAGGCATTTTCTCACTAGTGACAAAACTAAGTGAGGTAAGAACATAAGGTCCTTCCATAATAACATCCCACATTTCATAGTCAAGGGTTCTAATGTATATAAACATCCTATTTGTGAATTGACCCTCAACAACAACTAACTTTTGCAAAGTCATGTGGATCTTCCCTAAGGATGTTAAGCTTTAATTTTAAAGGTATGACTTTAATTGTTGGTATATGCCCTTGAGCTAATTAGATTGATCAAGGAATATATATTGTCATTTAATACATATTTAATTGCATAATTATATGTGATAGAGGTTTTCCATTATGTTACTGCAATAATAAAGAGTTATTAAGTACTAATTGGATAAAGCCCATGGAACATAAAAGCCTTGCAAGAGA
>NW_018397256.1:740786-741164 GCF_002168275.2 Theobroma umbraticum | reverse complement strand
TTTACTTGGGAAGTAAGCAATCGATCTCATAGATTGAAGTATATGGGATACTTAAAGATAACATGTAAGTGCTTGTTAAAGAACAAGTTCACTGAACATGACCTGCTATGAAACTTCATTTGGTATTTCACTCAAGTGTCTATGGAAAATGTTCTCATGTGATAGTCGTGCAACTAGTCCTTAGACTTAAGACACCAAGTCATCTGGTTTGGGAGTGACATACTTTGATTTCACCTCTACGGGTTTGGAAGTAACCAAATGCCTAATAGGGTGTTTTTGGGAATGCCATGAAGCATGCGAAGGTGAATAAGTGGTCAAGAGAGAATTCATCACCCTAAGTGATATGAGAGGATGTATCTCACTTGTTCTCAATTCTTG
>NW_018397256.1:738787-740686 GCF_002168275.2 Theobroma umbraticum | reverse complement strand
ATGTATATAAATTATGCCTAAATAGATAAAATAAAGCAATAAGTAAACATTATGCATAAACTATTTAAAACAAGGTTTTAAAATTTTAAATAGTCCTCCCACTATTTTCTACAAGATGATAACCTTCCATATCACCTTGAGAGATCTCTACTAGGATTCTCTTAGTGAGCTCGGATCCCATCCATCTAGTCATGGCCTTGAGTGTGCTTAACAAACTATGATAGGTGGATGAGGTAGGTAACTAAGCTTACCAACCATATCTTTGTAAGACTCCTAGATCAACTAGCTGACAACACATTGCCTAAACATATCATATATGTTTCGCCTAGCCTTTGCCTTTAGTTTCCATAGTAATCAAGTTTCCAAGCATCCAGATTTTATGAAACTAGTTAAGTAAGACCCACCAATAGTTCAAACATTCTCGTGTTAAAGTGTGGCCTTGAGTGTACTCAACAAGCCTACGATTAATAGAATAGCTAGGTTATCTTGTTGTACGGTGGAAGGCTACTTAATCATACGTGGTATGTGACTCAATAGTTACCAAGGGATTTTATCCTTTTCATTCATTAAGGTCTCATTTTATTAGCATGCATAGCATTTAATATATCGCATAAAATTAAATCTATCACATGCTTTTCTCCTAAGATGGTTATGGACTTTTCTACTCTAGTTTCCTTGAGCCATAAAAGGAATATAGTTGGTCAAATCTTAGGGGATAGCATACATTAAGCATTTCATGCCTTAGCTTGCATGCACCTTTAGCTTTTATGGCACCTTTGATCTCTATCTTCTGATTTACAAAATTTCTTTCTAAATCTAATCCTCTTTCTAATTACAAGTGAATGTAGAAACCTTGAGTTACATTCGAGGGGAATTAGATGAGAAGAGAATATTGCAAACACAGAAAGTAAGAGATAAGGTAGGGTTCGCAACCCTATTTGAAAAGATTTCCATAACTAGCAATTTAACCAAACATCCACAATCATATTAGGTCTATAGTGCTTAACCATCAAGAAACATGCATAGTCTAGTTATAAACATATGAAGTAAGCATGCTCAATATGATGATGATCTTGCATTTCATTTGAAAAATGTCACTAAACCATTGAGGATCATAGTTCAAATCATTTGGTGCTTAGGTTTGAAAGGATTTAGTAATTTAAAAAAAATAATTTTTAAAATTTACTTATTAAAGGAATTGATCATATCAAGGCATTTGCTTAGCTCAAATCATATTTGAATTAATTCTATTAGTAAGTTCTAATTAAACTTCTTTAATTAAAAACCTAAACCAATTTAGGAAACCTCTTAACTTGTGTATCTATCATAAATAATTTTAAAAGGTTACATGATCCAAAACATGGTCCTAAATATTTTAGGAAGGTTCTTATCCACCTTTTAATCTTGCATTATCCATTCACTAATTATAGAGTCCTAACCATTATTTGAAGTCCTAATTTATTAGTAAGTTTATGTTAATTAAAATCTATCCTAATCGGATTAGGACGTCATCTACTCAACTTGACTTTCCATTTTAATTAGAATTATCTAATCTAATTAGATGTTGATAACTTTAAATCATAATCCCTTAATTTAGGGAGTCCTCATCAAATGAGGAAGACTTAATAGTTTGGAGATTTACTATCAATCAATTCAAAATTGATTGATTCCATTAAGGATTCAAACTCCTTGATTTTAGGCATGTATCTCTAAAATTTAGGAGTCATGATCAGCTAAGGAAAGAATCCTTCCTAATCATTGAGTGTCCAATTTCTCTAGCAAACAACCCCTTTCCATAAAGCGGTTGCATCCATGGCAATGGGAGGTGCAGTATCCATGTGTGGTGGCACCATGCACAACCTTTGTCATGAGTGCCGTTTCACATGTGAAGGACATTCC
>NW_018397256.1:738569-738687 GCF_002168275.2 Theobroma umbraticum | reverse complement strand
TTGTTTTCATTTGGCCACTCTCTTAAGCCAATCAAAATTCATGCATTCTCATTCCTTTTATTTTATGTGACCACCTTGTCATCCAATGGTGTTTCTTGCACCAATTTCCTCCCTTATC
>NW_018397256.1:738421-738559 GCF_002168275.2 Theobroma umbraticum | reverse complement strand
ATATCTATCCTCACCATACTTTCCCATTTAATCTTCCTTTATTATTTAACTTATCCACCACCTTATTCCTCCAATCAACTTTCATGCACCAACTTTATCTTATATTTTATTAAGTCATTCTTCAAAATATTCAAGACA
>NW_018397256.1:734620-738411 GCF_002168275.2 Theobroma umbraticum | reverse complement strand
TGTCTCCTTTTTCTCATTAGGCCACTTAATGCACCAATCCTTTTGCATGCAAACAAATTTAAGCCCATCATACTTTTTTACTTCACATGATAGAGGCCCTATATGTTTCCCACTATTTTCCTCCTTCCTGCATGCCATCACTTGCATGTAATAGTAAATTTTACATGCACATTTTATTATCTTACATAATCTAACTTCCTTTAGTTAGTTAATATCCACTTCGCTTCAAATATAGTAATTGCACAAAAGTCCTCAACTTTTCCCTTATTTACCATTTGTTCCACCAAACTTTTCATTCTTGCAATTTGGTCCTTCAATCATTTCCTTTAAACTCCAATTTCCTTCTATCTTTTTTCCCTTACATATATACAAATAAAATATCAACTTTTACACTTCACCAAAATATCACCATAATATTTAATTACATGCTTACTCGCTCATCTTATGTTTAATATAGGCACGTGGGCCCCGCTTATGTCATTTTTTTCAAAATTCATTCTTACTTCTCCCCTACTTAGATTAGTCATATACTTCTTCGCCACGATCGATTTCAATCACAGATAAAATATTAATATTTTAATATTATTTTATTAATAAAATATTATTTTATTCTAAAATTTTTAACTTGTCTCGTCGGGACCCAAAATGTCTCACTTTATCCCAGTTCACTTTTGAATCACTCTTTTGACTTCAATAATTCATTCTCGATAAAATATTATTATTTAATTGTCATTTTCTCGCGTACGAAATATTTTTTTTCAAAATATTCTTTTTGCCTATCACTACTCTTTCGCACTTAGATTTACATCCATCAACCCTCTATCTCGTCGATGAGATTGTGTTGGCTCTTGTAGGTGGATACGGGGTGTTATACTTTCTTTTATTTTTAATGTTGACAAAATACTTCTAAAATAAGAGTGTAATGTTTATGTACACTCTATATCTATGTGCAAATAAGGGATTGCTCCCCCTTAATGTATGCTCACCCTTAATATGTGCTCACAAAAATTTTAATATTTCTCAATCAATATATAAATATTTGCTATCCCATAAACCATATATATGTAGAGATTTATGAACAATCATTCAACAATGAATATAAACATAAGAGTAGTCATCAATCATAGATATACAATATTTAATCCAACAATTGTTCAGAAACAAACATTATTTAGAAACAACCATATAATAACAGAAAAAATGCAGAACAAAAGATTAACAAGATAAACACATTAAATCCTATGCTACTCCTCATCTATCCTATGTTGTTCCTCATCTGTTTCTTCCCCCTTTGTGCCATCATTAAAAAGATATTCAAAACTTCCCTTTAATATGTGCACAAAAAAACAATTTCAAGATTTTCCTTTAATCTTTAACTTAAACTTTAATGCATGAGGAATCATAAGCACTCATACAACTAAGTCATATAAGCTTATAGTTATAATTCAATAACTTCAAGAATCAAGCTTGTAACTATGTAGAAACAAATGTATGAGAGTTAAATAATTTCAAGAACTTGTCAAGGATCGCTCAAATAATGTTCATGCAAATTTGATCATTTTATCATAATTAAAACTATAATAATTTTAAAGCTGATAGAAGCTTGGTTATGAAATAGTATGATGAACCACATGATTTGTTGAGCTATCAAATCGTTTTAGAAATGTGTTTTATAATCTATTTATATATCAATATGAATATTACATATTAGTCTTAAAATAGAGGACAAGACTTTATTATTGGAAACTTCATTGCAAATGAGTGATGCCATAATTTGTGTGTTTTGAATGGTGACAATGGTTGAAGGTTGTACTATTCATGTTTAAATATGTATGAGTTGAATTCCTATTTTCATTGGTGAAAATTTTATGTTAACTAATTCCATAAAGAATTAGAGTCGAAGGTTAAAAGCTTGTGCATATTTTGAAAGGACATGCCTTACCACATTTGGAGATGTTTGTGTGTAGCATGCTTAGAACTATATGGCTTGGTATATTGGGGTAAAAATATATAGCAATATATAAAAGTCACTTTATTGCTTTGCATGCTTGATTCCTTCCCTTACATGTTTTGATACACGTCTTTATATGTTTAGTTATGTGTCGTGGCACATTTTGGGCTGTTAAACTATTTGAAGGTTCAATTAATGTGACTAATAAACACAGTTTGTAAGCTTAATATCATACTTGGATCCACACCATGTTGTGTTGGACACATACTTGGAATGTGAATTGTTAATGATGTTGAACTATTATTTGTGGTGTTATGATTAAGTTACTTGTCATGTGTTATTAGCCATTCAAATTCTTGCATAAACTATGTTCTATGTTAGGAATGTTAGCTTAATGATAATGAGGAATATCTAATAACTTTATTATATAGAGTTATTTTGACAAATTTTGGGGGCTTAAATAGCTAGACTTTTGAGATTTTATGTTCTGATTTTAGCATTTTAGCTGCTTCTCCAGTTTAAATTTGATTACTTGTTGAGTGGTTAATTTAAATTATTTTAATTTAATTTTATGTTGTTTTGTTCTAAATTACTTTAAGGGTAGTATTTCTAATTTCTCTTATTGCTTTTGTAGGAAATTCGATGAAAATCCGTGCAAGAATAGTGATGGCTTCAATTGTATATATTTCGGTATCGTGGTCAAAATATTTGCCTAAGTCAGAGCACTATAGTAGTATGCATGAATTAAACATGATGCAGTATTTGGAGCATACCTTTCAACCCAAAAGTTCAATTGATATGATTCTTAATCATTGGAAAGTTAAGAGATAGGGATACAACTTTTGTGTTTACCACATTTCCTAGCTCAAACCAGATTAGGGTGAAAATCACATTCGAAATTGATAGACTGTCGCAACGTTGGAAAACATGGCTGTGATACTAAGCTAAAATAGCACACCATAAATTTTCTTGAGAACACACACCACGGTGTTGAAAGAGTAGCACTATGGCATTTCTAAGGGCAAAATTCAGCATTGCGAAGCCAAGAAAACAAGGCTACGACGCTAGACAATTTTCCAAAAAAAAATTGACAAGATTTTGGAAATTAAGTTACTTGTAGCCTATTTAAATGACCTTTTTTAGAGTTTTTAAGGGGGAGGCAGCAAGCAACTATTCTGAAGATTTAGAGCCAAGAACAAAGTAAGAAAACAAGGGAATTAGGAGAGAATTGAGATCATAAAGCTACAATAATTAGTTTCTTTCTCTACTTTTGTGTTTCTTTTATTTTCTTTAACTTGGATTCATGGCTAAATTTCTTTGGATGTTGTTTTTATTAGTTATTATGAGCTAAATTATATTTTTAGGATTGTGGTGGATTTCAACATGTAGTTTGAATATTAATTTCTCTTTTATTTATCATGAATGGGTGTAGTTTTGCTTATTCAAATATATTCTTAATGCTTTTGATTATTTGATCAATAATTAACTAATTTCTGAATCTAAGTGAGACTTGATAAAGAGATTTTAGATAGGACTAAAGTTTGAATAATGTATGTTTATGTCACTTAAGTGATCTGTTTGAAATTCGGGTAGACATACGCCAATTGCCATAAATAGTCACATCAGGACACTTGCCTAATGAACTTAATTTAATTTATTCATATAGACAGATTGTGAACTAATTAAGTTAGGTATTTGTACAAGCAACTTGACATAGACTTGTCCATGGCTTTGGATTCTAGGTTAGTAAAACTACCCAAGAGAGATAAATAACAAAAAAAGCTAGTATCAAATGAAATGTTGAATGCACCCATAATCCTAGGTCTTTAATATACTAATT
>NW_018397256.1:712689-734520 GCF_002168275.2 Theobroma umbraticum | reverse complement strand
AGCGTGCATACTTTATATTGTTATTCATATTCGTATGGCAAGCAATGTTTTTAATATTTGAACTCGGTTTCATAACATTGTTTCGGTACCATTTTGCCAAGTGAAAATATTTTATTATGATTTACGTCATTATTTTTACAAGGCACAAATATCTTACTTATGATTTGGTTTCTTAAGACTATGGTTTGATATTGAGGTTTTATTATTCAACTTATCTGCCTTATGTTTGTTTTCCATCTACGCCCTGCTGACGGAGTCGATGATCACTGAGTCTGTGAGACTCACCCTATTTATTTTCTTTTTGCAGATAGTGATCAGCCTAGCGTGTATTCATCGGTATTTTTAGCCCACGGCAGATAGGTAAAGGCATCTCATAGCACTTTATTTCGAGTCGTTTCGCTGTTAGAGGTCGAGTCTGCATAGAGTAATTTGTTATGAGATTAGACACTAGTGTCGATTCAAATGTACATTTAGAGATTTTAAGTCTTGATGTATCATTTGTACTATTATGTGAATTAAAGATTTACTTAGTTTATACAAGTATTGTTCAATTCCTATCAGAAAGAGTTTTTTGGTACAAGGAAATTTTCTTAGATTGATGGTATGAATGTGAGGCAATGACTTACTTTTTAAGTAAGGCTTGTTTAGGACTTGATGGGTTCTCTCACGAGACTCGGACGCTGGTAGTGACTGAGGAGCGGTCGTTATAGAAAGAATGTTGACTCCATGTGTTTTTTATCATAACAAAACATTCCCATTCATTGGTATTTATTTTATATTATTTAAATGTGCAAGAGAAAGCTTAAATTCTTGAACTTATTTATTGTTTGAAAGCAAGTCAGGAAGCTTACTCAATTACAAGATTACTTAATTGGTTAAACAAGCAAAGAAAATAGAGCTCAATGGAGACAAATTAGTTTTAATTTATGAACATGAAGCCTTAATTAGTTAAGGTAGCACTGGCACTACATCAAAGCTAAACAAAAAAATCTGAATCAGTTGGCACAAGGCTTAACTGATTAAGAGGGTGTTAGATTCAAAAATAAAAGCTTTTTAATTAGTTAACCAAAGGAATTAATTAGTTAAAGGTTAAGCTTGAAGTATTAGGAAGCATCAAATCCAAATTCAAAATGTTGATGATCGTCTAAAGGCTCCAAACCAATATATTCAAAGTTAAAGAATTCTTCATTAGTCAGAGCCCATTTTAATCAATTAAGGATAAAAGGAGAAAGACCTTAATCAGTTAATAAGAGCTTTATTCAGTTAAAGAATGATTGATTAAAAATAATGTTTAAATGTTCTTGAAAATTGAAAGTTATTAATTAGATAAAAATTGTCATTAACTAGTTATTATAAAGAAGTAGTTTGCAGGTTAGAAAAGGCTTAATTAGTTAAAGCTTGTCTTTAACCGGTTCATGAAGCACTATCTGCACATTTGAATTTAAACACAAAAGGACAAAATGATGAGCAGACATTGTTTGTAATATCTAGTTTTTGTCTCCAACGGTCAGAAGTGATTCTTTAAGTATTTAAAGCCTTTCCAATAGTTAAAAATTATAAAGGGATGTTCCAAAATGTTTGAAAGAGCTTAGAAAAGGAAAAACCTTCTTTTTTAGACTTGTATTCCACTCCTATGTTTATGAAAATGTTTGAGATAAAGCTTGTACAACTTAGATCAATTAGGTGATTATTTATACCTCCCCTTATCTTCTATTTCTTATTTACTTGGAGCGTGCGAGACATTCTAATGGGTATTCTAAGATAGGGTAAGCTTAGGACTTATTGTAAAAGGGTTAGAGCTTGGTTGGAAGCTTACCTTGTAAATGCTTGGTGAAAGTTGTTAATTCTACTAGTTCTAGTAAAGTTGGATTGAAAATCCTTGATTGGAAAGATCAAGATAGTGAATGTAGGTCAAGCGGGTCAAACCTTTATAAATATTGTGTTTTGTCCAATTCTCTTAATCTCTTTTTACTTGGCATTTGTTAACCTCAACAAGTTTTCAAACCACCCATCATAAATCTTCTAAGCAGATTTTAAATTTCAAGAGTTGCCCTCAAAAATATATTCACCATTCTCTAACATTCCTTTTGGGACAAACAAGTGGTATCAGAGCCCGACAATTGATCTTAAGGCTTAACATCCTAAGGGAAAGATCCGATGGCTGCTCAAAATTCTAATGATGTTAAAGGTCAATCCATAAATAAGCCTTGTCTATTTGATGGAATCGATTATCAATTTTGGAATACTAGGATGTCCATTTATGTTAAGGCTTGTGACTATGAGATGTGAGATGTCATTATCGATGGCCCATTCATGCCTATGAATACCAATTCAAAAAAAGGTGAGAAAACTCCTAAAGATAGAAGTAAGTTGACAGAAATTAAAATGAGGAGAGTACAAATGAACTCTTAGGCTATGCATACTCTCATTTGTGTACTTGATTATAGAGAACGCAATAAAGTGTTCATGTACAAAAGTGCCAAAGAAATTTGGAAACAATTAGAAAAGTTATATGAAAAAATAAAGAAGAAAAAGGAATTGGATGTATCTTATGGCTCTTAAAGAGTAAAGGTAATCTCTTCATCTTGTGAACTTAATTCATATACTTTTGATGAATTGCACAATGCTTTAGAGGATTTAGCATTTGAGATTTAGATAATGAATTTAAAGTACAAAAAAATCATTTCATACTTAATGTTGAAAATGAATTTTTGGTGTAAACAAAAATTAATATGGAAAAAGAAAATGAAAATTTGGAAAAGGATTTTGAAGCTTACCAAAAGAAAATTGAAATTCTTGAAAAAGGAAATTTTGATGTGAAAAAGAAATTTAAAGATTTGTTACATGAAAACCAAATGATTTTCATGAATTCCTTATATTCGAAAATGACCAAATGCAATCATTGCATATTTTATAATTACTATTCATACACTTGTCCAGTTAGAAAATGTTTACCTTATAAATTTAGACAAATGTGGGTTCTGAAAGGAACTTTGTGTGATGAGAGTAACTTTCAAGGATCCAAAGCAATTTGCATACCAAAGATTAAATGAAAAAATATCTTTTGTAGGTATGTCAGAGCAAGAAGGAACAACTCTTGAAAAATGAATTCTCTCTAGTTACACATAAAGGAAAATGAGTGATCTCTATGCTAAAATCCTTTTGTTTGTTTGTATGAGAATTTTGATTGCTTATTTATTGAATGTTTTGTTGGTTTACCTTGGCTTCTAAATTGTTTACTTTTCTTAATTGAAAATTTTGGTTGTCTATTGTTACTTGAATATTAAGTGTATAATTCTATGACTACTCTCCTTAAGCCTTATTGATAAATCTTGATTATACAAAATTGATTTAATATCATACATGTTATAAATTGTACAATTTTGAAGGTAGTAGGAGTCTAATATTGATAAGTATGTGCTTCTATATGAACTTGAATATTTCTCCATGATCTCTTGCCAAAAGTTAGTCATTCTTTTGATTGAGAAAATTGCTTGGATAGTCATATTTGTTTGGACTAATTTTGCTTAGTTATGTAAAATGATTCATTATAATAGTTGTGTATATGTTACATAATTTTTCCCTATTATTGTGAAATTGGTGCATACCATTCTTTTTAGGAAAAATTATACTTAAGCCTAACTTTGAGCACAAGAGCTTGATGGTTGAAGGTATGTGTGAAATGGCTAATATGTGTTTATGAGATTGATTTACATAATTCTCTATAAACAAGGACAATTGAGTTTGAAGAGTTGACCTTTTGATTTCCTTGTGTCTAAGATAATTTGACCACTTGAACAACCTTTCTTTGAAGAACCTTGTGAATGATTCAAGTTGGTTAAAATTGAGCATGATAAGTGTTGACTACTTGAATTCGTCTTTTTAAAGCAAAATGAGCTTATATGAGAAAAATGTTTTCCATCCTTAAGTTTATAATGATTTATGAATTGTAGAAGTTTGTTTCATGAAGAAAATACTTGTTGATTTGTTCTTATTGGATGTGCATGCTTGCTCGTAAGCTTGAATGGTCATAAGGGCATTTTTGACACATGATTGTGAGATATTTGAAAATGACCATTAACATGCATAAACGTGATTCATTATGCTCATTTTACATTTCATAAACTATTTAGAGCATAATTAAACAAAATTGAGTGACATTGAGCTCATGATTTTACATAAAGCATGTCCAACTCAAATCTTCTATGTTTTAATTGCAAAAACTTTGAAAAGAGAGATTAAAAGTTTGTCAATTGATTTTCTTGCAAAACTTTTCTTTGTTATCTTTGATTGAAATTGATTTATTGTTTTCGATGATATAGCATAATTGAGCAAAGTTGATTTGATACATGAATTGCATAAATCCCACTTTGCTTGATATTTCTCTCATGATTTATGAAATAGATTGAAAGAGTTTTCTTATGCAAAATATGAGAATGATAATTTGACATTGTTGAAATTTTACGGAAATGAACAAATCTTCTAGTAATGCTTGAGGCTACAATGATTTCAATGATATAAAACTTGAACAAGTGTGCTTTATGTTGCAAATGCTATTATAATTTGTCTTTGTTGCAAATCATTACTTGAATGACCTTAAGGGCATTTTTATCTATATGTTGGAAAAATGATGAAAATGTTAAATTTGATGCTTATTATGCCCAAATGTTGCTTAAAATGCTTGTTGTACATTTTATAAGTCATATTCATGCATCATGATGAATATTGAGCATGCTTGAGTATATTAGAGACATGATTCTTCACATAAGTATTTCAACCTTCTAGCAGTTGTGAACAATGAGTAATAAAAGCCAAAATTTGAGTTCACATATTTTTCTTGATGAATCTTTGATCTTACATGTCCAAAATGATGCTCCAAACATGGTTGAAATGAAATTCTAAATTGTTCTCACACAAATATATGTTTTGAGATCGTTGTACCTTGGAACATTGCATGTTCTGCACTTTTTTTCTAACTTTTCAATGTGAAAGGATCAAGCATAATGAACTTCTAAGCATAGTTAGTCAACTGTTGGAGAACAAAATGCAAACATTTTTGCTAACTCCCAAGGATATGTAGTGAACTCTTGAGTGCTCTAAAGCCAAAATGGACAGGTTTGGAGTTCCAAAATGTCTTCTTACTTCACTTCTTGTCCATTGCAATATTTTTTTCCCTGAATTTCCTGTTCAAAGATGATTCTTGACTCTTAAAAACATGTATTATGAATATTCTCTTGATCATTTGGTGAAAGTTGATGTTCTTGAAATTGCAACATTTGTTGAAAAAAGAGAACTTTTTTTAGTGCTTAAATCTATCTACTTCCAAGCATGACACTCATATTGATTCCATAAATTCTAAAGTATTTACAATGGTAAAATAGAAATATGAGAAATTATTCATCGACGCTTGAATTTGTTAATCTTATTGGATCTTCAAGTGGATATATAGATAGTGTCTTCCCATTAAATTGAAATGTTCAAATGCTAATCTAGGAACAATTCTTGAAATATATCTTACGTTTGTGCTTTCATGGTTGTTTTAAAATTGATTTCTTCATTAAGCATATGAATTTGATTAGGATGAACTCATTGAATTTAATGAAATATTCTTTGTTCATCTATTATATTGGTCAAGACACATGCTTACATGAACTTTCATTTTACTTGACCTTAAAGTTTAAAGTCTAAAACTTGACTTGAGCTATGCATTTGAATATGAATATTGGTTAAGACACATGCTTACACTGCTTTACAAGCTCTTGCAACCAATTGACACTTAGTTCACATTGGCGAGTTTGAGTCTTCAATAGCTCTTAAAATGATGTTTAATCATTAATATCTTCATAGACCCATAATAAATTTGTAATGCATTGAATACCCATTTTTAACTTTATCTAACCCATGCTTAAATTGAAATATTTTCTCCAATAATTGTTCTAAAACTTGTCCCCATAAAATACACAACTTAAAGGATAACTTTTTGTACCTTGGTAAGCTTCTATGCAAAGATTCTAACCAAATTTTAGAAACTTAGGCAAAAAATTTAGGTCCAAAGAAAGAAATAAAAGTTAAAAATTTGAAACCTATTTTTAAGAAAGGTTTGAGAGAGATTTAGGATCTAGAAACTTGTTAGCCTTATTCTTGTTTAAACATGACAAAATTAATTGATCTTAATGAGCTTTAAAATTGAAAGATACTTTCAAGTATGAAGAAACTCCTCAAAGAATTGTTAATGCTGAACATAAAGGAAAAATATATTAAAATGCTTTGATTGTTTGAATATGTTTTCAATATGGATGATCATGCTTTTGAACTTAAAGAAATATATTTTAATTTTCTCAAAGGTCTTTTGTTTTCAAAATCAAATGTGCCAACCTAAGAATCAAGTTTTCAAAAGAAATGACTTGTTTCTTAAATTAAAAGGAAGCAAAATATATTTCTTTGATTACGAAAGGAATTAATTCTAGAGAAGTAGAAGTCAATTCTCAAGTAAAGATCAGCAATGAAGAATCAATTCCAAGAAAAGAAGAAGTCAGTCCTTAGAAGGAAAAAGCTTCAGGATTTATGAAGAATCGACACCTCAAAGACAAATAATCGATTTTAGAGAGATAAAATGCAGAAGGAAAAAAACAAAAAAGAAATAATTGATTCTTGAAACACGACAAGTACAACTTAGAAACTTGGTGACTAAGAAAGGCATGGCACAAATAGAAAAAAGCGGAATGGCAAAATTCAAGCTTGAATTCAAATTTGATGTTAGTCCACAGTAAGGAATTGACACCTTAACGTAAAAGAATCTATTCTCCAAGATTACAAAGGCATCACCTTTAGGCACAAATGTAGAAGAAACGATACCTCAAATAGAAGAAATTGATTATTCAAAGACAAAAAGCTATAGAGTTTACGAAGAATTGACAACTCAACTACAAAGAATCAATTCTACAAAAATGATAGAATTTTGCATGCTGGTTGAAATGTACAAGAAATTATTCAAATCTTACTCCAAGGAACAGAAAATATTAGAGGTTATAAAGATACATCTTGTGGATGCTAAAAGAAGAAGAGAAAAGGATTTTGAAAGATTTTGAATCATCCTTGAAGAGGAAAGGAGTGGAGAAATAAGAGAAATAGCTATAAGCAAAAAGTTTCCTTTTTTGAGCAAGCAAAGAGCTTAAAGTTCTCATCTTTATTCTTCAGCTAATTCTTCTTGAGCTTAAACCTTCCTTGATCATCTTTATTTTTGTGAAAGCTTTCACTTTTTTGAACCTAAACTTCATCATCAACCTTTCTAGAGGTTTTTAGTTTATGGTTCACTAAAATCCATTATTGTATTGGTTATACCTCCAAGTAAAAGGTAGATGGGTTTTTCTTGATCCTTTAAAAGGCTTCATCTTGTGGTAAAGGCTATGCTTTAACCTAAAAAGGTAGTGTTTTGGTAGGTGTTACACTTGATCCTACAAAAGGCAAGTTGTAGAGGTTCTGCCTGATTCTACAAAAGGCAAATTGTAGATATTAGGATCTTGCAAAAGGCATGTTGTAAAAGTTATGCCTAACATTTTTGAAAAGGCAAGCTGATAGTGGATTCAAACCCCTTGTGCTATTATGGGTGAGGAAGTATGCATTGGAAGTTGAACTTCTACAAAAATCCTAATGAGTCCATAGTTACTTTCCTGCTCTTTACCCATTAAGTTTATACTTTGTTTTATTATTTTATTCTTTCATACTAGAATTGATTTTTGAAAAAGAGGAAATTTTTACATAATAACCAATTCACCCCCTTTAAGTAGTTTTACTTTAGGCTATCTTTTCTAATAATTGGTATTAGAGTGGGTTTTCAAGTCTTTGTAAGATTAACAACCTTTGAGAGATCCTGAACAAAAAGCTTAAAGTTACAACCATGGCATCCTCAAGCTTTAATGGTTAAGGATAATTTATGATGCGATCTCTTTTGTTCAATGAAGAGAACTACCTATTCCGGAGGGTGAGGTTTGAAAACTTTATACAATCTATTGATTTAGATCTTTGGGATATGATTGTTGGACTTCATATTCCTACTAAAATTGTTGATAGTGCAAAACATGTTAAAACTAGAGCAGAATGGGATGATAAGGACAAAATGTGGTATAGTTGAATCACAAATCTGTAACAACTATTTTGTGTGCTCTTAGTGAAGATGAACTCAATAGGGTAGCAATGTGCTTTCTAGCAAAAGAGATTTGGGATACTTTAGAAAACTATTATGAGGGAACCAGTCAAGTAAAAGAATAAAATATTAGTATGTTAATACTTAACTATGACCTTTTCCAGATAAAATATGAGGAATCTATCAAAAAAATGTTTGAAAGATTCAGCAAAACCATGGGAGGATTAAGGCTTGAGGAAAAGAGTTCCTAAATGCACCGCTGGTGAAGAAAATCCTTTACTATCTTCCTAAGTCATGGAAACCTAAGGTCACTGCCATAAAAGATGCCAAAAACCTAAATGTACTTAAGTTAGATGAGTTTCTAGGTTCTTTGCTTACTTATGAAATGTTCTTTAGGCATAAGAAAGAAAGAGATGAAGCATTTAGAGGAGAATTAAAAAGAAATGACATTACTCTTAAGGTTGTAATGCAGAGTGATGAAAAATCACTTGAAAGTGACAATAAAAAGGAAGGTGATAAAGAGATAGCATTTATTGACCAAAAGGTTCAATAGATTTTTGAAGAGTAAGCAAAGCAGTAGAAAACTTTTCAAGAAAGCAAAACAAAGAAGAAATCTAAGAAAAGATGTTCCAAAAGTTGATTGTGGAAATGATCATATTATTTGCTATGAATTTAAGATGCCTCACACTAGATATGAATGTCCATAACTTAAAACAAATCATCAAATGAACTCTAAGAGAAAAGCTATGGTAGTTACATGGAGTGATAATGATGAATCCCAAGATGAGTAGGAGGAGGAAATTATAAATCTGTCTTTTATGGGAGTTAAAAACTCCAAGGTATGTTTTTCAAACAGTGCTTCCTATTCTTATGATTTTAATGATGATGCATATACTTTTGATGAGCTTTAGGATGCATATGACGACTTGGCATTTAAGTTTGAACATATGAATTTAAAATGCAAAAAAGTCATCTTTAAGCCTTAAGTGGAAAATGATTGCATGATTAACATTAAGTCTGAACTAGAAAATAAAGAACAAATTTTAGAGAATGAAGTGAATGACTTAAAGAAGAGAAATAAGAAATTAACTGAATCATATTCTAAATAGAACATGAGCCCACAGAAACTTAATGAAATGCTTGAAACTCAAGAAACATTCTTTGATAGAAATGGCTGACGTATAATAAGACAAAAACAAAGGGCTTTCTTCAAAAAAGAAAATAAAAAATAGGGTGCATCATATGTTTGTGTATGTTGTCATAAGAAAGGACATGCTATATATTTTTGTCCCTTTAGAAACGAACCCTTAAAGAAAAGACTGTCAAAAAGATATGGGTTCTAAAAGGAACCAAATCTACATGGGGAAAAACTGTGGAAATTTTTAAGGTTCCAAGTAAAAACAAAATTAGAAGAACTAACTCTTATGGACCCCAGAAAGGCTAGGTCCCAAGATAAAAAATTAACCCTATTTCATAAGAAAGATCAAGGCAAGAATCCATGGATTGAGCTTATTACAAAATCAAGTGATATCTATTCCATGAATGACTTACCTATAGAAAATGATTTGTTGAATGTTTGTTCCCTTCTTATTAGTTTATTTTTGTTGAAATAAAGATTAGTTTCTTGAAGTCATGATTTGAATGAATGTTGTTTTGATGATCTTGCCTACATAATAGTTGTTGAAATAAAATTTTCATATCCTTTCATACATGTGCATCATTCAAAACCAAGAACTATGTGCGCTAAACTTGATTCTGCTTGGTAGATCTCTTGTATTTGATTTGGATAAAAAATTCTTTTTTTTTTATTTTACAAAGGTTAAGAATTGACTTTTGATTTTTACAGAATCAATTCTTCAAACACAAAATGCTTTCCAAAAATGCTTCGAGAATTCAAAGATTTGACATTTTAAATTTCAAGAATCGATTCTCAAAACGAATTTCAAAAGTCTTGAAAAACTAGGGCACAAAGAATCGATTTTTATCAGTTAAGAACCAACTTTTGTGCTTTAAGCCAAAAAACTACTTCAATCTTAAAAATAAGATCTTTCAGTTTTTAAAGCTCTTCAAAAGAAAAAAATCTCACAATCTTGTTTCTCTCAAGAAATTTTCTCTATACTAAAAGTATATTTTCTTTTCAAAAGACTAAAACTTTCCCCTAAAAGCTCTTCAGTTTCAGATCTATTTAAATTTCAATTGACCCATTTGCTAGTACAAGTTATCTAATAGTAGAATCAATTCTCTACATGAAAGAATCAAACCCCTTTTCTCAAAACCTTGATTATTCACTCAAACCTTTAGAGAAAATGGCACCAAAAAGGTCAGAAGAAGAAAAAGGAAAAGCTTCTGCCATTTCATCAAAGAAACAAAGAAAAGAAAAAATTGATGTTCTTGATGTACACTTTTCTACTCTAGCTAAAAGGAAAATGTTTGATGATCACTATGCAATAAGGAAAGTATTTCATGGAAAGATGATTGATTTAAGTGGCTAGAGAGAGAGAGAGTTTTGATTCCCCTATATTCAAAACTTGAGAGAAATGGGTTGGTACAATTATCTAAACTTAAGAAAAAGTGTTTATGAAGAATTGGTAAAAATATTTTATTCAAATGGGACAACAAATTATGAAAGAGAAACTGATGATGATTTATTCCTCACTTCATTGGTTGGAGGATCGTACATCATATCACCTTTATTGCTTCAAAAGGTATTAAGGCTAAAACTCATAAGTAGAAATGTAATAACCTTTATGGGTGAAGAGAATGTTATATCAGAAGAGGAGTAAAATGCATAATTTTTTGTAAGGCCAATCACAACAGTATAATTTCCTAATAGTGCTTCAGGGTTGAGAATAAATGACAAAATTTTGCATTTAATGGTTGCCTACAACATAAGACCTTTTGGAACAAAACATGCTTTTATGACTTTAGAGAAAATGTCGTTCATTGTACCACATCAAAAGAAGGACACCCATTGATCTTGCTCAACTCATTTTCAGAAACATGAGATATTTCGTTCAAGGTGGAAGAAAGAATTTCCTTTATAGTATGGCTATTAGTGAAGTAATTGATAAATTGAAGATAGGAACCATCAACGATAAGCCTAAAATGTAGAACAAGATTAAGTTGTTGGATAAGAATACTCTTGGGAGAATGGGGCATGAATACAATGCTGAAGAGAATGGTTGGGTCAAGAAAGATGGAGCTCAAGAAAGAAACCAACTAGCCACTTTGTAGACTACTCCAAGACTAATGAATCAACCCAACACAATGCACATGGGTAGAAGGGCATAAGAAAATCTAAGTGCAAGGGTTGACAATCAAGGAAGGATGGTTGAACAAAACTTGGAGAAAATTGAGCAAAAGATTAAGGATGCAATTCCAAAATTTGTCCCTTAGTTTCAAAATATATTTGATTATTATTGTCATTCAATTGAGAAGCTCTAAGCAACAGTGAGTAAGTTGGAAAAAATATGAAGCAACTTGTGTAGAATCAAATTAATCTAGCCCACAACCAAAAGAGACTCCTTGATAGGATAAACAAAACAAAGGCCCTTATAATGCTTAATCTTGATAGTTCAGAATCTAATACTGATTCTGACTAGTGGGCATATATGTTAGCACTTGCATACATCTTTGTTTTGTGTAAGTCTAATAGAAGGAAATTGACATCTTGCACATTTCATTTAATTACTGAGACATCTCTTTGATCATACTACTTTGTGTTAATATGTCTTTGTGTTGATTGATGATTGATTGAACTTACTTGCTATGAATGCCTCCATGATCCTATTCTTAAATGTTGATGGATAATTATATTAAGCATGTGCTACTAATGCTCTATCTTTCTATGAGTTTTTCTTCATTTGTTCCTATACTCCATTTTTTATTCCTTTTTGATATAACAAAAATAAGGAGAAATATAGTGAGTAAATTTGCACGTAAATTTTCATTTGTATCTGTTGGATTTTTCAAAATAATATTTCAAAAGTGCTTTCAAACTTAAATGTAATCTTTTTGAAAAAGCACAAATATAGGGGGAGCTTTACTTGAGAAAAATATTTTACAGTGTTAAGCATATTTCAGGGGGAGTTTTCTTCAATGAGCAAATTTAACTTTTAATTTTATCATATTGAAAAAGGGAAGATTGTTAACCTTATTTTTGTTTTGATATGACAAAATTGATTGAACATAATGAGCTTTAAAAGTGAAAGATATTTTTGAGTACTAAGAAAATCCTCATAGAGTTGTTAAAGTTGAACTTAAAGGAAAAATATATTGAAAATGCTTTGACTGTTTGAACATGTTTTCAATATAGATAATCATGCTCTTAAACTTAAAGAAATATCTTTTAATTTTCTTAAAGGTCTCTTGTTTTTAAAATCAAATGTGCTAGACTAAGAATCATGTTTTCAAAAGAAATGACTTGATTCTTAAATAAAAAGGAAGCAAAATATATTTCTTTGATTACAAAAAGAATTGATTCTAGAGAAAAAGAAGTCAGTTCTCAAGCAAAGATCAATAATGAAGCATCAATTCTAAGAAAAGAATAAATCAGTTCTTGAAAGATAGAACTTTAAGATCTATGAAGAACCAATACCTAATAGATAAAGAATCGATTCTAGAGAGACAAAATGCAAAAGGAGAAAAGCAAAGAAAGAATCAATTCTATAAGGAGAAGAAGTTGGTTCTTGAAGCACCACAAGTACAACTCAAAAACTTGGTAGCTAAGAAAGGCATGGAACAAATGGAAAAAACTAGAACAATAAAATTCAAGCTTCAATTCAAATTTTGCTGCTTGTCTATAGTGAAGAATCAACACTTTAAAGCAAAAGAAATGACTCACCAAGATTGCAAAGGTTTCAACTTTATGTCCAGATGTAAAAGAATTGACTCCTCAAAATAAAAGAATTGATTCTTCAAAAACAGAAAAGTATAGACTTTGTAAAGAACTAATAACTCAACTACAAAGAATTCAATAAACAGATGCAATAGAATTTGCAAGAAATGATTCAAAACTTACTCTAATAGGCAAAAAATCTCAAAAGCTATAAATATACATCTTAAGGATGCTAAAAGAAGAAAAAGAGTAGATTTTGAAAGATTTGAATCATCCTTGAAGAGGAAAAGAAGGAAAAAACAAGAAAAATATAAGTGAGTAGAAAGCTCCCATCGTTGGGCAAGCAAAAAGACTAAAGTTCTCATCTTTGTTCTTTAGCTGATCTTTCTTGAGCTTAAACTTTCCTTGATCATCTATATTTTTGTGAAAGCTCTCACTTTTTTTAACCTAAATTTCTTTGTCAACCTTTCTAAAGGTTTTTTAATTTATGGTTCATTATAATCCTTTGTTGTATGAGTTTTACCTCCAGGAAAAAGGTAAACGGGTTTTATCTGATCCTTTAAAAGGCTTCATCTTGTGTAAAGGTTTTGCTTTAACCTAAAAAACTAGTGTTTCATGATAGAGTTTAAGGGTCTTGAGGGTTGAGAAATTTGAGAGAAAATGAGTGGAGGAATAAAGAGAAATGAAACAAATGAGGAAAGCTTGGGTCTGGGGGTTTAGGGATCTTTTTTTCTCTTTTGTCAAAGGGCTCGAGGATTGACCTTTTGGAGTGTAAGGGTTGATCCTTACCTTTTCTAGAAACTTCCCTATATTTTGGTGCATCAAGGATCAACCCTTTAAGTTGCTAAAGTCAATCCTTACCTTTTCTAGAACATTTTCATGTTAATTTTTCCTCCAGGGATCGACTCTCCAATGTCTAGCTTCCCAAAATTGATTCCTTTAAGCCTCAAATTAATCCTACTTCTTCCACCTATCTCTAAGTATTTTTGTAACATCTCGTCCCATGGGATGTTAGTTAAATTAAGATATTAATTGCCAATAAAGATGAATTATGGTTATCATCGATGAGAAAAGTTTTATGGAAATGAAGAAGTCGAAGTAGAATTAAAATAATATTTTATAATAAAATAATTTTTTTTGTAATAAAATAATATTAATTTATTAGTTATGGGTGAATAAGATGGTGTAATATCGAAAGTCAATTTTAGGGAGTTGGTTTAGCTAAAGTGGGGGAGAGTAAGAAAAAATTTCAAAGAAAGGGTGCATTAGTGGGGCTCACGTGTCTTCATTAAATTAAGTATAAAAAGCTATGTATATATTTAAATATTGTGGTGACACTTTGTTGGAGTGTTAATATGACATTTTATTTATACATGTGTTAAGGAATAACAAAGAAAATTGAAGTAAAAGGAATGGTGGAAGGACCTAATTGTAAAAGAATAAGATGTTGAAGGGTGGAATTATAAATAATGAAAAGTCAAAGGTGAAATTCTAATTAGGAAAAAGTTGGAGGATCAAATTATAATTTATGAAAAGTTTGACAGACTATATTTTAAAAGAGGAAACCTTTGGAGGGTTAAATAGAAATAAAGAAAAGTTAAAAGACTTATGAGTAATTAATTCATTCTTAGATTAAAAACAAAAGTATATATATAAATAAATATATATAATATAAAAAAGTGAAATGACAAATGAAAGGAATCTACTGATAAAACAAAGACCACCTTGTTTAGTTCACCAAGCTTTAAGGATTCCCTTAGGGAATCCAACCAAGGCTAAGGCTTGCAACAAGAGAAAAAGAAAACTAAAGGAAGAATTCTTGCACAATCCACCCATTTACAACACCAAGAGGGTTGCCAAATTCTCTCCAAAACTCATGCTTCCCTAGTCCTTTTATGAGCTTTAAACCTAAAAAATTATCTCATTGAAGCTATTAACTTGAAGGAAGAAAGAAAGAAATTGTAGGGGGAAAGAAAGTATTAATCATTTAGCCATGGGAAAATAAGCCACTGCACAGCTTTCTCCTCTTTAAATCAAACTTGTCAACTCTTCTTTGAAGGATTCTAAGGTTGTTAATGTTGAGTTGAGTTGGAAAATCTATTACAAAGGTAATAATCATGATATTAGAATTTTTTTTATGCAAGAATAAATGGTTAACCAACGCTTTGATTAATGGTAGAAAATGGAAGGCTCAGCATGGAGGGCTTGCTATAGTTATGGATATTGTGCTATTGAGCTAATAAGGTAAGGGATTTGAGTTCAAAAGTTAGACATTGACTGTGGATTTTGGTGCTGGTGGAAAGAATATAGCAGTGTGGTATGAAATTTATGAACCTTTTGAAATGCTATGTGCTTGGAACTGAACAAGTGAAGAAATAGTTGCTAGAGTTTGTACTTTAAGAGAATTAAAGCCATAAAAAAGTAAGACAAACAATGAATTGTTTCTAGTTGAATTGCTTGGTTTAGATATGATTTGTGAAGAATAATAGAGCTTGATTAATTAATTTAATATGCTTTGGTTGCAAGGAGTAATGAAGGAAATTATTGATGGAAAATTTTACTAACATTATGGTTAAATATCAAGGACTAGTCAATGAAAATTTGAAGGTGAGAAAATAACTTGAAATTGGAGTTTTGGTTGCTATAATGCTTGCTATCCAGATTGTGAAACATTAATGTTGAACACTAGTACTAAGAAATGTCATTGTATATGTTGCTATTGAATGTTGAAGTTGTCACCTTGACTATTAAAAATAAATTGCAGTGTGAAAACTACCCAATCCATGACCTAGTACAAAAGAAGGCAGATTTGGTGAGAATTCAAAATTTAGAATTGATATGAATGCTTTACTACATACATACTTGATACTTAGTCTTGAGTTTGTACTAAGTGAATACATCATGTGAGTTGTTAGAGGGTTGTTGAAATAATATGTTAATTGGTGGAAAAATAATTGGACCAACCTAAGGCCTTGCTTGACATTACTGAAGTTGACAATTGATTTAACAAGGTGCGTACGGTCGGTTTTAAATGAATTTTTAAATATTAATATTTTGTTAACCAAATGTACGTGAATTATGGTAGTAGAGATGTAATTAAGAAATGGTATAATATGAATGGTTAGGAGCTGCTTGAGTTAATGCTTTCAAGGCCAAAACCGAGGCATTGAATCCATGAAGGCTCAGGTGATGATGATGGATTGGATTATGCTAAGTCCCTTAGCAAAATAAGAACAAGATTAAGCTCAAGAAGGTGGATTAAGTAATATTGGTGAGAAATCTGACTAATTGAGGTGAGTAGAGTCTATTGTTTGAATATTGAGATTAATGCATGTAATGCATAACACATGTAAATGCGTTGACATGAAAAATGATTGGGTGAATTAATGCCTAGATAGATTATGCCTAGGCCAATGGTGATTTTAAATTCTAGAAAATAATTTGTATACAATGCAAATGCTTGATGTGTTTTAAATATTTGAAATATTTGGGAACCATGAGTTGTTAGACACTTAGGTTAATTTATAACCTTATTGTGCCCTTCGAATGTTTAACTATCAATGGTCCCTCATATATTCTATTTGTTTGTTGTGAGCCACATTGTGGCATGTATGTTCCGTTTATTTGTCATACTCCAACCATGGGACTTGTCCGTAGCTATGTGATATTTGAATAATTGTTGTTCAGCATTAATGTTTATTGAGCCTGCTATACATATATGGGATTATGTTATATATTTTGGCAATAGCTTGCTTATAATAAATGGTATGATTGGAGATCATTGTGATGATATGTTTAGTGAGTAAAAAAAGATGATAATTAATCTTGAGTTAGTTAAGCAGTTGAGGCTTATTAACCTATGATTGTTTAATATGAAATGTGATATATGAGATGATGATGGCATGATGGCTTGGAATTTGATTATGTATTCCCTTTGATGGGTAAATTTTGAATGTTGCTTTGATTGTGGTTGAGGGCATCTTTCCCCTATGACTATGTTTTTCACTTGTAGGGATGGTGGTAAACAGGGACAATGGTAGAAGTCTCGCTTATAATTCCCACCTGCAATGTTGTGATGCCATCCAATGAGTGATTCCAAATGATGACTTTAACCCTACCAGTTGCTTCGACACTAAGCATGATTTGAACCCTCAACTAGTGGCTTTAGCATTAAGCATGATTTGAACCATCCGGTAGTGACTTTGACCCTGAGTGTGATTTGACTCTTCATTGGATGCTACAACATCGAGGGTGATTTGACTTTCATTGGCTAGCCACCGTATGTGATTTTGATTATGTCCAGGAAGGACCACTTATTGATTATGATTTGCATATGATGATATGAACCGGTAAACAACATGTATTATTGTACTATGTGATTATTAATTTGTAATATGAAATGTGGTTATCCCTAAGTGGGAAGCTTAAAATAAATCAATTGTGGCTCTCAATCAGTTGTTATTAGCTAACTATGGATTGTCAAGAAAATATGGTATTGGCAACACCTCTAAATTTAACCTTAAATTAGTAAGGTATTACATAAAACCATGCAATGGTTTGGCTAATATTTGTATATGCATCATTTTGTTTGGTAACTATGGTAAGTTCTTATGTGTATCATAAGGGAATGACTTTGCATTATTTGGATAAGGCTATTATGCCCAGATATTGTATATTGATCATCCTCGAGGTATATTTAAGGATTGTCATCTATTATCATCAAATAATTGATCGGAGGAAAATAAAATGAGATATTTGATCATTTGAGTACGTGATATGAGATGTAAGGACAATTTCCTTATGATTTGATTTGATTGGCGATGTAATGGTATCACATTTTTGTCTTGCATTATGATGTATTATAACACATGTTTATGAAATCATCTATTTTTAATGAAACTTCTATCTCGTTTATGAATTAAATATCCTTTTGCCCCACTCATTGAGTATTAGATGACTCACCCTAATTCACTTTTGTCATGTGCAGATAAATAAACTATGAGATTTAGCATCGTCTTCTAGACAGACTTGTTGGCATCTTGTAGGCACTTCCAAATTGTAACAAGTCCACTCTACTAAGTCTAAGTTTAGATTGAGTCTACTTTCGAACTTTGAATTTGGTTTTAAACTTGGTTCTATTGTGATTTAAACTATATTTAGTATTATGTAGGTGTAGTGTTGCCATTCAATTTGTTCAGTTGTTGTATGAGCTTGAGGCCCATTATGTTAGCAAAGATATTACTTTTGATCATAGTGTATATACATTTTGTATTAACTATGCTAAGGGGCAATGTTTATAAAGTTTGGACCTATGTTTTGAAATGACCATATGGTGGTTATGGATCTTTTTGGACTTATGTCGTGATTCAATTGATAACCATATTTTGAAGCTTACTCAGCTCTCACTGGCTTCGCTTGTTGGACTCATGTACCGGTCATGACCCTCAAGTTTGGGCTATGGTAAAGTTGGTATCGAAGCCTTAGGTTGAAAATATCCTAGGCTTTTCTATGTTTGTTAGCGAAGTGTCGAGATTTGTGTAGAGTCTTGTATTTGGATTGCGACTATCATACAAGCTGTGGACAAGAAGCTACATAAGTTCCCATGTCATTAATAAGCCACCTACATTTGAATTTTACGTTTTGAATTTGATTGGTGCTGCTCTTGTTCGGGTAAAGATGCCACCCTAGGATATGAGCTACCATTAGGCAAATTGTGTGGCAAGGCACTCCTAGTAGGATATTAATGAAACATGCTCCCATGACCTCTGGTTGTAAGGGATGAGATAGGACTATTAAGTACACTAGAACTAAATTTTTCGTTAAGTGATGGTTTAAGCTTCTAGTTGCAAATCGAATGATTGTATTTACACTAAGGTAAACGCATTGCGATAATTGTGCTTGCTTGTTTCTGTATGTAAAATGATGGTCAATCAACCTTATTGCTTTGTTTTGGATACGATACTAGCTGTTGTTTCTTCATTATGATGGTTTATTGAGCTTTCCATGCATATGTATAATTGATGTTAGGCTTTTGAAACTTTTATATGCATGTATGTTTTGAATGTGGGTATAGTAGCTTAGATGGAGCTAGTTTTAGTTTCTATTTGTGGACTATGATTTTGCCCTAGGAAAGACATTAGTATTTATCATAATTGACATGTGGTCATGAATTAAAAGGCAAGTTAAAAAATAAGCTCTAAAGATGAGCTTGGAATTCATTGATTACTTGAACGCTAGTGATTTTAAGAGTTGTTTGGAGATTTTTGACTAATAGAACCTACACTAAGTATTACGAAAAAGCTGTACGATCATTTATTATTAGAATATGCCCAAAAGATGATTTTGGCATGCTATGAAATGTGGAGTTATGTTAGAGTTAATGTTTTGAGTGTGAACTTACAATGGTGAACAAGTTTTGGAAATTGTGATTTCATGATCATGAAATATATGAAATTTACCAAATATGTAAGCTTGTTTTTTAAGGTGATGAGAATGGCATACCCCACATAAGAGTTACCTAAGGATTTTTAGCAGCATGTACTTACTAATGCCATAGCATGCTTTAAGTTTAATACAATTTGAGAATTAATTATCTCTTAGTTTGATAGAAACTTTACTATCATGGTTGGATTTTTATGGACATTGATATTGGTACTTTATATGGCATGATATTGAGTTCTAATGAAATTACAATATCATACATGTAGGATTGCATTGTTTCGTGATTCTGAAGGCTGTGAATGTATTTTAGTATGCTATGGGAATGGAATTGTTTTAAATAACAAGGGAGAAGTTCTTGTGAATTGTCTAAGTTTGGTTTTCTAGCACTTAGAGGCCATACGTTTACATATTAGTTATGGAGTTAGAATGTATAGATGATATGTGATGGAGGTGATTTGATGAGCATAACTAAAAGGCATATGATACTTACTAGGGTGATAAACATGTTGTGTGATTGCATGTGTTATATAGACAGAGATGTCCCATAAAGGGATTTATTCTAATTGGTGGCTACATGTCTAAAGGTTAGATATAAGATTGAGATTGCCAAGGCATATATGTGTAGTATAATATGAAAGGCTTAAGAGGGTGTATTGGTATACTGATGAGCTTAGGAAGCTAATTGATGGAGGAAAATTTGTAGTGATGTTTTAATTCAGAGTAAATGGTGTAATGAAGATCTATGTATATGGTTAGAAATGATATCGAATTGATATGTCTTTGAATGTTTCATGGTATGTATTAAAATATTGAGAATAATATACGAAATATTGATATGTTTTTAATGCATGAAAAATTGCTTGTACCTTTATATGCATGTGGTGAGTGATAGCTTGGACACAATAAAATTATTTTGAGACGTAATCCTAGCTAAATTGCTAGCAAAGTTTTAGACAATGACAATATGGTGTATGCTAAAGTTACAAGATGTACCCAAAATGGAAAAGATATCTTCGGATGTGAAAGGAGACGTTTAACTATTTCTACTAGTTAGAGTTGAACCCTAAATGACACATGAAATTAAAGGGCCTTTTCCATTATTGTAAAGCAATGGGGACTAGGTGTTGGAGATTTATGGGTGATAATTACTTAACCCTATTGATTATGGGTTCATATTTGATTGTTATTTGCATTGTGTGAATGATTTTGAAGAATGTGGAGTTAGGTATGCGATTGATACATGAATAAATAATATGTAGCAAAAATACATGTGTAATTGATTAGGTCTTGAGGTATGATTTATGCTTATTGATGTGAAAAGGTGATATGAGATTTACAAAGGGGCATGTTAGTCGAGATACATGCCATGTGAAATATATATGATGTGCAAATGGATATAATTCTATTCTGAAGGGCCTAGTAGTTGAGCTACAGGTCATGTGGTTATATCATTGCATAGTGTGAAGTTTGAAATTCAATAATTGTATTTATGTTAAGAAATGACTTATGGAATAATGATAGTTTGAAAATGTTTCCAATAACTATATCTTTATAAGATAGGTTGAAGATAAAATGGATTTTATGTGTTAGCACAGTATTTTTGTGTATTGATGCCCTAGAAGCATCGTGTTAGATTCACTTGTTAGTAGTTCAATTCAATATGGTCTTGTTAAAGAATGGTTTGAAATATGAGAAATGACTTGGATGGTCAAGGGGAAAGAATTCACTCTGAGAACATTGTTTTTGGTAGAAAGTGTTATGATAAAGTTACTCAATTGAGGAAACGATGTGGGAGTCTAAGTCTCAAAAGTATAACTGCCACCCTATAGCACTTGGCCTAAATTCGAGGATGAATTTGTTTTTAAGTCGGGGAGTATGTAACATCTCATTTGTAACAACCCTTTTCCCCGATCGCTACAAACGCTCGAGTCTCACGAGCAAGCTAGCCAAGTCCTGAGCAAGCCTCCATAATTATCCATTTATCAAACCATAACACATCCCTTGGAAATCTCACAACCATCACAATTTCATTAATGTCAAATATTCTCTCATTACATTATGTTTCATCATCATATAAATATATGTTTACAGTATACACAATTGTTTACTTCCCAAACAAAATATACTATAAATGACCTGACCTCTAACAATGAAGCAACGTAGAATAGGTACTAGGAGATGCCTTTACTTACATCACAGTGAACCATAATATGTCGATGAAAAGCACGCTAGCTAATCACTTCTCTGCAAATTGAGAATATAGGGGTGAGTCTCACAGACTCAGTGATCATCTGCTCAGGGAGCAAGGCAAAAATGGAAAACACACCAAGGATAGAAAATTTTAATATTAAAAGCTTATGAATATATAAACCATTTAAAATCAAATGGAACATTTGTGCCTTACATATAT
>NW_018397256.1:712410-712589 GCF_002168275.2 Theobroma umbraticum | reverse complement strand
TGTGTGACCCATTAGGCTTCTAACATGTTGGCAAAGAACTCAACATATAATTCTTAGGTTAACCTTAGAATTAGATAAATTTCAACTACTTTAAATTCATCATTAATCAAGTTAACTACCTAGAGTTCATAGAGCAAGATTGGGATCTAGCAATCCATCATGGCCACCCAAATGTTAAA
>NW_018397256.1:712207-712400 GCF_002168275.2 Theobroma umbraticum | reverse complement strand
TGGTTTGACTCAACCTTTCAGTGATCAGCCTTTTAGTGTAATCCAGTCCCTCATCATATATCCCGGAGATGATAAGAGTATGGTGCAGTATCTACTCTTATTGATCTCCATATTCGTTCTTAAAGTTTGATCATTAGCTTTATGAAACTCCTTTCATAATCTTCAAGTCGCCTTGGCCAAGGACTTCAATAAG
>NW_018397256.1:712052-712188 GCF_002168275.2 Theobroma umbraticum | reverse complement strand
GTTAGGATATGTTCCTTGCATCACTGGGGGTGATGATTCCTATCTTGACCACTCATTTTCCTTCACATGCGTCATGCTATACCCAAAAGTATCTCGTTTTGGCAGCCTTGGTTAGGCACCCATAGGGATAAATTCA
>NW_018397256.1:711587-711700 GCF_002168275.2 Theobroma umbraticum | reverse complement strand
AGTTTCCTTGCAAGGCATATTAATCTCATAGACTTCATCCAATTAGACTTTATAGCTTGTTATAAAACAAATTAATCTTATATAAATAATCCAAAAATTGAAGAAAAACTAAT
>NW_018397256.1:710135-711487 GCF_002168275.2 Theobroma umbraticum | reverse complement strand
GAAAGCTTTTATTCAAACCAAAGGAGCTGTAAAGAAATTTCAACTCTCCACCATGCAAAAGAATATGCGTCGAAAACTCCCAAGGCTCTCAAGTAGGTAAGAATCATAATCACCCTTGGACCCATTTACACGTAATAACATCCGGGAGCTCTACTCCACCGAATCCCCATAGCCATGGCAGTCTCGACAATGTTGGTCGACATCGGAGAAATCAAGCGGTGGCAATCGTGAATATCACCGGTGGCCTAGCCCAATATAACAACCCGTGGCCTTGCCATGTAAATCATAGACTATGGCCCCAGCTAGGTCTAACAGCCCATCGGTGACTCAAAAGTTCTCTATCTAGAGCTCACATGTGCACAAGGGTTACACTTAACCGAAGTGACAGCCGGCCTACTCTCGATGCTCTCAGTTTGTCAAAACCGTTTTAGAAACCAATTCAAAGGTTGTCCAAGACTTTAGATTTAAATCATTTAAAAACAAAGTTCAACAACTTTTCTAATTAACCTTTCACATTAAAAGGCATGGTGTAAATATTTATGTACAAATCGGGCTAAAACCGAAGCTCACTTGCATTCAAAATCGTTTAACAAATGCATTAGCTATGCATATCGCACAAAAGAATACAAGGCACAGATTTTAATGTAAACATCATGAAAGGCTGGTTTCCCGATTTTTAAAACTCTTTACGTGTATAGCTTATCTATAGGTATATCCAAAGCACTTTGAAAACACTTCCATCCATAAACTTCTCATGGTTTTTACCAACTCATGCTTTCCATAATAGCAATATAAAAATCATTGTAAATCCATTTTAAAATTGTCTATCAAGGCTAACAACTGATGCTATCCACAATGCACTTAAGGAAACCATCGACATTTACTAAAGTAAATCAATCAATTTGTATAGTACGGAGATTTTGAAATAGGCACCTCCTACTCACCTCACAATGGCGGGATATTACTTCACCACTAATCCAGTTATACTTCCTCCTTTGGTTATTAACTACGACAATCCTTTTCCATTTGCACACTTCCTAGCAACAAACCAAACTTATTGCATTTGTTTTGGTCATTCTCATTTTCCTTTCTCAACCATATTTTCATCATCATTTTATAGCTCACATTACACTAGGATATCTTTCTTTTCCACTCAATTCTTACACATTCATATACATTTCGACATACTTTTACTAATGGGATTATAACTAATGGGATTATATCTCTTACTTGCGTAATTCTTTACATTGCGTATACCGGCTACTTGATTATAGCTCCAAGCACCTATTTTACCCTTTCTAAGCAATTTTCAATCAAATTCGTCTTATATTTTCATAACATTAACTACATAT
>NW_018397256.1:636053-710035 GCF_002168275.2 Theobroma umbraticum | reverse complement strand
AAGCATGGTGAACATAAAGTTTATTCATGAATGCACATCACAAAAACAAGTAAGACACGTTTTGACATAAACCATGGTAAAAAGCTAGTTCCCCTATTTCTAAAACTCTTTACATATATAGCTTATATATTATATATAAAGCTACTTAAAAAATGATGGCATTCACAATTGCCTATCATTACTGTCAGCTCATGCTTTCCACAATAAGAATGTATAAATCTTTCCATGAATAGGTATTTAAACAACCTATCGTTTTCTAGCAACTCATGCTTTCTACAATGAAATTGAATAAATCATTGATAGGTTACCACACATATAACATTATATAGTATGGAATCTTTTGAAATAGATACCCCCTACTCACCTTTCTTGGCTGGATATTACTTCACCAATTTAAACTCTTTGCACTCTTAATCGATCAATATCACTTGCCGTTTAACTATTATCCTTCTTGATTTACATGCATGACAACTATCCTTTACTTGTCAATTTCCTGGTAGCAATTAAATTCAAAATACTTAGCAACTTTACAATTTATTTTATCCCACACTTGCTGCCCACACTTAGCTTTATGCTTTTATATCCTATTCTTTATTCCCCCTTATCATTCAAGTACTAACCATTAACTAAACAGTTCAATTCATGCTATAATTAGCATTCCTTCCCAATTAATCTTTTGCACACACACACACACATATACATATATATAGGCAGTGAACTTTACCAAAGAATTCTCAAGTCTTTACAAGCATAATTTTCTATCCTTTACTTTCTTCAAATCATTACATTCACACAACATCAAAACTCATAACTAGTATAAGCATTCTTCCTAACCCATAATCATATAGAATGAACAATCAAGGAATAAGCCTCAATTCGTCTTTCCTTTCTCAATAATTTAACTTGAGCTAAAGCCAAGAAATCTCAAGCTTCTTGGTAGCTTAATCTCACATTCCTTGCAAATCACCAACATGCATGGATTTCTTGGCACCCACACAATGTTCTTTTTGCTACCACAAACATTTTCATACAATCACAATTCAATTCCTTAAGCAATTCATATATCAAACTTTACTTACCTAAACTTTCCTTGAACCCATTAATCATTCACACTTTCTTGCTTGCGGTTTCTAGTCATTTTCCTTGATATTTCTTAGTTACCATGAGATATAATCCATATCTCACAACAAAGGATGAATTTCTAAAGGTAATGGAGCTTTGTGGCAAGAGGATACTATGAAATAGGCTCACAGTTGAACTAAAATCTCCCAAAAACGAACCCTCACTTAGTTTTCCTTTTCTGTCTACTTTTTCTCTTTTATCGGGTGGAAGCCTCGCAAAGCTGTTTTCTCTTCATTTCTCTTCCAAATGGGGCATAT
Source organism: Theobroma umbraticum (assembly GCF_002168275.2). Lineage (NCBI taxonomy): Eukaryota > Viridiplantae > Streptophyta > Magnoliopsida > Malvales > Malvaceae > Theobroma > Theobroma umbraticum. Next base: position 708,656 of record NW_018397256.1, on the reverse strand, counting down.
CTCTCAAGGAAAAACATACTTTATTGGTTTCTTTTTGACATGGACAGACATAACAAGGAATAGGCTTGAAATGGCCTTGTAAACTTCCAATTCCCTTTCTATTTCTCTCATAGGCAGATTACCCAAGGAAATGGCAACATGTCCTTTCTTTTCATCTCTTTTAATTTCCACTTGCCATTCCCTTATTCGGCCACTTTATCAACCAATAATGTTTCATGCACATGTCCTTTATCAATAGCCTTTGCCATTCAATGAACCATTAACTTTTCATGCATATTTCCACGCCTAAATCCTATTTGGCCTCCTTCAAAGCCAATAGGATTGCATGCAATCTTTAAATTTATTTCTTTTATTCTTAATCCTTTCTCTACCACCAAGTTGACCCACTCAAATTTCAAGCATGTCTTTCTTTCAATTAAATATTTGTTGTTCCTTTCTCTTTGTCATCTTTCACATGGTGGGGGTCCCACATCTCCCCCACTAAACTTTATCCTTTTTACGTATAATTATTTGCAAGTAATAGTAACTTCACACGCAATTTCCATCAAGCTAAGCAATCTCACTTTCATCCTACTTGAATTTCATCTTGCTTTCCAAAATAAAAATATACACATCAATTATTCACTTAACTTAAAATGGAGAAATTGTACACAAGCCCTCAAATTTTTCCTTATGTACCATTTAACCTTCAAAAATTTTCATTTTTACAATTTGGTCCTTCAAACTTTTTATAATTACAACTTCACCCTTAACTTTTCATTATTTAGAATTCCCCCCCTCAGCTTCTTATTCTTTTCAATAGGGAGCTTCCATCATTCCTTTGATTTCAATTCTCTTATATTTTTCTTTCTTGGCACTTATACAAATAAAATATCAAATTCATACTCCTCCAAAGTGTCAGCATAATATTTAAATATATACTTACTCTTTCTCACTTAATTTAATAAAGGCACGTGAGCCCACTAAAGCTTCCTTTCTTCTAAATTTTTCTTACTTCCACTTTCCCACTTAGACAAATTGTACAAATCACATGTTCTTTGTATAATATAACCAATTTGACATCTATATTATTTTAATATAATTATATCCAAAAAAATATTATTTTATCGCATAAAGAATATTTTATTTCAAAATATTTCTTTCACCCTTCACCACTATTAAACACTTCCATTGGCCTCCAAGGACCTTCATCTTATCCTTAAGGTTATATTAAGCACCATACCAAAGTATGGGGTGTTACATCGTCCATTGAGATGTTAGTTAAATTAAAATATTAATTGACAATAAATATAGATTATGGCTATTATCTTTGAGAAATGGTTTATAGAAGTGAAGAAGTCAACATAGAATTAAAATAATATTAGTTTATTGATGACAAGTGTATAAGACGGCGTAATATCAAAACTCTAGTTCAGGGAGTTGAATTTGACCAAAGTGGGAGATAGTAAGAAAAAATTTCAAAGAAAATGAGAATTAGTGAGGCCCATGTGCCTTCATTAAATGAAGTATAAAAGAGTATGTATATATTTAAATATTACGGTGATACTTTGGTAGAGTGTGAATTTGACATTTTATTTTTGCATGTGTAAAGGAGGAATAATAAAAGAGAATTGAAGTTAAAGAAATGGTGGGAAGACCTAATTGAAAAAGAATAAGGTGTTGAGGGGTGAAATTATAAATAATGAAAAGTCAAAAGGTAAAATTGTAATTAGAAAAAATTAAAGGATGAAATTACAATTTATCAAAATTTTGAAGGACTAAATTGTAGAAGAGAACAAGTTTTGAGGGTTAAATGAGAAATAAAGAAAACTTACAAGACTTATGAGCAATTAAAACATCTTTAAGTTAAAAACAAAAGCTTAAATATATAATATAAAAAAAGTGAAATGATGAATGAAAGGAAGTGACGGACAAAACAAAGACCACCTTGTTTGGAATGCCAAGCTTTAAGGATCCCCTTGGGAAATTTGCCCAAGGCTAAGACTTGCAAAAGGAGAAAAGAATTAGATGAAGAATTCTTGGGCAATTCATCTATTTGCAACATCAAAGGGGTTGCCAAATTCTCTCAAAATTCTATGCTTCCTTAGTCATTTTACAAGCTTTGAACCTCCAAAATTATGACATTGAAGTTATAAACTTGAAGGAAGAAGGAAAGAAATCGTAGGGGGAAAGAAAGTATTAATCATTTGGCCATTGCAAAATAAGCTGCTACATGGTTTTCTCCTTTTTAAACTAAACCTGCCAAGTCTTCTTTAAAGGATTCTAAACCTTTTGACATTGAGTTGAGGTTGGAAAATCTGTTACTAAGGTAAAAATCATGATATTTGATTTTTTTTATACAAGAATAAATAGTTAAACCAAGGCTTTCATTAATGGCAATAAATGGAAGGCTCAGCATGGAAGGCTTGATAGAGGTTATGGAATTAGTGGTATTAAGCTATTAAGGTAAGGGATTTGAGTTTAAGAATTAGATAATACCATGGATTTTAATGCTAGTGAAAATAATATAGTAGTGTGGTACGAAATTTATGAACCTTGTCGAAATGCTATGTGCTAGGAACTGAACAAGTGAAGAATACTTACTAAAATTTTTGCTTTAAAAGAATTAAAGCCATAAAAAGGTAAGACAAACAATGAATTTATTTTCAAGTTGAATTGCTTGGTTTAGCTATAGTTTATGAAAAATAATGGAGCTTGATTAATTGATTTAATAAGCTTCGGTTGTAAAGAGTAATGAAAGAAAGTATTGATGGAAAATTTTACTAAAATTGTGGTCAAATATCAAGGACTAGTTGGTGGAAATTTGAAGGGAAAAAAATAACTTGAAATTGGAATTTTGGTTGCTATAATGTTTGTTGTCCAAATTGTGGAATATTAATGTTGAAAACTACTTCTTAGAAATGTCATTTTATATACTGTTGGTGACTGTTGGAGATGGCACCTTAGCCATTAAAAAGAAATTATTGTGTGAAAACTACCCAATTCTTGACCTAGTAGAAAAGAAGGCAAATTTGGTGAGAATTCAAAGGTGAGAGAAATTTATTTAAGTTAAGTATTAATATGAATACTCTGCTATTGTACATACTTGATACTTAGTCTTGAGTTTTTACTAATTGAATGCATAATAAGAGTTGCTAGGGGGTTGTTGAAATAATAAATTGATTGTTAGGAAAAGAATTGGTCTAACCCGAGGCCTTGTTCGACATTACTTATGTTGGGAATTGATTTAACAAGGTGAGTACGATCGGTTTTTAAATGAATTTTTAAGTATTAATATTCTGTTAACCTAATGTATGTGAATTATGGTGGTGGAGATGTAATTAAGAAATGGGACAATGTGAATTGGTAAGAGCTGCTTGAGTTAATGCATTCAAGGTCAAAACTGGGGCATTGAATCCGTCAAGGCTCGGGTGATGATGATGGATTGAATTATGCTATGTCCCTCGACAGAATAAGAATAAGCTTAAGCTAAGGAAAGTTGATTAAGTAATATTGGTGAGAAATCTCACCAATTTAGGTGAGTGGGGTTTATTGTTTGAATATTGAGATTAATGCACGTATTGCATAATGCATGTAAATGTGTTGCCATGAAACATGATTGGGTGATTTAATGCCTATATAGATTAAGCCTAGACCAATGTTGATTTTAAATTCTAGAAAATAATTTGAATCTAATGCAAATACTAGTTGTGTTCTGAATATTTGAGGTGTTATTAGGAAGCATGAGTTGCTAGACACCTAGATTAATTTATAACCTTATTGTCCCTTTCGAATGTTTAACTATCAATGGTCTCCCATACAAGAAATTAGCTTTTATGAGCCACATGGTAGCATGTATGTTCTATTTATTTTTCGTACTCCTAACTATAGGACTTGTTGTCTATAGTTTTGTGATCTTTGAGTGGTTGTTTTGGGAGTAGCTTGCTTATGACAAATGGTATGATTAGAAATCATTATGATAATACATTTAGTGAGTAGAAGAACATGATAATTGATCTTGAGTTAGTTAAGTAGGTGAGGTTTATTAACCTCTAATTATTTAACATGAAATGTGATATATGAAATGATGATGGCATTACAACCTAGAATTTATTTATGTATTCCGTCTTATGGGTAAATTCCAGATGTTGATTTGATTATGGTTAAGTGGCGTCTTTCCCCTGTAACTATGTTTGTCGCCTACAAGGATGGTGGTAGAAGTCTTACTTGTGATTCCCACCTATAATGTTGTGATGCCATCCAATGAGTGATTTTGGATGATGATTTTGACCCTTCACTAGTTGTTCGACACTAAGTGTGATTTGAACCCTACGCTAATGGTTTCAACACTGAGCATGATTTGACTCTCTGTTGAATGCTACGACACTAAGCATGATTTGACTATCATCAATTGGCCACCTTATGTGACTTTGATTATTTTCAGTAAGGACCACACATTGATTATGATTTGCATATGATGATATGAACCGATAAACAACAAGCTATAATATTGGACTATGTGATTGTTAATTTTTAATATAAAATCTAATTATCCTTGTGAGGGAAGCTTGAAGGAAATCAATTACGGCTCCCAATTAGTTGTTATTGGTAAACTATGGACTGTCGAGAGAATATGGTATTGGCAACGACTTTAAAGGTACACTCAAATTAATGAGGTGTCACATATACCTAAGCAATGGTTTGGCTAATATTTGTATTGATAACTCTATAATATAGAATTATTTTGCCATATTTTGATTATTAAAAATAGCTGGCCTTTTTGCTTTTAAATAAGTTTAGGTAGTTTTTATGTTTTTCGTTATTAAATTTAATACATGTTGGAATACTTTAATTTTTGTAACTTTAGCTCATTTTTATGCTAAAAGTGTTAATTTGAGCAATCACTAATTTAGTCCGTGTTTTGAAGGTGTGGAAGTGTATACAATTTCATGGAAGTGAGCTGAGTAAAGATGATTAAGTTTAGAATTTTTTGAATATGTTATAGTGTTTCGACCATAACTTTCTCTTTACAGAACTCTAAATGAGGTGATTAATAGACAGTTGGAAAAGTAAGAGGATGGGCTATAGCTTTGATGTTTATCACTTTTCTCAATTCTAATTAGAAGGTAGACAAAATCCTTGTTAAAGTTGAAGTGCTGCACCCAAAAATGAGAAAACAAGGTAGAATAATGAGAACAACAGTACTCAAGGAGTTTTCCAAAATAAAAATCATACTAGATTTTGGAAGTTAGGGTTTTTAAAGGCTATTTATAAGGTCTTTTTTAAAGGTTTCTAGGAAAGGATAGCAAGCAACTATTTTGGAGAAAATGAACTAAAAACAAAGCAAGAAAACAAAAGAATTTGAGAGAGAATCAAGATCAAAATCAAGATAAAAAGCTTCAATCATTAGTTTCTTTCTCTATCTTTGTTCTTCTCTTATTTTCTTTGACTTGGATTAATGGCTATATTTCTTTGACTAATGCTTTATTTAGATTTTATGAACTAATTTGCTATTCTAGGATTGTGGTGGATTTCAACATGTAATCTGAATATTTGTTTCTATTTTATTATTATGAATGGGTATAGTTTTGCTCGTTCAAATATATCCCTAATACTTTTCATTCTTTGGCCAATAATTAACTGATTCGTGAATCTAATTGAGAATCGATAGAGAGATTTTAAATTACACTAAATTTTGAATAGTGTATGTTCATGTCATTTACGTGATCTCATTTACAATTAGGGTAGATATACGTCAATTACCATACATAGCCAAATTAGAACACTAGCTAAATGAACCTTACTTAAGTGATTACTATAGACAGATAGTGACCTAATTAAGTTAGGTATTTGTGCAAGCATCTTGATGGAGACTTGTACATAACTTTGGATTCTAGGTTAGTAAAGCTACCCATAAAGGTAAATAATAAGAGAAGCTGGTGTTAGATGAAATGTTGAATGAACTCATAATCCTAAGTTTTAATCTATCGCCTTTTTCAAGTGAATTTTTATTTTTTGTTAATTAATTTAGTGTTAGATATAATTTACTTTTAATTAATTTTTGTTACTTGAATAAGATTAGTTTGTCATAATTTTAGTACTTAGAAAAGACTTAGGAAGAAATCTTTATGGGATACAATTTTGGACTTACTATCTATATTACTTGTTCGATACGTATACTTGCATGTGCAAAATCAACAAGAAGTTTTTAGCATCGTTGTTGGGGATTTATGTTTCCTATTTACTTTTCTTATTAATATTCATAGATTAATCTTAATTGAAGTTTTCTTTCTTTTATTTTCAAGTACTTTTGGTTGAGGTGATAAATTATCAATAGCCATCTAAAAAATTTAAGCTTAGAAGGGTTGCTAGTGATTATGAATTGGATGTAATCAGTTCTTTGACCGACTAAGTAGATGCTTTGTCTCAATAAACTGACTCTTAGGGTGTTAATGTTTTTCAAAGTCTATTTATGACATGTGAGCTTTGTGGAGATGGGCATTCAAGTGATTGTTGTCCAGCCTATTATGAATCAATGCAATTTGATGGAAGCTTTAATAAGTAGCAAAACAATTCATACTCCAATAGTTATAACTCATGGTGGAATCAACCAAATTTTTCATGGAGTAATGATCAGGTACCAACATATTCATCATAGCTTGTTTTCCATAATGGTTTTCAGTCACAAGTTAGAGCCCTTATACTTGAGAAGAAGCTAACTTTGGAAGACATGATTATGCAATACATGGAAAATATGGATGCAATACATGGAAAATATGGATGCAATCATTCAAAGTAATGAAGCTTTAATGAGAAATATGGAGATATATGTAAGTCCACTTATTAATGACATCAACAATAGACCTTAAGAAACTTTACCAAATGACATTAAGCCTAATTCTAGAATAAAAGAATATGGTAAACATCTTGATGAGATAAATGGCAAGAATATGGTAGATGATAGAGATAAAGTCGATTAAGAGATTACTTCCAGTAAGCAAGTTCAAGACAAAAAAGTTAACCAAGAGGACGAAGTATTTACACCGCCAAAAGTCAAGCCATATGTGCCTCTCATTCCCTTTTTAGATACAATTGGTGAGTTACCTAAGATGGCTATTGATATAGAAAATCTAAAGAAACTCCTTGAAGCTTGTTTGGCTGAAGATGCAAAAACAAAGGATGAGAATGAAGAATTCACAAGTGTTACACATGTTTTGAAGGCTACGCCAAAGTGCATTATTCAAGAAAACACAATTTGAGAAGTTGGGTAAAAGTCAACCTATTCCACCACCTTAGGTTGAAAAAGCATCAAATCTTGAGTTGAAGACATTCCAACCTCATCTTAAGAAAGGCTATTTTGCCACCTCAAACTTTTTCCATACAAACTCAAACCTCTTTAAAAGGTGAACGAAGACCTCAACCAAACTCAAGCTACTAACTACAAAGAAGCACTTTTTGGGAGTAACCCAAGCTATATCTTTTTAGATTTAGTTGTTATTTTAGTTAGCTTCTGTTTTTCTATTTAAATAAGTAGTTACAACCTCTCCTTAGCTTATTTTATTGAGTATTTAGGTTTAAAATGCATGAAGATAAGGAGATAGAAAATAAAACTTTCAATGCTCTACCACCATTGATACTGGAGTTTATTTTCCTTATCTTTTTTTAGCTTTTCACATAGAGGACAATGTGCAATTTAAGTTTGGATGAGGGATTTATTGTTATGAGTTTTTATGATATTTTTAGGTTAGTTTATTTTCGTTAAATTGTTTTTAATTTTATGCATGTTCTAAGAACTTAAGCTAGATTTAATTGCACCAATTTCTTTTAATTTACCTATCCAAGGATGAGAACCTAGTTACATTCTTATCTTGATTCTTTGCAAATGTGAATATTGTTTACGTATGAGGTTAAATGCTTATGTTAAGCTTCATTGTTAGAATGTGACTTCTATTGATTTGAGCACATTTATCTTTTTCTTAAATCCATTATGCATATCTAGAGAAGGTTTATTTAAGTGCAAAAATTTTCAATTATGTCTAGAGTTCTAGAGTTTGTTTGATTCTCTCTCGAGGCTAAATCCTAGGCTATACATATTTAAGGAAATGATTTAGGCCATCTTTGGACCGATTGAGCCTTTCAAGCCACCTTGTTATATATTTATCCTTAATTTACCCTAAACCCTAAACCCTAAACATTAATTTTTAGCCTAGGCCCTTATATTAATACTTCCAATTTTTGCATCCCTCGTTCTTAGGTGCATAAGACAATTTAGGAAGTATTAAGAGCTAAATAGTGAAAAAAGTTATAAAGATAAAAAATGATGGCAAGTTCAAAAATATTTAATCTCACTACTAATAAAAGAAATAAGTTTAAGGGTCTAAAATTGAGAAAAAGATAAAGGGAAAGAAAGAAAAAGATTGAATTGTTGAACACAATAAAAATTTGATGAAAAAAAGGGATATTAAGTGAAGGAAAATAAAGCTCTAAATAGGTTTTAGAATGACTATGCTCTTAGGATGATTTGACCTACATATTATTCCATATCCTACCTTAACCTTAGCTATACATTACAAGCTAAGTAAAGTCCTATTGATTCTTAACTTAGTATTACTCTACAATAGTGAAGAGAGAGATGAAAAGCAAACTTATGGAACTCTATTACTAATTTGAATTTTTCATGAAGATAAACTTATTTGGATTCTATAATGTTCTAGGTGAAAAGATTGCACAAACACATGGAAATCAACTTGATGAAAAGCTTGCATTTGAATTGAAACATGAACTTGAATAATATTTATGTGTTGCTTAGAGTTAAGAATATGGATTAACTTTTAAAGATGTTAAAAGTGATTAATGAATTTGTGCAATGGATTTATAGTTAAGTTGTTTTTCTTCATTTAGGTCTTGCATTTTAGCTTTTGTTTTGCTTGAGGACTAGCAAAATTTTAAGTTTGAGGGTGCAATAACTCTATGATTTAGAGTTATTTTAGCAACATTTTGATTATTAAAAATAGCTAGTCCTTGTGTTTTTAAGTAATTTTAAGTAGTTTTTATACTTTTCGTTATTAAGTTTAATACATGTTGGAATATTTTAATTTAAATAATTTTAGCTCATTTTTATGTTAAAAGTCCTAATTTGAGCCATCACTAATTTAGTCCTTGTTTTGAAGGTATGAAATTGCATAGAACTTCATGGAGGTGGACTAAGCAAGGATGATTAAGTGCAAAATTTTTTCTGAATATATTATCGTATTTTGGCTATAACGTTCTTTATAGAAAATGAGGTACATTTTGGACCACTAAAAAGCTAAGAAAAACGGTTACAAATTTGAAGTTTATTACGTTTCCTAGTTCTCTGTGGAAGGTGGTCAAAATCCTTGTTAAAGTTGAAGTACTACAGCAAAAGCTAAGAAAACAATGCAAAATAATGAAAGTTGTTGCTCTTACTATTGAGAGCTGCAGCGTTTAAGGAGTTTTGAAAAAATAAAAAAGTTATGGAATTTTGGAAGTTAAGGCTTTTGGATTCTATTTAAGGGGACTTTTTCAGAGGTTTCTAAGATAGGATGGCAAGCAACTATTTTGGAGAAAAGAAGCCAAAAGCAAAGTAAGAAAGCAAGAGAATTTGAGGAAGAATAAAGATCAAGAGCTTCAATCATTAGTTTCTTTCTCAATCTTTGTGTTTTTTTTACTTGGATTAATGGTTAATTTTTTTTTTGGATGATGCTTTATTTAGATATTATGAACTAATTTGCTTTTCTAGGATTGTGATGGATTTCAACATGTAGTCTGAATATTTGTTTCTCTTTTATTTATTAGGAATGGATTATAGTTTTGCTTAATCAAATTTGTTCTTAATGCTTTTGATTGTCTGGTCAATAATTAACTGATTTACGAATCTAATTAAGACTTGATAGAGATATTTTAAATTGAACTAAGGTTTGAATAGTGTATGTTCACGTCACTTAGGTGACCTCATTCGCGATTAGGGTAGACATACCCCAATAGCCATATACAGCCAAATTGGGACACTAGCTAAATGAACCTTATTTAATTGATTACTATAGATATATGGTGACCTCATGAAGTTAGTTATTTGTGCAAACGTCTAGATGGAGACTCATATATAGCTTTGAATTTCATGTTAGAGAAATCACCCATGAGGGTAAATAATACGAGAAGCTGGTGTTAGATGAATAGTTGATGAACCCAAAATCCTAGGTTTTAATCTATTGCCTTTCTTAAGTGAACTTTTAGTTGTTGTTAATTAATTTAGTGTTTGCTTTAATTTAGTTCTAATTAACTTTCTAACAAAATTTTAGTTACTTGAATAAGATTAGTTTGTCATAATTTTAGTATTGGATGAAGATTTGGGAACAAATCTCTATGGGATATATACAATTTTGGGCTTATTGTTTATATTACCTGTTCAATACATGTGTGTGCAAAATCAACAACATGTATGTGCACCATTTTGCTTAGCAGCTATGGTATGTTTTGATGCGTACCCTAAGGGGATGACTTTATGTTACTTGAATGAGCGGATTAGGCCCAAATATTGTATATTGATCATGCTTGAGGTATATTTAAGGATTGTCATTTGCTGTCGTGAGATAAATGATTGGAGGAAAATAACAAGATATATTTAATCGTTAACAAGATACAGGGATGATTTCCTTATGACTTGGTTTGATTGAAGATGTAATGCTCTCACATTTTGTCCTACATTATGATGTATTATATCATATGTTTATGAAATCATGCATTTTTAATGAAAATTCTCTCTCGTTTATGAATTAAGTATCCCTTCACCCTAGTCACTAAGTATTAGATGACTCAACCCAATCCACTATTGGCCTGTGCAAATAAATATACTTTGAGATTTCGTGTGTTAGTGTCATCTCGTTGGCATCTGGTAGGCATTTTCAAACTACAACAAGTCCACTTCGTTAAGTCTAAGTCTAGGTTTTGAGTCTACTTCCACACTCTAATTTTAGTTTTAAACTTGGTTTCATAACGATCTAAGCTATATTTTGACCATGTAGGCACAACATTGCCATTTGGTTTTGTTTAGTTGTTGTATGAGCTTAGGGCCCATCATGTTAGCCAAGATATGGCTTTTGATCATAGTGTATATGCATTTTGTATTAATTATGCCAAGGAGCAATGTTTATAAAGTTTGGACCTATGTTTTGAAATGACCATGTATTAATTATGGAACATTTTGGACTTATGTCATGATTCAATTGATTCCATATTTTGAGGCCTGCTTGGGTCACTTGGGCTTCACATGCTAAACTTGTGTGATAGTCACAGCCTCCATGTTTGTGTTGTGACACTTTTATACAAGGTTTGTTAAGGTTAAAAATCAAAGAATTTAAGCTAAACAAGGTATTTCCTAAACTCACCAAGTTAAATATCTAATTATCCAAAACTAGGGGTTTTACATTTGTTGAGCCCATCAAAATCTAGCAATGGCTATGATAATCCTATAAAATAAAATTATTTTTATCTCAATCTGTTCTTAAAAGTTAGTTAAGTTCTTGAGTTTAGGTTAGAATTTTGTTATTTTTAGTTATTTTTCTATTTAGTTTATATTTATCAAGTTAATTCAATTTTATGTTTACTTATCTTAATTTAGTTATTATTTGTTAGTTTTTATATTTTTGTAGGCTTCTAAAAGAATAAGGCTTAATTGGGTGAAGAAAGGTGTTTATGGAGTTTAGGCCCTATTCATATATGTTGCAGTATTTTATACATAATTCCCACTCTAGATGTCCAAATGATGCGATTTTTAGACCATTGAAAAGCTAAAAGACAGAGATAAGCCACCATGTTGAGATCTTGATCATATTCTGACAAAATGTACTCAAATAGACAAGAAAGTTTGACGTCTTAGCTCAATCTTCTTCGATCACAAATCATTGCTAAGAGTTAACAAGTGAAGGTGCGCTAATTCGCTTTTTCTTTCTTGACAGCCAAAGTAACTATTATGTAGATTTCTTTGCCCAGTTCTACCTCAGAGATGGAGAAAATTGCATTGGAAGTTGATAGAGTGTAGCAGTTGATACGAAGCTACGGGAAAAGAAATTATGTGGGCCAACTTAAGACTATTGGGCTCTACACTTATTCTAAGCCTATATTAAGAATTTTTAGGCTAAGGTAGTCTACTTTAGGTAAAACTAGGTTAAGTTAGATTATAAATATTTTGCTTAAGGAGAAATTAGCTAGATGCTCACATTAAGGAGAAATCCTAGTTAGAAGTTGAGGTTGAAGATTAAAGATCAAGGCTGCAAAAATTAGTTTATTTTCTTCTTCCTTAACTTTTATTATTCTTGTTACTCTTGATAGCTAAACTTCATATGTTTTTAGCTTTTATTTTGATTATATCTAGGTAAATTTATTTTTCTAAGATTGCAATTGAACTCACACATGTAATTTAAATTTTTAATCTATTTCTACCTTATTGTTAATGTGATAGACTTGTTTATTTCAATTTGTTCTTAATACTTATAATTGACTAGCCACCAATCAAATTGATCTAGGAACCTAAACGAAAGGGAGTTTAGTGTAGACTACTATTGGAATAGCATATGATCATATTTATTTAATCAGACAAATAAATTGATTTGTGTATAGGATAGGAATATATCTATATGACGTATGTAGCCAGCATTAAAGCCTAAATCTAATGAGTCTGTTTTAATTTCAATTCACATAGGAATATAGTCTTTTGGTTCAAGTAAATATTTTTATGAGAGAGTTGGGAGAGCATTATATATATTAAGGACTCTAGTCTAGCAATTCAACCCATTGGATTAAGTTAAGAGATAGAGGTAAGTTTTAAATGAAGTGTGAGGAATATTGTAATTTTAGGCTTTTCTAATTTGATTCTTAATCAGTTATCTTTTTGCTTTGATTATTAGTGTTAATTAGTTTAGTTGAGTAGTTTTTAGTTTAATTAGCTATTAAAGTTTGATTGTTTTAATTTTAGTACTTAGTAAGCTTTTAAGACAATTTTCTGAGGGATTGATACTCTGGTTGCTAATATACTATTCATTCTATATGTATACTGATATTGGTAGAAATTTAACTAACAAGTTTTTGGTGTTATTGCCAAGGAATTGTTTTCTAGAATTTTTAATAATATTAATACCAAGCAAATTTAGTGTTAATTCAAACTTTATTTCTTATTTTATTTTATTTACTTTCCTAGTTTTCAAGCATCTTTCTTCAATGTATGTGAAGTAGAAACTTGAATTTTGTTCCTTTGGATCCAAAGATAGAAAGAACTTTTAGAAGACTTTAAAGGGAAAATTTGCAAGTTTAAACTCTTAACCAAACAATGGTTGAAGATAATAATAATTATTATGGTAACAATGCTAGCATCCATATTATTGAAAAGAACAAAGCTCTACAAGATTATGCTATTCCCTTCTTGTAAGGCTTACACCAAAGCATTAGAAGGCCTCCTATCAATGCAAACAATTTTGAGATCAAGCCTGCTTACATCCAGATGATTCAATCTCCCGTTCAGTTCAATGGGTTACCCAATGATGATTTTAATTCCCATCTAGTTAATTTTCTAAAAATCTGTGACACTTTCAAATTAATGGGGTGACTAATGACACTATTAAACTAAGACTTTTTGCCTTTTCACTAAGGGATAAGGCAAAGAGTTGGTTGACTTCACTGTCCAGTAGATCTATTACTTCATGGGAGGACTTGGCTCAAAAATTCTTAGCAAAATTTTTTTCACTTGCAAAGACTACAAAGCTAGGGAATGATATAACTTCATTTGCATAATTTGATGGTGAATCTTTATATGAGGTTTGGGAAAGATTTAAAGATTTGCTTAGAATATGTCCACACCAATGGTTTCCTCAATGGCTTCAAGTTCAAACATTTCATAATGGGTTAGTCAGTTCAATCGAATCTACAATTGATGTCAATGTTGGTAAGGCACTGATGGGTAAAAATCCTAATGAAGCTTATAATTGGTCGAAAAAGATGGGATCCAATAATTACCAATGGCCTTTCAAAAGAATTGGTTGTAGAAAAACCATTAGTGTTTATGAGATTGATGCATTAAATGATTTGACTACAAAAGTAGTTACATTGACAAAAAGATTTGATACAACGGGAGCTAATGCTATCCAAAACTTCTTTATAACTTGTGATTTATGTGGAGATAGCCATTCTGGTGATCAATCTCCATCCAATCCTGAATCAATCCAGTTTGTTCAAAACTTTAACAAGCAACAGAATAACCCATTTTCTTAATACCTATAATCTTGGTTGGAGGAACCACCTAAACTTCTCATCGAATAATAACCATGGACCTACAATTTCCACCTCAAGCAAGACCTCCTATCCATGAGAAAAAGCCCACTACACAGGACATGTTCATTTAATTCATGACAACGACAAATGCTTACATGACAAAAGAATGATGCCATTATTCCAAATCAAGCAACATTAATTCACAATTTTGAGATTCAAATAAGACAACATGCTAGCTCCATTAATAATAAACCCTAAGATGCCTTGCCAAGTGATACTTAAACCAATCCCAAAGCTAAGAAACAATGCAATGTAATCACTTTAAGGAATGGAGAAGAAGTTTAAAAGGTAAGTGAAAAATAAATGGAATAAAAAGAGAATGTGGATAATGAAGAGATAATTGTTGAGAAAGAAGCTGTGAAGTAAGATAGGAAACCTAAAAATCAAGAGAAGGCTCAAGAAAATTATCCTTCACCATCCTTCCAACAAAGATTGCAAAAAGCAAAAAGTTGAAAAGCAGTTTTAGAAATTTGTCAATGTCTTTAAGAAACTCCACATAAATATCCCTTTTGCAAAAGCCTTGGAACAAATGCCACGTTATGTTAAATTCTTAAATGACATTCTTTCCAATAAAAGAAAATTAGGTCAACTTGAGACTATTACTTTGACTGAAGAATATAGTGCAATTCTCTAAAATAAATTGCCACCAAAACTTAAAGATCCTTGTAGCTTTACAATTCCTTGCACTATTTGTAATTTATTCTTTGCTAAAGCATTATGTGATTTGGATGTAAGAATCAATTTGATGCCATTATCAATATTTGAGAAACTTGGTTTAGGGGAATACAAACCAACTTCTATCACACCATAATTAGCTTATCGTCCTTATGTCTATCCAAGGGGAATCATTGAAGATGTTCTTGTCAAAGTTAACAAATTTATTTTCCTCGTTGATTTCATAATTCCTAACATGGAGGAAGATAGGCAAATTCCAATCATCCTTAGAACGCTTTTCTTGGCAACAACTAGAGCTTTAATTGATGTGGAAAAAGGTTAGCGTACATTGAGAGTTCAACATCAATAAGTAACATTTAATATTTTAAAGCTTTGAAATTTCTAATAGATTATGGAGAATGTTTTTCTATGAATGTGGTAAGTAGTCTAACAAACAAGGAATTTTCAAAAGAATATCCTAGTGAACCACTTGAAGCATGTTTAGTTGCTAATTATGATAGGGGTGATCCTGAATTTTTGGAATATTTGAATTTGTTAGATGCCCATTCAAGGTTTAAAATTAACCATTAATTTGTTCGATGTTAGTTTCATTAATTCTAGATTCTAAGCCTTCTATTGAAGTGCCACCTATTCTGAACCTTAAACCTTTGCCAACACATTTGAGGTATGCTTTTTGTGGAAACTCTTCCATTTTTCTCATTATTATTTATGCTTCTTTAACTAAATTGTAAGAGGACAAGCTTATAAAGACACTTAGAGAATTCGAGAAAGCTATAGGATGGACCATTTTAGATATTAAGGGAATTAGCTTTTCCATATGTATGCATAAAACATTTTTGAAATATGATCATAAGGCCACCATTAAATATCAAAGAAGGCTCAATCCCATCATGAAAGAAGTGGTAAAGAAAGCAATCATTAAATGGCTAGATGTTGAAATTATTTATCTAGTCTCTTATGGTACCTAGGTAAGTCCAATTTAATATGTACTAAAGAAACGAGGAATGACTATGGTCTACAACGATAATAATGAGCTGATTCCTACAAGAATAGTGATTGGGTGGAGAGTTTGTATGGATTATTGCAAGCTTAACAAAGCTATAAGAAAAGATCACTTTCATCTTCCCTTCATTGATCAAATACTAAATCGATTGGCTAGTAAAGAATATTATTTTTCCTAGATGGCTATTCTGGGTATAATCAAATTGCCATTGGCCTTGAAGATAAAGAAAAGACTACATTCACATGTCCCTATGGTACCTTTACCTTTAAAAGAATGCTATTTGGATTATGTAATGCCCTTACAACTTTCCAGAGATGCATGATGGCCATATTCATAGACATGGTGGAAAAGAATATGGAGGTGTTCATGGATGGTTTTTCTATCTTTGGAAATACTTTTTATGATTGTCCTATGAATCTTGCCAAAACTACTCAAAAGATGTGAGGAAACAAATTTAGTGCTAAATTGGGAATAAAAATGCCACTTCATGGTTCAAGAAGCCATTGTTATTGGACATAGAATTTCAAAAAGAAGCATTGAGGTAGATCAGGCAAAAATTGAAACCATTGAAAAGCTTCCACTTCCAACAAATATCAAAGGTATCAAAAGTTTTCTAGGTCGGTTTTATAAAAGATTTAACAAGGAATTTTCAAAGATTTTAAAGCCATTTTGCAACCTTTTTTAGAAAGAGGCGCCATTTAAATTTGATGATGATTTCCTTGAGGCATTTAATGAATTGAAGAAAAGATTAATTACTGCACCTATCATCATAAGTTCAAAATGGAATCTCCCTTTTGAGCTCATATGTGATGCAAGTGATTATGCAGTGGTTGTTGTTTTAGGTCAAAGGAAAAATAAACTTTTTCATTCAATTTATTATGCTAGCAGAACTTTGAAGGAGGGATAGAAGAATTACATAACAACAGAAAAAAAACTTTTAGTTGTAGCCTTTACTTTTGATAAATTTTGCCCCTATCTTGCTTGCATAAAGGTGATAGTTTATACAGACTATTTAGCAATCAAGAATTTGATCACCATGAAGGATTCTAAGCCAAGATTGATAAGATGGATTCTTCTACTACTAGAGTTCAACTTGGAGATTCGTGATAGAAAATGGACAAAAACTAATTAACAAACTGCCTATTCAAATTGGAGAATGAAACTTCAAGTGTCGAATCAACCTTTATCAAGGAAACTTTCTTGATGAACAACTTCTCCAAATTAGTAAGAAATCCATGGTATGCTGATTTTAGTGAATTACCTGGTAAGTAATATTCTTTCTCCTGATTTAAATTTTCATTAGAAAAATATTTTTTTTCATGATGTTAAAAATTTTGTTTGGGATGAGCCTTTCTTTTTTAAGCATTGCAAACACTAGATTCTTAGAAGGTGTGTCCCAGAGGAAAAATTCCAAAGCATATTTCAGCATTGCCATTCTTCAGATTATGGAGGGCACTTTGAAGGAAACAAAACTGCTACTAAAGTTCTTCAATCAAGTTTGTATTAGTCTACATTGTTTAAAGATGCTAACTATTTTGTTTTACACTATGACAGATGTCAAAGAGTTCCTAATATATCAAGGAGACAAGAGATGTCTTTCAACACCATCCTAGAAGAATAGATTTTCGACGTATTAGGAGTTGACTTCATGGGTCTCTTCATATCTTTGTGCAAAATAAATACATCCTAGTTGTAATGGATTATGTTTCCAAATGGGTTGAAGTAGCAGCTCTTCCTACCAATGATTCCAAGGTAGTGATGTATTTCATGAAGAAAAATATCTTCACTCGATTTGGCAGTCCAAGGGCAATCATAAGTGATGAGGAGCTTTTAGATGTATTTCTTGCAAAATATGGAGTTAAACACAAAGTTACAACTGCTTACTATCCTCAAATAAGTGGCCAAACAAAGGTATCCAATAAAGAAATTAAAAGAATTTTGGAGAAGATAATGTGTCCCTTAAGAAAAGATTAGGCAAGAATATTAGATTATGCACTTTGGGCATATCAAACAGCCTACAAGACTCCAATTAGAATGTCTCCACACAAGTTAGTTTTTGGTAACGCTTGTCACCCCTTGGTAGAACTTGAGCATAATGCTTACTAAGCTGTTAAGAAGTTGAATTTTGATATGCAAATGGCTGGTGAGAAAAGGCACTTGCAATTGAATGAACTTAATGAATTTTGACTCTAAGCCTATGAGAATGCCAAACCCTATAAAGAGAAAACAAAATAGTGGCATGGCAAGAAGATAACGGAACGTCACTTAACACCTAGCCAACAAATGTTATTGTACAATTATTGCTTGAAATTGTTTCCAAGAAAGCTCAAAAGTAAGTGGTTTAAGCCATCCATAGCCACTAAAGTATTTCCATATGGAGCAATAGAAGTAGTGGCAAACAATGGTCTGACGTTCAAAGTCAATGGGCAAAGATTGAGGCATTATTGTGGAGGTGAAATTGATCATCAAACATCCTCAATTTATTTCTTGGATATGATTTAAGGCACAGATAGTCAAGCTAATGACTATAAAAAAGCACTTTTTAGGAGGCAACCCAAGTTTTTCTAACTTAGTTTATTTATTTCTACCTTTTTTTTTTCATTTAATGATTATGTACAAATTTTTTGTAGGTGTCCCCCCTAAACAAAAAAAAAGAGCATTACGGCATCAAAAAAAGAGCACCGTGATGCTACAAGTAAAGTACGTCAAACAAGGGGGTGAAGAGTGCCACAGTGCCTAAAGCTTGAAAAACATGGGGCAATAAGCATAGCAACATTACAGCACCTATGGGGTGTGCCGTGGCACCCTATGATATACAGGTAAAAAAAAAAGAGAAAAACCTTAAAAGCCCTTCTAAATAACCCTCTTTGCCTTGCCCTCTTCTTCTTTAGCCTCCTGCTCTCTTTCTCTCTTTAAAATTTTTTCTCCACCTTCTCCCTACAATTTCTTCATCAAATCCTAAACAAACTTTGTTTGCCTTCAACCTTTCAACATTTGGTCTTCAATACTCAAGTAAGTATACTTTCCCTACATTGGTGATTTTTGAAATATTATGCTTTTTGATATTATGAATTGTGGGATTTTTACTGCTTGAGTTAATAGTTCCTAGTGATCAATTGTTGAAATATTTATTTAAATTTTAATTTTTGGATATTTATTTGGAGTTTAATTTATTAAAGATGGCACTAAAAAGAGCTAGAGCCAGTACTAGGAGTTCTTATGATAGGACTAGATTTATTTCTCCTGATGCTAAAAAGAGATATATTGAGGAAGTAGTTTATAAAACTCTAATGCATAAGAGAGGGTTTGATATTAGTGAAAGTTAGTTCCTAGATGTTTATGCCATTATTCTTGCTTGGTAGTGGACCACATTCTATAAATAACCTCTTGCACTTGTGATGCATATAGTTAGAGAATTTTATGCTAATGCAAAAAAGCATCAAAATGGGTTTGTTCTTGTTCACGGTAAACTTGTGCCTTTTACTGTTGATGCCATTAATAATTACTTTGAAATTCCTAATGATTTGATGGATGAACATTTTACTCTAAAGCTGAATTATGAGGAGATAATTAATTACTTGTGTAAGGGAAATGGGGATTGGAAATTGTTTAAAGGATTACCTGTGTCCTTTAAGAGCAATAACCTTCATGGTGCCTACAAATGTTGGTTTTATTTTGTTGCTACTAGATTGCTTCCACTTAAGCATGTTAGTGATATCACTAAGGATCAAGCTGTATTGCTTTATTGTATTCTCACTGGTCAAGCAGTTAATATTAGACGTTTGATCTTCTTCACAATCCTTCGATCTACTAATACTCCTCATGAAGGTATTTGATTTCCCTCTTTGATTATGAAATTATGTAAAATCACTAGTGTGGAATATGGTTCTAAGGAAGAGTTGTTTTATCCTATGGGTCTAATTAATCATGGAATAATGGAAAAATATATGCAACAAGACTCCTCAACTACTGGGGGTAGTTCATCGACTATAAAACCTTAAGTAGCATGTCCTCAAGTTTTGTTCATGGTGCAAAGGATTGAGAGACTTGAGACTCGCATGGCCATCATTCATTGTGCTTTAATGTAATTAAGCAAATGATGCGAGCTTATGCAAAACATGTGGGCATGGATATGGGCACTTCCCCATGTTGCTGGTTGATGCCACCATTATGGCTAAAGCTGATGATAAGGAAAAGGAGGAAAAGGATATCTAGACCGTTTTACTATTATGGCTACTTTAAAAGAGGAATTTTTGTTTTCATTTTGATTTATTTTATTTTTATTTTTATTTTCTTTAAACATTGGGGATAATGTTTAGTTTTAAGTTTAGACGTGCCTTTTTTCATTTTCAAGTTGTTGGTCTTTATTTATCCTTATTTACTTATCTTTATTATTTTTCATGTTTAGATAGTCCTAATTTCTAGCTTTTATAATTAAAACATTTTTTTTAAACAATGGAGATAAGTTAACACTTTGCTTATGATGCTCCTATCCTAGGATGATATTTTGATTATTTTATGATTTTAGCTTTTGGGAAGAATATGGGTATGATTTTAAATTTGTGTTAATATTCTTGTGATAGCTTAATTGCAAAATGTGACTTCTAATAATTTGAGCACTATATTCTTTTACTTAGAATTTTCTTGTGATTTAGAAAAAGTTTATGTTAATTAAAATATAGTGAAGTCAAAGATTCTAGGATTTGTTTGATTCTCTCTTCAAGCAAAATATTAGATAGCACTTAGGATAGGAAGTGATATAGGCCATCTTTGGAACATTTGAGTCATTCAAGCCTACCCTGATATATATTTATCCCTAGTAACCCCTTTTGAGCTTATTTTTCTTTTTCATTTTAACCACATATTAGCCTAACCCTTTTATTTATTTCCAATTTTGAACCTTTTATTGGTCTTAATAGAGTCCTAAAGGAGGGTGAATAGCATTAAAATTTTAAGCGCAGCCCTTTTTGTAAGATAAAGCTTTTAACTGAGTAGAGGAAAATAAATATAAAGCTTTAAGTGGCTAAAAGACACCAAGTAAGGAAAGGCAAAGACAAGTGGACAATACAAAGCTATTTATAGTGGTTCTGTCCTCTTTACCTACGTCCACTACCTTAATCTCCCAATTAAGTATTTTCAACCCAACTTCATTAAACTAGTAGAATTAACAACTTCCACTAAACTTTTACAAGGTGAGTTTCTAACCCGAGCTCTAATCCTTTACAACAAGCCTTAGAGTGCTTCCTACACTCTAATTTTCCAAGAAAAAGGAGTACAACCAAGTACCTTTACAAATCTAAATAGATTACAATTAAGCTCAAACATTTTTTTTTTGGATTTGGAAAGAAGAACAAGTGTTTTTAGTGAAGAATATTTGGCTTTTTGCTCCAAGTAGCTCGTTTCTCTTCAAATCTACCTTCTTTGACCGTTGAAGCTTCTTTTATACCTAGGGACTCAGATTTTTTTGTTGGAGACAGTTTTTTGCCATTAGAAACAACTCTGATGCACTTCTAGTCATTATTTTATCCTCTATTATTTAAATTCAAAAAGACAAACAGACTTCGGCTAAATAGTTAGCGGTAGCTCTAATTGATTACAACTTTTGTACATTGCAATATCTTGCTATTGTGTTCTCTACTCTAACTGATTACAGGAAGCTCTAACCAATTAAGAGTTCTTTGTCTTCAGACTTCTCTTCTTTAACAGACTTCCTTTAACTGGTTATGGCAGGCTCTAATCAATTAACAAATTTTTATTTTTACTTTTCTGCATAGTAGTCTTCCTCTAATTGCTTATCTCTTCCCTTAATTGATTGAAGCTTGACTTCCTTCAACCATAACTGATTAAAATCACCTTTAATCAACTAGAAGATTTTTTAATTTTGAACTTTTCCATTTTGGCTCCCTTTAACGGTCAACTAGATTTTCAAACTTATTTTTGGCACTTAAAGATAATAAGACCTTGCACTTTAACTGATTAACCAGACTTGTTAATCGATTAGCATATTTTTGTTTTGCTTAAGCTTATCAAACAACCATTCCTTAACTGATTAAGGTCTCTTGATAATCAATTACCAAGGTTCTATTTTTGTTCATTACTTGCTCTTTCGCTCTTACTAATTAACTCTTCATTAAACTTAGCAAGCTCTTTAACTTACCATTAATTAACAACTTTGTTAGGGGTA
Source organism: Theobroma umbraticum (assembly GCF_002168275.2). NCBI lineage: Eukaryota > Viridiplantae > Streptophyta > Magnoliopsida > Malvales > Malvaceae > Theobroma > Theobroma umbraticum. Next base: position 686,475 of record NW_018397256.1, on the reverse strand, counting down.
TTAAATTAAATCCTGCACACTTAAATAACAAGATTAGACTTTAATAAATGAGAAATATTTTATTATCATCAAAAACAAATGAAGTCAACATTTTTCACCCTTAAATATTTTGATCTTTCTAAGTTTCTCGAGCTTAAAGTTAAATTAAGGGAGAAAGGTATATTGGTACAAAAAAAAATTTAATGAAATGTTAGAACTTTACCCATTATTCATAGTTGTCAAAAATAAGTTTCGAGTGTAAAAAAAAAAAGATAAAGTGTGTTGTACAAAAGAAAGTTTATTTTAAGTTTTGGGGTGCTATAAAAAAAGTAATATTTTGAGCTCTTTATAGGTCCTAAATTGATAAGTACTTAGGGTGAATTTGAGCCTAAATTTATCATTCATCATACCTTAACCCTAGCCTTACATTACAAGCCTAATAAAGACCAATTGATCCTTGAATAAGTGTTAGTCTACATTAATGGAAAGAGAGATGAAAAGCAAACTTATGGGATTCCAATGCTAATCTATGCTTGGACTTAGTATAAATCAATCTGAATTGCATGATATTCTTTGTTAAAGAGTATTCACACACACACACAAAGGAAGTCCATTCGAAAGTGAGCTTTCATTTGAATTGATGCATGAATTTGAAGATTATTTGTATTTTATGTTAAGTTGGAATTGTAAAATAATTTTTGAGGAAAAATTGGAGAATCATAACTTGGTGAATTTTTATCTCTTGACAAACTTTTTTCCATTTAAGTTTCTTTATTTTCTTTGTTTTCTTTTCTTTCACTCAAGGACTAGCAAAATCTTAAGTTTGAAGGTGTGATAATTCTATAAAATAGAATTATTTTTATCTTAATTTGTTCTTAAAAGTTAGCTAAGTTCTTGAGTTTATGTTAGAATTTAGTTATTATTCTATTTAGTTTATTTTTACCAATTTAATTTTATGTTTATTTATCATAATTTAGTTATTATTTATTAGTTTTTATATTTTTGTAGGATTCTAGAAGAATAGTGCTTAATTAGGTGAAGAAAAGTGTATGAGGAGTTTAGCTTTTATTCGTACATGTCACGGTATTGAGCATAACTCTCTCTCTAAATGTCCAAATAATGTGATTCTTAGACCATTGGAAAACTAAGCGATAGAGCTCCAACTTCATAAAATCACTTAGTCCAGTTCTACTCAGAGATGGAGAAAATCATGTTGAAAGTTGACAGAGTGCAACAATTGATATGAAGTTGCGAGAAAGGAAGTTATGCGAGCCAACTTAAGACTATTGGGCTATGCACTTATTTTAAGCCCATATTAAGAATTTTTAGGCTAAGGTAGTCTATTATAGGTAACATAAGATTAAGTTAGATTATAAATATTTAACTTACAGAGAAGTTAGCCAGACGTGCACATTGAGGAAAAATTCTAAAAGAAATTCAAGAAATTAGAAGTTTATACTGAAGATTGAAGATCAAGGCTGAAAAATTAATTTATTTTCTTCTTCCTTAGCTTGTATTATTCTTATTACTCTTGATGGCTAAACGTCATATGTTTTTAGTTTTTATTTCATTATGTCTAGCGAAATTTATTTTTCTAGGATGGCAATTGAATCACATGCAATTTAAATGTTTAATGTCTTTCTAACTTATTTAAAATGGGATAGAATTGTTTATTCCAATTTGTTCTTAATACTTTTAATTAATTGGCCACCAATTAAATTGATCAAGGAACCTAAACAAACTTGGAAAAGGGAGTCTAAAATTGGAATAGCATATGATCATATTTATTTGATTGAATGAATAAATTGATTTTTGTATAGGATAGGAAATACCTATACGCCGTATCTAGCTAGTATTAGAGCCTAAACTTAATGACTCTATTTTAATTTCAATTTACATAAGAATATAGTGTTTTGGTTAAAGTAGATATTATAATAAGAGACTTGATAGAGCTTTATAAATAATAGATGACTCTAGGTTAGCAATTCAACCCATTGGATTAAGTTAAGAAAAAGAGGTGAAATCTAAATGAAGTGTGAGGGATATTTTAATCCTAGGCTTTTCTAATTTGATTCTTGGTCAATTATCTTTTTGCTTTGATTATTAGTGTTAATTAGTTTATTTAAGTAGTTTTTAATTTTATTAGTTGTTAAATTTTGATTGTTTGAATAAAATTAAATTGTTTTCATTTTAGTACTCAATAAATTTTTAGGACAATTCTTTCAGGAATCAATACTCTACTTACTAATATACTATCTATTCAATACGTGTATATGCATAGGTCGAAATTTAACTGATAGGCTCTAAATAACTATTCTAACTTGAATTCAAATGATCATCAAAGAAATGTAGTATAAATGAAAATAAAAAGAATAAAAATATTTAAATAAGATCAAATGTGGAGCATAGTTGATAAAAATAGAATTAAAAGATGAATAAAATATTTTATAATTTCATCAAACCAATTCATTTTTAATTTTCAATTTTTTAAGCTCATTTGATATTTAAAAAAGTAATAGTTAAAATTTGAATTGGTTTAACCTAAAAAAAACTAAGAACATAACTGGAAATGAATCAAGAAATTGTATCTTATCGATAAAAACTAAGAACGACAAAATTTCCTATTGTTGTAGCAAATCATTGATAGCAGTAGTTTGTTGTATATATGTAGTGTTATTACCGTATTTATAGAATACGTAGATATTATCCAGAGCTAGAATAAATTACATAAATAACATTCAATTAAGTAATAATATTTATATAAAGTAAGGGCACGTTTGGTTCATGTAATAAAATGAAATGGAATAGAATAGATATTTTATGGGAATAGAATAGGGTAGAAATAAAATCAAAATGTTATTATGTAGTTTGTTTGACAAAATGGAATAAAGTAAGAATTACAATTATGAATTATTGTAATGTTTGATTAGTAAAAATAATTTTAGAATAACAAAAGAATAGGTGATAAAAAGACAACTATATTTTTTATAGGAATAGTTAGTCCTTCCTCCAAAAACACACCAAGCAAGGGGAGAAAATTTTTTGAGGAATAGAGGGGGAATGGCTGCAATAGTGGTAGATAAGAAGGCTTTGCAAAATTTTATACTTTCTACTACTAAAATATTAATATAACTAAATAATATTTTGTTATTATAGGTTTGTGCTTATGGGTTGTTTGATAGAAAATGATCCTATTAATGTAATGGGTTGGGTTAAAAAGTCAAGTTATACTCTATAGAGATTATATTATCATAAGAAGTTCATTGAATTTGTTAAATCTACCTTTACTAGTTGGGGTACTCAACATACACTTTAAGAAGCAAATGAAATGGTTGACTAGTTAGCAAGAAAAGCGGTGCAAAAGGAATATGAGTTATTGTTGTTGTTTGAGTCGAGATTCAGAAATAAGAGCCATATTAGGTTTGGTTGATTGGCTTTTAATGTGTTGTATATGTTGGCATATGCCCTTAAGCCAATTAAATTAGTCAAAGAATATAGATTGTTATTTAATTCATACTTAATTATATAACTATATGTGATAGAGGTTTTTTTTCATGTTAGTGCAATAATAAGGAGTTATTAAGTATTAATTGAATGAAGCCCATGGAACATAAAGGCCTTGCAAGAGAATTGTAAAGTTGTTGCAATTATGAGATCTCTATACATCAAAGACATGTTCCTAAAATTGTTTCTGGTCATTTTATTGTTAAGATAGGGCATTGATAATGCTCAAAGACTGGTACATGTTAAGCCTCCTTACTTGGGAAGTAAGCAATCAATCTTATAAATTGAAGTATATGGGATACTTGAGGATAACATATAGGTGCTTGTTAAAGAACAAGTTCACTAAACATGACCCACTATGAGAACTCTATTTGGTACTTCACTCAAGTGTCTATGGAACATGTTCTCATGTGATAGTAGTGCAACTAGTCCTTACACTTGATTTGGATTTGGATTTGTATTTGTTGCCAACATGTTAGAAGCCTAATGGGTCACACATTAAGTGACATAATTGAGATTAAATAAGGATAATCAATTAAGGTAGACTTAATTGGAATAGACCAAAATAAAGTGAGAAATTAATTAAGTTCACAAGGGCTTAATCGAATTAAAATACAACTGTTGTATCTAGGGTTACAACTTAGTTTGGCTATATAAATATGTTATGTTAACAAACTAAAACTAAAAGCCTTCAGCCGCTTCTCAGCCATTTCATTAAAAAAGAAAAGAAAAATATTTTTTTTTGTTTGACAAAAATAAGATTCAGCAAGAATTTTTAGTCATTTTGTTTTAGAGACAAAACTTGCTAGCACAAGTAAAATTTGACCTTCGAGAAGGTCTTATTCGGTTATTATGTGGATTACTGTTAGTTTTGGCTCCATTAATTTTTCATGATAATAAAACATTCCTATTTATTTATGTCTAACACTTTTATTTTAGTGTGCAGGACTAAAATGTATGTTAAATAATTAGTTAATCATTCAAAAGTAAATATCAAAACTCATAAGAATAAGGAGCTATAATTGAGCAATGAAACAAAAGCCTCTTAGTTGGATAATCAAGGGAGTTGGTTGGATGAAACTCAAAAGAGAAATTGGCTGGTTCAAGCAAACTATGAGACAGAGAACAGTTAGTCAACCAAGAGACAGTGTTAGTCAACCAAGAGACAATGTTAGTCAACTAAGAGCTTATTTCCAAAAACTGGGTTCAGAGACAGAAATGACTTAATCGACTAAAAACTTTTGTTAGTCGACCAAGAGCCTACTGCCAGAAACTAGGTTCAGAGATAAAGACAACTTAATCGACTAAGTAGCAATATTAGTCGACTAAGAGTATTCTGTCTGAAAATTTGAATTTAAGCACTAGAAGATAGATTAACGACTAGAATTACCCCCAAATTGTTTTCAATGATCAGAATCTGTCTAACAGCCATCAGAGTTGATTTTTCAAGTATAAAAGGCACTCTTAACAGCTACGAATCAGTTTTGAAGGCTTCCAAGATAAAAAAGAGCTCAAAAATAGCAAAAACTCTCTGCATACTTTCTGCACTTCACTCCAATCTTTGTAATAGAGTTAAGCTCTTTATCTTGTACCATTCAGATCAGGTTAGTGATCATAGGTACTTTTTTTATTTCTTTTCTCCTTGATTGCTTAGAGTGTACGAGACACTCTAAGGGGATTAATCAAGCTTGGGTTAACTTGATTAAGTGTATAAGTTCTAACTCAGCCTAAGAAAAGTTAGTTTTAAGTTTTGGTTGATCCCGAAAAAAATCATTGTTAAAGGTTGTGGCTAAGCTTGTGAAAAGCTATTGTAAAAGCTTGGTGGAAGCTTGGAATTTCACCGTTTATAGTGATTTGGTTTGTAAAATCTTTGGTTGAACAATCAAGGTAATGGATGTAAGTCTTTGATAGAACCACTATAAATCTTTGTGTATTGTCTGCCCTGTTTTATTTTTCATTTCATTCTTTCTTAGATTATTCCTGCATCTTGCATTTAACTTCTCATCATTGAACTTTAACTTGCCCTTAATTAGAAGTCAAATTTAGTAAGAGCCAAAAAGTGTTATTCACCCCCTTTTGGCACATTTATTTGAGACCAACAAGTGGTATTAAAGCTAGATCCCTCATTCTTAAAGCTTAACATCCTAAAGAAGATCCAAATGGCTATTCAAATATCTATAGTTACTGAGGGACAATCCACAAATAGATCACCTTTGTGTGATGGATCGAACTACCCTTATTGGAGCACTAGAATGTCAATCTATATAAGGGCAATAGATTATGAAATGTGGGATCTCATCACAGATGGACCCTTCATTCCCTTAACCATAAATATAGTGACAAATGAAATGATTCTTAAGCCAAGGGCTGAATAGAAGTAGCTGAAACCAAAAAGGTTCAAACAAACTTTAAGGCAATAAACACTTGACATTCTGCCCTAACACCCGCTGAGTTTAACAAAGTGTCAAGCTGTACCACAGCTAAACAAGTATGGGACAAACTTAAGATTATCCATGAAGGGACTTCTTAAGTTAAGGAGTCTAAAATAGCTCTCCTAACTCACAACTATAAGATGTTTAAGATGGAACCTAGTGAAGATATCACCAGCATGCTTGATAGGTTCACAAATATCACCAATAAACTCAGTCAACTAGGCAAACCAATTCTTGAACATGAAATTATCAAAAAACTACTTTGAAGCCTACCAAAAAATTAGAAGCTAAAAGTGACTATTATCCATGAAGCTAAGGACTTAAATGTCATCACCCTTAATGAAATTTGTGGGTCTCTTCTCACTCATGAGTTGGAACTTAAAGAAGAGGAAGAAGAAGACAAGAGAAAAGCAAAAGAAAAAAAAACAGCATTGCCTTAAAAGCAATCATTCTTAAAGAAGAATTAGACAATTTATCCTGTGATGATGATGAAGAATTAACTATGGTTGCAAGAAGATTCAGAAAACTTATGGGACAAAGAGATAGGAGATTGGCTAAGAAAGGGTACAAAAGAGATTAAGGTTCTTCATAAAGAACCAGAAATAAAATGAATCAACAAGAAAGAAGAGGTTATATGCTTTGAATGCAAGAAGCCTAGACACTTTAGGTCAGAATGCCCCTTGTTGAAGGAAGAAACTCTCAAGAAAAATAGAAAATCGAAGAAGGTAATGGTAGCTGCAACCTGGTCAGACAGTGATGTTTCAAGCTTAGATGTTGAAGAAAAGAAAGTGAAAGAAAGAGCAAATTTATGTTTGATGGCAAGAGATGATGAATCTGAGGTATGTTATATTTCTTGTGGTATTTCTATGGATGAACTTCAAGATGAATATGAATGTCTTTATGATGAGTTTGGAAAACTTGCATCAAAATACAAGGCTTTGAAAGGAAAGACTTCATCTCTTTGAGAATGATTTAGAAAAGATAAAACATGATTTATGCTTTGTTTTTGAATAAAGAAATTTACTTCAAACTGAGCTTGATCACTCAAAAATAGATTATAAAATTCTGAAATTAGAATTGAAAAATAAAACTGAAGTTTTGCAAAAAGCTATTGATGAAAATACTGCTCTTAAGAATGTAAGCAATGAAACATCAAGAAGAAACACATATTTCAAGGAAAGTCTTGTTAATATTTCTCCTAGGTGTTATATTTGTGATAAACTTGGTCACCTATCTTATAATTATTATAGAAATAGAAGCATGTAGAAAACAAAAAGGATTTGTGTTCCAAAAGGATCCTATGTAGCACCTAACCTTCAAGGACTCATTAAGGTCTGGGTACTTATAGGAAAAATTGAAAATCTATCTTGCAAGTTGAGCTTAATAGAAAAGACATATGTTCAAGAGCTCAACTGAAGGAGAAGCAACCATGGTACATGGATAGTGGCTGCTCAAGACACATGACTGGAAACGAAATATTATTTGCTCAGCTGGACAAGAAAAAGGGAGGTACTATATCATTTGGCGATGACTCAAAAGGTAGAATTCATGGTATAAGAACTATTGGTAAGAATTCTCAAGCTCAAATTAGTCATGTGTTACTTGTTAAAGGTTTAAAGTACAATTTATTAAGTATCAGTCAATTGTGTGATAAAGGTTTTAAAGTATGCTTTGATTCATATAAATGTGAAGTGATAGACATTAGTACCAATAAAGGTTGATTCATAGGAAAAAGAATTAAAAATATGTATGTTATATTTCTAGAAGATCTTGAGATTAATTGTGAAACATGTCTTATGGAAAATAATGAAAATGATAGTTGGTTATGGCATAGGAGACTTGGACATGTGAGCATGCATACTATCTCCAAATTATTGAGAAAGAATCTAGTTATAGGATTACCTGTACTTAAATATGAAAATGATCAGATTTGTGATGTTTGTCAACTAGGTAAACAAGTTAAAACATCCTTTAAAACCAATAAGATTATTTCAACCTCTAGAACTCTTGAGTTGCTGCATATCGATTTATTTGGTCCAATAAACACAACTAACTTAGGAGGTAAATCATATGGCTTTGTGATAGTTGATGACTACTCTAGGTACACTTGGTTTTACTTCCTTGCTCATAAAAATGATGCACTACCTACATTTGTGAATCATTGTAAGAGGGTTCAAAATGAAAAATGACTTATCATTGTTAGTATTAAGAGTGATCATGGAGAAGAGTTTGAAGGAGATGATTTTGAAAATTTTTGTAATGAAAAGGGATTAGATCACAAGTTCTCTACACCTAGAACCCCTCAACAAAATAGGGTTGTAGAAAGAAAAAATTGAACTTTAAAAGAAATGGCTGGAACTATGCTTTATGAAAATAATCTACCAAAATTATTTTAGGCAGAAGCTATCAATACAGTTGCATAAATTCTTAATAGAGTATCAATAAGGTCCATGATATCAAAAACCCCATATGAATTGTACAAAGGTAGAAAACCAAATATTTCTCACTTTAGGAGCTTTGGCTGCAAATGTTTTGTATTAAATAGTGAAAAACATTTTCTAGGAAAATTTGATGCTAAGAGTGATGAAGCAATATTTCTAGGATATACTTTGAACTCAAAAGCCAATAGAGTTTTTAACAAAAGAACTTTAACAGTTGAAGAATCTATCTATGTAGTTTTTGATGAATCTAATGCCTTGCATAAAGAAACTCTTGTTGATGAAAATGATGTAGAGGACCTTGAAAGACAAATGGAAGAAATGAGCTTAGAAAACAAGAAAAACAGTGAAGAAAATTCACATGGAAAAGAAGCATAACCTCCACCCTTAGAAACTCTACAAAGAACTAAAAATCAACACATTAATCTTTCAAAGAGCTGGAAGTATATGAAAGATCATCTACAAGAACAGATCATAGGTGATCTTTCACAAGGTGTCAAAACCAGAAGAGGAATTAGAGAGACATGTGAGTACTCAGCTTTCATCTCATAAATTGAGCCTAAAAGCTTTGAAGAGGCAGAAAAGGAATAAAGCTGGATATTGACTATGCAAGAAGAGCTTGATCAATTTAAACGAAATTGAGTGTGGACACTAGTTTCTAGACCATTAAATCACCTAATCATTGGTAAAAAGTGAGTGTTTAGAAACAAGGTAGATGAGCAGGGTAATGTTATTAAAAACAAAGCTAGGTTAGTGGCTCAAAGATATAACCAAGAAGAAGGCATTGACTATGATGAAACATTTACTCCTGTTGCTACAATAGAAGCCATAAGATTATTGCTTGCATATGTATGTTTCATGAACTTCAAATTATTTCAAATGGATGTGAAAAGTGCTTTTTTAAATAGTCTTATCCAAAAAGAAGTCTATGTTAAACAACCCCCTGAATTTGAGGACTTTGAAAAATCGGATTATGTTTTCAAGCTAAATAAGGCATTATATGGATTAAAACAAGCTCCAAGAGCTTGGTATGAAAGACTCTTAAAGTTTTTTGTTGAAAAAGGATATATTAGAAGAAGCATTGATATAACATTGTTTATTAAGAAATGCTTGAATAATTTAATTGTAGTTCAAATTTATATGGATGATATTATATCTCGTGCTACTAATGAGGCTTTGTGCAAGAACTTTGCTGAAAAAATGCAAGGTGAATTTGAGATAAGCATGATAGGTGAACTGAAATTCTTTCTTGGCTTTCAAATCAAACAATGCAAAGAGGTCATCGTCAATAGTCAAGAAAAGTACGTTCAAGACATGCTAAAGAAGTTTGATATGTTGAAACTAAAATCAATCAGTACACCAATGAGTCCCTCCATCGAGCTTGGTGCAGATGAGAAAGGAAAAAGTGTGATCAAAAATTTTATAGAGGTATGATTGGATCTTTATTTTATTTAACTACTAGCAGACCTAATATTCAATTTAGTATATGCTTGTGTTCATGGTTTCAATCTAAACCCAAAGAGTCACACTTAACTACAGTAAAAAAATGTTTAGAAAACTTTTAGACACACATAATTTAGGATTATGGTATCCTAAAGGAACATCCTTCAATCTCATTGGATATTCAGATGCAAACTTTGCTGGAAGTAAAATAGATAGAAAGATCACTAATGGCATATGTCAGTTTTTAAGAGATATGCTTGTGTCTTGGTCAAGTACGAAACAAAACTTTGTTACACTTTCCATTGCTGAAGCTGAATATATTTCCTGAGGTAGTTATTGTGTTTAGATTTTATGGATTAAACAATAATTAAAAGATTTTGGAGTGACTATGCATAATATACCAATATTTTGTGATAACACAAGTGCAATCAATATCTCAAAAAATCTAGTTTAGCACTCAAGAACAAAGCACATTGAGATTAGACATCATTCTGTCAGAGAACATGTGCTTAAAGGAGACATTAAGATTAAGTTTGTCAACACCTTACATCAATTAGCTTATATATTTACCAAACCCTTAAATGAGGAAAGATTTTACGATATTAGGAGAAATCTAGGAATAGCTAGTGTTTAAGAACTTTGAGAAAATTTTTTAGCATTTATCTGGTAAGACAGTGTCTACTTAGTTGATTAAGAGTATCACTTAATCAACTAAGAGCATTCTGGTCTTGTTAATAAAAGACGTAGTCAGATAAGGGTAAAACTTGGTTATTTTAAAAACCCAAATAAAATAATAAAATCTAAAGAAATAGAAGTAGGTAATCGGGTGAAGAAAAAGAAGAAAAAAAATCCATTAACCAAAAATGAAAAATAAGGGAAACTCTAAATTTTGAAATAAGAAAAACTAACCACATTTAAAAGGCTGAGTTTGTTGGTCTTTAAAGAAAAATAATTTTTCTAAACTTATTCTCTCCTTATTCTCTCTCATCTAGAACCGACTTCTTAAAACTAAAACCCTTTCTTCCCAAACTTTTCAAACCCTAAAATATGAAACTTCCAAAACCAATGGCAAAATATTCCCTACCCAAAGATATTCTAGAAAAGAAGAAGGGCTAACGGCCAATGGAAGAAAGTCCACCATTCGAAATTCAAAAGAAGAAAAAGAAAGATGAATCTGCTATAGTGACTGTGAAAATTGAGAAGAAATATAGAGAGAAAAGGGACAGAAGTCAGAGAGAAAGAAAGAAAAAGGAAAACCTTTTGCAAAAGGTAACTCTTCATCCCTGAAATTCAAAAATAAGATTCATGAAGATAGGTTCAGGAAAATTGAAAATACTCCTATCTCATGAGAGAAATTCATCGACTGGGATAGCTTCAATGAAGTTTTAGAAATTAAAGAAGGACTATTAAAATATTTTGAAGAAATAAAAATGAAGAAACTAAGTGTCTTCAAGAATAGAACCTATAGTGTTAGTCTGGTAAAAGAGTTTTATGCTGGTATTGCACAGGATTGAAATCAACTAGATGATCCTGAGGAATTTTTGAATGATGGTCTAAATGTGTTTTTGAACGAAAAAGAGTTTGTGGTTACTACCTCTGATCTGGGAGAATTGTTGCATGTTGAGTATAATAAGGGAAGATATGAAATCCTTGAAGATTATGATACCTTATTCTTGTGAGAAGTAATCACTGGAAGCACTGAAAGATATTCCTCAAAAAGCTATGTAAGTTTTATCAAAAGTCCACAAACTAGGATATTGCACTATTTCATAATTTCATTAGTTCACGGAAGAGGTGGCAATTTTAGCTATGTGAGTCTGCAAGATATGTGGATGATGCAGTTTGTATTTAATGCTTTTCCTTTAAATTTAGGAAGATTTATGATAGAAAGGATGAGAGGAACATGTTGGGTTGACAAAATACATTTGCCTTATGGAAATATAATTACTTCCTTGGCAAAGAAGAAAAGTATCTGGAGTTCCATATGTGAGATGGATCAGATAAGGAGCAAAGATCAGGCCATCTATCTAGGAAGTCTGCCTAAGATGGGTTACAAGTTCTATGGAGAAAAATTTGTCAAGACCTCCAAGGATGCTTAGAGGGATGAGCAAGCTACTCCTACTCAAGCAACAGCAACTCCCTCACAAATTTTGAATGAGATAATTCTAAACTTACTGATGAGGATAGTTGGGAAACTCACTGACCAGTGTGTTAGAATAGAGAAAATTGAAGAAAAGCTACTGGAGTTGAGAAATTTAGTGAAGGATAAAAGGAAATCTCCTTCAGGTTCTGCAATTGAACATGCTTCTATAGCACCAAGTCCAGCTCTAGCAGGACAAGCAAGTGAGAGTCTTGATTTCCAAGCTAAAAATGATGAACCAATATCTAATCCAACAAAGAAACTACACATCCCTGAACTTGAAATTGAAAAAAAAGGTAATGTTAATACAAAAGTGATTAGATCTCAACTCCATGAGGAAACACAAGAAGCTGAGTCTTCCCCACCAAACTCTAAGGAAGTTTTCATCATGGATGTCTTTCAATAGATGGTAAGGGAAGAGCAAGATGAAAAGGAAGCAACAAAAAGCAAAGCACAGAAACCAGCATCTATAAGAGCATCCCCTGAATCTGTGCATGCTACAAGGAAAAATGATCAGATTGGGAAAAAAAGGGAAAGCTGCTGTAACTACACAAGCTAAAACTAAACCTACTGGTAGGGGCAGAATGACTATGGCAACCAAGACTAAGGTCCTCAAGAGGAGAATGTCCTCTAAATTAGCTGAAAAAGCCAAACCTCAAATCAAGTCTTCTACTCAAAATCCATTCCAAGTCTTAAACACATCTTCTTCTGACTTCCCATCATAGAAATCCTCCCCTCAGACATCTCCTGAACCCCTCAATATCTTCTTTAGCATAGATGAATTGACCCCCTCAAACTCCTCTTAGATTTGTTTTGTTTTGCTGATGACAAAAAGGGGGAGATAGTAAGTTAGGTAGGAGTTATTAGAAATTTAAGGGTAATTTAGGAAAGTTGACTTTGATGATTCTAGATTGTTAATGACAACATTTTATTTTAATTGCTGATGGATTGTTGATGATATCTGAATGCTGAAATTATTTCTATACTTTTGTGCTTAATAGAATGCCAATGATTGTTGATTTTGGAATGAATATGGATTGTTGATAATATGCTTGTGACAGCTAGTTACAATGTTGATAATATTCTGTCAATTCATTACTAATGTCCTATAAGCTTGCATGAAGATACTCTGTTAAAATTTTTGAATTTATACTTGCCACTCTTTCGAAAAAATAGATACAAACTTGCTGACTTGTTAAGTTGGATAGTAAAATAACTTGAAAAGATCATGCATATACTAAGAGGGAGCACACACTCATGGGGAGAAATTCTAATCTGGTGCAAAACAAAAATAACAAATAGACTTTCTGCATTTAATCAAGGAATGTTTTGTCATCATCAAAAAGAGAAAGGTTGTTGGCTCCATTAGTTTTTGATGATAATAAAATATTCCCATTTATTTATGTCTAACTCTTCTACTTGAGTGTGCAAGGCAAAAATTTATGTAAAATAATTAGTTAATTATTCAAAAGTAAATATCAAAACTCATAAGAATAAGGAGCTATAATTGAGAAATGAAACAAAAGCCTCTTAGTTGGATAATCAAGGGAGTTGGTTGGATAAAACTCAAAAGAAAAATTGATTGGTTCAAGCAAACTATGAGACAAAGAACACTTAGTTGACCAAGAGACAGTGTTAGTCAACTAAGAGCTTACTGCCAAAAACTGGGTTCAGAGACAAAAATGACTTAATCAACTAAGAAGTTTTGTTAGTTGACTAAGAGCCTGCTGCCAGAAACTGGGTTCAGAGATAAAGACAACTTAATCGACTAAGTAGCAATGTTAGTTGACTAAGAGTATCTGTCTGAAAATTTGAATTTAAGCACTAGAAGATAGATTAATGACTAGAACTGCCCCTAAACTATTTTCAATTATCAGAATCTGTCTAACAGCCATCAGAGTTGATTTTTCGAGTATTAAAGGCACTCCTAACAGCTATGAATCAGTTTTGAAGGCTTTCAAGATTAAAAAGAGCTAAAAAATCATAAAAACTCTCTGCATACTTTCTGTACTTCACTCCAATCTTTGTAATAGATTTAAGCACTTCATCTTGTACCATTCAGATCAGGTTAGTGATTATAGGTACTTCTTTATTTCTTTTTTCTTGATTGCTTAGAGTGTGCGAGACACTCTAAGGGGATTAATCAAGCTTGGGTTAGCTTGATTGAGTGTATAGGTTCTAACTTAGCTAAGAAAAGTTAGTTTTGGCTTTTGGTTGATCCCGAAAAAAACCATTGTTAAAGGTTGTGGCTAAGCTTGTGAAAGCTATTGTAAAAGCTTGGTGGAAGCTTGGAAATTTCACCATTTATAGTGATTTGGTTTGAAAAATCTTTGGTTGAACAATCAAGGTAGTGGATGTAGGTCTTTGACCGAACCACTATAAATCTTTGTGTATTGTCTGTCTTGTTTTATTTTTCATTTCATTCTTTGTTAGATTATTCCTGCATCTTGAATTTAACTTCTCATCATTGAACTTTAACTTGCCCCCAATTCGAAGTCAAATTTAATAAGAGCCAAAAAGTGCTACTCACCCCCCTCTAGCACATTTATTTGGGACCAACAGTTAGAGGCCAAACACTTAAATGGCTGAAGATTTGACAAATCCTAAGGTGAAAAAGCAAAAATTTTAGTTGCAGGATTTCAAACCATCTTGTTCTTTTTTCAGGGTTTCTTACTTCATCACAAGCATTTTTTATTTAATTGGTTCTTGATTATGACATTTAGAGTAAATTATGTATCTCTTAAACTTATGAGTGTTCATAATTAATTTAAAAATTACATGAAAAACACAAACATTGATCCTATAGGATTCGGTTGTTGCTCTAATTAAATGCTAATCTATTATTCTGCTGCGTTATAGTTTTAATTTCTTGATTATTTTCATGTTTGAGCATGAGTTCGAATCCCAAAAGTGGTATCAAAGCCTTTGTTTGATGTTTTCATATAATATGCATGCTTGATTCTTGGTGATAATCAATAGGATTGATTTGTATGTTAATTTAGTGTATATTAATTTTAACAGCTTTCTTTAAAATCTGTTTTTTCTGTTTTAATTCAAATCTGGACAGTATGCAATTAATTCATTAAAATATGTTTTAAAAGGTGCAAAATCATGTTTATTTGAAGAAATAATAATTGGATAAAAAAGCTTACAAAGTCAAGTTAAAATCGAATAGTTTTGAGGTATTTTGAAGACTAATGTGTTGATTAATTTTAGTAACATTAGGTAAGTGTTACGAGTAGTTTTTAATTATTAATAATTAGTTTTATCAAATTAAATACTGAATGTTTTCGTTAAACTTGATTTAGTATGAAAAAGGTTTATAAAAATCATGTTTTCGTGTTTCAAAACAGAAAAGATTCAATGTAGAAAATTTTGAGTAGCTATGATCGGTTTTTAGGACTTAATTTTTCATGAATTTTGTGTTTAATTGTTAAACACACTTGTTGAAAATTTTCAATAGCTTTTTAATGGGTTTGACTCATGATTTACGGAGTTTTAATATCATTTAAATGCCACCTATTTTAATTTTGGGTGATTCATAAAAAATAGGAAATTGTTTCATACATTAAAAGCAATTCCTAAAATTAAGAATAGAATTTTAATTTTATGTGATTCATAAAGAATATGAAATTGTTTACTATTTTAAAAGAAATTCTTAAAATTAAAGATAATTTTTTAATTTAAAAAATTCATAAGAAATAATTTCCTACTTTAGAAGAAATTCTTAAATTATGTGATAGCATTGAACTTTTCTTAAAATTTTGGTTTGACTAGAAGTTTGCAAAATTTGTTAAGTCACCATTTAGGTAACTTGAACAACATAAAATTTAGGAAACTAATCCATATTCTAAATGTTAGAAATTAAAATATTGTCTTAGATATATTTTAAGAAGTTTACCTAAAATAAAGAGGTTTTCAAAATTAAAAAGAATTTTAATTATGGAAAGAATTAAAATGGAAAGTCTTAAAAAGGAAAATTTTATTTTAATGAATTTCTGATAAGAAATAAGAAGTAAAAGGTTTACTTTTAAGTGTTCTGAAAATGAGAATTTCTTAAGCATTAAAATGAAATAAAACAATACCAAATAATTTGAGTCTAGCACTTTAAGTGAATTAATTGATACTTTTCTTAAATGACACACAAGATCACCAAGTGATACAAAGTTTGCATTTATTGTTATGCTTTTAATTGTGATTAAAAGGCATGAGGATGATTATGGAATAAGACCTTAGAATATTAGGTTATGGATGATTAAAGTTATTTCTCATGGTATTTATTTTAAATTAGGGTCTACGCATCTGCCTTATCTCTATTTTCTATGGATTGTAAATTTTTTTTCTCACCCAACTCCATTTAAATGTAACTCGCGGTTTCTTGATTATAGAATGCAATTAGTTTCATCAAAGTGCAAAACTAAAGTTAGATAGAAAACTTTTTGTAACTTGAAGATGTAGATCCAAAGGCACCATGGAGATTCAAGGAGATTACAAGCAAAGCTTGAAGACATGACTTAAGGAAATTAAAATGAGTAAAGTCCATAATCATCCTAGCAGTTGGCATGAGATGGATTTATTTTTCAGTATATATATATATAATATGTGAAATGCGATAAATGTTATGCTCGTCAACAACAACAAATCAATGAGACCTTAATTAATGAATTAATAAATAAAAATCTCTCATTAATTTATTGAGTAAAAAAGTTATCTTCCACCATAGAACAAGATAACCAAGCTACTTTTTTAATTTGAAGCCTATTGAGTCACTCAAGGCCAAACTTTTACTTGAGTCAGTTTGAGTTATTGGTGAGTCTTACTTAACTAGTACCATATTCGGATGTGTTACACTTGACTGCATAATATTAGAGGCATAGTAAGAGAAAATGTATATGATATATTTAGACAAGGAGTTGTCACCTAATTGATCTAGGAGTTGTATAAGATACAATTGGTAAGCTAAGTTATCCACCTAATTAGTGTCATTATGGCTTGTTGAGTCACTCAAAGTCATGGTGGGATGAAAAGGTTCCTAACTCAATAGGAAGTTTAAAGGTTAAATTTCTCAAAATAGTAAAAGAATGTTATTACTTTGATAAAATATTGAGAATAATTATATAAGATTCTAAAACCTTGTCTTTATAATTATATAATTTTTTTTAATGACTAATAATCATATCTGTCAGTTTATATAGGATATAAATCTATAATGGTAAATAGTTTATCACTTAGAAGCATACTTGATGCAAACAAGTTGATAAGCCCAAATTTCATTGACCAGCTTCGCAATATCAAGATTGTCTTGAAACAAAATAAAAAGGCTTATGTCCTAGATAGTCTTGTTCTTAAGGAACCTAGGGATGATACTACAAATGAGGAAATAAGGCCTACAGAGTTTATATGAATGATCTCAATCAAACCACATGTGTGATGTTAGCTAGTATGGCTCCAAATCTTCAAGAGCAACATGAAGCTATGAATACTCAGGATATTATCCTAAACCTTAGAGAAATGTTCGATAAGGAAGTCGCATAGAGAAATTTGACATTTCAAGAGAGTTGTTCTAATGTGAGATGTCTAAGGGAAGCCTAGTAAGGCCTCATGTGCTTAAAATGATAAGACAAATCACTCAACTTAAGCAGTTAGGTTGGGTCATGGATCATGATTTGAGTATAGACCTTGTACTTTTTTCGCTTCCAGAAAGCCATTCACAGTTTGTGTTTAACTTCAACATGAATAAGATTGAGCTAACCTTATCAGGCTTATTGCATATGCTCACATAGGTTGAGAATATCATTACAAGAGAGAAGCCTTCAGTTCATTTTGTTTCTTTTAAGAAAAATAAAAATAACAAAAGAAGATTTCCAAGAAAGACAAGAATGAAAAGGCATCAACTTTAAAAGGTATGAAGCGTATTGAAAGAGTGCAGAATGACAACGATTGTAACATCCCGTATTCTCGAATAGAAGTCAATAAGACCCAATCGACAAGACGAAGGGTCAATTGACAAAAACTTAAATGCCAAAGGGCGGTAATGACCAAAAAGAATATTTTGAAATAAAATAATATTTTCTTAATAAAAAATATTAAAATATTAATATTTTAATTATTATTGACATTAGTCGTGGAGGAGGATTATATGACTAATCTAATTGGGAGAGAAGAAGTAAGAAAAAAATTCGAAAGAAAAAAATTCGAAAGAAAAATGACATTAGTGGGACCTGCGTGCGTTTATTAAATAAAGCATAAACAAGTAAGTATATATTTAAATATTATGGCGATACGTTGATGGGGTGCAAAATTTATATTATATTTATATACATCTAAAGGGAGAAAATAGAAGGAAATTAAAATTTAAGAAGTGTTGGAAGGACTAAATTATTAAGCACAAAAGTTTGGAGGGTCGCACGATAAATAAGTAAAAGTTAGAGGACTTATGTGCAATTCTCAATATTTGAAGTTAAATGGGAATTTATTAATCAAGGAAAGTTAGATTGTGTGGAATATGAGGTATACATGTGATTTGAATGGTGTAACAAATGGCCAATTAAACTATAAAGAAAGTTGTATATGAAGTGTAATTGGTAGAAAAAGGTGGCAAAGGAAATAAAAGTGAAAACGTAAGAAAATGAGGTGGCGGATGGAAAGTAATTGGGATAGATTTTGGATCAATGAGCAAAAGAGGTAATGTGCGCATGAATTGTAAGTGGGGATTGAGTTGGTCCAATGAGAATAAGAAACAAATAAAGAAATAAGAAAATAAGAATGAAAAAAGTATGGAAAATGGGTGTGACGGGTGGAAAATTTTTCAAGGCTTTTGTCTTGTGCTTTTGTCACATAAAAGAGAAAAGAAACATGCCAATAAGACATACAACCTTGGGCAATCCGCCCATGAGAGAGAATAAAGAGAAAAGGAAGGAAAGTAAAGTAAAAAGCATGAAGTCTTGGGCAATCCGCCCATGTAAGCACAAATGGGGAAAACCAAAGGCATTTTCAAGGCTCGGCCTTGAGAGATCCATCCACTACCAAAGAGAAAAGAGGAATGGGGAGGAAAGGAAGAAAGAGGAAAGAAAAGAGAGAAAGGAAGAAAGGAGGAAAAAGAAAAAAAACAGAAAAGAAAGGAAAGGTTGGCTTATTGAACTTGAGACAAAGTAAGTAAAGAGATTTTCATTTTTCATGAAATGCATGCTTTGTAAATCAATTTAAAGTGTGATTTTGTTTGTGGTAGCAAGAACCAACAAGGATTCAAAGGACCCGAGGCATGCATGTAAGTAGATTTTAGAGTCTATGGTGATTTTGGAGCTAAATGAGCAATGGGTAAGTGTTTTAGTTTTGAAATCATAAGTAAAAAGGAAAAATAAGATGTTTATTCATTGATTGTGTCTATAGAGCAAAAGTAATCTTAGAAGTGAGAGTTGTGAATCACATTTGGGATTCAATCCTAAATGAGAGGTAAGCAGCAAAGTGGCATATTGTGTTGATAAACTTGGTTGATTAAAGTGTATGAATTGTGTGATAAATGTTTGTGAGTATTGTTGATAAAACAATGAGATTAGTTAAGGATTGTTGGTTGATATGCTGCCATTTATGATTATAATTAAATAAATTGGGTTTGAATGGATGCTAGGAAGAGTATAGTAAGCAAAGTTGCCGTGGTGGCAAGCTGGAGGAGGTAACAAGAGATCGGCAAGTAAAAATTAGCTAGATACTCGCTTAAGTCAATAGCGACGTAGTGTCCCGCTATTGTGAGTTGAGTAGAGGGTGTCCATTTAAAAATAATCCCATAATTATGTATATATATATATTTATAGATATGAAATGATTTATTTTAAATGTAAGTTTATGGGATGCATGAGCTGGTAGATATTCTAGGAGTTTGTGAATACCGAAGTATTTAAAATTTGTTTTGACTATATATATATATATATATATACAAGTTATATACGCAAAGGATTTTAGAACTAGGAAACAAGCTTTTTAATATAATTTGTGTCAAAAAATATGCCTTATTGATTGTGTGATGTGCATTCATGAATGAATTTCATACTCACCATGCTGATTTGATACCTAACCCTTATGCAAAAAGGTTTTACATTGCAAAGTGATACAAAAAGAAGTTTTAGTACACTACCATGATTGGTATTTTGAAAATGATTTGAAATAATCTTTTGAAAACCGGATTTGACTTTTAAATGGTTTTATTAAATCGAGAGATTTGAGAGTAGACTGGTCATCACTTCGGTTAAGTGTGACCTTTATGCACAAGTAAGCTCTAGCTAGAGAACTCTGGATCACCGATGGGCTGTTAGACGTGGCTGGGGCCATAGTCTGTGATATATGTGGCAAGGCCATGGGTTATTATATGTGGCTAGGCCACAAGTGTTATTCACGGTTGCTATTGCCTGATTTCTCCAATGTCAGCCAACATCGTTGAGACTGCCATGGCTATGGGGATTTGGTGGAGCAGAGTTCTAGGATGTTATTATGAGGAACCGGGTTCACGAGTTGTATTATTCTATTCCTACTCAAGAGTAATATCTCTTTGAGTTTTCACGCACGTAGTTTTTCGTGTGGTGAAAAATAATTGTTTTTCTGCAACTTCCTTACTTAAACGATGGCATTGGATTTAACTTCTCGCGTATGAGATGATTTATGGATTTGCATATAAGTTTATTAATGTTGTATTTCATGGGAGCATGCGTGTTTATGACTGACTGGTTTGAGTAAAGTTTTTGAATGAATTTAAAGATGGAAAATCTTGCACTTATATTGATTTGCTGCTAAATGGTTCCGACAGCAGGGATCTTTTCTTGTATTGGTTTGATATCTGATTTAAATGACTATCGTGTATTAACTTACTTGATTTACATATAAGGCATAAGCTCCCCTTTTGAGTTAAGTGGTTTGCATACACATTCCCATATTTTTATTATTCAAATTTTCTACCGTGTGCTTGTTTCCCATCTACACCCTACTCACGGGGTTGATGATCACTGAATCTGTGAGATTCACCCCCTTCATTTCCTTTAACAGATAAGTAATTAGCTCAGGGGCATTGCTCAGCACATCGAGACTTGCTGCAACATAGGTAATGGCATCTCTTAGCCTTCCACTCCAAGTCGCTCTGCTGCCTAGAGGTCATGTTGTGTCGAATAATTAAGCTTATGATGAGTAATAGTTTGTGAAAATGTATTTGTCAAAACTTGAGGTTGTGTAATGATTACTGCATATTACATTGAGTATGTTGTGGAGTTATCAAACTTAATTATTGGTATCTAAATGTCATGATTCAATTATTGTGTTTATTCGGTTTAAGCGAACTATGGCATTAAAAATTGAAAAATGAGTTTAAATTGTCTGGAAGTTTACTTAAGGCTTGTTCAGGATTTGGTGGGTTTACTCCCAAGTCTCGGACGTCGGTAACGATGGAGGAAGAGGTCGTTACAAGGATAATGACAAATGCCATTTATGTGGCATACTAGGACATCGAAGGCTCAATTGCAAGGATTATATTGAATCCATCCAAGAGAAGAAACAAAAAGAAGCTTCCACTTTAGGTATGAATCACATGATGCTTTATTTTTCACTGCTTGGTATATGATACCTTACTCTTTATTAATGCTTTTAATATGTATGACATATTGAAGGAATTAATGACAAGAAGTAGTGAAGAATAGGATCGTGAAGGGGACAACCTTAGTTGATGGTGATCAAGCTTGTCGACCTAGATTAGATTGTTGAACAATAAATAATTTTAGAACATTTAATGTTTTCATGACATGATTGTCAAGATGAGACGTTTTGGTTTTAGGCCTACAGTTGAATATTTTATTTTATATTTAGGAAACGTAGATTTATGTTTTGCTAGCATGAGATGCTTAGCTTATATATTTATATATTTACATTACATCTGATTTTATTTTGGAATTGTTCTAAAATATTTATCCTTAAGTATAACCTTGTGTATATGATAATCAATACTAAGTCATAGTAATAACATCATTGTGAGAATATTTTTGTTTTGATTATGAGTCAAAAAGGAAATTAATAAGATGACTTAGATAAAATTGAATCATAACTAAATGAATTCATAAAAAGATTATAGACATATTTAGTCAAGAAGCATTCTTATTGAAATCTTAAATCTAAATTAAGGTTGCTTAAAACTAAATAACAGTTGATTATCTTATTGAATTCATAAGAAATGAATCACAAAGCATTCCAAACCCAATTGATCACATGAACTAACCTTGAGAGGATTTTATCCCATAACCAATGATGAATCGTTAATGACATGTAAGTATACATAAAACTTATGGATATAATGCCCCAAAGGAAAGTAAATAAGTTTACTTGGTAAGATTTCTATACATGATAGAAATAGTGGGAGCTAATGACACTTTAAAGGTCAAGAGTCATGAAATTATAAAATCCAATAGATAAGATCTATGCACAAAGATTGATTTAATGTGATGCAAAAAGATGCATAAGTCATCCATTAAACATAAACCATTAGCAAGATGCATATTGATGCACTACTCATATAAGATGAGTCTAGTAAATAATCTAACATGAATGATTAGATAATAATCTATATTTAATGTAATAAATTCAAAATAGTTGAATTCATTAAAAGAGTTTAACATAGAGAGAATACTAAAGGTTAAAAGTGATATAAAGTCATGATTGAGCAATTGTATTGGAATGGCTCCAAAACAAGAGATAACTATATGATTACATCTATAATTGGATGCAAACCTTTTGTTTAGGCTACAAAAGAAGAAATATTTGGATCATTAGTTTAATGAACCAATAAATGTTTCTGAGTTGTTAAAGTAGCAACAAGAGCCATAATAATGGAATTAAGGTCTCGTTGTGATCTAAATTAGTTTTTTGATTATGACAATGGAGATTGTCCAACTAATAACTCTATGATATAGAGTTATTTTGACTTAATTATGATAGTTTTAGTTTAATTGTTGTAATAATGCATAAAAATTAGTAAGTTTTATTTACTTATTTTAAATTAGTTAATTTAGGTGAGTCAATCTAATCTTAGTTAATTTTGTGCTTAATTTGTTGTTAATATGATTAAAATATATTGTTATTGATTTATTTGTGCTTTTTTAGGTATTTGATGGAAGAAGAATTCTAATGAAAGAAGGAGAGCAATTTCAAGTTGCAGACTTCCACTACACATGTTTTGGTATTTTGATCTTAACTCTCTTTACAGAGCCCTAAATGAGATGATTCTTAAACCATTAGAAAGAAAAGAAAAAAAATACAATATGTTTACCAGTTTGCCTAATTTGGCTTGGAAAATGGTCAAAAATCTTATCAAAGTTGGATTACTATAGAATCTTAGAACAATTATGATTTTTGCTATTTAAATGGTTAAGGCCGCAGCCCACGTAGTCTGATGAGGAAATCTTGATTGGAATTAACTTCTTTCTTCATCCAACTTGGCCTAACTTCAAAGCCTTATAAAAATAACCTTTCAAAGTACTTTAAGGGGAGAATGAAACACCATATTGATGGCTGAAAGTCAAGCCACAAAGTCATTGAAGCTAGGAAGAATTTGAAGGATTCAAGAAGATTTAGAGATCAAGAATACAATCCTTGAGTTTTTCTATCTTGTTGTTATTCTCTTCTTTTCTTGATTTTATATTTAATGTTTAAATTTTATTTTATGATGATGTGTGACCTGACAGGGAACTAATCCATTTATCTAAGATTATAATTAAACTCAATACGTAGTCTAATTTATTTATCTCTCTTTTACTTATGTTTGACGGATTTAAGTTGTTTATTTTATTATGTTCTTAATGCTTCTAGTTGACTGGCCACCAATTAGATTGAATTGGAAACCTAAGTTAAACCTTGACAAAGGAGATTTAGGTAGACTTAGAACGAAATAATGTATGATCGAATGCATTTAGTTGATTAGGTGATTTGATTTGCATATAAGATAGACAAACACCTATAAGCCATATGTAACCAAAATTCGAGCATGAACTTAACAAATCTTTCTTCAATTTAATTTGCATAAACATTACAGTAAATTAATTAAGAGAGATATTTTTATGAGAAACTCGACAGAGACATGTAAATAATTTAAGACTCTAAGTTAGTAACTTAATCCATTAAACTAAGTTAAGAAAGAGACACAATATTTAGGTGAAGTATTGAGAAATATCATAATCTTAACTCTGGTAATCACTAGAAGTTAATAAAATAATTTTGTTGATATCTTTTAGATTAGTTTTAGTTATTAGTTTATTAGTTTTAATTGTTTGGATAAAATTAGGGTGTGTTAATTTTAGTAGTTAACAACGAGAATTAAAATAATTCTTTGTGCGAAGAAACTTTACTTCATCATTATATTACTTGTCAACGATACGTGCACTTGCGTAAGAAATCAACAACACAAATATATAAATTAACATATTCTCAAATATTGCAATTTGAGTTGTCCTAATAGAGACATAATTGCTAAGCGAAAGTGTTTAATAATGGATACGTTAACAATTGACTTAAGTGCAAGTGGGAGATTATTGGTATATGCCTTTAAGCCAATTGGATTGGTCAAGGAATATAGATTGTCATTTAATGCATACTTAATCGTATAACTATATATGGCAGAGGTTTTTTTTCATGCTAGTACAATAATAAGAAGTTATTAAGTACTAACTGGATGAAGCCCATGGAACATAAAGGCCCTGCAAGAAAATTGTAAAATTGTTACAATTATGAGATCACTATACATCAAAGCCATATTCCTAAAATTGTTTCTGATTATTGTATTGTCAAGATAGGGCATTGATAATGTCCAAAGATTGGTACATGCTAAGCCTTTATACTTGCGACGTAAGCAATCGATCTCATAAATTGAAGTATATAAGATACTTGAGGATAACATGTAGGTTCTTGTTAAAGAACAAGTTGAATGAACATTACCCACTATAAGAACTCTATTGGGTACTTCACTCAAGTGTCTATGGAATATGTTCTCATGTGATAGTCGTGCAACTAGTTCTTAGACTTGAGACACTAGGTTGTCTTGTATGGGGAATGACATACTTTGATTTCACCCTTATGGGTTTGGAGGTGACCAAATTTCTAAATAGGGTATTTTTAGTTATACCATGAAGCATGCGAAGGTGAATGAATGGTCCAGAGAAGATTCATCACCCCAAGTGATAGAAAAGGATGTATATCACTTGTTTTCAATTCTTGATTAACTTGTATAAAGGCTTTGGCCAAAGCATGATGAATTTGAGAAAAATTAGTTTCTTAAATTCATATTAGCTTTTTAAATTCAAAAGGTTAGTCATGAATTATGAGAACTAATATGGAATGTTATAAGTAGACATTGAGCCATGCTTTATGTCATATCCAAGATATTTGATGAAGAGGCCGTATTGTACTGAGAGGCTTATCACTGAAGGGTTTTGTCAAATTCTTTAATTAGCTCTCTAATATTTTGATAGTCATAATATATTACTAGATCGCGTTCATGATCTATAAATATAAATTAATTATCAAATTGATATTTGATTAGGGTTTATATTTATTGCCAACATATTAGAAACCTAATGCGTCACACACATTAAGTGACATGATTGAGATTAAAAAAAGATAATTAATTAAGTTGGATTTAATTGGAATAGACCAAAATAAAGTAAGAAATCAATTAAGTTCACAAGGACTTAATTACATTAAAATACAGCTATTGTATCTAGGATTACAACTTTGTTTGGCTATATAAATATGTTATATCAACAAACTAAAACTAAAAACCTCCAGCCACTTCTCAGCCGTTTGATAAAATAAGAAAAGAAAAATAGCTTTCTTTGTTTGACAAAAATAACATTCGGTAAGAATTTTTGATCTTTTTGTTTTAGAAACAAAACTTGCTAGCACAAGTAAAATATGATTTTTTAAAAAATCTTATTCGGTACTTGTGTAGATTATTGTTAGAGGCCAAACACTTGGGTAGCTGAAGATTTGACAATCCTAAGGTGAAGAAGCAAAGATTTTAGTTGCAAGATTTTAGACCATCTGATTCTCTTTTCGGGGTTTCTTACTTCATCACAAGCGTTTTTGATATAATTGACTCTTAATTACGATATCTAGAGTAAAGTATATAACTTTTAAACTTATGAATGTTTATAATTAATTTAAAAATTACATGAAAAACATAAAAATTGATTTTGTAGGATTCAACTGTTTCTCTAATTAAATGTTAATTTATTATTCTACTGCGTTATATTTTTAATTTTTTGATTATTTTCATATTTGAATATAAAGTCGAATCCCAACCGTATGTATATTTGGCTTATTTTGTCTTTTGGTATCGGTTTAGACTTGTAAAACTGAAGACTTTTTTTTATGTGACTTATCATAATTATGCTAATAATATTCAGCTTTCAAATATATATATATTTATATTGTAAAATGTTTTGATTGATTTCTTTCCTTCCAACTTTAATATCATGATATATTTTTGTGTCCTACACATAACCTTATTAAATAATTAAATATTTTTATTGTAAATACACTCATTTTAACGTCAGAACAAAGTGGCAAGGGACAACGTAAGCAATAGCTTAATTATAGCCACATTCTCCCCCTGATTTAAATGTTTTCAAGTCTATATCCCCACCCCCTACCCATCTATCAGAAGGCAAAGAAAAACAAGAAAAATCAACGGCAGCAAATGTGGACAGGTCGGGGAACCATTTCTTCCCCTTAAAACAAATTATGGTATGTTCTGACAACAATTAATTGTTTCAACTAGATACAACCATAGCATCACTGAGTTCCCGGCCCTTTGTTTCATATGGGAAGAGTAGAATACAGACTACTGAAAGAACTAATACAACCAAAAAGAGGACAACAGCTGCTGTTTGATGGCACTCAGTCACCAATCCCACTGCGACAAGAGGACATACCAGGCCACCAATTCTTCCCATAGAACTTGCAACTCCAGCACCAGTTGTCCGCACTGGGGTTGGATATAACTACAGCAAAAAACATTTCTTAAATCAACTTATTGCCTAGAATGACATCCAAAGTTTAATGTGCATAAAATGATTCACAGGGGACAACTATACTAGATGCTATGTGCCCAAATCAGATCACTCCACTACGATGGATATTATCCATGCCCAAATCTCCACAAAATGGGGGTTGAGTGACAGGATTTTTGAATGCAAATGACTTAATTTGTTTTCAATGTAGATGCTGCTACTGCAGCTTGTTGAACTTGTAACAGGTTTTCCAGCTTTTTCTTGGTAACAAGATCTTCAGTTTTCCAAAAATATATATCACCCATGGCCTTTAAGAACAAAGAGTCTGAAAGGCAATTGGCAGATTGACTCCAAGAACATGGCAAGTAGACAATAAAGAAGAAACCAACATCATTATATCAGTTCAGACAACTCAAATGCAGATTTCTTAGGGCAAAATAGCAGTTCACTAGAAGATTTGCTCCTTTTTGGACCGTTTAAATTTTGTTGAACATATATAAAGCAATAAAGAGAACAACAACAATCCCTTAGTATTGTAGACTTAACAGTTCCTAACATTTTAATTGTAGAAAATTAAAATATAGCTTATGAATTTGTAAACAAGTGGCACTAATAATATTTAACAAAGATATGGAGTAAGCAGAACAGATTGAAAATTCTTAGGAGACCTTGGAATTTCTTTCATATGTAAATACAACCTCGGTAGTGTGAAAGGTTAGAAATTGGCAATTGGGGAATTCAAAAAGTCAACCCCCGCTAAAAACAGTCATTAAAATAAACATTAAATGGGCTTACCTCAGGGGTGTATATACAGGCAACTGTGAAGGTTCCCATGGCACACATGCGAGCTCCAAATAATAAGCACGTAGTCAGAACTGCAGACTGATGGGTGAGCAGAGGAAGAAGGAAAATAAATGCTATGACAAACATGAGTGCCATGGACTGCTTGCGGCCTACCCTATCGATCAATATTGCTGACAAAAGAAGCCCAGGAAGCTCTGCAACATAAACTTAGGTAAAATTTTCTTTCAAAATGGAGCATAATGAAGTGTGAAGCAGGAATGAGACATAATACCTGCCAAACTAGTGACAAATGAAGTCACATAGAGGCTGGTGTCGTGGAGGTTTCCATAGCTCAAAATAGTTTTGAAACATCCACTTTGTCCACTACTTAGCTTTGAGGTCAGCAATATGATACCATAATATGAAAAGCAATTTCCAAAGTATAACACCCATAGGAGGAGGGTTGTTTGAATTAATCTTGATGAGAAAAGCATAAAAAATGATGAGAAGCCTGATTTAGATTGCATAATATTTTCCCTTAGTAAGGGGTGTAAGGGGCTCATAACCTCTTGTGGATTACAGTCTTCATCCTGGCCAATTGTTCTACCAGAAACAAGGATGCCAGGAGGAAGCTTTGTTTGGTTGACTGAAGTCATCTTCTCCAGAATTCGAAGTGCATCACTTGTTCTACCTTTCATGCATAGATATCTCGGAGACTCAGGTGCAACACCATAAAAAAGAAGCAGAGCAAATGATGGCACAGATGACAGTGCAAGTAGCCACCTCCAGTTTAATCTAGGCATGACTATCTGAAATAAAAAGGACAGAAAATCATCCTAATAGTCTGAAGGTAAAATTTGTCTCGCTGATGCTTTTCATTGCATGAATATAAAATCAATATTCTTCAGATTTCCAGAGCCAACAATAGGAAAAGTTTGAGCAACTATATCCAGCAACAGCTATGTTCTTTAATTGAGAAATTTTTAATTTTCAGATAAGTGTCTATCATGATAGAGCTGAGGTGTTGTTGTAGGGAATAGCATTTTAGCATCTAAAGAAATGGACCAGGTAACCAACAGAAAAAGCATTTAGGCCTTACAGAACTTATATGGATAAATTATCAAATTAATCATAGAGATGGGTTTGTCCTTTTACCATATACGGTTAAGACTTTATTAGTTGTACATTGTTTCATTGCATACAGAAGATTTAACTGCCTTTGCCTACTTCCCTTTGTTTTCTTTTCCAATCTCCAGCACCTAGAGAGATGACAAGGTAAAGGTTGTAATCTTGCTAAGACACAACCCTTCTAACTACGAAGCAGTTATTCCATGATAGTGATAGGTAATCCATTAATACTCAGAGATGTGCCCTTGTGGCCTTGAACATCCTCTTCTCGGATAAGAAATGCTTTGAATAACTAATATTCCGCATTTTATCATTAAATAACCTTAGCTAGATGGAAAATCCCATTGTACTTGCAACTTAGTAGCTAGTAGTATGTATAGACAATATTTTTAAGAGTGAAATAAAAGCACATCAAGAGATTTATTCTGCCACCATCACAAGTCAAAGAGAATTAAAAAGTTATCTTCAGCAACCTTTTTGGTTCAAAAGGCAGGGCCTAACCAGACCTGGAATTAGGCTGAAAGAAAAAAAAAGTACCAGGGAAGTCCCTTTGTGGACACTAACCATTCAAAGATGAGAAGAAATGTTTTCAAAAGGAATCTAAGAACATTTACCATCAAAATATGTTGACGTGTAAATAAAGATGGTGAATTTCTTTAAAAAGGTACATATCTTTTAAATGCCAAAACTGAAAACCTCAAAAACCACCCTCAAGTCTCAAATCTTTAAAATTATGAGCCTGCAAGTTTAAAATACAGAAATATAATAGCATAAAAGAGGTTTATTATAGGTTAACTAAAAATCCGCATGTAAAACATAATACAACTGCATATGGTCTTTGTCTCTTATCTGGTTGAGAACAATGTACTACACAGAAAGAAAAATCTCAAGTTCATATTAGTCAAGAATAAACAGTTCTCCAAAGGCTCCTTATTTTCTAGATTGTGGCATTTGTGTTTAGCAGCCTAGAAATAAAATAAAGGTCAATAACCTGATCCAGTTCTCCAGAGTTCAAACTGAATAAAAAACCTAGATAGAATGAACAGAAGAGAACACTAAACTGTCTGAAGCATTTACTGAAAGCAACTAGCTGAAATAAAGAAAATTTTAAGTTGGATGATAAGACAGGCAGCACTATACAAATAGTTTAGCAACAAGCATCATGTGCAACATATCCATGAACTACATCTGTTCTCAATGAGTTCCAAGGAGTAGTGGGTTCAGTAGAGGAATGGAGAGATCCATTTATACAGAATTTTACTGAATATCTGAAGTTACTTGGTAATTTAGTCAAAGGCACAGGGAAAACTCTAGGTTCTAGTCACAATAAAAGTGCTCACCAGAGTGAAGTAAGGCGCTAATTTCTACAAGATCATTAGAAAATATAGAAAAAGAAAATTCTATGTATTATATCTAATAAGCGGATATGATATCAATTTTTTAATAAACAGTAAAGAAATTGCTTCACTGCATTGCCTAATGTGCCAAAAATCAAGAATATGTCATAATATCATCAAACAAAGTCCAACTTTCCTTCAACACCATCTTCAACAAAATTTTGAGCATTGTCTATGGTACTATTCAAGTTTTTCTTCTGCAAAACAGAGCTGAAATTGTCCTTAATTATTAAAAGAATAGGTAAAAAAAGAAGTCAAAAACTAAAGAAGCAAATGATACTTAAGTTAGGCAAGCTTTTTGTGTGCACCAAGGCATGCGTCTGATTAAAGGCACCTCACCTGGAGGGGTGCAAGTTGCTTTACTTGACTTGAACCATGTCTTAGTACCTAGGTGCACGGATGCACACCTTGACAACACTGGTTCTTGGTGGCGAACATAAAAGCTGAATATGTAAGGACCAAGTTTTCTTGTCCATTTGCTTGTACTTCTTTCAATTCATAAAAACTTGAGATCCAAGCTCTAAGTGTCCAGAAGGTAAAGAGATAAAATCAAAGTACTCTCTAGTTTAGGTGCAGCAAGAACAAGAAGTAGACTCCTACAGCTAGCATCACTCACTGGTAAAGAATACCCTTATATTGAGTCATGACCAGAGGACATAGAAAATAAAACATACCCAAGCAAGTGAGGCTTCAAAAATTGATCCAAATGTCCAGAAAGTTGAAAAGATGACCATCCACATGCCTCTATTTGAAGCTGGAACAAACTCTAAAAACCAGGATAAGAATACGGGACCACCACCAAGGCTGAAACCAACCAAACCTCGAGCAATAACAAGTGATAAATAATTTGGAGAGAATGAGCTCAAAAATCCAGCTCCACTACCTACCACAGCTATACTAAGAACACCCTTCCTGATAGAGGCAAATTAAAATAAACATTAAAAAAATTGAGAAACAAATCAAAAGTCGAATAAGAATATTCAAGAAAGTAGATTTCTTAATGTATGATTCCATATGAAAGGATTTAAGATATGTGTCAAGTCTCAACACTCAGTAAATAGTTTAACACGGGAGTATGCCTTATGACTAATAAATTCAATCAGCAATTTGATCAGCATTCGGCCATAGGCATGTCTTCAACTGGAAAGAAATAGAAAATAGAAATAAAGAGCAAAATTAATGAGTTATGATATGTAATTTAGGCAGAAGAGATTAGCTAACTACTATTAAGAAGGCATATACAGCACAGAGATGGAAGGAATATAATGAGAAGGAAAACTGGCTTGCCTCCTTCCATAGTTGTCTGATATAAGGCCCCATGAATATGCCCCAATGAGCATACCAGCAAAGACACCAGTTGTTAACAGGCTCTCCTGGCTTGAGGAAAGTCCCCACTCTGACTTAACAGCAGCTCCTATAAAGGAAAGAATCATAATTTCCATTGCTTCTGCAAACCAACCAAGCCCAGCATAAGCAAGAACAAGGCCTTGGAATTTTCCGAACCCCACCATGGCAAGGGCTTCATCCAACGTGTAAGTACCAACCTCTTCATCATCCATCTGAAAAAAAATTCAAGAAACACAAACCAAATAAATTATGATAATACATAAGCCAACAATTTGCGGATATTGCCAATTAAAGAAACGGGAAACAAGCAGAAAACACTGCAAAAAAATCAATGTCAAAGTTGCTCAAACATGTCGATCGAGTCGCTGACTCCGAGTTCAAAATAACCAAAAACAAAAAAAAAAAAAAAGATCGTCAAAAATTATGGTAATTCTTTTTGTTTAGTGAGAAGCAAATAGTACTTGCCTTGTATAATGCAATTCGCATTTCGCAGTAGTACTAGTATTGCCCTTCGATTTATATCTGTCTTGTCATAGTCCTTGGGACGGGGTGGATGAGGTGTGGAAATCAGCTCCACCTCAGTTTTTTTGGGTTACATGCGTCTCTTACTCTAAGCCCATTATTATTATTATTATTATTATAAAATTAATTACCATTACCTAAGCAGCTGTGCTCTGCTCGCTTGGTTCTTCAGAGTCACCATGGAATTCTAACATAGTTGAGTCCGGATCACATTATTTTAATTTGCACTAAATGCGGAAACAATTATATTAAATAATCTATTATGACAAAATCCGATGTCCTCTTTATACTTTATTTTTTAATAAAATAGAGTTAGATTTATCATTATACTAATGGGCTACCTACTCGTTGCGTAGGTATTATTTTGCTATTTAGTTCACTCTAATGACATTAACAATAAAAGAAAAATAAACTAAAAAAAAATTGTGTAATGAAAATATTACGAGTAACATTAATAAGGAAGGTGTGTAATGTACTATTTAGGTTGACCTTGCTGTTTCCCTGTGAAGATGATGATAATATCATCAATCGTACATTGTCCAAATAATATGATAAGAAGATATCAGTAATTTTACAATATCTTGACATTTCAAATATATAAGTAATGAAAAAAGTGAAGGTTAATATAAAATATGAAATTTACCTAAAGGTAAGTTGCGAAAAATTTCTTTGCAAACAAGAATCTTGGAATCATTTGAAAATTGTCTATGATCATCAATATCCAAAATTTTGAGTCCATGTCGTGATGTTACTCTTTAATGAACTGTATATAGTTATTCATATGTGAATAAAAGCTTTGGTAAGTACAAGCTAACTTTATTTAGTATTTACCTTGGCTTTTGTTGATAGTCATACTATAAGATAATCTAATTGAAATTTGTTTCGTATTTAAGGGTTCATTTGCTAACTGAAAAATAATTTGTTGGTGAAAATTTTTTTTCTATATAAAGTATTTTGCTGAAAAATTTAATATTTTTTATTATTTGGATGAACTATCAAAAATATTTTCTATTATTTGAATCATTTTGTAAAAAATATTTTCCACCATCACTGATGGAGTTGGTTAGATGTTAAAATGATGAATAGGAATTGATTGAAAAAAATAGTGCCATTTAGTTATCACAAATTTTGGATCAAAATTAATAATAGAAATAAAAATGAACAAAATAAATAATAATATTTTTCATAACATTTAACCACATATCTATAATGAAAGTAAACTCTAATTTTCAAAAAGCAAATTTCATCTTATCATTTTTTCCCATAAAATTATACAAAATTCAATATTTAACAATTGTGTAAAATATCCAAAACTTATATGTATAAATGTATATTCATTAAGTGACGATTATTGAAATATTTTTTATGTAATTAATAGTAAGACTTATCCAATTTATAAATAAAAATTTTATTTGCATCGAGTGATTTCATTAAAAATATTTTTTAAAATTTTAATAGTATTATATAATTTAAATATTAATATTTTAAGTTAAATTTTTTTTGTGAAATATTAATTTTTTAAATTTTTTTGATATTTTGAGTTCAATATTAATTTTTTTAATATTTCAAGTTAAATATTAATAGTCATCAAACTTATACTACTAGGTTTAGTATAAGAGTGTTTTTCCTATTAACCCCTAAAACGTTTTATATCTAGAATAAATTTTTCGTCTTTCAAACAAGTATAGATCCTGAAAATGTTTTCCCCAAAAATATTTTACGTCAAAATAAATGGACCTTAAGATAAAATGCCATCTGCAATGCTTTACTGTCAAAACAATTTGAGGAATAAAGTATATATTTCTAGCATGACAACTAGAAATGATTTCCACTTCTATTTTATTTGAAGCTAACTTTGTATTTAAAAGTCTAATACCATTTGCAATAAGGTGTTAAGTCTTAGAACTCAATAGTTTGACATAAAAAAGAATCACCATCAATCATTTTTTATTTAAGTATATTGACTAGACAAGTGAATCTATTTTTTTTTATGAGGGCTTAGGTTTAACTTAAGCTCACTAAAAATAATAAGTTCTAGTCTACGAAGTAGATTAAGTTCAGAAGTCTTTTATGTGTGAGGAAGGTATTAGCACTCCCACAATGCCCATTTTATTAGTAGCTTATTAATTATGTGTCTTTTAGGCGTATTAAATAAAATATAGTCTAATATTTAATTCTATTATCTTTTCTTTTCTTTTTAAATATTTAAGGTTTCATAAATTCTTTTCCTATTTTATTTTGTTAGTTTTTTGAATTAAGTAAATAAAAATTCTTGATATTGAAAATTTTTCAAAACCTCTAAATGCTCATGGCATAATTTTGGACAACTTTCTCACCTAGAAATTCTCAAGAAGCCACTTTTGATATTCTTGAGATCTCATCATTGGAAAACTTATTTATTTAATTCTATAATTTCTGTTTTTTTGAACTTAAATATTTATGTGGATTTTGGTTATATTCCAAAACCTCCAAATGCTCAAGGCATAATTTTGAATAATTTCATCACCTAAGAATTCTCAAGAAGCCACTTTTGGCATTCTTGAGATTTCATCATTGGAGAATTTACATAAATTATGCAAACTCCTAATTTTAAATATCTCCTAATAAATAAATAATTATAATCATATAAAAAAAACTTACCTAATTGGGTTGAAAAATCTGAAAAGAACTAAATTGCAAATCCAAATATCAAGCAAACACTGTCAAGAAAGAAGAGCACTCTATAAACCCCATTCAAAGAAACTAGAAAACTCTTTCTGCTTTTCCCTTTCTATCTTTTTTTTTAATCAAAATAGTATCTTTAGAAACTAAATTGATTCTCCTAGATCTAAAGAGGTTGAAACCTAAGAACCCAAGAACTATTTTTTTCCTTCTCTCTCTAATTTTTCTTGCTTCTCTTTTTTCTACCTCTCCCTCCGTGTTCTACCACTGATGCTTAGGTGTATTTATAGCTAATGTATTCTATTATTCTAGAATTGGTTTCTTAAGTTTTAATTCAACCTAACTTAATCACTCTTTAGACTTTCAATTTGATTAGGATTGACGCAAACATATCCTTATCTTTTCATATTTATCTTCATTTTTTAATTTTAAAATTCAATATCTTGGACAAATGAGGTGTCTACACTGTTTCATAAGCTTGGATTTTAGTTGATATTTCTTAATAACATAATGCCTAATCTACCTTTAAATTAAGTTCATGATCACATTTAATTGGAAACTTGAAAGAGTAAAAATTCTAGTGGATAAAGCAAATCAAGTTATGGTATATGGCTTGTTGCTTGTGATATTGTATCACGACTATAGTATGTTCTTGTACATCTTGGCAGTAAGTTAAGAGTATATGCATTATAATTAATGAAATCGATTGTTTCATTATAAGGTGTAACAACAACTCTTTGTTTTAGATATGTTGGATTTGCATGATATTTCTCAAAATCATCATAAATTGTTGAAACAATATCTTTTATAAGATCATCCATAATCCATAAATGGAATTAATAGATCATCTAGTATCATAATCCAAGTTGAATCATCTTTTTTTTTCATGTATTGTTGTTCCAGAATTTCTGTTACCTATGTTAAATAATCATTCTGCATATGTTTGTATTTTGTATCTTGATATTTTATTAAGATTTTGTCTTCGCAATCTCATGTTAGTCATCAAATATTAACCTTGCATTTAGTCCACAAAGGTGATTGGTTTATTGTAACATTGATAATGTTTGTTTTTGTGCCACCTTTAACAATTGGTAAAATTTGTTTGAAATCTGCATTTAACAAAACTGTTTTCCCATCAAAAGGTTTTAGGTTATTGTCAGAAGATCCATGATCGAAGATATCCCTTATAGTGTTGTGTAACACTTTAAAACAATAATGATGAAACATTGGAGCTCCATTCCAACTATTAAACTACATGCTTGAATTAATCTTGCAAGTGGTGTCCCTTTTGTTATTTGATATGTAGAACATTCATTGATAATTAAATGTATTTTAAAGCTTGAGTGAGCTATTTTACCATTTGGTAAAAGTAAAGATGCCATGAAAAAAAAAGCTATAGTAAGAACAATTTTACCTATAGATCGAATTCTAGAAATAATTGTGTTTCATAAGTATGTTTTGGATGTATCTCCATGTCTGTAAACAACTATCATTTGTCCTTCGTTGTTATCAATTGATTATCTAACACATTCATAAATTTCCATTTGTTCAATATTCAATTTTGATAATAATTGGAGATGTAATTCTTGAAGTTCGTTAAATTTTAATTCATTTCCTAATATATTAGTCACTTTTGTTTGTAATACAAATTTGGCATGGCCAACTTAAAGTTAGACAAAGAACCACAGTTCTTGTTAACAAGATCTTCTAAAGTAATTAAAACATAATTTTTTAAATGTTCATCTAGAATTGAATATTGAACTAGACTGAATGCATGTTCTAATCTACATTCAATATAATTTGTAAATAAATATTAATTGTTCTCCCAAAGTGCTATTGGATTCACAACCTCACAAAACATTATTATTGTGATGAATAATTCTCTTAGTTGCACACTTGAAGCCCATTCTGAAGCTTGAATGAATGCATCTTTGCATTCTTGGTCATTGCTTAATAATCCTAATGCTTCATGTCACGTCTTGTTTTATGAAGGGATTGTGATCGATGAAGGAACTCAGACAAGTATAGCTCACTAAGCCCAAGCAAGCCTCCTTGTAATCATTCATTCATATTTAGATGCCTTAGCCAACATCATCATACATAAAGACATTCAACATAACATTCACATGCAAATGTCCATAGGCAACTATACACAGTTATAGAATTTCTCAACATAAACAGTGTTAATGCATCCCTTCACAAATAAAATTAGAGTCAAAACTCATACATCATCCCAAATGATCATTTAATTGCACCCTCGGATATCCATATAAGCTCTCGAGCCAATTTTGCACATATAAACATAACATTCATAAAGTAAATGCCAACCATTGGCTACATTATCATAAACATGTTTAAATATCTATAAACATAAAATAGAGATTGACTTGTCAAGCGGAACATGACTTAACCTTCTAAGCATCAAGTGGGTTGCTAGACACCTACCAAAGAAAGAAGATTAAGAGCTTCTCTTCGTAATAAGGGTAGTAAACTAATCATTGATTTGCAAAACAAAAATGGGGAAAATAATATATAAGTCACAAAAACTTCATAAGTGGATACAAGGAAGGGGACAAGCCAAGGGAGAGAGTTTTTCGTAACCATGTATTTATAATCTCATGACATTCATAAAACGTTTCGATTTTCATAATACTCATGAAACATAGAATTTAAATACATTTCCAATAATATTTAGTTGAGAATAAGTTTGCATAATGTCATGACCCAAACCCAGGGATCGTAATTTGCGCACAAGCACAACAGGCAAGCTCATTAGAGCCAAGTAAGCCTTAAAGTTCATATTCAAACATATATAGGCCAAAGGATTCAATCATCAAATATTCATAATACATTCAAATAAATTACAATATCCCTAGCTCAAATTTCATACAAATATGTTGGCCATCCAAATAGGTTCATACATATTAACCTTTTATACATAATATAATGTGGCACTTAGTGCCTACACACATAATTCTTAGTGGAAGACTTCAACTAACTCAACGGAGTGACCAAAACAAAGAACCTGTTGGATGCCAAAATCAGTCGGTTGTTGGACGACCTTTACCACACAACTCTATGGCCTATTTATTTGCACATGGTATACAAATGGGTGAGTACTATAATACTCAGTGAGTGGGGTAGATAAACAAAATCATATATGTTTATATAAAATACATATATAAAATATATGCACCTTTTATGCAACTAGATGTTCTAGAAAACATCTCCAAATATAGGACATATCATTACCCCTAAATTTCTAATATGAGGGCATCTTATCATCCTCAATGTCTCCAAATATCATCACACATATCATTAAGCTTACCTTCGAAGCCAATTAAAGTTATTCAAATCATTCTCCACGGCACACTTTAGTTGCCGGAGTATCACATCAGAGTCATATCACATTTATCTAAGCCTTTCTATGGCTATCTCATGTTGTATGCAAATCAAATCAACGAGTGGTCTTCCTCTACACATTGTTAAATAACGCATGGTAGCTAACCGGCAGAAATCAAATCACACTCAACGTAAAGTCACTAACTGAGAAATAGATCACACACATGTCGAAGTAACAGGTGAAAAAGAAATCACGCACAGCGCTGAAATAGCTAGCGGAGAAACAAATCACACACGTGTGGAAGCAACGGGCAAAGAATAAATCACACACAGTGTCGAAGCAGCAGTGGAGAAGAGATCATCAATTAGAGTAATCTCCCGATGTCGGCATCACTTGGAGTAATCTTAATGGATGGCATCAAAGCACTGTACGAGAGAATCACATGCGGGATTAGTGCCATTGTCCCTATTTGCCACTATCCCTATAGGTACACTTAGTCACAGGGGGTAGAAATCCACTTAACCACAAATCAGATCAACATTTTGTATCCATCCCTTGGACAGAAACACAAACCCACTAATAAGGTTGTCATGCCTTTTTCATTCACATTTTCCTTATCAAACCTCAATTCATATTAATTGAGCTTCAATTATCTTTAAGCTCTGCTAGGTTTTAAGAGCCTCTAAGTCTTAAAGACATCATTCAATCAAATCATCTCAATATATCATTCATTTAAGGTAATCTACTCATAAGGGTTCATCATAGCCTTTAAACATCCTAGTCTAGACACACACAGTATAGGCCACCCATGTGGCTTACATCACAGTAGACAATCATACACAATTCACGTATATACATATACACACATATTGTTTTTTTATCCTAGGTTCATTCGTCAAGGCATACATATTTCATTCTAATACCATGGTAGTGCATCTATCATGCGTCATGTATTACGTGCATTTTATTTAAACCCATTCATAGTGACAAATTGGACGTAATCATAGCCAAGCTTTGATCCTTAGCCTCCAATCGTCGTCTCCATTTCCCTTTTCAAATATGTTAGAACATCAAAAAGTTAATTAAATCATGGCTTGCAAAAAATGTTGACTTTTACACAATTAACCAAATCTTAGCAATCCAATTAGTTAAGCTCAAATCTTTCATTAACAAGCTAAACCCATACCTTAAAAGTTGGATTGCATGAGTTTTAGCTTTAAATTCCCCAATCTAAGCCAAAAAGGGAAAAATACCAAATCTAGAGAAAATTGGATTTTGAAGTTATTAATCAATTAAATCAAAAAATAATTGGTAAAAATGTTAAATCTTACCTCCAGAATGGTTTCTTAAGCTCCAAATAGCCTCAAATCACTTCAAAAATATATTTGGGGCTTTAGGATTTCAAGTTTTTAGAGAGAGAAAGGGAGAGAAAGAGATGGGGCGAAATGACCCAAAATTCCTTTTAATTTTTGCCTTTCCTCTTTGATGTATCAATACATTTGATCATGTATCGATACATTTTCCCTAATTTTGAATGAATGTATCAATAAATTGAGGTAATGTATTAATACATTTTAGGCAGAATGCTCCCTGCCTAAACATGTATCGATACATGTGAAAAATGTATCGATACTTTTCCCTCTAGGTTCTCTGTGCTTTAAATGCATCAATACATTTGGACAATTTATTGATACATGTTCATCTCTGGCCAAATTTATCGAAAATTTCTCAAATGTATTAATAGAATATTCTTCTTAGGGCCTTTGTTTTCATCCTGCCATGAATGTATCAAAACATTGGTGTCTGTATTGATACTTTCATCCTTTTAGGTAGCCTAAGCTTCCCAAAAGCTCCAAAAATCCAAGTTTAACATTCCAATATTATTCTCGATTGATATCACAACTCAGATTATTCATTTAACTCAATGCTATACACATAAATTCATAAATATATCATCAAACCTTGAGCAAATCCTTAAATTATTGGATTTATCACATATTTCCTCAAAGTTTTGCCTAAGTATCAATATATATACTTTCAAACACTTGGCATACATAGCATATCATCAAAGTCTTTAAGACTTCACATATTCATAAATCATCTTTAGTTTACATCAAAAATTGCTTATAAGAAATTCATCCTCGAATTTCCAATCATTCATTTCAAATTAAATTACATATATTAATTAAAAAAGGTAGCGATAGTTCTCTCGCATTTCCTCCTTGAGTTCCCATGTGGCTTCCTTAAGTGAATGGCTTTGCCACAATGCTTTCATTGAAGCAATATCCTTAGCATGGAACCATCTTACTTGGCGATCCAACATGGCTATGAGTAGCTTTACGTAACTAAGTCCATCTAGTAATTGGACTTCATCATACATGCAAAGGGTTCGGAACATACTTCCTAAGAATGGACACATGGAAAATCGGATGGACATCGGACAAATTAGGTGGTAATGCCAAAGGATAAGCAAATGTGCCAACACACCTTAATACCTTAAAGGTCCAATGTATCCAAGGCTTAACTTCCCCTTCTTTCCGAATCTCTTCATTCTTTTGGTCGGTGAAATGTTCAGAAACACATGGTCGCAAACTTCAAATTTTAAAGGCCTTCACCTGTTATTAGCATAAGACTTTTTGCGACTTTAAGTTGTTAGCATCCTATCTCTAATCACATAGATTTCTCACTCTGCTTCTTGGACCATTTATGGCTTAAAATTTTTTGTTCACCAACTCCAAACCAACCAATAAGCGATCTACACCTTCGTCCATACAAAGCCTTATACGGAGGTATACTGATCATGCTTGATAGCTATTATTATAAACAAACTTGGCTAAAGGAAAATATTGATTCCATGATAGTCTAAAGTCGCGCACAATTGCCCTTAACATATCCTCAAAAGTGTGAATGGTGCGCTCGGATTGGCCATCCATCTATGGGTGGAAGGTTGTACTAAAATTCAATCTTGTGCATAGGGCTTCTTTCAATTTCCTCCAAAATCGATTCATAAACTATGGTCTTCTGTCAAATAGTATTGTTACCAAAACACCATGTAGCTTTACAATCTCATTAATGTAAATTTGGGCATACTGAGTTGCATCATACTTA
Source organism: Theobroma umbraticum (assembly GCF_002168275.2). Taxonomy (NCBI): domain Eukaryota; kingdom Viridiplantae; phylum Streptophyta; class Magnoliopsida; order Malvales; family Malvaceae; genus Theobroma; species Theobroma umbraticum. Next base: position 645,218 of record NW_018397256.1, on the reverse strand, counting down.
ATCTTGATAGGAAAAAAGTAAGCTACTTAGGTAGTCGATCAATTATCACCTAAATGGCATCATAACCACCTATAGCTTCTGGTAGACCCATCATAAAGTCCATTTCTACATGTTTCCACTTCCACTCGAGTATCGATAACAGTTGCAGTAGTCCCGATGGTCTCTAATGTTCAACTTTCACTTTTTAACATGTCAAACACTTACAGACATATTTTGCCACGTCTCTCTTTAATCCAAGCCACCAATACATAGACTTCAAGTCATGATACATCTTGGTAGCTCTAGGGTGTATCGCATAGGCTGCTATATATGCCTCCTCCAAAATCTCATTCCTCAAATTATCCATATTTGGCACATAAACTCATGATCTATCTCATCAAACCATTTGTGCTGTACATGAAATCTTGAGTTCTATCCTCACTCATATCTCTAAATATTCTTATCAAATATACATCTTGATCCTAGGCATCTATAATTTGATTTAGTATCATTGGTCGAACTCTAAAGCGTCCTAACAAGGTGTTCAAGTGATTAATCTCTAAATGCACTCCCATATTGCCCAGATCATACAAACTTTGCACAAAAGATTGTCTCTCCATAATCACATGTAACAAACTCCTCATCAACTTCTAGCTTAGAGCATCCGCCACCATATTCACTTTGCTGAGATGGTAAAATGTGGTGCAGTCGAATCTTTTAATAACTCTAACCACGTACATGCCTCCAATTCAAATCTCTTTGCTGAAATCTATACCTTAAACTTTTATGATCAGTATATATTTCGCAGGTTTTCCCATACAAGTAATGTCTCCAAATCTTTAAGAAAAATACGATTGCTACCATATCTAGATTGTGCAAAGGGTAATTTTGTTCATGCCTCTTTAATTGTCATGAGGCATATGTTATGACTTTTCCATGTTTCATCAACACGTAACCTAATCCAATCCGTGATGCATCATAATACACAGTATAGCCTCTGGATTCACACAGTAGGCTTAACACAAGTGCAAAAGTGAGACAAGCTTTAAGTCTTTGAAAACTGGCCTCACAAGCATCAGACCAATTAAATTTGACTCTTTTTTGAGTTTGTCTTGCTAAAGGGCATGCAATCTTAGAAAAATCTTGTACAAAACATTTGTAACATTTGGTTAAACCCAAAAAATTTCTAACTTCAACTATAGATGTCAGCTTTGCCAATTCTCCACAATGTCCATTTTATTAGGATCCATTTGCACCCTTTATTCAGACACAATGTGTCCCAAGAAACTAACTTACTCAGCCAAAACTCACATTTCAAACACTTAGCATATAATTAATGCTCTTTTAGGGTTTATAGCACAATTTTTAAATGTTACACATGTTCCCCGAGGCTTTTAGAATTCACTAATATGTTGTCTATGAATACGACCACAAAATTGTCAAAATATGCCTAAAAAAACCTATTCATCAAATCCATGAACACTGTAGGTCCATTGGTGAGTTCGAACGACATCACTAAAAATTCATAATGTTTATAATGTGTGTAGAATGTCGTCTTCAGTACATCACATTCTCTTATTCTTAACTGGTGATACCCCGAGCGAAGATTAATCTTGGAGAAGCACATGGCACCCTACAATTGATTAAACAAATCATTGATCGTCAAGAGTGGATATTTGTTATTCATAATGACCTTATTCAATTATCGGTAGACAATACATAACTGAAGGCTATCATCCTTCTTCTTCACAAATTGCACTAGAGCTCCCTTAGGTGAGACACTAGGATGAATAAAACCTTTATCTAGTAAGTCCTCTAGTTACCCTTGAAGCTTTTTTAACTCAACTGGTGCCATTCAATAAGGAGGTATGAAAATTGGTTACTGATAACTCTATAATATATAGTTATTTAGGCTTAATTTTGATAACAATTTGGCTTGGTTCTTATAGTAATGCATAGAAATTAGTAGGTTTTATTTAATTATTTTAAATTAGGTGAGTCAATCTAATCTTAGTTAATTTTTGATTAATTTGGTGTTAATGTGCTTAAGATAGGTTGTTATTGATTTATTTGTACTTTTGTAGGTATTTGATGAGAGAAGAATTTTAGTGGAGGAATGGAGCAATTTCAAAGTGCAGACTTGCACTGTATATGTTTTAATATTTTTGTTATAACTTTTTCTACAAAGCTCCAAATGAAGCAATTCTTACACCATTGGAAAGATAAGAAAAAAATATACAACTTTTCTACACTTTACCTAGTTTAGCCTAAAAAATGATTAAAAATTTGTCGAAGTTGATGCACTGTAGCAGTACCAGAACAATTATGGTTTCTGTTAATTAATTAGGCAAAGATGTGACTCACGTAGTCTAGTGAGGAAATTATAGTTGAAATTGATTTCTTTCTCCAACCAACTTGGCTTAATTTGAAAGTCTATAAAAACAACCTTTTGGAGGACTTAAAAAAGAGAATGGAAGAAACACGAGATTAACAATTGAGAGTCAAGCCACAAAGTCATTACAGCTGAGAAGATTTTGAAGATTCAAGAAGACTTGGAAGATCAAGATGATAATTATTGAGGTTTATCTTTTTTATTATTATCTTATTTTCTTAGTTTGTTTTTATTGTTTAAAGTTTTTTTGATGATGATGTGTGACTTGATAAGGAATTAAGTTTTTATTGTTTAAACTCAATATGTAGTTTGATTTATTTATATCTTTTTTGCTTATATTTGATAGATTTATTTCATTCTATTCTTAATGCTTCTAACTGCTTGATCATCAATTAGATTGAATTGGAAACCTAGGTTAAACCTTGACGAAGGGGATTTAGGTAAAACTTGAATAGAATAGCGTTCGGTCGAATGATCGAATGCACTTAGTTGATTAGGTAGTTGGATTTGCATATAGGGTAGAGATACATTTATATGCCATACGTAGTCAGGATTAGAGCACAAACTTAATGAATCGTTCTTCAATTTAATTTGCATAGACATATAGTAAATTAATTGGGAGATGCATTTTATGAGAAAATCGATAGAGACTTGTAAATAATTTAGGACTTTAGGTTAGTAACTTAATCCATTAAACTGAGTTAAGAGAGATAGACAACAATCAAATGAAGTATTGAGGGACATCATAATCTTAGGTCTGGTAGTTGATTGAAGTTTCAGTTTAGTAGTTTTAATTTTTCTTTTTAATAATTTTAAAATTTGGTTGTTTGAATGAAATTAGGGTGTGTTAATTTTAATAGTTAACAATAGGAATTAAAACAATTCTCCATGGGAATGATACTCTATTCATTACTATATTATTTGTTAATAATACATGCACTTGTGTGAGAAATCAGCAACAGCTGCGTGCTTGAAATCAAGTCAATACAAAATTCAATCTCCCTCTCGGGAGGTAATCTAGGCAATTCATCTAGGAATACATCCAAATACTCACCCACTACCGGTACGAAATCCTCACATTTTTCTTCCATCGAAGCATCTCTTGTCATCGCCAGGTACCCTTGGCCTTTTTGCCTTTGCATCGGTTTGGTGGCTATATTTGATACAACTCCCACAAACACTAGGCTAACATGGCTGTATATCACAAATGAGGATTCCCCTGAAAATTTAAACTTCATTAATAAATAGTAGCAATTTACCATGGCAAAACAAGACGCTAACCAGTCTATGCCCAAAATCACATCAAAGTCCAAAGTTTGCAGCAACACCAAGTCTACTAACGTATCTTTGTCCTTTATACAAACCACACATGATTTATACACATACTCTACCACAAATATCTCCTCTAAAGGAGTAGTCACAATCAAGGGTTCCTCCATGTTACTATAAAATTGATTTCATTTTGGCATAAAGTGTGGGCACACAAAGGAATGTGTTGATCCGAGATCAAGCAAAACTAATGCTTCGGTACCACATATAGAAAGTGTACTTATGACCATTACATTGAAAGTCTAAGCATCTTGCGGTGTCAAAGGAAATACACGTGCTTGACCTCCATTTTCATTACTTGGTTGTGTCAATCTACCACGAGATGATGAGGCCACACCCTTTCTTTTGTCACCTTTGGCATTTTTTTTAGTTTGTGCCGTTCTGGAAGGGGTAGTAGCCATTTGTCTCACATAATCATGATCACCTTCTACTAATTGCCTCTACATGGGGCAATCTCTCATCAAATGCCCAGAATGACCACATTTGAAACATAATCCCGCGATCCTATGACACAGTCCACCATGCATCTTACCACAATAATTACATAAAACACCCCTCTATCTAGGGCTTAGTTTAGATGCTCCACTGGATTGTTCTCGTCTAAGTGGTGGGCTAAATGAATCACTATTTCTTGGTGTCCTACGTGTGAAAGTTGTTCCTTTATGACTCTGATGGTGTATGAATGTGGAATTCTTAATTACGTTGGAATCTCTTCGACCTTGCTAGCCCTGTGTTCGAGCTCTTTGACCCTTACCTCTTTCCATTCTAGATTCCAATCTCCTGGTTTCAATCATTCTTGCCACATTTACTATTACTGCATATGAGGCAAACCTCTAGGTGGCTAAGACTCTTAATAGTGGCTCAATTAATCCCCAAATAAATCTTTTGATCCTCTTTGTTTCGTTAGGACCAAGTTAAGAGCATATCTTGACAATTGGGTGAAATGGACAACATACTCCCTCATTGTCAAGTCTAAGGTTTGTCTCAAATTCTTGTGCCTTTTGCATCTTTCACATTTTCAAGCAAGATCTAGAAAAGCTTGGACAAATTCCTACCATGTCATTGGGGATGACTCTAATGGTCTATTTCCCTTAAGTGTGATAAACTAGATTTTAGCCACATCCTAAAGTCTAAAACCCACGAATTCCACTAACCGATGTGTGGAGCGTCCTAATGTTAAAGAAATACACTCCATATCTTCCAAAAATCTTTATAGATCTTCCTTCGCATTTGAACCAGTAAATGGTGAGGGCTTTAATTTCATAAAACCCACCAAAAGTGACCTCTATAATGCCTCTTAAGTGGTCACACTGAGGCATATAATCAGGATCATGTGAACTAGAATCGACCTATTCCTTATATGGCGTTTCGCTTATATTGCGAAGCTAAGCAAATTCTTAAGCCAAACTTTGTAGCCCTGCTACCAAATCCAAAAGGTGTCACCTTTTCTTGTAAGGTAGTCATCCCTGATTCCTAAATTTTGCTTACCAGTGTACATATAGCTTGGTTTTGTATTTTGAGTGCATCTCATTGCTCTACTTCTACCACGACTCCTTGATGTGGACACTTGTAGTGGTTCCATAGGCTCATCCAAAGCATTTTGCTCTCTTGTGGCCCTTGAGGTAACTCTCATCTTAAGTGGCATTTTGTACTAAGACGAAACAAAACCATGTTCATAATCATAATTCCAAAATTCAAAAGGTAAGCTTCCAAAAACATTGGGAGTTCATGTAGCTTCCTATTCATAATTAGTGTTGTAGTTACTAACCATGAACAATACTCTACATTAATCCTTGACACTTCACTAAAACATAAATTTACCTAGGACTCCTTAACCTAAGCGCTTTAATACTAACTGTGTCTTGACCCAAACTCGGGGGCCATGACCGGTGCATGAGCCCAACAAGCAAGCCTATTAGACTAGAGCAAGCTTTAGAGTTTCTATTCAAACATACATAGGCCAAGGGATTTAATCATCAAATATTCATAATAAATTCAAATAAAATACAATATTCTTGGCTCAAATTCCATACAAATAGTAATAGGGCCATACGTTGGCCATTCAAAGGAGTTCATACATACTAACCCTTAATACACAATATAACATGGCACTTAGTGCCTACACACATAATCTATAGAGGAAGACTTCAATTGACTCAGTGGAGTGACCAAAACAGAGAAATTATCGGATACCAAAATTGATCAGTCGTTGGACCACCTTTACCACAAAGCTTTATGGCCTATTTATTTGCACATAGGATACATATGGGTGAGTACTATAATACTCAGTAAATGTTGCAGATAAATAAAATCATATATGTTTATATAAAATACATATATAAAATATATGCACTTTCTGTGCAACTAGATGTTCTGGCAAACATCTTTAAATACATGGGATATCATCATCCACAATGTCTCCAAAGATTATCACACATATCATTAGGCTTACTCTTGAAGCCGATCAAAGTTATTGAAATCATTCTCCATGGCATACTCTAGTTGCCAGAGTATCACATCAGAATCATATCACATTTATCTAATCCTCTCCATAGCTATCCCATGTTGTATGCAAATCAAATCAATGAGTGGTCTTCCCTTAGACACAGTCAAATCACGCACGATGGACAACCTGTAGAGAATTAGATCACGCTCAGGGTAAAGGCACTACCAAAGAAATAGATCATGCACATGTCGAACCAACAAGGGGGGGGGGAATAGATCACGCATAGCACTGAAACATTTGACGAAGAACAGATCATCGACCAAAGTAATCTCTTAATGTCGGCATCACCCAAAGTAATCTCAACAGATGGCATCAAAGCACTATGGGCGGGAATCACAGGTGGGATTAGTGCCATTGTCCCTACTTACCACCTTCTCTACAAGCACATATAGTCACAAGGAGGCAAAAATCCATTCATCCACAAATTAGATCAACGTCTAGTATTTATCCTTCAAACGAAAACAAAAACCCATAAATATGGCCATCATGTCTTTATCATTTACATTTCCTCATCAAATCTCAATTCACATTTATCGAGCTTCAATCATCTTTAAGCTCGATTAGGTTCTAAGAGCCTTTGAGTCTTCAAGACTCCATTTGTTGGTCCTAAAGAGCATGTTAGAAGGGGGTGAATAGCACTTTTGAAATGACACAAAAATTCTTTCCAAGTAAAGAGTTGATTAAAGGAATTTGAAAATGGAAGTTTAAAACTTGTTAGAGGAATGATTTAAGTGCTAAGAGTAAGAAAAAAATAAAATAAAGTAGACAAAACACAATAATTTATAATGGTTTGGTCCCTTAACCTATATTCACTACTTTAATCTCTTAATCAAGGATTTTCAAACCAATCACTAAAATTAGTGGAATTCTCAAGTTTCCACCAAGCTTTTATTATGGCTTTTCATAGGCTCAACCACATCCTTTAACAATGATTTTTCTCGGGATGAACCAAAACCCAAAACTAACTTTTCTAAGGCCATGTTAGAACCTACAACAACAACCAAGCTAACTCAAGCTTGATTTACCCTTTAGAGTGCCTCACACACTCTAAGTAAACAAGAAATAAAGAAAAGATGAAGTACAATTGATCACTTAGTTGATCTAAGATATACAAAGTTAAGCTCAAACACTTTTTCAAAGGATAAGAGTGAAATACAAGTGTAAAAAGAAGGTTTCTAGTCTTCTAAGTTCAAAATCACTTAGAATGGCTTCTTTATATGATTTTTGACTATTTAAGAGGCTTTAAATACTTGAATAATAACTTCTAGCTATTAGAGATAGAAACTAGCCGCTTCTAGTCGTTATTTTATTCTTTTGTGCTTAAATTCAAATTGTTAGATAGTGAGCTTTTGGCTAGTTAACCATATTTCTTAATCAATTAAATCTTCTTTGCCTATCAGTCTACTTTACTGTACTAATCGATTAAGAAAAGTTTTAACTGATTAAGAGCTTATTGTCTCTAGAGCAACTAGCTTCACCAACTTTCCCTGTTTGATCAATTCTTCTCATAACTTGGTAATGTTGATCTTCCATTTCCCTCAAACACCCATGAGATATGTTAGTCATCCGAGACTTCTAGAATTGTTCTTCAAAAATTTGACTGCCTTCATTTTGGATCTTCACTTTTGGATTTTAGCTAACTAGTTGCCTTGGTTAACTAACTAAGTGGCTTCTATTTGTATCCAGCACCACTTAACTGATTAAATCTCTGTTAAAATCTTTTTGTCTGCACCCAGAATTGTTTTAGTTGATTAAGGATTTGTGTTAATCGGTGAGGACTAATTTGTCTTCATTAAATCTTTTTCTTCTTTACTTGTTTAATCAATTAATCCATCTTGCAGTTGAACAACCATCCTGACTTGCTTTCAAATACCAAATATATTAATGAGTTTAATCTTTCTCCTGCACATATAAATAATATAATTGAACACCAATGAATGAGAATATTTTGTTATCATAAAAAACAAATGGAGTCAACATTCTCTCGTTTATTTTTGATGATGATAAAACACTCCTAGATTAAGAGTGTAATGTCTATGTTCAATATGAATGCTTCAAATCTTTATGCATAATGAGTTGCTCCCCCTTAGTTAATGCATTTAGTTTTCTTTAAAGATTTGTAATAAAATATTTATAATATCAACAGTAGCTAAACAAGATATACACACATAATTAAACATGAAGACCTATCAAACTCATTTTAACTTAGTCTTCCTTCTCTCCTTTTTCTTTTCCATCATCAAACAAGAGATTCAAAACTCCCCCTTAATGAGTACATTTAGATTTTCCTTTAATTTTTAAATTATACTTTAATGAATGAGAATCATAAACATTAATACACTTAAGTCAAACAAGCTTATAGATTTGGTTCAATAACTTCAAGAGTCAAGCTTGTGTCTATGTAAGAACCAATGCACGGGAGTTAAATCATTTCAAGAAATTGTCAAGGATTACTCAAATTATGTTCAAGCAAATTTGATCATATTTTCATAATCAAAACTATAATAATTTTAAAGCTAACAATCTTCCCCTTTTTGATATGACAAAACTATAAGCATAATTTACGTTTGAAATGATTTTAAAATCTCTCTTTCAACATATGCGTAAAATTAAATTTGCTCATAAACCTTCTCCCCCTTTTTATTATATCAAAAAGGTTAAGAAGAGTTTGCATTAAACACTTAAGCTCAAGAAATAATGGTTAGCAAAATCCCTTAACAGTATATAGTGTTAAAACCATGGATATGTAACCATAAAGTCACCAAGTCATCATTTATATGAACTTAACCACATGTGTATACATCTATAAGCGAAATGTGGACATAACAATTATGAAGTCCAACAAAGATAATCATAAAGATGTTTAATAAGCACATAAGCCATTTTTCAACTCTAATACCAAGTGTTAAAGTTTAATATACCAATTGATAGATATAAGAAAAATCTCCACCTTTGTAAA